>NC_091773.1:33753534-34399993 GCF_029378745.1 Bos indicus | reverse complement strand
TGAGGATATTAAATATTTATCTTTTCTGCTCAGTGCCTGTAATGAAATAGAATATAAGTTAATGGTTAATGGCTTATAGGCTGTTATTTCTGAAATACTATCTTTATGTACTTTATCTAGTGACATTACTTCTATTTTGTATGTGTTTTGAAGCATATTTGGAATCTACCTTCTGTAATTTTGTCTGCTTAGCCAAACAGTATTCTAGAAGAGATTTTAAACTGTGTAGGGTGTGTGCGTGTGTAAATAATTGTAAAGAGAGAAAAGTATGTTAATTTGTAGAATACAGAGAAATCTATCATTACGAAAGAACAAATACAATGAAATAATAATGTATTACTATTACTATGTGTGTGTTCTGGCACCCTGGCAGTATTTAATGTATTCCAGAATGTTATCAGGTTGGCCATAATTCAGCATGTGAAAATCTAGCAATTGTGTTAGATTAGTGTTCAGTTCAGTTCAGTTCAGTGGCTCAGTCATGTCCAACTTTTTGCGACCCCATGAATCGCATCACGCCAGGCCTCCCTGTCCATCACCAATTCCCAGAGTTTACTCAAACCCATGTCCATTGAGTTGGTGATTATTGTTAGGATGATTAATTAAAAATGTATTTGCAGGTGTAGAATCAGCGAAAGAAGCTAATTTATTTAGGTTTCCTTCAAATTAATGAGAATGCAGTGTTAAGCTAAAACTGTCTTTATACGAAAGTAGTTTTATTTGATTTCGTATAAACATTGTGAAGAACATAAAGCAGCATTTGTAGGTTTTAAACTTTAAGAGAAATAACTTAAAGTTATTTTGAGTTTTCTGAAAACTAGATATTCAGAACTGACTTGTAAAGATGCTGAGAAGCTCGATTTTTCTACAAGCCCTAAGGGACTATCTGAGGGTTTTCTGTTTTGTTTTGCTTTAATTTTCACTATCTTGAAGAAAATGACTGCATTAGTGTGGTGAATTTTTAAAAAATTCAGATTATTTTGGATTTTACAATTACAAGGAACTTAATTTAACTGTCATTAGTTTGTCAAAACAGACAAATCATTTAGAAACAGTTGGCTGGTTGAATAACTGCTCTGTGTGTGATATTGTTTCATGTGAAGTATCAGGTGTATTACTGAGTTCTGTAGTGGTTAAGATAACAACAAACTTTAAAAAAGAATACCTCAAATCTTAGCATCATTCCAAAAAAATCTTTACTTTTTTTTTTTGAGAGAAAAGAATCCTGGGAGGTTTTGTCAATTGTACCTTGAAAGTACTGTCATAGAAAAAGAGATCTGTATGGAATTAAAAGTTGTTGTATACTTGAAATGTAATATGTGTACAAAATCCATAGAGGAGACAACATGGGATTGACTAATATTAAATGGAATGCATTTGAATATTGGAACATTTGGCCTAAGGTCTTTCTTTTGTTCTATGTGTCTGCCAGGATTGTGGAAAATCTTGTAGCTTACTCCCCAGGCTTCTGTCTTACCAGAGGTTAGAATTTGCTAATTAAAAGACCATAATACTCGATTCATATTGTTGTATGGCAGAAACCAACACAACATTGTAAAGCAACTATCCTTCAATGAAAAATAAATAAATTTTAAAAAATGACTAAACAAGTATGAAACTCGCAAGTAATATTATAAATGCTAAATAGAAACATTCATGAGTAATATCTATGTTCTTGTCTTAAATAATATTCATTTTATTAGTAATAAATCAGTTATGACACTTTTCCCCCTGTGTGTGCTTCATTGCAATCAGTTTTACTGACTTTTTAGTGTTGGAGACTTTGATTTGTGGTTAGCAGGTATGTACCAAGAATCATACACGTTGAACAATTGGTTGAGGTACCTGGGCTTCATAGTTGTTGCTGTAGTCTCTAAGTTGTGTCTGACTCTTTTGCGACCCATGGACTGTAGCCCACCAGGCTCCTACGTCCATGAGCTTTCCCAGGCAAGAATCCTGGAGTGGGTTTCCATTTCCTGCTGCAGGGGATCTTCTGGACCCAGGGATCAAACCTGCATCTCCTGCATTGGCAGACTGATTCTTTACCACTGAGCCACCAAGGAAACCTGGACTTAATTGTTCCTTTGTAGTATTGATCTTTTTCATAGAATTTACACTGTTTATTTTACAAACGCTGGCATAGTGATTACCACGGGACAGGCCTTGTTCAGTAATACTAACTCAGTTTACTTAAAACCTGATAGCATCCCTGGGTTGAAGTGGGCACGATCACCACCTCTGATTGCCGATGGCACGCAGGAGTCAGACCCCAGCCGGTGTGCGGGTCTCAGCGGTCTGCCTCCAGTGTCTGCCCCACCACTTGTGCCCTTAACCAGTACCCCTGTTCCTGTCCAGAAAGATCTTTCTGGAAAGTTGAGTTGGAATTCTTTCCCTTGTCAGATCCTTCCATGCTCTTGCTGACTAGACAGGGATCCCTGGAAAGGGCATGCTGGCTGGAGCTCTCACTATCTCACTCGGCTAGCTCTTGGGAGGCAGGCAGTGTGATTGCATCTGACTGTGAGTGGCCCTCATTTGGCTTCAGGAGCAGCCCTTGGGTAGAAACTTCCCTGGATCTAGAAGGAAGTCTCCCCTCTTATTCTAGAGATCTGGGGCTAAGAGTGAGAGCGGTGTCCAAGTTTAGAGTGGAAGCTGAGAATAAGGAAAAAAGCAGAGAGACAGTACTGTTGCTTGATGGAAAATGTGAGCCCCACACCGAATCTCACCAATGCCAGTGTTTAGAGGAGCTTCATTTCTCAAGGACAACTTTGCTAACCCACTCCAGATGAGCAATAGTGGGGACTTGTTTGTGATTAGGGATTCTTCTCAGCAAGGCTGGGGGCACGTGCGCACATATGTATGTGTGTGTGTACACATGCACATAGGATTGCTCTTAAACATGTCGATATTTGGTCCATACCACATGTTAAAAATTATAATGAGTTTATGTTAGCAGCACAGTGGTAAAGAATCCACCTGCCAACGCAGGAGATGCAAGGGATGAGGGTTCGATCCCTGGGTCAGGAAGATCCCCTGGAGTAGGAAATGGCAACCCACTCCAATATTCTTGCCTGGAAAATTCCATGGACAGAGGAGCCTGGCAGCCTGCAGTCCATGAGGTCTCAACAGGTCTAACACAACTGAGCACACACAAACAAGCCCTAGTTTGTGAGCAGCTCCTGGTTTGTGGCATCATCATACACGCAGACCTGTCTCCATCGGTATTCTTAAGGGGAACTTGTTGTCTTGAAGTTTCAGCTGCTTTGTAAGGTGACTTTTTTTTTTCCCTTTGGAGGTACCATTTTTTTCTTTTCACACAGCCCCTCAGGGGGACTCTCGTTTTCATAAAATAAACCTTAAGTTGTGCACCTATTTTCATAGCAACATGACTCTTAATACCCAAAAGGTGGAAGCAACTCAGTGTCTATTGAGAGATGAGTGGATAAATAAACCGTGATCTCTAGCTGCAATGGAATATTATTCAGCCTTAAAAAGGAAGCAAATGCTGACAAGTTAGATGAAACTGTTCTCAACAGTGTGTTGAGTGACATAAGCTAGTCACAGTAAGGCAAATACGGCGTGATTCCACTCCCATAAGGTACCTAGGGTAAGTTCATAGAGACAGAAAGTGGAATGCTCATCACCAGGAATGGGGGTAGTGAGGAATGGAAACTGGGCGTTTTTGTTTTGTGACTACAGAGTTTCAGTTTTGCATGATGTAAAGAATTCTGGAGATTGGTTGTGCAATAGTGTGAATGCCCTTCTCACTACTGAATTGTACACATAAAAATGGTTAAGATGGTAAATTTTATGTTATGTGTATTTTACCATAATTAAGACAACAGCAGACCTTTCAGATTTAGTATAAAGTCTGTTCAGCTGTGCAATGCTTTCATTGACAGATACTTCCTGGTAGTAGCCGGCTCTTGGAATGGTTGAGAGTACTGAGCTCAGGCCTACTCTCCAGGGAACAGACATTGTGGCACGACTGTGAGTGTGTTACATCAGTCCTGAAAAAGCTGATCATGGACGTTGAAGGAAGGAATCAGGGGTATGGGGAAGGGTTTGCGTGTGCAGAGCTTATGGAGACGGGAATGAGGGGACCGTGTTCAAGGCGACTGAGGAAATGACCAGTATTTATGTGGCCAAAGATAGCTGATGGCTCCAGTGCCACAGTGCTGGCAGAAGTCTGCATTTTTACAAGTTTTGACTTTCTGATAATGTTGAGACTTTTTGATTATTTATTTATTGTTATTTTGCTTTATTTTATTTCTCACCACATCTACCAGGTAGAATATTTGATGCCTTCCGCCAGGGACCCATGTACACTGTGTTTGTCAGTACTTATTATAACAAGTATTTCAAGAAAGGTCCTGTGCTATAAGGTATTAGGATTGTTGTAAAGATCAAGCCAGAGCCCCCTGTCCTGGAAAGCTTTCTGCTCTGAAAGAGAAGATAGAGCATGTGGACCATTACAACTGAAATTTAAGACAGAGCCTCATAAACAGTATAAAGAGATCCAATTTTCAGAAGTGAGATCCAAGGATCACGAGCAGGAGCGGAACCTTGAAAGATGGAGAGGCTGTTACCAAATAGAGATGACGGGGGTCTGGATCCATGTTGAGTATCATGACACAGATGGATACAGGCCAGGCCAGGGAGATCCCTGCCAGGAGAGGCGAAGAGCCCAGTGTCATTGGAGAACAGGATGCACATTAGTTGTAGGAAGATGATGGCAGAGATGCTTTAGGGCCAGATCGTGGGGAGTTATCTATGTCTTACTGAAAGGTTTGAATTTCCATCAGCAGCAGGGAACTGTTGCAGGTTTCTAATGTGGGAATGACGTGGTTTGACACCTTCAGAGGTTAAGCACACGAACGTGTGGGTAGGAAGCAGGCTTGATCCGATTGTTTAATTATAGAGGCCGATTTGGTTCTTTGGTGTCCATCTGAAGTAGGAAATTAGGTTGGATAAATAATTAGGGAGGATACAGATTAGGCATTAAACATTAGGTGGAGATGTTAAGAACACATCTAATTCACAGTGGAGATCTATTGAAAGAGTTTGACATGATGAAAGCTGTTTTTTTTTTTTTACATATATTCTTTATCATATTCTTTTCCATTATGGTTTATCCGTATCACAAGATATTGAATATAGTTCCCTGTGCTATGTAAGACCTTGTTGCTTCTCCATTCTGTATGTAATAACTTGCATCTGCTAATCCCAAACTCCCAGTCCATCTCCCTGCATGAAAATGCTCTTGAAGATCAGTTAGGCAGTAGTATAGAAGGGACTTTACAGTGAGAGGAGCTAGTTAGTGAAAAGTTTGTTGAATGGTGGAATTAGGAAGAGCTGAGGAGGGTAGTAGCAACAGAAACAAAGAGAAGATTGACACAAAGCAGAGGAAATGGTGAAGAGGAGGAAGTGAAATTCACAAGTGGTGAGCATATTTATATACGGAGCATTTGTTCCATGACAGGACAACTGACCAGTCATGCTCACGCTTAGAAATACGTGCCAGTTTGGTCAGAAAAGGGGCATGAAGTTGTGAGATGGCTGGGCTGAGCAAGCTGATGGGAGGCTGGTAGCTCTCAGGACCTCCCAACTGACATGGGCAGACAACTCTCACTGTCAGAGTCCACAGATGTACCCAGGCCCGTGGTTCTCAAACCTCTGTGCCTTGGCACACCCGTGAACTGTAGACCCTTCAGAAACGCATTGACATTACTGCTGAGAGTGGACAGTCACATTGCCCGGCAGTGTATGAAAGAGAGCCCAGCTGAGCAGGTTATCAGGGAAACGATTGCTGTGCCTGAGGACAGAGCCGAGTTCACTGCCTCACTCCTGCTCCCCAAGGCTTCCAGAGACCCTCGTGCCCAATAGCATTACAGAGCTGGGGGATCTGGGATGGATGCGCCCTGAGTTAGGCATTGATGTAATAGGGCACGCTTGTGACGATTCTTCACTTTGTTCCATTTCCTTCTGAGTCTTTTCGTTCATTCACTGACGTCAGCTAACAAGCAGGTCCAGTCTTTGAACATGCCTTGTAAACAACTGGCGAAGACCGGTCCTGCCAGCTCTTTGATAAATGTGTCTACCAACTATCGCAGTGGATAAAGGTAGAGTGGAAAGAAGATGGAATTGAGAATGTGGAATCATAGGTTTGAATCTTTGCTTTGCCACTAGCAGTGAGACCTTAGGCAAGTTATTTAGACTCAGTTTTTTCCATTTTTTTGTAAAATGAAGGTAATAATATTTACCTTTCAGGCCTGCTTTGATAACTTGAGGTAATGACTAAAATATAGGCATTGTCCTCTGTGGAGAAGAATAATGTATTTCTTGTCTCCAATATGTGATGATTTCAGTGCTTTGTATTCCTCTCTGTATTAAGCAACCGTTTCCCAGGTTTTGTAAAGCCTGTGTTTCTCTGAACTATGGACTCCTGGAATTTGAACTTTAAAGATTAAATAGACTTAGAGTACTCAGAACACCAAAGCAAGCACCGATCACTTGTGAGTTTTTTAAAATGGAAAAAAAAATTAGTTTGATTGAAGCATTACATTGCTGTTAAAATCTATTCAAATAGCAAAATATCTTGTCATATACCTTAAAACACTTTTTTTTTTTTTAAGTACTTATCACCTTCCCCAGAAAACAGTAGTATCAACAACAAAACTTATGACTAAAACAGTCAAAGGGGGTTTTGGTAGAATTTTCTATCAACTTCCACAGAAAAAAAGACTCATCTTTATATCTAGAACTAGGAATACGCTGGGGAAAAGTTTTAGTCTGACTAGCATTCTTGAAATAGACTAAATCATATTGTAGTGTGTCGTGGTATTGTGAAACAGATTTTAGTGTAGGTGGTTTTCTTTTAATAATTGAGTGTAGTTTTAAATGCTCTTACAAACCTAGCCATTTAAATTCATAATAGGCTTAAGCTCAGCGCACGTATTCTCTGCTCAGATGCAAGTGTAGTTGTGTTTTCAACCAAAAAAAAAAAAAAATTGACTAGCTTTTTAAAAGAATTCCTAGAGATGTGAAAATTCTGGGGCTATTTACTTTGTCCAGTTGTAGCTACTCGCAGTTTGTTGGCTTCATCGCCAACCTCTTTGAATTCCAGTTACTGTTTACCGTATACCTGTGTTTTTAGTAAAAGAGTTGATTTGCAAGTCTTAAAATGGCATCCATTATCACATAGTGATTTGCTTTTCATAAGCGGTGTTTTTTCAAACCCTAATAAAGGTATTCATGTAACATGAATATAAAAGTAAATCCTATTGACCTCACGGGGATTTTTCATTCTAACCTTTTCAGCATCTCTATTCATGTCATGATATAAGTCATGGTTTATTGTTTAGAACTGTAACTTGCTTCTGGGTGTGAAAATGCATTTTTTTTCTTACTGCCTTTGCTGGGACTGTAACATCTTAATGATTTTGTTAAACAATATACGTGATTGCTGCCTTATGGAAGATGAGGTTTGTTTTAGAAAATTTAAATGTAAAAAGATAAAGCTTAAATGAAAATGAAAGCTTAGTTTAAAATGAACATGGATAAAGCCTGATTTTTACTTTGGTTTCTCTGCTAGTATGCAGTTTGATGCCAGGGGAAAAAATGTAGATATGAAAATAACATCAAAGTGTTAGACTTTTTAAACATTGACACAAATTAATACATAGCAGTAATTTCAGACATATTAGCTTAAAGCAAGATTATCTCAGTTACTTTTAGCTATAAATTTTGTTAGTGAACTGAAAAGAACTGTAAAAAGCAAAACATCTCTATATAATTCATACAGTTATAGTAGTTTTTCAAATTAGTTTAACATTTTTAGTAGCATTTTACATTTGAGCAGGCTAGAATTTTGAATCAGAATAAATTCAAAGACTCATGTAAGCTGTAGTAAATGTTTTGAAAATTGTAATGACCTTTTGCAGTTACTTACGTGCTGAACTGTATTAGGTTAGGTAATTTTAAGTTTTTAAATTTAGCATTCTGGCATTGAATTGGTCAAGTTAGGATTCTATTTTGTTTTATTTTTGTAAGAAAGCTTTATGCTGTAGCTTTTATAAGTAATAATTTGGGCCATTTTTATAAGGAAAAAATCTAGGAAATAATATATTAATATGATACCTTTACTAAAGTTGTAATTTAAACATGAAGTTTGCTTTTTATTAAGAGCTATGCTGTTATGAGCAATTTGGGATTAAATAAATCCCTCCTTAATGTTAGAACTATTTCCTATGCTGACTGTTCTTGAGTAAATGGGAGTATGAGAGGCTTTAAAACAAATTAGCTAATTGAAAGGTTTTATTTGGGAGAGAAAATTGCTAAAATTAATAAGAAATCATTAATTCTTTTCATTTGCGTTGTATTGCCTTCTCCGAGTAACTGAAGGTAACCAAGTCTTAGGTGTTAGAGTTGCGTTTATTTTATCTAACCACTTCAACCCGAAATCTTCCCTAAGTATATTGCACGCATTCATACCTTTTAGGATTCCATATACATAGTTTCTTCTTTTCTTGTGACTGTGCATGCATTTTTGTTGAGTATTGGTTTTGCTTTTATATTGTGGCATCAGATCTGTCCAGATTTTGAAAACTTGTGTCTGTTTTTTCCCATGACTGTAGGTTATTTCTTTTCACTATTGGTTTTCAAAAATCCTTTCACCGTGATCCTCTGTTGATGCAAATAAAAAAACAGGTAATAATAGTAGTTACCATTTTTTGAATACTTTATAATCTAAAGATCAACCCTGTATCAAAGGTATCCCCATCCTATAAAGGAAAAGGTTAGGTTTCAGTTCAGTTTAATTGCTCAGTTGTGTCTGACTCTTTGTGAGTCAGTTAGGTGTAAAGGGGCTAAATAACTTATAAAGGTCAGGAAGCCAGTAAGTAAGTAGTAAGACAGAATATGACTCAGATGAGTTTGAATATATATGTGAATACGTATACACTTTTGTGAATACTACCCAGATCAATACAGAGAACATTTCTAGCACCCAGGAGACTCTGTGTGCATGCTGTCATCAATATCCTTAAAAAGATAACCACTGTTCTGGTCTCAATTCCCACAGATCTTGATTGCTCCTTGATTAGTTTTTCCTGGTCTTGAACTTTATAAAAATAGAATGTACTCTCTGGGCCCAGCCTTCTTTTGCCCAGAATTACATCTGTGAGTTTCATCTACGTTGTAGTGTAGTGTTTATTTCTTCTTTTTCATTGCTATATAGTGTTCGATTATGTGAATATATTAACATTTTTGTATTTGTCTTATTGATGGCCATCTGGGTCATTTCCATTTTTGGCTTTTAAGAATAAAGCTGTTGTGAACATTCTCTTACATATTTTTAGTTTTATGCATGTTTTATGCTCTCTTCTCTTGGGTATATACCTAAGATTGAAATCCTGGGTAAATTATAAATTGAGCTTTAGTAAAAAGGCAATGGCACCCCACTCCGGTACTCTTGCCAGGAAAATCCCATGGATGGAGGAGCCTGGTGGGCCACAGTCCATGGGGTCGCTAAGAGTCGAACATGACTGAGCGACTTCACTTTCACTTTTCACTTTCCTGCATTGGAGAAGGAAATGGCAACTCACTCCAGTGTTCTTGCCTGGAGAATCCCAGGGACGGGGGAGCCTGGTGGGCTGCCGTCTGTGGGGTTGCACAGAGTCTGACACGACTGAAGCGACTTAGCAGCAGCAGCAGTAGTAACTGGCAATCAGTTTTTCAAATATTTGTATAAGTTTTCATTCCCATCAGCAATATATGAGGTTCTATTTGCTTCACATTCAACATTGTTAGTCTTATGAATCTTTTCTCCTTTTAAATTTTAATTTAATCTAGTAGGATATGGAGTTTGATATCAGGGAAATGAAAATTAAAAGTTACCTTTTAGAATGAAAATGTATTTAGTGTGAAATATGTGTTCTTACTCATATTTAAAGATTAATGGTTGTGTATATGTTCTTGAATATTGCTGATCAACTAATTCTTCCCCTAATTTCTGTCTCTGTAAGCAAGCCTTGATTACTTTTTAAATCACTGATCAGTTTTTTCTATAATAAAGACAAGTGTATGGATGTGAGACTTGGACTTATAAAGAAAGCTGAGAGCCAAAGAATTGATGCTTTTGAACTGTGGTTTTGTAGAAGACTCTTGAGAGTCCCTTGGACTGCAAGGAGATCCAACCAGTCCATCCTAAAGGAAATCAGTCCTGAATATTCAGTGGAAGGACTGATGCTGAAGCTGAAACTCCAATACTCTGGCCACCTGATGCAAAGAACTGACTCATTTGAAAAGACGCTGATGCTGGGAAAGATTGAAGGTGAGAGGACAAGGGGACGACAGAGGTTGAGATGGTTGGATGGCATCACCGACTCAATGGACTTGAGTTTGAGTAAACTCCGGGAGTTGGTGATGGACATGGAGGTCTGGTGTGCTGCAGTCCATGGGGTTGCAAAGAGTCAGACACGACTGAGCAACTGAACTGAACTGAAATTTCCTAGAAACCACTTGTTTCATTTAGAGTTTTATTTAAGGGAGATTTTAAAGGAGTTTAATATGGTAAAGAACTTTTGAAGAAATCAAGTTTACAAACCATGTCTACAAAGGAGACTTGGTGGGGACAAGAAAGCTTGTATCCAAAAATGTCCCAGACTTACTAATTGTCTTATAGAATTCAGTAAAAACCCTTTTTAAAAAGCACCTTTATTTATTTTCTTTTGGCCACACCCTTTGGCATGTGGGATCTTAGTTCCCCACCAAGGATTGAACCCGTGCCCCCTACTTTGAGAGCACAGAAACTTAACCAGTCGGCCACTGGGAAAGTCCCAGTTAAAGACCTTTATAACTCAAAAATCTAGGTTTTTTTTTTTTTTTGGCATCAAAATATAGAAATTACATATCATCTGTAGGACTTTATCTAGACTTTCATCTGTAGGAGTTTATCTAGGCTTTTATTCAGTGGATGGCTTACATAATCTTACAGTAAGTTATTCTGATGAAAAATTACTTGAATTGATTAGTTCTTATTTTTCCAAGTTTGTGCAAGTGACACGTGTTTGCCGTTCCTGTATGAGTCTCAGGTATGCTCATTAGTCAGTCGGTCTCATCTGAAACCAACGTGTAATAGTGCTAAGTTGTACGACCTGCCATTCCAGTTTCACAGTATTTTTGTTTTCCTCAAGTAGATGAAAGGTTTATTTAAGTGTGGCCACACTGTTACTGCATTCCTGGTGATCTTGGTAGGTTAATGACAATCTCTGTCATAGAAATCAGGAAATGTGGGTTGAGCCTATGGCGTGCATGAAGTTGGTTCATTAAAATGCTGTCTCCCAAAGCACCAGGGATTGTTGGAAGCACTTGGTATGTAATGCAGCTTTAAAAACCTAACCTATCTGTCTGTCTATCTTCATTTTGTTCTTCAGACTCTTTTAATACATCAGTGTTTAATCATATTATCTACTGGATGATTGCTCTCTATAGTAAGATTAAAAGTGACTTTGGAGATTCAGGTAAATTTCTGTCTATAGTAGGCTTGTTTTAGCTAGAGGGTTTTGGTTAGTTGTGAACAATCATATTGTCAGATTGTACTGCTGCTTTTGTTTAACTGGTTGGCTTTTAACTGAATTAACTTAGTGTTGTCATTGATGCCTTTTTTTCTATTTAAATATGGAGAATGGGTTGAAGAATATTTAAAGTAAATATCTTTGAAATACAATCATTTCAGGCAGTTTAGTACTTAAGCTTGGGACAATATTTGAATGGATCTTTGAAGGACCAGGGGAAGGTTGGTTTATGTTTATGAAGAGAGGAGACATACAGGAGTCTTGCTTTCTGCCGAATCTTCTTTTACTAGGCACACTTTACTCAATTTATCTCAAGGATAGTATTCAAAATATAAATGAACAGACAGCAAGATTGTTGTTCATATGAAGACTGTTCATGTGTGCTTGTGTGGAAGGAGATAACACAAAGCAGGATGAATTAATATCCTTGAGCAAACTTCAGGAAAATCTGTAGTCTTGTAATAGGTGTCAAAAAGTTTGAAGTTAAGCAAGAAAAACTTAAGCACAGGCAACGATGTGGATTAGTTGCTGGTAAAGAGTTCTCAGGACGGGACTGGTTACTGATTGTCCCACACAAGAGTGCCGTCTCTAAAGAAACCCAGTGAATGAGTTAATTATTAGAACCCCAGGAAGGTAGCTGAGGCCTTCTCTCTCTCTCTTTTTAAGGCCATTTCTGACTTGTAAGTCACTGTTGAGTTTATGGGCTACCACCAATAAATTTATTTTAAAGTTGAAAACCATTGAGAACTAAATATTTTGTCACGTCTTCTAGTCCACCTTGGTGCACCTGGAAGAGCCTGATTGTTGGGAAATAGCTTTGAGCTACCAACGTGTTTACTCTACATTTGGGCTTAAAACTGTCAGTATCAGATCACTCAGGCTGTGGCCAACAATCCTGATGATTCATCATATGTAAGCAATATAAGAAATGGAAAACTTGCTATCGGTTTTCCTCATCTGAACCTTCCATGTTACAGATGATTTTATAAGAGCCATGCCCTTCAAGTTACTTTGAGTTCTCTGTATCATTCTAGAATCACAACACTTGAACCTCCCCCACCCCACTTCTCTGTATGTGAAGAGTGGAGGGGTCGGTTTTCCAATACTTTATTTGTATTAATTTTTGAAAAAGATTTATTTATTTATTTAGCTGCACAGGGTTTTCACTGCTGCTTGGGCTCTCTCTCATTGTGGCAAGCGGGGGCTGCTCTCTAGTTGCGCTACACAGGCTTCTCCATTGTGGGGCATTCTCTTAAAGCACAGGCTCTAGGGTGCATGGGCTCGGTAGTTGCAGCCCGTGGCTCTAGAGCGCAGGCTCAGTAGTTGTGGCACATGGGCTTGGTTGCTCCACAGCACGTGGGGTCTTCCCTGACCAGGGATTGAACCTGTGTCCTCTGCTTTGGTAGGCTGATTCTTAACCACTGGACCAGTAGAGAAGCCCCTGTTTGTGTTCATTTTATTGCCCTCACTAGTTTGGACAAATAGTACTGAAATGCCTTTATCTTTTCACATGTATGTGGGGAAACTTAGATAATAAAGATAAGAGCATGTGTACTTCATCTACATATTTACAGAGACTGATGTGTATCTGGTTAGTAACTTAATTACGAAGAGAAAGAACATGAGTACTTTACGTACATAATATACACAGACTCACAGTTTGTGTTCTAAGTACTGGGCAACTCAGAAATAGTACTGCGGTGAACTGTATCATAGGTGCCAGGAAGAGTAAGAAAAGTATTATTCAGAACAGTTGAAGGTTCTGAGGAGATCTGTGAAACCTTTACCAGTGTTCTTGGCTTGTCTTGCTAGTTATGGAGGGGTAAGTACTAGTCCAGCCTGGTTTTCTGGTGGCTCCATCTGAGCTTTCTGCCACCAGGAGGGTAGGTGTGTCCAGGGACAGCAGCCTTTACTGCTTAGAATGTTGGTGGTAATGGCCTCCATTTATGAGGTGATGAGGTAGAGGTGACTAATCTTTGGCCAGAAAGACCAGACCAAGTTCATGGGCCACCCATGTCAAAAATCCTGGGAGAAAGCCAAGTCTCATTTTAGCCTCTATGAAGAATAGATTATGTTCTTAAATAAAAAATACAACGAAAATTGCAGTGAGGTGCCACTGTCTGTGTATCAAATTAGTAAAAGGAATGAATGAATGAGTGAGAGCCTGCCCTTTGTTAATTAGGTTGTGATTAAAGAGTGTTTTCATGAACTACTGGTTTGTGGTATAAATTTGAATTTTCTGATAATCACTTTGGTTTGTGGTATAAATTTGAATTTTCTGATTATTACTTTGGCTTCATATATCAGAAGCCTTACAGTTGATCCTATCTTTAGACATAGGAATGCCATTCTTGATACTCTGTTTCAAGGAAGTACTTGTGCATCCAGATGAAGATGTATGTGCACAGACTTCCATCATACAGTTTCTAAGCAGTGAAACAATGGAAGCAGTGCTGCTGAACAGGGGAGAAAAGTAAATGATATTATATTCTTATGATAGCACCAATTATGGTAAGGGAAAACAGCAGAGCAGTGAGTTGTTGTAGAACATTATATCTAATCATTTTTAAAGATATGGATAGAAAAACACCAGAAAGAAAGAAACGAAATGAGAATATTAGCTAAACTATTAACAAAGGGTACCTCAAGGGTGTGGGATAGTTGTGAATGTTATTTCCCTCTCTTTTCTACTTTTCTGTTTTCCAAAATGAACATTGGTTTATCATATGATCTTAAAAAGGAAAATCTAAGAAGAACAGTGTGAATAATAGCTTCATTAAAGGGAGAATGATATCATCTGAAAGAGCTGCTCCAGTTATGAGGCCAAGTTTGTAAACAAAAGACCTGTTCTAGCATCTCTACGGAGCAGGTTCCTCGGATAGCAGGCTCTTCTTGGAATGAGTGAGAAAGGGTATTGATTTTGTCTTAGAGATTGTTTATCTACTGAGTGCATCCTGTGAGGGTAAGGATAATATTAACACGACTTCTTGTACCCTCCAGTACCTGGTCTTTGACCAGTTCAGAGAAAACAAGGAAATGGAAATTTTGCACTAGATTTTGAAAACAAATCTGCACATTAAAACTCAGCATATCCTTTTAGAGTTAGGTAGAATATATCTTATCAATATAAGGTGATACGCTTATCAATATAAGATGGAGAAGATAGAGAATTTTAAGGTGGAATCATCAGGAGCTTACTTGTCTAAGAATGTGGATCTCAGGCGCATGTATGTCAGTTTTGGAAACTGGAATGCTTTATTAAGACAGATTTGGAGAGGGAGAAAAAAAAAGTTGTAGAGTTAATTTGGGTGGTATATAGGGCCAGTTGGGCTTCTTCCCTGGTAAGTCAGCTGTAAAGAATCCTCTTGCCAATGCGGGAGACGTGGGATCGATCCCTAATCTGGATGGATCCCCTGGAGAAGGAAATGGCAACCCACTCCAGTGGTCTTGCCTGGGAAGTCCCATGGGCAGAGGAGCCTGGCAGCCTACAGTCCAGGTCGTTGCCAAAGAGTCAGACACAGCTTAGGAGCTAAACAACATAGGGCCACCTTGGGGGTAGTGAGGCTCTAACCCTGGGGAGTGGGGCCTTGAATTGCCCGTGGAAGCATGTTCATCCCACTGAAGACCAAAATTGCTCTGGGAATACTGTTAACTTGCTGTGTAATATTTGAAGAGTTGTGTGTACATATTCTGTCTGGGTAGCTCAGACAGAAAACAATCTGCCTGCTATGCAGGAGACCTGGGTTCAATCCCTGGGTCAGGAAGATCACCTGGAGGAGGGCATGGCAACCCACTTCAGTATTCTTGTCTGGAGAATCCCAGGGTAAGAGGAGCCTGGTGGGCTATAGTCCATGGGGTCACAAAGCATTGGACACTACGGAGCAACTAACACTTTACACATTATTCTTTAAAATTCGGTCTTTGGGAGGATTAGTTTTATTTATTTGATCTTTTCTTAGAAAATTTGAAAGTCACACCAAATGACAGAAAATCTAAAGATAGTTTGGTAGGCACAGTTGAGTTAGACATTGTAACCATATAATCAGCAGTTTGATTTATCCAGTGGTTTATAGAAACTTGGTCCTGGTAATAAATTGAATATCCCTCAGCAATGATTTTTCTCCCCCTAGATTGAGTGATTAGCAAAGGAATCAATATAGCAAATACTTTTAAAATTTTATTAAATTTCCAGTTAAGGCTATTAGCAGCCCTGAGAGTAACTTTCTCAGTTTGCTGATTTTTGTTCTTTTCCTTCTCCAGATGACTTTGCTTTCCACTGTGGTAATCACTGATGTGGTATCCTACTTTGATGCGCTTTCGTACTGTTGGCTACATTCAGTGTCCAAATTATAATTTATATTTATAGCTGCCTTTCATCTATTAGTCATCCATTATTTTCTCTCTTGTTTTTAAAGCTGATAAAAGCTGACTGACTCAAACTTTTCTAATTAACATCAGTTGTCCACCAGTCATTCTCCATAACCATCTTTAGCCTACTCTTATACCAAGAATTAATATACTCTCTTGCATTTTTCTTTAATTACTCTTTGGTTTATTTCTTTTAGATTGTAAACTCTTTGAGGGCAGGAATTACGTTGATCATTGGTGTGTGTGCCAAGTTTCCAGTACACGATCTTACGCACCATACTCACTGACTAGCTGCTGAGAAATTTCGGCACAGCCTCCCAAAGTGTTTAGCATGGTCTGAGTAGTTTATGAATTAGTTAAATCTGACTCAGTAGTTGGCAGTCCTAGTGTTTCAAGTAGAGATGGAACGCCTGCTCCTCTCTCACTAACATCAAGGAAGTACCCAATAGAAGAGTCTTACCACGCAGCCTAATGACAGAGATGCCATATGGACTTTGTGGCACCTAGAAGTTCAAGTCTAAAAACATCTTTAAAACAAATTCTTGGAAGTATTTCTGATGGTCATGAACATTTCACTTTTGTGGCTGTTACTAGAAATTAGTTGATAGATTTCTGCAACTTCAATAATAATTATAGTAATTATTGTATTCAGTTCAGTTCAGTTCAGTCGCTCAGTCATGCCCAACTCTCTGTGACCCCATGAATCGCAGCACACCAGGCCTCCCTGTCCATCACCAATTCCCGGAGTTCACTCAAACTCATGTCCATCGAGTTGGTGATGCCATCCAGCCATCTCATCCTCTGTCATCCCCTTCTCCTCCTGCCCCCAGTCCCTCCCAGCATGGGGTCTTTTCCAATGAGTCAACTCTTTGCATGAGGTGGCCAAAATACTGGAGTTTCAGCTTTAGCATCATTCCTTCCAAAGAACACCCAGGACTGAGCTCCTTTAGAATGGACTGGTTGGATCTCCTTGCAGTCCAAGGGACTCTCAAGAGTCTTCAACACCACAGTTCAAAAGCATCAATTCTTTGGGGCTCAGCTTTCTTCACAGTCCAACTCTCACATCCATACATGACCACTGGAAAAACCATAGCCTTGACTAGATGGACCTTTGTTGGCAAAGTAATGTCTCTGCTTTTGAATATGCTATCTAGATTGGTCATAACTTTCCTTCCAAGGAGTAAGCATCTTTTAATTTCATGGCTGCAGTCACCATCTACAGTGATTTTGGAGCCCCCCAAAATAAAGTCTGACACTGTTTCCACTGTTTCCCCATCTATTTCCCATGAAGTGATGGGACCAGATGCCATGATCTTAGTTGTATTAGGTGCCTGCTATTCCCAAACCCTTCCATATGTGCTTTACAGATGTTGTCTTATTTACACTCTTAAAAACTCAACATGATGTATATCAGGGGTCCCCAACCTCTGGGGTCTAAGGTCTGATGATCTGCAGTGGAGTTGATGTAATAATAATAGAAATAAAGTGCCCAGTAAATGTAATGTACTTGAATCATCCCCAGATCATACCCCATCAAACACCACCCCCCTACCCCATCCCCTGTCCATGGAAAAGTCGTCTGTGAAACTGGTCCGTGGTGCCAAAAAGATTGGGGACTGCTGGTCTATATTATTCCTATTTTGCAGATGAAGAAACTAAGAGAGAGGTTAACATATTCAGAATCATACATATGGTAAAAGTCAGTATTTGAATTACAACGCTTTGGTTTCCAAGCCTTACATGCATTTACAATGTTTTAATATCTCTCAGTGAAGAAGGTACTAGAGGAAAAACTACTTAAATTCAAATACTGGCTGTAACTATAAACATTTTGAATAATACTAGTAAATACTCATATTGCTCTTACAATATTGCTTATTATCATATAATAATTGATGTCATGGGCTTCCCAGGTGGTACTAGTGGCAAAGAACTCTCTTGCCAGTGCAGGAGATATAAGAGACACTGGTTTGATCCCTGGTTCTGGAAGAAGCAGCTTAGCACAGTTGATATCATGCTTATTGAAATCCAGTGTTTTTGTACTTGGAATGAATCCTGCTTTCTAAGTGAAAAGGAAGCTTGTAACATTTGTCTATGCCATTTATTTTATATTCGCTATTGTTTATCTTAATATCAGTAATTATCTTTATAATTGGAATCAACTCATAGTAATAGTCTTGACTGAGACCTAGAAGCATAATGGTTTTGTTGAAAGCAGCAGATCTCAGTAAGAACTGAACTGGTATCAGTGTACCTAGATTTAATGAGCAATGTGATGATTTTCTTAGGATTATATTTTGTTGTTGCTGTTCATTTGCTAAGTCATGTCCGACTCTCTGTGACCCCATTTTCTGCAGCACACCACCCTTCCCCATCCTTCACTGTATCCTGGAGTTTGCCCAGACCCATATCAATTGAATCAACCACCTCGTCCTCTGCCGCTCACTTTTCCTTCAGTCTTTCCCAGCATCGGAGTCTTTTCTAATGAGTCAGCTCTTCACATCAGATGGCCAAAGTATTGGAGCTTCAGGATCAGTCCTTTCAGTGACGATTCAGGGTTGATTTCCTTTATGCTGGACTGGTTGGATCTCCTTGCAGTCCAAGGGACTTTCCAGCACCACAGTTTGGAAGCATCAGTTCTTCAGTGCTCAGCCTTCTTTGGGTTTCCCAGGTGGTATGTGGTAAAGAACCTGCCTGCCAATGCAGGAGATATAAGAGACGCAGGTTCAATACCTGGGTCAGGAAGGTCTCCTGGAGGAAGGCACGACAACCCACTCTGGTATTCTTGCCTGGAGAATCCCATGGACGGAGGATCTTGGCAGGCTGCAGTCCATAGCGTTGTACAGAGTCGAATGATTTAGCACGCAGCCTTCTTTATGGTCCAGCTCTCACATCCATACATGACTACTGGAAAAACCAAAGCTTTGACTGTATGGATACTTGTCGGCAAAGTGATGTCTTTGCTTTTTAATACACTGTCTAGGTCTGTCGTAGCTTTCCTTCCAAGGAGCAAGCGTCTTTTTATTTTTTTGTTGTTGTTGAAGATCTTATTTTAGTGTGTATTTGACAGAATTTCGTGGCTGTAGTCTGCCCACCAGAGAAGGCAATGGCACCCCCTCCAGTACTTTTGCCTGGAAAATCCCATGGACAAAGGAGCCTGGTAGGCTGCAGTCCATGGGGTCGCTAAGAGTCGGACACGACTGAGCGACTTCACTTTCATGCACTGGAGAAGGAAATGGCAACCCACTCCAGTGTTCTTGCCTTGAGAATCCCAGGGACGGGGGAACCTGGTGGACTGCTGTCTGTGGGGTCGCACAGAGTCAGACACGACTGAAGTGACTTAGCAGCAGCAGCAGCAGTCTGCCCACAGTGATTTTGGAGCCCAAGAAAATAAAATCTGTCACTGCTTCCAATTTTTCCCCTTCTATTTGCTTTGAAATGATGGGACCGGATCTTAGTTTTTTGAATGTTGAGTCCATTCTTTCTGGAGCTATTTATTGCCCTCTGTTCTTCCCTGGTAGTAAATTGGACACCTTCCGACCTGGGAGGCTCATCTTCCGGTGTCATATCTTTTTGCCTTTTCATACTGTTCGTGGGGTTCTCACAGCAAGAATACTGGAGTGGTTTGCCATTCCCTTATCCAGTGAGAATTATATTTAGGTGATGTGATAAAATAGTTTATTGGCAGTTTGTGAATAGATTTAGTCACTTGCTCATTTTATGCACTTTTCAAACCTTTTTTTTTTAAACTTAGAGGAAAACGTTGTCTAAGAATCAAATTTATAAAATACATTCTAGCTTTAAAAATCAAGTTCCTGATACAACAATAGAAAATGTCAAGCCTCATAGGAAAGAATGCTGTTTTTACTTCCTGTTTGGTGAAGAATGTCTTAGTAAGACGACTTCCTCTGGGAGGAAGAAAATGGATGTAGCACGCAGCCAGCTCTTCAGGTATCTCCTTAAATCCCTTTTGGATGAGTAATTTCTTGAGTGTTTTAAAAACAGAACCAGAGTGCTGCTTGAGAGTGTTCTCTGGCAGTTGAGTTGAAGCGTTCGAGATTTGTGCAGGAGAGTCTTGCTTCTGGGAGTTGGTCACGGTAGTTTCATAGGGCACTCTCCCTGGGCTTGGTGAAAACGTGGTCCCTTTAAAACAGCTCGTTAAACAACCCCATGGGCCCGTGTAAACCAAGTTCAGGCTCCACATCGAATCAGTCTTTCTTTTCAGCCTCATGGTGCTTTGACTTCCAGAGGAAGCTGGACTCTTAATATTCACACAGCCATAGTTTACCCCTGGATGCTTTCTGAAGCATTTTCCTTGTGGTGTGCATCACGTGGGTGACTCTATCTAGAAAGTGTTTTCAATACTTTGGACAGATCATTATGAACTAAAGGGGTCCTCATTCAAAGCAGTGTTTCTTCAGGACTTTTCTGTGAAAGTTATAATCATCTATTGAACCAAGTTTCTGGCTGTCATCGAATTACACCTCAGCAGGGCGGTGTTTTCATCAGAATCAGTTTAGGACGCAGTTCAGCCCTGAGACCCACTGAGTTTTCTTACTATCTTAGTTCTGGTCTGGAAAGCTTTCATGACCGCCAGCTGTGTGGCCTGTTTTGAGAGCACGAGGCTTGTGGCAGGAATGTGGCTTTACCCTATTAGTGTTGCAAAATCAAACTTCTGGGCTAGAGAACCTTTGCCTTTCTCCTGCTCCTATGGTCTGGTTTTAGATTATTTTTCTTGTGGTTTTGGTTTGTGAGTGTGAACTCATGGCTTTCATTTCCTTTATTCCTTTACATAGACAATGAGGAAGGGAATAATTATGACATATTTTTGTGTTTGTTGACACTGTCGAGCTGGATAGGCAACTTCCCCTTTGTCTTCTAGAAAATAAACTCAAGGTAGTGAAAATATGTGAAATCATTAGGTTTAACTGACTTTTTCGACTTTTCTCTCACTGTTCTGGTTTCAGTATGGTTTCATTCAGAAGGTGTGGACATTAAAGAATTTACCCAGAAATGGCACCATCCTCACACACCCACTTGTAGGTTTTAGTGTATTTTCTTTTCGGTCTCTAAGAGGTTATTCTATTAATATTTGTTTTGTTTTTTTAAGTGCTTTTTACTGGGGATGAAATTCACAGAGTGGAATTTTACCTCATTTTCTCAACCCTTTCTTTTCCTTCAAGGTGTTGAATGCCCAGAAAAATAGCCAAAATATAAGAGGGAAAATGTCCCAGATGGAAGGACTTTTGTGTTATCAACAAGCTGGATCATCCATCCTTTAACCAGTAGTGAATGTCTTACCCGTTTTCTTTTTTTTAAAGAACAGTTCTATTTGTTTTCTGTTGTTGGCAGTGCTTGGTGTTTGTTGCTGTTCCAGCATTCTCTAGTCACAGCAAACAGGGCTACGCTCTAGTTTACCCATTTTCTAAAAGATACATAATCAAGAAGTGATCTGTGAGACACAGTGCGTTGTCTTCATTAACTCTCCACAACTTCTTTACCCACGACTGTTGTATTGAACTTGTTGGAGACTGGGGGCTTTGAAATGAATGGAAAGTGGCTCCAGTGTCTAGGAGTGAGGAGCATCAGTCCTCAGGGTTTCACAAGGTTTATCAGTTCTGTGCTACTTTCAGATAAAAGGACTTGAAGGAAATGTCCTCTGGAGAACATTGATTACAGACCAAAGCTGCACGTCTGTCATCTACCCTGGGAGATGGCTACATCCTCAGAGTTAGAAGGTAGCCAGGGAGACAATGGTCTTCTTCCCACCTATAGCAATACAGTCTCACAAAAGAAGCCAAACAAATGATGAAGAACAGCTTCACAGTGCTTAAATGCCGATCATTTCCACTAGACTTACTTTTTAAAAATTATATTTTACATTTAGGAAATAAATGCCACTGGCTTCATATTCGAAGAGCATTTCAAGACCCTCACTTGCCAGTGTTTTTACTTGAGATAAACGTGTGTCTAGGTTTTGGTTCCAGTCTATCAATCTGCAGAGCACAGGTTTCTTCAGTTATTTCTCTCACTGTGGCTTTTGATGCCATGGAGTTTGGGAAAAAAAAGTTTCATCGTGACCTTCATAAAAATGTTGTTTGTGATTATTTCTCAAGTGATTTTAGATGTGTAGTACTCTTTAGTCGAGCACTTGAAGTCTCTACTCATTTGCACAAAGGAGTACTTTTTATTTACTGTATGGCTGGAAATAGGGTGACTACAGGTGTGTGAACATACTGTACTGTGATACCTTCTCGTGAGTCTTTTTGTGACATTCTGTGCTTTATTTTAAAAAATGACTTGTTCATGTATTTATGGACAAGGAAATAGCTTTTGAAATTTACTCTGTCTGAAAACTGTTTACGACCTGGTTAACAGAATGACTTCCTAAATTCTAAAATAGATATAAGGTGGTGGGGGTGGGGAAACGTGTGTAAACATTTAAGGATTAGAAAGAACTGAAATATCTAAAATCTTCTAGACAACACCGCAGACTGATTCTGTTTCTAAAAAAAAATTTTTTTAATCTACCTTTAAAGACAAATACATAACTTATCCTGCTATTTTGTTAATTTTTAAGCTAAAATCTGATTTTGTGTTACCTGAGCATTAAGTTTTGTATACATGAGAGGAAGGGTGAGGTTCGAGACTAGTACCCCAATCTCTTATTTTCTCAAAATAGCTCTTTTCAGTGTTCCATGCTACCACTATTACCAGTGACAAGTCTTACCTCTTTGCTTGGAGTGGTAAGTTATACCACTTTTAAAATACCATTACTAAAAACAGCTCAAGTTTCTAAGCGGCCTTACATTTTCAAAAGCATTTGAAAGTATTTTTGGACACGCTAAATGTTATTAGTTGAAAGTACAAAGGAAGTGTGTTTGGTTAATTTGTATTAGGGAACTCAGAGTTGTCTGGAGGAAGGGTTAGAATTGTCTAATTCCTTTGGGACTTAAATTCATCAAGTTTTACAAAATCATGAGCACAAGATAAATTCGGATTATCTAATTAGCCTTTGTCTCAGAGTTTACTATTGGGATGGGCAAAAACTTTGTTCAGATTTTTCTATTTGATGTTATAAAAAAAACCCCAAAGAAACTTTTTGATCAACCCCATGTTTTATAAATAGGGCAAAAAAATCACACTTACGGTTACTTCCATGCTGCTGTTAACTGGGGCTTATCAGTGATAAGGTAATTTGTTTTATCTTGACCTGTAAATGTTTCCTTCCCGTTTTGGACACAGATCCCTATAGTAGTTTAAGACTGATTCAAATGTGATTTCTCTGATGAACATTTTCTCCCAGTTACGTGTGTTTGTTAATACACTCTCAATCTGATTTGGGATCCTCCCTCAGATTCTTTAAGCATCAGTTCTGGGTATTTGATTTAGTGTGACAAGTGGAAGAAACCTGTTACTATGAGGTCATTTGTGTCACCGAGAGTATATTTTAAGATTATGAGAAGATTTGCCATAGTTCTCTATCCTGAGTTGCTGTTGATTCTAAATACAATATTAGGTGAGCAACTTTTTAGGAAAAAATAAAAAGAAACACTGTCATATTAAAAGTACAAGTTGTAAGATACTTCATTTTTTTTTCCAGAAAATATGAAAATATATATCCTCGCGAAGTAAGGATAAACTGTGTGTTTTATTTAGCAGATGAATATATTTTTAAAAGATAATAGAAGTATTTTCCAAGAGGGGTTCATTGGAACCAAAGTGCATTAGAATGTCAATTAATTTTTTTTAATTCCAAAATGTGTATTGATCAATAACTGTGGAAAATGCTGCATTAAACTAAAAAGCTTATGTGTGTTGTTCAATTTACAAACACTGTATTCCAACACTGGTTTTACCATACGCACCCCCCCCCCTTTTTTTTAATATTTATTTATTTATCTGGCTGTGCTGGGTCTTAGTTGTGGCATGCGTGCATGTAGGATCTTAGTTCCCCAACCAGGGATCGAACCCATCTCCCCTGCACTGCAAGGCAGATTCTTAGCTACTGGAAGACCCTGGGCCCCTTTTTGCCAAGGAATTTGCATCAGTTAGGCTTCCCTTGTGGCTCAGTGGTACAGAATATGCGCACCAAGCAGGAGATCTGCATATGATCCCTGGGTCAGGAAGATCCCCTGGAGAAGGAAATGGCAGCCCACCCCAAGTATTCTTGCCTGGAGCATCCCATGGACAGAAGAGCCTGGCAGGCTGCAGTCCATGGGGTTGCAAAGAGTCGGACACAACTTTGCCAACAGATTTTCACTTTTCTTCATACGTCAGTTTAGGAAACTTTAATATATGGTAATACTTTTATTATGTGTTTAAGCTACTGGGATTTTCTTATTCCAGGAATCTTGAAAATTAATTCTGAAACATAAAGGCCTAAAATTGTTATCTTAAGGGAATTTAAGACACATGACATTGTGATTTAAATAAGCAGTCTAGCCATTTAGAAGTAACACCATAATTTCTTCCTTTTTATACTGGCATATAATTTAGTTGGTAGTTCTTACGGATTTTAAAGGGGCTTTTCTGGAAATTTGAGCACTGAGTCAGGAATCAGTAGATCTGATTTCTAGTCTTCTTTGGCTGAGATTTTTCCTCCATTCTGACAGTTGTTTAATGCACGTCATACTTACTGACTCAGTCTACCTCCCAGAATTGTTGTAAAGATAAAATAACAGAAAAGGAGTCAATCTGTAGATTATCTGTCAGATTCAGAAAATAATTGTGCCTTAATGAAGCAAGTGGAAGTTGGGAGTGTCTTAAAACCCTGTTTAGATGAATGACTCTTTATTTGACGTTGGTAGACTTTGTTAAAAGTCTATTTTGGAGATAATCATGCCAGTCTCTTCTCATCACTGAGGAAATTGAGGCCTTGGGCTGGTTAGTGATTGGCCTTGACCTTCATTAGGGCCCCCTGGAAGCCGGCCAGGTCTCCTGCCTCACCCAGACTGTGCTGACCTTCAGGCCTGTCTAGAAGAGGGAAGAAACTGAAAGTTGCTCCATTGTGTCTGACTCTTTGTGACCCCCATGGACTGTAGAACATGGAATTCGCCAGGCCAGAATACCGAAGTGGGTAGCCTTTCCCTTCTCCAGGGGATCTTCCCAACCCAGGGATTGAACCCAGGCCCATTTCTCCCACATTGCAGGTAGATTCTTTACCAGCTAAGCCACAAGGGAAGCCCAGAAGAAGGGAGAGTGACCTGTTAAATACGTGATTCCTGCTGTTTTCTCTTAGATACTGTTACTTTTATAATGGAATATTAGTCGTATCATTTTGAAGGTCCTAATTATATTCTTGTTCAGTACTCTGTTTTGACTTTTATAGTATGTTTTGTATAAAATATTAATGATTACCCTTTAGCCATGAGAATTTTTATTCTTCTGTGTCATGTTTTAAAAAAGGAATTCTGACAAATTACCATGTAATGTGCTAAAATCAGAATTATGAGAGAAAAGATAAACGCAAGACCGTTTATAATTCAGATTACTGTTTTACTGTTACTTCACTTTACTATTTTGACATGTAGAATTTGTTAATATACCCACTACCATACCTTAGGAAGAAAAAAATGGAAAGATATGTGTTTCTCTGTGACCACTGTATGAAAACGTTATCTTTTTTTCTTTGCCTCAAGTACTTACTAAGACAGAAAATAGCACTGCTTATTTTTATTGGCCCCACTTAAAAAATACGTGAGAAATAAATGTGTTATCAGTCAGACACATTTGCCAAGTACTTTGTACGGAGGCATTGTGCTTGGTGCTGATGAGTTTTAAGACGTACTACACGTGGTCTTTTGTCCAAGAGGCCATGTGCACACTTACTTACCATTTTCTTCTTTTACAGTGTGAGATCAAACATTTTCCTGAATTTAAAAATACCTGGGAGAAGAATTTTGTCTATTTGCGTTCATTTCGGCTCCCTGTGAAATTTGAATAGAGAAATACTACAAATAGAAAAAGTGTGAATAATTTTAGAATCCTGAGAATAATATTATGAAAGGTTAAACTGTCTATGCTTTAATAAAAGAAGCAGTTAAAATTATTTTAGTCACTGGAATAATAAGTGTGTTTGTTTAAACAGTAGCCACACACCTAGACAGAAATAAATCTTGTTAAAACAGCAGCTCACTTCTGACCTTACTTGCTTTTGCTCATTCTGGGTCCCCAAACCTTGACTGTAGTAAAGTAGCCAAGGTCTACTCGGCCTATTTGTAATTTAATCTTTAAAAGGCTCTTTAACCTGATACTTTATGAAGAAAAATTAAAAAGGATTAGTTACGTATGCCTTGTATTTCTAGCCTAAAATGAGAACCTAAACATTCGAGTATGCTACAGTTAACTGAGGCATGTTTCCCTACTACAAACTACAAATGACCTTTTGTTGGATTTTTATTCAGTCTTAACTTTCTTCTCACAGAAGAACTCAAACCCTAGGTCACTTTATGAGATTGATCTGCGTTTTGATTTGATCTGAATCGTTGATTGTGTTATTTTTGTGAAAAACATCAGAAAGTATGCAAGAAGACACTGTGATACATAGTGCTTTGAAGTTCCTTGAAGGCAGGTCTTTTTTTTTTTTTTTTTTCTTTTAAACCCTCTCAAGAGCTTGTGTATATCCCTGTTTACAGGTCTTGGTATTATACATATTTTCTGGATAATTGCATGAATGGATTTCTATTTATCTTTATGTGTTGGAATCTTCTCTTGTGTCTGATGCCATTCTAGTTTCCAGCTAGTCTGCCTGAGACATTTCATTTTTGCTTTAAAGTCTTTATTAGTATTTATGAAAGGGGATTTGTTTTATTCTGGTTATCTGTTGCTTAAAGCAACAACTTATTGTCATCTCATCATTGTGTGGCTTAGGAATTTGGACATGGCCTAGGCGGGATGGCTTGTCGCTGCTCCCCCAGGTGTGGAGTCTCTGCTGGGAAGATCAAGAACTAGAGGCTTGAACGGTGTGGTGCTGGCTAGGCATTTCATTCTCTTTTTGACATGGCCTCTCTCATGCCAAGGTTTGGCTTCCTCACAGTACAGTGTCTTAACAGTAGTCAGGTTTGTGTAGCAGCTCAGGACTGTGAGAAAGAAGGTTCCAGTGTTCCAGGCTGGAGTTCTAAGGCTCCAAAGTCCCAGAATATCACTTCTGCCACAGTCTTTTGGTCCAGCCAATCCCTAAGGCAACTGTCGATCCAAGGGTAGGCAGTTAAAATCCATTTCTCAATGAGAGGAATATCAAAAAGTTTATTGCTACCGTTAGTTTTCCATAGTTCTGTTCTTTATGTACTATTTGTCATCTTCATTATTAACCTTGTTAGGCTGTGGTTTATCCTAGGATGTTCGGCAAAATGTCTACTGCTGTGCGCTTGCATGGTAAGTCATCTCTTCCTGTCCTCGTGTAGTTGTGGCTTAACTACCTGAGCGCTCTTAGCCCCAGACCAGAGAGAGAGAGAGAGACAAATAGAGAAGTGTTAAGTATCTTTGGGTAGAATCAAGAACTTCTTGAACGCAAGTTCATGTTCAAAATGATTTTTCCCTGTGGTACCAGGTGAAAATTCCTATCTGTTTGTTTGTGTGTGTGTATATAAAATTTCATACTAAGTAGGCCAGTGTGGTACCTAGAGATTATGGTTTCATATACAATTTTAAAATTTCATATGCTATTTAAAAATCTAGGCAATTGACATAAGATTGGCAAATTTTGGATTTTTCCAAGTCATTACATGAAAAAAAATAACCATCTACTACCACCTTTTAAGAAAATAAAGGTAAAATTTAGTTTCACAAGATAATCTCATAATCTAATAATGAAGGAAAATCCTCAAAACTTTGTTCTTAAGTTACATAGAGACACATTTTGGGAACCACTGGTAGAGCCTTATTTTGATTTGTCAGAATTTTTTAAAAACAAAAGCCGTACACAGATGATTTTTTAATCACATTTTATGGCCATATTTATTATGTAAGTAATGAGGGAAATTAACTGGTGTCATGGCCCTTACGAAAAGCACCCATTTTAGTATATGTCACTTGGATTCCTTTTCAATGCAGAAAGATTTTAGTTTCATTAGGATCTTTTAAACAAAATCAGATTTGCTAACTATAAATATAAATAAAACTACCAAATCAATAAGATTTAAATTATTGGTAACCATGCAGTATTGTGTGGCTGTGACAGTCTTGCTGTTCACAACCTGTTGAGCTCTGGTACCTGTGAGTCCAGCATGTGCTGTTATTGGCTGTGTAACAGTATTTCATATCCCCTCTTCCTTATTTTTTTTTTTTCTTGAACTTATAGAAAACTTTGTCCATTAAGACTTGATATCAAAGACATTTAAATAAGACTAGTCTCTAATTCCAATTGTAAGCACAAAAACAAGTACTGAAATTAAACAGCAGTAGGCTATCAGCTGTATAATGGGCGTCCATATGAATTAGCAGATCCCTTTGTTAAATAACTTAGATTGTCGTCAGAATGAAAATATGATTTTAAAAAGTTTCATGGACATTTATATACATTCTGAGTCTTTGAGGCTTCTAGTTTGAGTGAAAATTCAGCACCAATAGATTGTTTTCCTGTCTCCCTCCTTAGCTTTTAGAACTGTTTTATTTTCTTTTTAAAATGAGATTCCTTATGTCAGATAAAACCCTCATTTTGTCATAGCCTTTAAGTATTTTTTCCTTCACTCCAGCTTTTATGCTACAACATCATAGTGTTTTCTTCCATTCTCTTTGCTTATATAAGCACAAGCCTTTATTGAATAATCCTGTTAGTGAAACATTTTTAGGGCAATTCATTGGATTGTATTGGGTGAATTCACTGGGTGAACTGATGCTTGGGGCTGTTTTTTGTGGTTGCTGGCTGTTACAAGCATCTTCTTGATGTCAGACCTTTTCTTCTGGGGAGAATGAGCTGGGTGGACCATGAAGTCCAGAGGAGTGGAACTAGACTGAAAGAACGAAGGAATCGGGATGGAAGTGGGGTGGAGGGTCGGTAGGTGTGGGTGTGGTGGTGATTTTGAGCTCGGAGAGACCCAGATGCCACCAGCAGGTCTTCCTCTTGCTTCGGTGAGGATATCACTTACGTTCCCTGCTTTTCACCTTCCTCACCTACAGAATGGAATTGATAGATGCCCATTTATGGAAAACATCAAAAATAATGCATGGAAAGCTTGTATCAAAGTGGCTGACACCTGATATTTAACACAAGGTGGCTCTGGTTGCTTGGTCAGCATGTTAGACTGCTCATCTCCAGATCTTTCAAGTTGTGTTTGTATCTTGTGTTATTAGATATTTTACCTGTAAATTCTAGATTTACAACTAATATACAAGCCTCTCTCATATCTTTTTGGATATGTAATGCTCTTCTTTGGTGGGAAGGCTGACATATATTTGATGATGATTTCCAAAGCAGACAGTTCAAACATGAGGGCAAGGCCAGTGTTTTTAGTATAATATTTGTTTCTGGGTTCACAGAAACTCCTTTAGTCAGAGGAAGTACTGTCAGTGTTGGGAGAGGTACTTAATCTCTTTGAGCCTCAGTTTTGCATCATAAAATGGTGTAGTTACAATAGGTATTTCTAGGTTTCTTCCATACCTAAATTTTGATGCAAAATGATACCATCACCGAGGGTCCAATTTTCTCCACTGTGCCTCTAAGTTTTTGTTGAAACCCAGACACAGAGTAGAATGAAAAATTGCCTCTTCAGTTTTTTAACAAAATGGGAAACTCTATTGGTCCTCACAATGAGTCAAATTTCGACTCAGTGTCTTTTTTTGATACATTTCTTGTTCCTGACTGTTGGATCCATGGATTGACTCTGAAATCATATAGACAGAGAGACAATGACAGTTTGACTAGGTAGTAACTTGTACTCCAAGGATAAACTAAATTGCAGTGCTTTTCTCCTAAGCTAAGCTAAGCTAAGTCGCTTCAGTCGTGTCCGACTCTGTGCGACCCATAGATGGCAGCCCACCAGGCTCCCCCGTCCCTGGGATTCTCCAGGCAAGAACACTGGAGTGGGTTGCCATTTCCTTCTCCAGTGCATGAAAGTGAAAGTGAAGTCGCTCAGTCGTGTCCGACCCTCAGCGACCCCATGGACTGCAGCCTACCAGGCTCCTCCGTCCATGGGATTTTCCAGGCAAGAGTACTGGAGTGGGGTGCCATTCAATTTTGGAATGCCATATTCTTTCTAGAACTCTAAATTACTGCTGCTACTGCTGCTGCTAAATCACTTCAGTCGTGTCCGACTCTGTGCAACCCCACAGACGGCAGCCCACCAGGCTCCCCCGTCCCTGGGATTCTCCAGGCAAAAATACTGGAGTGGGTTGCCATTTCCTTCTCCTCTTAATTATATCACATAAAATTGTAATTGTACTTCAAGGGAAAAAGAACTTATCTGTGATACAAAATTAGGCCTGTGAACACATATACTCTGTGAGCTGTTTTCAACTTGAAAATTAAAATGCCATTGTTTGGGTGCTTGCTTCTTTTTTTTTGTCTTCAGTAGATAAAGCTGCCAAGTCACAGGGCCTTGAGCCAGGCGGACTCAGGTTTAATATCAGCTCTATGCACATTCTTTGAGTTTAGACAAATTGTGTTACCTCTTCTTGGTTATAAAATGGGTATTATATAACACCTTCCTTTTAAAGAAGACACACTCTTATCCTCTTTCATAGTGGTTTTTTTTTGTTTTGTTTTTTAAGAATGTTCCCTTTTTTATGTTGAACCGATGATTATCTTAATGTGGTCATATACTGTTGAAAGCAGCAGCCTCCCTGGAGTGGGTGAGAATTGGGTGAGAATTGACAGTGACAGTCATCTGGGGAAGAAGCTGGTCCTTAGAGAGGAAACAAACTCAGAAGGGGCTTTGGTGGACAGAAGCTTTGTGTTGGTCCCTGTGATGTAGGGGCTTCCCCAATAGCTCAGCAGTAAAGAATCTGCCTGCAATGCACAAGACGTGGGTTCAGTCCCTGGGCGGGGAAGATCCTCTGGAGGAGGGCATGGCAACCCACTCCAGTATTCTTGGCTGGAAAACCCCATGGACAGAGGACCCTGGTGGGCCACAGTCCATAGGGTCACAAAGAGCCGGACACAACTGAAATGGCTGAGCCCAAGCTGTGTTGTGGTATTTGAGGACACTGCTGCGTATTGGGAGATTAAAGACCACCCCATCCTTTGTAGACGAATCGTAGAGGTATTTTTCTTCAGATGATATAGTTTTAATGCTACTTCTGATTCACTTCCTTTTGTTACCCCACAGTCCTGAGGTAATTATTGTGCAGATTTGTGTGGGTTGTGCTCAGGGTTATGAGGGGAAGCTTCTAGGCTCGTTTTGTAGCAGAGTGGTCATTGCAGTTAGGGTGAACATCCAAGGAGCAGGTGAGTTTCTGAGAGGAGTTTACAGTCTTATTCCTTCTCCCTGAGTGGATTTTGTTCCTTTTTTGTTAATATTTATAACAGGATTTATATTTTATTGCATTAAGGATGGTAGATGTGTCTTCTCACACTGATTTATTGTAAAAAATAAACTGATAATCTGTAGTAATCCTCACCTTTTCTGGCATATACTGTAGGCTTCTGTACCTATTCCCATTTCAGTGAGGATGGAAGGGAACATTCAGGCCAAAATGATCCAACCCTCTTGGGAGGAAAACAATTACAATTCTACTCATAGTTTTGGGGGGCCTTTTATTTTGGGGAGACTGGTTGGTTGACAGGTTGGCATGTTCTCATCTTAGATGCTCTCATCTCTGAGCCTTTCTTTTATGTTTAAGAAAGATTAATTTCTGCCCAATACATTGCTATTTCTTTTCTCCCCTCTAATTCTCTTCAAGACTGTTACTGTGTGTTTTTGGCTGAGCACCCTAATTAAAGCCCTAAGACTTCTTCAGGAGCATTGTTTAAAAGGTCACCTGTCCAACCACAGGTTGTCTTCTTAATCAAAGACGGAGGAAACCTTACCTTTGCCCTCAAGAAGCTCACCATCTAGGGGGGATGTGTGTGCTCAGTCATGTCTGACTCTTTGCAACTCCATGGATGGTAGCCTGCCAGGCTCCTCTGCTCATGGAATTTTCCAGGCAAGATTACTGGAATGGGGATCTTCTCAACCCAGGGCTCAAATGCACATCTCCTGTTTCTCCTGCATTGGCAGGTAGATTATTTACCCCTTGAGCCAAATTTTAATATAAGCTAGTCATGATAGTGATCATTTGCATATGTTGTGTCCAAATCCTTTTTTCCTATCACTTGACAACACTTTAACTTTTCTCCAGTCTGCTTTATGTCTGCATCATTCTGATGAAACTCTTCTTAGGAAAGTCATGAGCAATTTCTGCTCTAACTCAGGTAGGCACTGTGCAGCTCTCACTAAGGAGCCTTGAGTAGTGTTGTCCAGCCTCTCTTTCCGGGAAGTCCTTCTCTCAGATTCTGTGCTGGTAGTCTCCCTCCTGCCCCTTGGGTAGTTTCTTCTCATTCTCCTTGGTTAGTTCCTTTCCTACATAATTTTTAAAAGAAGGAGTTCCTTAGGGCTTTATTCCAGACTCCCAGCTCTTTGTTCTTTAAACCATTATTAGTGGATTTAAATGATGTTTTCAAGTTAGTGACTCCAAATTTAGTATCTTTAGTCGTCTCCCAAATTGGAGGCATGTGCATTCAACCACATGAGAGTTAATTTTTCTTCTAGGTCTGTCTCTATGTGAGAATACTCCTCTTTGGAGAGTTAGTGCTTTGTGATAGTTGCATCACTATATTAACTCTGAACATGTTGAATGAGAGACAGACTTGAAAGGAATGGTTGTATGAGATGTGCAAATTTGATGGATATTTTATTTTTCATCATATCACACATATCAATTGTATATGTGTACCTACCTGTAGCTTGGGTGTGTGTGTATGCTCAGTCATGTCTGACCCTTTGTGACCCCATGGGCTGTAACCTATAGCTTAGGAGTTTTTAAATAGACAATATATCCTTTTCTATATATCTATTTTAATTGTAGCTTACAAGTTTTTAATACTTAGTATGGATGAAAAGTTATGAAGTCATAAATTACTTCACTTAAAATTGAAGTATAGATGATTTACAGTTTTATTTAAGTTTCATGTTACAACATAGTGATTCACAGTATTTAAAGATTATACTCCTCTTGTAGTTATTATGGTGCTTCCCAAGTGGCACAGTGGTAAGGAATCTGCCTGCCGATGCAGGAGACACAGGAGATGTGGGTTTGATCCCTGGGTTGGGAAGATCCCCTGGAGGAGGAAATGGCGACATAAACCAGAATTCTTGCCTGAAAAATTCCAGGGACAGGGGAGCCTGGCTGGCTACAGTGCATGGGGATCACAAACAATCGGGTGCCACTGAGTGAGCATGCATAGTTATTGGAAAGTATTGGTTATGTTCCCTATGTTGTACAGTATATCTTTATTTATTTTCTACATAGTAGCTTGTACATCTTAGTCCCTTACCCCTATCTTTTTTTTTCCATAGAAAAGCATTTTACTTTCTGATTTTTATTTTTTATTAACTTTTATTGGAGTATAGTTGCTTTACAGTGTAGTGTTCCTGCTGTACAGCGAATTGAATCAGTTATATATACACCCCTCTTTTTTGGATTTCCTTCCCTTTTAGGTCATCACAGCATTGAATAGAGCTTCATGTTCTCATTAGTCACACATTTTGTGTATAGAAGTGTATGTATGTCAGTCCCAGTCTGCCAGTTCATCCCATCCCCTCCTCCCCACTTGGTATCCATATATTTGTTCTTCACATCTTTTATCTCTATTTCTGCTTTGCAAATAAGTCCACTTATCATTTTTCTAGATTCCACATAAAAGGGAGATTATGCATATGTGTGACTTACTTCACTCTGTATGACAGCCTCTGGGTCTGTCTACGCCTCTGCAAATGGGACAGTTTCATTCCTTTTTATGGCTGAGTAATATTCCATCGTGCACAGCTTCTTTATTCACACCTCTGTTGATGGACATTTAGGTTGCTTCCCTGTCTTGACTGTTGTAAACAGTTCTGCGGTGAATGCTGGTGTTCATGTATCCTTTCAAACCATGTTTTTCTCCTGATATGTGCCCAGCTCCCTTACCCTTATCTTGCCCTTACCTACTTTCCCTCCCCCTTGATAACCACCAGTTTCTTCACTATATCTGTGTGTCTTTTTTGCTGTATTCACTGGTTTGTTTTATTGTTTTAGATGCCATGTATAAAGAGTTTCACGGGTTAGGAATCATTGAACTCTTTAAACAAAGAGAAAACGTAAGCTTGTCTATAAAGTATATGTAGAAGTATATTGTCTGAAGTATATTCATCAGTTAACTTATGAATTATTCTTCTGTAGATTAGATGTTATTTTTAGCACCATTAACTTAATATTTGGGAAAGAATTTTACCTTGTATATGTAATACACTTTCTTTACGTTATTAAGACTTTTAAGGATATTTTATCTAAATATATATGTTTTATATATATATATATATATATATATATATATATATGTATGTATGTATGTATAGATACAGTGTCCTATTCAGTAATCTGAAGTAGTTCTCATAGGTAAATCTTGAAAGTAAGACTTTCCTCTTGATGTTACATGAGTTGAAACATGCCAAGGTAAAGGTGTTTTCTGTTCAGGTGTTTGGGAGTTTTTGTGCATCTCAGCAACGTGGAAAAATTATTGGCTTGAACTGTTGAAAAATCTCAAGTAATTTGATCAGAACCTCTAGCTTTCTCTTCCTTTCCCCATGTGTCCTCTCTATTTCTATCCATGTGTCTGACTGGCTTGTTGACTGAGCTGGTGCTGGCTAAATTACAAAGAAGGCCTACATGGGAACATGAAGTATGGTGACTTCCTTTTTGTTAGTCATCTTTCCAGTGCTGGTTCCATGTACTCTGTTGTCCGTCAAAAATCAAGTTGGTTTTGTTACGATTAGAAAGTATATTTTTTGCATACTGACACTGGTGTTGATGACTTTCTCTTTTTCTTTTCTCTATTTTACTTTTTGGCTGGGCCTCACAGTATGTGAGATCTTAGTTCCCCAACCGGGGATCAAACTGCCGCCCCCTTGCATTGGCAGCCCGAAGTCTTTAACCACTGAATCACCAGGGAAGTCCTGATGACTTCCTTTAATTGGTGGCAATCTTGAGAAAATTATGAGGCTACATTTGAGTCAGGAAAAAAATAATGTGCAGAGTTATTAACAATGTCAGCCTGGGTGGCGTGAGGAACACACTGCTCTTGTTGCTGCCAAGTCGCTTCAGTCATGTCTGACTCTGTGCGACTCCATGGACTGCAGCCTACCAGGCTTCTCCGTCCATGGGATTCTCCAGGCAAGAACACTGGAGTGGGTTGCCATTTCCTTCTCCAATGCATGAAAGTGGAAAGTGAAAGTGAAGTCACTCAGTCGTGTCTGACTCTTAGCGACCCCATGGACTGCAGCCTACCAGGCTCCTGCATCCATGGGTTGGTACCATACCAAAAACTCTTGTTGGTACCATACCAAAAACTCAAGGCGGCTGTTTTCAGGCTGATCACATTTTGGGCCACCTTTTTCAAATCAAATTGCCAACAATGATAACATTATCAACATTTTCATAATAGCCTAGTAGGTAAGAGTATAACTGATTCAGCAGTCAGACTCAGGGTTCAAATCCAGGGCTTTGCTGCCGTATCAGTTATGTAGCCTTGGGCTTCATCTCAGTTAAGTTTCTGAATCTACAAAGGAGTGATGATGGTGGCAGTAACCTGCCTCATAGGATTGTTGGGAAGATTAAATTAAGTAACACATTTCAAGCCCTTTGCCCAGAGCTCTCAATGATAGTTGTTACTTGTGGTGATATTAAACCCAAACAGCAAGATATGGCCCTTCCCTTATACTACTAAGTTAGAAGGTACTGTCTTAGCCACGGTTATACACACATGACTTCATTTTCTTTCTGGCTTATTTTCCTTCTTCTGGCTCTGTTCCTAACTTTTTTTTTTTTTTTTTAAACAAGCAAATAAAATATCAAGTGCATCTCCTTCTAACTCTCCCCTGCCTTTTAAAAAATCATCAACCTATTTCTTTAATGCTGCCAACAATCTTTTTTAAGTGATGTTAGCTCAGTCCTGATTTCTTTTTCTTTTGCTTTTTGTCTCAAAGTAATTGTGTTAGTTGACGCTCTCCTTGGCAAATGCTCACACCACCGTTTGCTACTGTTGGTTGTTGGTTTAGTCACTCAGTCGTGTCTGACTCTTGTGACCCCGTGGACTGAAGCCCACCAGGCTCCTCTGTCCATGGAATTCTCCAGGCAAGAATACTGGGGTGGCCTGCCATTTTCAGTCAGTCCCCATTTGCATTCCCTAACCCAGGATACCACGGGTATGTTTTCTGTCTCTGTAGTTTTACTTTTTCTTGGAATTTCAAGTAAGTGAAATCATGTAGTCTGTTGTCTTTGTGTCCGGCTTCTTTCTTCAGCAAAATGTTTTTGAGACTCATTCATGCTGTGGCATACGTTAGCTATCCATTCCTTTTTTATTGTTGAGTCGTATTTCATTGTATGAATGTACCATATTCTGAAAAAGATTCATTCTGCAACTGAAACTTTTGAATTTTTTTCAGCATAATTGATAAGAACATTCATGTACAACTCTCTGTATGGTCCTCTGTCCCTGAGATGAATGAAAACACACCTTGATGTGAAATCGTTGGGTGAGATGATGAGACACTTCCAAACTGTTTTCCAAAATGACTGTACTATTGCACTTTCCCACCAGCAAGGGATAAAATGGGAAAGTTCTAGTTTCTCCATATCCTTGGCAATGCTTTGGGTATTTTACTGGATGGGCTATGGTATTTTGTTTTGATTTTGACTTCCAATGACTAACGATACCCAATATTTTTTGATGTACGTTCCCTGTGAGATATATATATATATAAAATATCTTAACATATTTTTCTCATTAAAAAAATTGAACTATCTTTTATTATTGTGAGAGTCCTTTATTTATTCTATGTACATCCTTTATTATGTATTTAGCTCTTTATATATTCTAAATACATAATTTCAGATAATTATTTTGCCAGTATTTTCTTTCAGTCTGTAGCTTGTGTTTTCATTTGTTAAATTATTTCTTTTGAAAAACAGGAGATTTAACATTATTACTTTTCAAATTTTTATTTGTTTATTTGGCTGGGCTCTTCATTGCTGAGAGAGGCTTTCTCTAGTTGCAGCGAGTGGGAGCTGCTCTTGCTTGCAGTGTGTGGGCTTCTCCTTGTGGTGGCCTCTCCCGTTGCAGAGCACAGGCTCTAGGGCGTGCGGACTGCCAGTTGTGGCACGTGGGCTCAGTAGCTGCGGCTCCTGGGCTCTCGAGCACAAGCTCAGCAGTTGTGTTGCACAGGCTCACTTGCCCTACAGCATGTGGGATCTTCGCAGATCAAGGATCGAACCTGTGTCTCCTGCATTGGCAGGTGGATTCTTTACCACTAAGCCACCAGTGAAGCCCAGAAGTTTTAATTATAAAGGAATTCAGTTTTGTGTTTTCCTTTTATGGTCTTTAAACAATTTTTTTTTCTTTTATGCCTTTAAAGTATCATACCTAAAATATTTTTGCCTAATCCACAGTAATTTTCTCCAACTGCTTTCTTTTACAAGCTTTGTAGCTCTTATTTCTAGATCTATGATACTATCCATTTTGAGTTGACTTTTTCCATAGTGCAAGGTAAAGGTTGAGGTTCTTCCTCCCTCTCATATGTATAATCAGTTTTTGGTATCATTTTTTTGGAAAGACTGCCCCTTTCTTCACTAAATTACCATGTCACCTTTATTGAATATGGATTGATATAAATGTGCGAGCCTGTTTTGGACTCTGTTGTCTTCTGTTGTTTATCTTTATGGCAGTACCCTACCTCTTTGATTATTATAACTTTATTGTAAGATTTGAAATCAGGTATTAATATTATCTTTCCGCTTTTAGTTTTAAAGCCAGTCCTCATTCAAAAATGTCTCAGCAGGGGATTTCCCTGGCGGTGCGGTGTTAAGACTGCACTTCTACTGCAGGGGGCACTGGTTCAATCCCTGGTCAAGGATTGAAGGTCCTGCCTGCTGCACAGCATGGCCAAGGCGGGGCGAGGGGAATCCCATCAGACTCCCACATTTATGCATCGCCTGGGCGATTATGGGCAGAGAAAGCTATGAAGACGTCTCAGGAAAGATCAGTTTTACTTGGGCTAGGCTAGGCTTGTCATTGTACTGAGTTACTTGTCACAGCTAGCAGCATTTAGCAGAATCACACTTGGCAGAATCATAATTATGTGTAATGCCTGCCGTGTACCAAGTGCTTTGTGTAATTATCTCATTTAATACTTTCAGGGTGGTGCAGAGAGGACATTATCCTCATTTGATAGTTGAGTCCACAATAACATTTTTGAGGTCACACGCCTAAGCAGCTGGCTTGTGATGGAAATATTAACAGCACCAGTATTCACGTGAGAGAGCCAGGTTTTGAAATCTCACCTGTTTGATGATCTTAGCCCTAGGTTCTTTTATCTGCTCCAGGCAGCTTTTTTTTTTCTATGGAGAGGAGGTTTACCTTTTTGGTTTATACAGTGGAAATAGTAGTGGTTGTAAGAGAGAGGACGTGTGTATCCCTCTGTCGTTTCCTGCAAGGTTCCTCTCTGTCCTTCTGTCACTCTGCCAGGCTCAGGGCAGTCTGCTCCTCTTGCCTTGAAACTCCTAAAGGAGCTTCCTAAAAACTGTCAGGGCTCACAGAAGAGTAGGAAGATGCCGGTTTCTTATAGGCTTGTCATTGCTCGAACTGTCACTTTTAAACAGCTATTATTTCCATGGGCAGAGGAGCCTGGTGGGCTCACAGACTCAGACACAACCAAGCATGCACACAGACAGAGAGACGGTGACTTAGAAAATATTTTGTAATTCTATGTTTATAAGTATTTTATTAGTTCTTCTGGTTTAAAGTGTCACACCGAGGTATCATAATATACTGTCTTCATGTTTTTAATGTATTTTTGTTTAGTTTGGATTCATTAGCACTTTTTCCTCCTTATATTAGCACATTCAGAAAAGCCTTTGTGAATGGTATAGATCAAGCCGTAATTGTTTAATGTCATCATTTCTACTCATATCACAAGTTTTAACTCTTGACTGTTGCATAGTGTGATGTCCTTGAGCAAATTAGTTGTTGGTATAGACTTAGAATGGGCTTAAGTAGGTCAGCATAATGAGTATATTTACTCCAGGAGCATGGTATAGAATTGATGACCCCTATTATATAACAGTTTATTGCACACTGCTCATGGACTACCACTGGAGGAGAATCTGTTTGTTTTATTTACTATGATAACTTCTTATTTGCATATAGACTTCCTTTTGTTTTTCATGAATCATCTCTTCCTGATTCCCTAGCTGCATTTCCTCATATATGATGATCTCCAGCTTGAGCAGGTCCTGGTAAAAATGAAAGTGCATTTTCCCCCATTTCTTTCCCCTTTAGACCTCTCAGGTTATGAAAATCAGGTGTTTCTAGTGCCCTAGAACAATGGCAGTTTGAGTATTAAATTAACATTAGTTGTTTTTGTTTTTGTTTTTACTGTTAGGTTCTATTTATTCTAAAGAATAAAGGGCTCAGAAGAAAGTTAATACTCAAGCCTGATAATGATTCAGAGTATAAATTATTACAGATTGGTGTCACCTGAAGGGAAAAAAGTATAGTAGCTCAGTTTCTAAAAACACTCCCTGAAGCTGATTAAATCCAGTAGCCCATAATAGTTAAAATGAAAACATACCACTAGCAGTCGTGCAGTAGCAGTCGTGCAGCTTTTCTTAGATCTGTAGTGTACACAAGAGTGGTGAACATTCATACACATAAAACCTCATAGGCACGTATTTGCCATGTTCGTATTCTGGGCTGCGCATCTTGAAGGAAACTCCTTAGGTGCAGTGTAAGTGACCCTTGTGTGGGTCAGAGGAAGTGTGTGGTCCTTCATTGCTAAGTTCTTTCTTCTCAAGGGTACAGACCCAGAAGAAACTTGGGGAGCTGTTGCCCTCATTATTGAAAATGTTCAATTCTTACTTTCTTATCCACTCTTCTGCAAATTGCCATAGATAGCATCATTTTTATGGTTATTTAAAATTTTGTTTTGGCTCTGCCATGTGGCATGCAAGATCTTAGTTCCCGACCAGGGAATCAAACCTAGGGCCCTTGACAGTGAGAGCCAAGTTCTAACCACTGACACTCCAGGGAATTCCCTGTTGCATCATTATACTCTAGACTTTTTTAAGTTATTCACTTTTGAATGTCTTGGTTTAAGCAGTTATGACAGATTGTTATTTCAGTAATTTCAAGCCATTCTCTTCCATAGAGGCAAACTGTAAATCACAGCAAAGTAAGATCAGTATGTGAGCTTAATTAATCATTTAATTAAATCATTTGTTCATTCATTTGGCAAACATCCCTTCCGCACTGTGTTACTGTGGGGTGGTCATTAGACTAGGAGTGCCGTGTAAAAATGGGTAGCTCGGGCCAACTCTGCTTTTATTCAGTGAAGTGCTAGGGATTAGACAAGCAGCTACCAGAAAATGTAATATGTTTTATGTTGAGAACTCAAAACTTGAGGGGTAGACACCTCATAATTCACTGAACTGGAAGACACTGAAATGTGGCCTTGTGTCTTATATTAGTGTGGACAAATAAAAGTTGTGCAGCAAGTCTGCTTCTTGGTTTACATGGTATCAGTGAGTTATTGAGTAGAGAGATGTTTTTACTGAGTATTAGTTACATTGGTTATAAAAAGTCATACCGAATCTAATGAGTCTGACGGGATTCTGCATTTTTTGTTCATACTTGTTCATTTCTTTTTATTGCAGATTTCTCTTGGATTTGGCTACACATTTATAGATCTTCTGCACTGTGTACAGTCACAGGTGAGTTAAAAGTAAGCTTTCCTGTTGGTATATTCTGACTTTTTAAGTATAATCAAACATTTAAAATTATTTACAATTGAGCAATATAGTATATAAATAAAATGAATGTGAATTTTAAAATGTCGTACATTGGTCTACATTTGTTTTATTATGAAGATTCAGTATCCACATGTTAGAAATGATATTTGAAGGTAAAAGGACCATAGCTGTTGATCAGTGTTTGTTGTGTATAGTTGGGAAGAGTTTACATTTACCCATTGGATGAGGTGAATTATAATTTCATAGCCTGGCAAAATGTGTATACTTATTTTTATATGTAAATAAAAGAGTGGTTGCTATAGATTTTGGCAGCAAATTTCAGTCTTATACAGGTAGATTTAACGAGCAGGCTCTTCTGGTCCAACCAGTCTGAAATAGCTTCCCAATCACTCCTTATCACACAACTCTGATTTATTTTTATCATAATGTTTGTGATCATGTGATGTATTTTTATTTTTAGTCTCTCCTACTAGAATATAAACTCCATGAACATTGGGGCCACGTTTGTCTTGCTAAAAACAGTATCTGTAGCCCTTAGAATAGTGCTCATTGAATAGGAAAGACTGAATAAATGTTTGTTACAGTAATTATTGGGTAATAGATATTAAGAATTGATTTATATTCAGAGTCATTGAACTCTGCATCTGTAAATACAAACTAGAAATAGTTCTTTATACTTTTCTCTAAATATGAAATTAATTTCTATCACATACTTTTTAAATATAGAGCTCTTAAATGCTCAGAGAAATTACCTGTGTTACTCAGGTATGATTAATCAGGGTAGAAGTCAGAGGATAATGCTTCCAATTCGGTATTTTGTCAGCACCCTAGTAGGTTCTTAGGATTAAGTGATGGATAAATCTGACGCAAGTGTGGGAGCTTCTCGCCTCCTTACTCCATCACGCTGCCATAATGGAAATGTTTTATGATACCTTTATGGAGAACAAAGTTTATTTGACCTTAGCTGTCCAGTTTTAATCTCTGAAAACCAAACAAGTTACAATTTTCCCACTACCTGTCAGTGCATACAAAATGTAATTTACTTAAGTTGTGCTCTCTTTGTAGACTGAGGGGAATTTTGGGCCATTTTTCTACCCTCTCTGTTGCTGTTTGAATTCATTCTTGAAGGTAGCTGTGTGCATACGTTGACACAGCTGCTGCCTTGTGTGCTTGGTGGTTATTCTCTAAGAGTCCCCGGATGTTAGGCACTACCGTTGGTTCGTTACCTTTCATTTTTTGTATGCATTGTGTTTTGATCTGTTTGACCCTCTTTAAGTACTGGTCTCTCCTTCTGCCATCGTGATTTTTCATTTATAGAAAGAACTAAGTCTAACCTCTAGGCCTTTTTTTCTTTTTTAAAGTTAAATTTTGGGAATGACACAGCCATTTCTTATTTATATCTAATTTGCAAGTGCAACTTGCAGAGATTCCTTTGATAATACTAAATAGCAGCAGTTATTACTTATAGCTCGCTCACTGTGTGGCAGGCATTATGTAAGTGCTCTTCATTATCTTCAGAATAACAGATAAGGAAATGGAAGCTGAGAGAGGTTAAGTGACTTTTTCAAGGTCATATCAAGGAAGTGGCAGTTTGCCACTCCAAAGACTTTGATCTTAACCCCTGAGGTCCATTTTCTGCCTAAGTAGCCTTAAATACAAGCATATTTGTGGCAAGAAATGTAATATAGGAACATAGTATTCATATTTGAGGACTTAAAATTAATTTTAAAATCAAATATTATGGAATATTTTGCTTACATTTCATTAGTAAGTCTTTTAACCTTTATTTCAAACTGTATAACATGACGACTCATTTGAAATTTAATGATGCCCTAAACAATTTAAAGTCCCACTCTGGCACTTTAATTTTGTACTCACTTTTGGGGGGCAGGTGCATGGGAAAAAGCCATTTGGATTCATTTTGTTGTTGTTGTTGTTAAAAAAATATGGTATCCTATGAATCAGAATTCTTTACTCCTTGCGGTATTAGAAATACTATGTTATGAGTGGCATCTGTGATTTGTTGGGTAAATCACTTCTACAGAGAACAGGTTGTGTGAAATATTGTGACTATAGAATTACTTAGAACCCTTATCTTGGATGGTGTCATAATTTATGTCTCTATAGAGACTTACTCTAATTATTTAAGAAATGAAGTGACATAACTTTGAGATAAATCAGAACTTTATCTTTCCTTCTTTATCTTTCCAGAAAAGAACTTCAGCTTTCCTTATTTAATTTTCAAGGTTGAGTAGGATATATAATACAGAAATATTTTGAGTCTCAAATATATAGTATACTGTTGTTATTTAGTCGCTCTGTCATGTCTGACTCTTTGTGACCCCATGGACTGTAGCCCGCCAGGATCCTTTGTCTGTGGGATTCTCCAGAAAAGAAATACTGGAGTGGATTGCCATGCCCTCCTCCAGGGGATCTTCCCGACGCAGGGATAGAACCCGTGTTTCCTGCACTGGCTGGCGGCTTCATTACCACCGAGCCACCAGAGAAGTCCTATAAGATTCTGTACGTGAATGAATATTGAAATTTTGATTTGAAAACATGGTTAAGTATACTTCTTCACATTTTCCTAAAGGATTTTGTCTCTGAGTGTAAATGCAAATTCCAGGTTTGAGTATAGTGGAAGAGAATTCTGTAGTTGGAATTTAAAAAGAATTTTTTTAGCTGCCTGCACTGTGCTTCCTAATCTATAGCTTCGTGAGTGTTGCCATTGCAATCTCACATTTTAAGCATTTTTAAGATTGGCCAATAAAAATTTCTCAGAATTGGTAGTCAAAACAGGAACGTTAGATAAATCTATTTTGACAATGTAGCCTTGAAGTGTAATATTCCCCTTTGCTATGGAAACCTGGGCTCACTGTGGAGTCATATATATTGTGGATTTATATATGTTTATTTTCTCTACGATAGAGATATCTGAGGTGGGCACAGAATGGGATGGGTGGCTGAAGGTTGTTCATGCATGCTAGGTTAGATCTCAACTCTTCAGTACCAACATGGAGAGAGAGTTCTCCAAAGAACAGGAAAGCATGATATACCTCTTGTGGTATGTTGTATACTCAGTGCTAAACACTAAACAGTATATTACATGTATCAAGACATAAAAGAAATTATGTCCCCACTAGTTGGAAATACATTTGAAATGAGTATTTCTTGGATTTTGAATCGTTTCTTTGCTCATAGGTATGAAAAGATTTGTAATTAGGTGTTGGATTTAACTGAGAGGTGTGTAAATTCCCATGAAGACAGGAAAGCTTGATTTGACTATATATCTGAGAAAATCAGTATTATTCTAAACAGAAATGCAGTATATTAATATTTAAATGCTTTAGGCAAAAATCTGCCAGCATTTAACTGTATTGCTATTTTAGTGGTATTTCCTTCAGATGTCAGCCGTATAGGCACTGTGATTTGGAAAAATAAATATTTTGACAGTTGATAAAATGCCCTCGGCTATTTAGCTATTCAAACTGGAATCCTGAGCCCATCCCCACCCCCCTGAGTAGAACCCTCTGCTCCTTGTATGTAGAATGGACCCAGGAAAAAACAGGCTTACTGGTCAGTTGAAATTATCTTCCAGTGGGTGTTATTGACACAAAGCCACAATTGGAAACTATTTGTGTGACATGCCAGTTTTTAAAGCATTTTTTCCTCTTCCATTTTCTTCCCTTTTTATGCACACATTCATATAAACAGCTTGGTTTAGTTTTTCCCCGTGAAACTACATTCGTTCAGCACCATTAACTTTCCTTTCTCTCTTCCTCCCTCCCTTCACCTTCAGGCCATCCCTCCTTCTCACTCTCTTCTCTTTCGGAATATTAATTATTTATTTCCTGTTAGTCTATGCTAAGTGCTATGGGAAATATAAAGAATACCTACCCCATTGTGTTAAACTGGAAAAGGAGGACTGTTGCATATTTAACTCCATATTTCCTTGCAGGTCCTTTCCCCATTGAATTGGCTCTCTGATCTTTCTCTTAAAGAAGAAAACCAAGCCTTGATTTCTGAATTATATGTTTGCTTCTGCTGAAAGTCTTAATCTATGGCAGAGATCAAGGCAACAGCAACAACAGCAAAAGCTGTCCCTCATAAACAAATGTCCTGTTTATACGGGGGCAGCAGTGCTTGCAAAGTGTGCTCCTCGGAAGGTGCACATTCTGGGAGGTAGGTGTGTTGTGCTTGATGAAGTTGAGACAGAGTCCAGGCTGTCTGCGTGTAGAGCAGGGGTCCAGACAAGCAAAGTGATGTCAGCTCAGTGCATTGTTGAAAGATTTACCAGAAATAGGGCAGAATCTGGTTTTTATGGTTCATTCAAATGCTAGAAAGCAAAACTTAGAGTTGCAGCAGTTTTAAAACATGACTTTTTATAAAATTCATCACGATGTTTATTGGGCTGTAAGTTGAATTTCACTGTAGAGAGATTTCACTGGGAGAGCACTGTGTTTTTTTAATTGATAAATTCTAAGTGTGACTTCTATTGGCATCGCTGGTATTCTTTGAAAATAATTAAAAGTACGGCCAGTCTAGGGCTTCCCAGATGGTGCTAGTGGTAAAGAACCTGCTTACCAGTGCAGGAGGTGTATTGATCCCTGGGTCCAGAAGGTGCCCTGGAGAAGGGCATGACCACCCACTCCAGTATTCTTGCCTGGAGCATCTAATGGACAGAGGAGCCTGGTGGGCGACAGTCCATAGGATCACAAAGAGTCAGATACAACTGAAGCGACTTAGCATGCATAGCATGACACTTCAGGTTCCTCTGAAAAGCTACTCTCAGCTTGTGGGATTAGATGGCTAATGCGAAAGTATTGCCGGAGAAGGCAATGGCACCCCACTCCAGTACTCTTGCCTGGAAAATCCCATGGATGGAGGAGCCTGGTAGGCTGCAGTCCATGGGGTCGCTAGAGTCGGACACGACTGAGCGACTTCACTTTCACTTTCATGCATTGGAGAAGGAAATGGCAACCCACTCCAGTGTTCTTGCCTGGAGAATCCCAGGGACAGAGGAGCCTGGTGGGCTGCCGTCTATTGGGTTGCAGAGTCGGACACGACTGAAGCAACACAGCAGCAGCAGCGAAAGTATTACCAGTCTATACCTTGTGTTAATCTTTTGAGTTAGCATGTCTTAGAAGAAGTAGCATTGGAGCTAGAATCTTCTGAGAAAGAAGTAGAGATCTGTAGTGTAGGTGTATGTATGCCTGAGAGTGGGGAGAAGTGGTTGCAGATTGTTTATATTAATAAAACTTATATTCTCTTGCCTTCTTTTGTTACTGGCCTTTAGATTTCAGTTCAAAGTTGTATGTTCTACTTAACCTGAATAATAGAGTTGTTAGCTTTAGGGAGAAAGTCTGCGATAAGCAGAATTGCACATTTGTGCCACCATAGTAACAAGTGCGTGGCATTTGATGTGGGTCAGTTACTAGGGTAAAGAATCTGCCTGCCAATGCAGGAGACACAAGAGACAGGTTCGGTCCCTGGGTCAGGAAGATCCCTTGGAGAAGGAAATGGCAACCCACTTCAGTATTCTTGCCTGGAAAATTCTGTGGACAGAGGAGCCTGGTGGACTACAGTCCATGGGGTCACGAAGAGTCAGACATAACTTAGCAACTGAACACATACACACACAAGGAATTTTAGCTATGCCGTTCACTTTCATTTTGGAAAAAGTGACAGATGTATGTTATTTTCTGGACAGGTGTTGAATTTGAGTCAGCTGACCTTGCCAGAATTTCCTTAAAGAGAAAATAGCAAATAAAATCAGGCTGCTTCCATTTAACACCTCATAGTTTATTTTTGAAGCACAAATCATGTATATTGTTTTCCACTGTTCATAGCATCTAAATGTAAGGGATAAATTAAACATTTATTTATAAAATTATCCATATCCATAATGATTATGTAGCACTTGCCTTCCTTCTCTTCATCCCTCCCTCCCTTTCTTTTTTTCTATGTTTCTTTGCTGTTGGGATACAGAGATTTCTGTTGAGACTTCTATTGCTAGCTTGAGACTCAGAAAAATTGGACATAACCTGAGAAATTAACAGTGAATTTTGAAACTTGTGATTTTAACCCAGTTTTGCATATTTGGTTTGTCAAAGCCTTGTGTGCTACTTCATGAGTGAATCATGGGTTTCTTCAGTTAGTGGAAATATATTTTTTTGTTCTAGTCACAGCTACAGTTCTGCCTTCCCATCCAAAAAGAGCCAAGGGGAAGGAAGAAATATGTAGCATTTAATAATGGCTTTTTAACCATATACTATAGATGTATGTAGTCCAGTTTCGGAGGATCTCTTAAATATATGTCTCCAGGCAAGGTTGAGAGATTGTTGTGCCATAGTCTGTAGACTTATTTGCCTTTACTGCTTTTGGAAGTATTCAAAAATACTGAATTGATTTAGAATTGGTTGAGGCCTTTGCTTTCTTTAAACCACAGTTTTAGCTGTGGTTTTGGTGCCAGTTAGATAAAATTCTAACATGAGCAGAAATCGTACATTTGAAATTTTGTGGTCTTCACCTTAAAGGGTGGGTAGTCTGTTAGCTGTCAATATCACGGCATTGGAGCCCAGTTTTATTATACCTCCTTGAGAAGAGCAAAGGACTAAAAAGCATGGGTGTGATGAGCTGGGGTAAATTTCATCAGACAGATGAATGGGTGAGCTTGTAAAAGACTTTCCCGTGCTTATATGAATACCAAGACTTTGACTTCTTCACCTAAACTATGAAAGAATACCTTTGAAGAAACAGCTGTGTTGTAATTATTGAATTGGTGGCTTAAGTTAGAATAGAGAAAATCAAGCCTGGAGGAAACAGTTTACCTTGCAGTTTCTTTGAGTTCTTTGTCACTAAAAAGGCTGTTTGATCTAGATTTCTAATTCTTCCTTTTATATGGCAGTTTTATTACAGTCCAGAAAATAAACTATTTGTTAGGTTATAAGATAAAGTTTGAAAACTGTATGGTGGTTACTGATTCTATTATATTTGAATGGAATGGAAATGGAAATTTCCTTTGACTTGAATTAAACATCTGTTAGACAAATTAAGTTGGTTTTATGAGTTTTACTTATATACAATAGTAGATTTTGTGCATGAACCCAGTAGAATCTTGATTTTAGATTTTCTCTGAAGCTAGATGCTTTGGAACATTAAAATTTTCCCCTAATGTAGAAGTTAGATGTTTATTGTTGTTGCCCCTTCAGAATATTCCCAAAGTTTCATAAAATCTTAATTGTCCAACAGGTAAGTTATTACTTCTTTGAACTTGTTCACTGATATATTTATAAGTCAAGATCCATCTCAAACTTTTTCATTAAAGAGAAAATATTAAATCTTAGTCTTTGTAACATACTGCTGTTATCTTTTAAATATATTAAATATATTGTGAATTTAACATATCCTAAATTCCAGTTCATATTGCTCTAAACCATAATGTGTGCTCACTTTATTTATCTATTTCCCATCTTTTAATTTTTTCTTCCTTATTTCTAAAAGGAAGGAAAAAGACAAAACTTTTCTTCTTTGACACCACAGTGACTATCATCAAAATTGTTCAACGCCAGAGCCAAATGGTGTCTGCAGCATTGGCCACAATCCCCACGGATATTCTTCCCTGGTGGCTGTCCTCTGGCCCTAAGGGGTCCAGGAATGCCACACCAGGAGCTTTACGCTTACCTAATTGACCATCCTTGACCCTAGAGGCATTTGTTTATTATTATGTATTTATTTCCACAAATGTGGTATCTTTGGCTTATTATGGTACTTCTCCTTCAGTGTTTTTGTCGTTACTTTTACTGAGGTTACTGTTGATTAAAGGGTCCTGTTTCATACTAAATTTCAAGGGCCGATTATGAAAATAGCATACCTGATCATTTGTTTATATGCTACAATGAGGTTTCATGAGTTAAAGTTTTCACAGTGTTTTGAAGTAGAGATAAATGTAGGTTACCTTGAGGGGTAGAGAGAAAAGAAAAAACAAACATTTACTATTATTGTTGGCAAGATATGGTTCTTGACCTTTGCATGTTTTGTATGAGTTTCAAATCTGGATAATTCTTTGTGTCAGGAATTGAAGTATGTTCTGATCACGTCTAAATTCTCTTTGATTGAATTTGAGACTGAACCACTTTTGATTTTCAAAGCTTTCAAATGGGCCGTAATGTCTGTAGTGAAACAGAACTTGGTGTCTTTCAACTCACCTGCTTTTAATTGAATCTTGTAACAATTGCAGAGACATTTTGTGCTACCTTCTATGTTAGTTGAGGAAAATGATTCTTATCTCAGAAAAGGAAACTTGATTAACTGATCCCGTCAGATAGTACAAAATGAATTTCATCAGAAGTACTCGAAAGATGTGGATCAAGAATGTGAAGGAAATTGAGTTGGAAGCATCCTACTTCATTAGAATTTTTTTCATTATATAGAGCAACATGGTAGTGTTTTGTTTTTTTTTCATCATTTTGTTCATAGAACATTTTTAATATTACTGCTGCCCATATATGTGCATGTAACTTTTCTGTCAGTGTATCACTAGATAGATAAATTTGTTTTATTTAAAAAGAGCATTACTATATTACCAAGGGATTTCCCTGGTGGCTCAGATGGTAAAGAATCTGCCTATAATTCGAGAGATCTGGATTTGATCCCTGGCTCGGGAAGATCCCCTGGAGAAGGGAATGGCAACCCACTCCAGTATTCTTGCCTGGAGAATTCCTTGGACAGAGAATCCTGCCAGACTACAGTCCATGGGGTCACAAAGAATCCGAGACGACTGAGTGACTTTCACTCACTCAGTAACTCATATTACCAAAGATTGATAATTATGAGGCGACCCCAAACAGGTAGAACGTAGGCCATGAACACAAATGAAGACTTAAGTGTTATCTGTGTAATTAAATGTATAGTTTACTTATATTTGATGAAATGTCACAGTTACAGGCCATTCCACAATGTGATTTCATCACAGAGACATAAATGTGGAACCAGGTATTGTCAACACAGATCCTCTTTAAATCCTAGTGCAAATGTAATAGAAAGTTCTCGGAAGTAAAAGATCGTTTATGATTCCTCGCATACATATTGTTCTCACCATGTGCCAGGTAGTGTTCTCTACGGTCTTCCTATAATAATCCACACACCGTCAGGTGAAGCCTAGGAAGTGGCTGCTGCTACCGTCTCTCTCTAGAGATGGGGGGAGAAGGCACTGGGAAGTCCAGCGACCTGTCCAGTGATGTGCGCCTAGACCAGCTAGCTAGCTAGATGCAGGATTGGGACTTCAGTCTGAAATTGGTAGTGTTTTGCCTATGAGAGTTTGTTCTCTTAAAAAATAAAGAACAAATAAACAGACCATTCAAACACACACAAAAGATAATAATTTCAAAATAAATAAAGTTTCAAGCTAACCTAAGTTTGGGGGAAAATGTGACAAGGCTTAGCATTTCATTGGCCGTCCCCCTCTCCCAGTTAGGCTCTGTGAGCCCACGGAGTTGCTAAATTGTATACAGTATCAGAAATGATTATCTGACATTAATTAATAAAGGGAAATGCAGGTCACAGAAATTATGTTAAGCTGTTCTTTGGCTTCAAATGAGGTTACACAGATAATTCATTCAGTGGGATTTAGATTTAGATGTTTTATTAACATGGGTTGTTTTGTCTGATGGATGGAAAAAGGGCTACCTCACTTTCTTTTTCAGTTCTTCTCTTTAAAAATAGGTTTTCTAGAAGAATCTTAAAAAGGCATATCCTAGACTTCCCATACTAAGAAATCCTAGGACCTTTTCACACAAAGAACAGAAAATGTTACATTCAAAACCAAATTTCAGTTGTTATTTAGAAGAAGTTATATTTCTAAGAGTGACTAGAGAGTTCTTTTAATTACTTGACAGCTTAATTTATATTGAAGTACAGTTTCTTGTTCATGTTGACTATGTTATATTTTAGATAAACATGATTTAAATGAACAGACGTGGCATTTACATTTTATGAAATGTTTAATAGTTAGGCTCCCCTTCCTCTCAGATTTCCTCCAGTATTTTCACACAGCTTCTCTGTAGGATCAGTGCAGAATGTTTTTAGGCACTTACGAGTTGTTGTGTTGTAATTCAGAGTATTCACCATAAATACAAAAGAGGTTTTAATTACCTACCACCTCAAATCGACTTTATTCACAGCTGAGTTTCCTTTTTCTTGCAAAGCTGTTTTTTAAGCAAATACAGAATAATTTAATTAATACTGTGACATAGGCTTTAATGTTTTGATAATTCATACTATTTCTTAAAGCACTGGTGAAATCTGCCTCTCAGATTTCTTTCTGAGTCCTTATCTCTATTGTAACTCATGGTTGTTTGTTGCCTCTTAACATTTTTTGTTTTATATGCCCTCCAATAATGGCTTGACCACATCTTTAAAAAATAAAGTGTAGAAATATTTTTATAAATCAGAATATAAAGGAGTTTTAAGAAGGAAACTTTTCTTACATACCTACATTCTGCTAGTTCTTAAGGTATACCTTATTCCATCAAATTTGTACTCCCCTCAGCTTGGATTATCTACATTTTATCTTGGAAATTTCTGAGACTCATGGAGTTTAATCAGTGTCATATAAGAGGGCAGGTTGCTCTCGAATATGAAGCTAGGACTATATATTCCTCAACTCTGTCCTCTTTCGCAGATCGAGTCGCCTCCTTTAGTGATGCAAATGGAACTTCTTGATCAGGTGAATCTCTGACTTGTTTTTCATTCCCTGGCCAACTGGTGGTGTTTTCCAAATTAGTCTGTTTTCATTTTGGAGCAGTTATTGTGCCCAGAGTAAAATAGGAACGTTTTAGGTTTCAGAAGCAAAATATATGGCCTTTGTCCCACCCACATCTTTTATGTAAGAAGAGAAATGGAGAACAAATGTTAAGTTACATAAATGGGATTACAAAACAATGTAACCACACATACAGAATAAGGTATTGTAGCAGGTGTACGGGGTGGGAAGGTGAGGGACACTGGGCCCCATGGCGGTCCCTCTGCACACTCTTGACCTATGGCTATCTTGCTGTGACATCTACTACTCTGCTGTGTTTTGTGGATCATTACAATGGGAGTAGCTAGAAATGAAAGAGAAACACAGGGTGTCTTGTGGATGGGACTCAATTGCCACAAAGACAGAAAAACAACTGCTAGTTACATCTGAGCTGAAAGTGTCCTGAGAATGCAGAATGGTGACTACTGCACTCCACGCCCAGTCCAACTAGATTATCAATTTTCCTGCTTTTATTGATCAGGAAGAAGCCGTAACATGTGGGTTTATCCTAAGTTCTGAGTAGATTCTTAGATTTTAATTTACCTACTAGAGGTTAATATATTATATCTGATAGATTCTCTAATTGAAGTATACTACCTCATGTTGAAGAGGTTTTAAGAAATGGTTAATGGTTACTGCTTTAATATAAGAATATCATCTACATTTTTAAGGGTAGTCAGTTGCAGGTGCCTTGGACACAGAGAAAAGATGCAGGATTATTGAAGTAAAACCTACCTTGAGGACACTTTATTTCTTTTTTTTTTCTTTTTAAATTTTTATTAATTTTTTTTTAACATCAAAAACATTTTGTATTGGGGAATAGCCAGTTAACAGTGTTGTGGTAGTTACAGGTGAACAGTGAAGGGACTCAGCCATACATATACAGGTATCCATTCTCCCCCAAACCCTGTTCCCATCCAGGCTGGCACATAACATTGAGCAGAGTTCCATGTGCTATGTAATAGGTCTTTGTTGGTTATCCATTTGAAATATAGCAGTGAGTACATGACCATTGCAAAGTCCCTAACTGTCCCTTCCCCCGGGCAACCATAAGTTTGTTGTCTAAGTCTGTGAGTCTCTCTCTGTTTTGTAAGTAAGTTCATTTGTATAATTTCTTTTTAGATTTCACGTATAAGGGATGTCATATATTTCTCCTTCTCCTTGTCTGACTTACTTCACTCAGTATGATACTCTCTAGGTAATTTGGAAAACTCAGCAGTGGCCACAGGACTGGAAAAGGTCAGTTTTCATTCCAATCCCAAAGAAAGGCAATGCCAAAGAATGCTCAAACTACTGCACAATTGCACTCATCTCACACGCTAGTAAAGTAATGCTCAAAATTCCCCAAGCCAGGCTTCGGCAATACGTGAACCGTGAACTTCCAGATGTTCAAGCTGGTTTTAGAAAAGGCAGAGAGAGGAACCAGAGATCAAATTGCCAACATCTGCTGGATCATCGAAAAAGCAAGTTTCAGAAAAACATCTATTTCTGCTTTATTGACTATGCCAAAGCCTTTGACTGTATGGATCACAATAAACTGTGGAAAATTCTGAAGGAGATGGAAATACCAGACCACCTGACCTGCCTCTTGAGAAACCTGTATGCAGGTCAGGAAGCAACAGTTAGAACTGGACATGGAACAACAGACTGGTTCCAAATAGGAAAAGGAGTACGTCAAGGCTGTATATTGTCATCCTGCTTATTTAACTTATATGCAGAGTATATAATGAGAAACGCTGGGCTGGATGAAGTACAAACTGGAATCAAGATTGCCAGAAGAAATATCAATAACCTCAGATATGCAGATGACACCACCTTTATGGCAGAAAGCAAAGAAGAACTAAAGAGTCTCTTAATGAAAGTGAAAGAAGAGAGTGAAAAAGTTGGCTTAAAGCTCAACATTCAGAAAACGAAGATAATGGCATCCGGTACCATCACTTCATGGCAAATAGATGGGGAAACAGTGGAAACAGTGACAGACTTTATTTTTCTGGGTTCCAAAATCACTGCAGATGGTGATTGCAGCCATGAAATTAAAAGACACTCCTTGGAAGGAAAGATATGACCAACCTAGATAGCATATTAAAAAGCAGAGACATCACTTTGCCAACAAAGGTCCGTCCGTCTAGTGAAGGCTGTGGTTTTTCCAGTGGTCATGTATGGATGTGAGAATTGGACTATAAAGAAAGCTGAGCACCAAAGAATTGATGCTTTTGAACTGTGGTGTTGGAGAAGACTCTTGAGAGTTCCTTGGACTGCAAGGAGATCCAACCAGTCCATCCTAAAGGAGATCAGTCCTGGGTATTCATTGGAAGGACTGATGTTGAAGCTGAAACTCCAATACTTTAGCCACCTGATGTGAAGAGCTGACTCATTTGAAAGGACCCTGATGCTGGGAAAGATTGAGGGCAGGAGGAGAAGGGGACAACAGAGGATGAGATGGTTGGATGGAGTCACCGACTCAATGGACATGGGTTTGGGTAGACTTCGGGAGTTGGTGATGGACAGGGAGGCCTGGCATGCTGTGGTTCATGGGGTCTCAAAGAGTCGGACACAACTGCGTGACTGAACTGAACTGAGTGAGGTACATCCATGTTGCTGCAAATGGCATTATTTCATTCTTATTAATGGCTGAGCAATATTCCATTGTATATATGTACCGCATCTTCTTTATCCATTCCTCTGTTGATGGACATTTAGGTTACTTCCATGTCTTGGCTGTTGTAGACAGTGCTGCAGTGAACATTGGGGTGCATGTATCTTTTCATGGAGGGCTCTTTATTGTTAATATCAACTTGAGTCTAATCTATTCTTCCTATTCACATTCCATTTCCCTGCCCCCCTAAGACATCTCTTCTTTCTCTACTGTGTGGTTTTGTCATATTGAGCATATTCACGTAATGCAGTTAGAACAATGCCTAGCACTTAGAACATTGCTTTTTAAAAATTAGCTTTGCTCTTCCTCCTTTTCTTCCTTTTCCTCATGGTCGGCTTCTATTCCTCATTTCTCTGATTCCTGTTCTAGTCTAGGTTGAGTTACATTTCTGAAAATTTCAGATCAGCATCTCAACAGCAGTTCCCAGTTGAGCTCTACCTGTTGTCCAGACCATAGACTCTACCCTTTCTCTCCTTTTTTGCCTCCTGATGTTTCCTATCTATTTTAAGCCTTAAAAGTCTTAACTTATACTGCAGCAGGGAAAGAGGCAAGCCTTCTTTCCTGAGCAGGAGCCCAGTAATCAGTTGAAATCATCTTTAATAGTGCGCGCACACACACACACTTTCATACATACATACAATCACTTAAGAAATGAAACTCACAAGGTAACCACAAATGATCTGACAAGGCACTGAGTAACAAAGTAGAGATAGGCGAGAGTGGGCCAGAGAGTTGAGGTTCCCTCCCCTTTATATTTTTTCCTTTCTAGCCTAGTAAGAAGAAATAAATATGATGAGAGCTAGAAACCTTTTAAGAAATGACGGGTTAGCACCTAAAAAGTCAATTTCCTAGGATTTGTCCCTCTTGAAAATCACTGAGTATTTTTACTAAAATGTCTTTTCTTAAATGTTTTCATTGTGATTACTTCCTCACTTCCTCTTACTTACACCTTGTAAAGTCCCCTCCTAGGGGGAGAAGAAAGAAATGAAAGAAAGAGAAGGGCATTTATTCTTAAAATTTCTTCCCAACTAGAGCTTTGCACAAATTGTTAGTTTGGGAGCACAGAGTCCTAGAGGTTCTGAGGAATAAAAAGCAGTGATTAAGCATGTTACCTTTAGACTCCAACAGGTAGTCATGTGAATATTCCATCACATTTCCAGTGTACGCTGCCTTTGTCAAGAGTTGTTGTCATTGTTGGTAGGCATCTACTAAGGAAATGAGAGAGTGATTTTTTTAAAAGGAGGGGCTCTCTGTCACTCATTTATTCCAAAGGAGTACTTTGTGAACATTTATATTTCTAAATTTGTGAGAGTAAACTTGTGAGAAAGAGGGAGAAAATTTGCTCAAAATATCACCAAATGAAACACCAAATGAAATATGCTATGGCATATTCAAAACTGCTGTTTTAGCAGTGTTGTCTTTAATTTAGAATATTTGCCAGGTAGATTACATAAAGACTTTAGCACTTTTTTTGTTTCTTTTGTAACTGATTGCTCTAGCAGTGGCATAGCAAATAAAAAACTTAAGCCCCAGTCCTCAGCTGTGTGTCTTACATTAGGAAAGGCAGGACTAAAACAGACTTGCAGAAGAGCCAGTGGGCAGTTCATCAGAGTGGCCCCAGTCCGTGGCTGTGAGACCTTGGCTATGCTGTTTCTTTTTCCTGGACTCAATACATCAGAATCTGTTAGATTACAAAGAGAAGTCCATTGTGACCCTGCAGTTAATCTTAAAAAAGCAAAACCCACGAATGACCATTTAAAATGCACAGCATTTGGGCGTTACAAATGCTTTGGGCTTGGAGGAAATGAAATGTGCAGTGTAAGTGCCGCTGCATGCCTTCTCTGTGTCCGACTCCTTGTGGCTCTGTGGACTGTAGCCCGCCAGGCTCCTCTGTTCATGTGATTCTCCAGGCAAGAGTACTGGAGTGGGTTACCAATTCCTGCCCCGGGGATCGAACCTACGTCTCTTGCATCTCCTGCATTGGCAAGCGGATTCTTTACCACTGGACTGCTGGGAAAGCCATAGAGTAAGTAGCGTATCCCTAAAGCAATGATTCTAGTATCTGGCATAGTGTAAATTCCCCACTCGTTTTCTGTCTCTTGCCTGGAACATCTCTGGAAGTCTTTTCTCGGTTTTAATGGATAATCTCGATTAGTAAGGTAACAGTTAGCATTGGGGCACAACAGGCATTCACCAGAGGAGGAGCAGTGTGGAGTTGAGCCTGCAAGCCGGAGGGTGAGCTCTGCCTTTCCCTACTTCTTTTCTCAGTGCCTTGCCATGCTAGGGGGGCCTTCTGGGGTGAAAATGAAAATCCAATATGAAGTGAACTCAGTGTACACACAGAAAATGAGTGTATTAGCATTTTAGAAAAATGGGACCTGTGGTCACTTTGAATGGCACAGTACATCAGAAGTGGATCCTGTCACTTGGATTCAACATAATACCAGACTCAGCACTAGCCAGCTGACACTGTCATCCCTGATTTTGAAAGAATCTTGTCATTTATACAAGGGAGATTTTACAGTTGGGGAAAAAACAAATCCAGTGACCTGCCTAATTTCATAGGAATTACTTGGTAGTACAGATGCAGTTCAGTGAAGAGTTCTCTTGCCCATCCAGCCCCCTTTTTTGATAAGTGCTTTTGTATTAGTAGATGTGTGCATATCTTTCTTAACCTTTATAATCAATCTGTATACATCTAGTTGGGTATCCTGAACTGAGATTAACGTGAGCCCCATGCTGAGATGCTGAAATTAATAATAATATTTTTCTTGTACATTGGTCTTGAGTCTCCTAAAAAGAAGTTAGAAAATAACACATGCGTTTACACACTGAAGAATTTGTGGGGGCCCAGAGACCTTCCGTGTTTGTTATCTCCTACCCCTTATGGAGTTCCATTCTTTTGTATTGGTACCTAGTATTCAGAGTGGTAGTCCTAAGGAGCACAAGGTCTTAAATCACAGAGGAAGAGGAAATTATCTTTAGATTGTCATATTTACTAAAATAGGACATTATGGTCATACGTTTTAGGAGGTCTTTGAATAATAAACAATGAACCAGGTTTATCATCTCAGGAGCAGGCTGATGGTGGTTTTGTCATATACTTGCCATTTTGCAGACATGAAAACCTAGAATTCTGAAGCTCAATGCTTTTTCTAAACAGACACCGTGAGTTAAGTAGCTATGAATACACCTGCTGTGTGGTATCATCAGGACTCTGGGGTTCATCTCCCTTTGCTGGGAGGCCTCTAATTCTGTTCAGTATTGTTCCGTTGGTCGCTACTACCCGAGAAAATTCAGCAGGGCGATGAATTTTCTAGTTCAGAGTCTTTTCTGGGAATATTCTCCCATCACTTGCAATTCCCCTACCTTTTCCCCTCATCTATGGCACACATGTTTTCCGTATTACTAACCGCTTCTGCTTCGTGAATGGCAGAGGGATTTTAGTCACTGCAGAAGCATCTTCACACCTGGGGTTCCTAATATACTCACGATGCTTCATGAGCCTTTTCCTCAGGAGCATCCACAGTCGGGCTGCCTGATAACGTGTGCCCCTCGTCCCCCCCCCTCGTGCCCCCAGAAGATAGCTATACCTGGTGTGACATTGCTCCTACTCAGCCCGCACTGACCTTCACCCTTGATATTTTTACTTGCAGTGGGAAGTCACCAATGGTGTAAGGCAAAGCTGCTCTTTAGAGAAAGGGGCCTGGTGGTAAAGGATAGGATGAACTCCTGTGAGGAAGAACTGAAACTTGGTCAGGAAAAGCTCCAAGGGCATACAGGCAGGTGCCTGCACCCAAGTCCAGTTTTTTGATTCTTCATACTTTTCTTTCTCCTGTAGTCCATATGAGTCACTGAGGACACAGTAAGTCTTAATTTCCATATTTCACCCTATCTTTTAAGAAAAGAAATGTAGTTCAGATGAATAACCAATTTGGATTCATGAACACCTGCTGAACTGGCTCTGCCCTTCTTAATTCATCCATAGGAAGTAGTTGGTGGACTGTGTGTAAAATTCAGTATTTCTACATCTTACATGAAATGAGGAAGAATTCTACATAACCATACCTGATCCTTTAGTTGCATCAAGTTGATTCCCTGGAAAATAAATGAATTTTGATTTACCTATAGTTTTGTGTCAGTTAAAAAAAAAAAGTGTCCAGGACTTTAAAGTAAGTAACCTGGATTCCTACTGAATTGTGGTCCGCTCTCAGATGGTCTAATTCTGGTGCCGGCTTTTATCATCCTGAAAGCTTCAGGTGTCCCAGTTTCCAGGGGGCTTAGGCTTCTGCCCGGCTCTGGGAACCTTCTTGCTTTGTTTCACCCACCAAAGGAAGCAGTTGGAGTCCAGCTCTGTTACTAGGAATCTTGCCTTCCACTAGGGTATCCCTAAGCGGAGGGCATATTCTTTGCCTAGGCTTTCAACTATACTAATGTTTAGTTTATAGAGTGTAAAATGGCACCAGCAATGAAAAATAAGTATAGTCATTTATTTTGCTGCCTAATTAGAGACTAACACAGGTAGATGGTTCTGTGTAGCCCTGGAATCTTTGGGCCATCCAAAAGACACTCAGACTAGTATGAGCCATACTGGAGTTTATTTTCTCACATATCTGGGAAGTCCAAGGCCACAGCCAGCTCTGGGCACATCTGGATGGGAGATTTATATGATGTCATCCAGAAACTTCTCTCTTTCCTTTATCTCCACTTTCGTTCTGTGTTGGTTTCTTTTTTCAATTACGACCTTATGTGATGCCAGAGAAGGCCCTTGGCAGCTCTGGCCTTCATCACTTTAACAGCCAGCATTCCCCTTTAAAGAGAATGTTTCTTTCCTGATAGCGTCCTATGACCTGATGGTGGAGGGTTACTTGCTTCAACTTGAGAGAGACTAGGCCAAGATTAAGGTTTGTTGTTTTATGGGATTTTTTCACTCATCTTTTTTCAAGCCCAAGCCTCAAAAAGTCCTACTTACTCATCAGAATTATTGAATATGCCAGTAAGTCACATTCTCTCGTCACAACCACAAATATGTGTTGAGAATCCACTCTATGCCATTCACTGGACTAGATCCACTAACTACAGGGGCTTCCTTGGTGGCTCAGTCAATAAAGCATCCACCTGCAGTACAGGAGACCTGGGTTCGATCCCTGGGGTGGGAAGATCCCCTAGAGAAGGACATGGCAACCCACTCCAGTATTCTTGGCCTGGGAAATCCCATGGCAGAGGAGTCTGGCGGGCTATAGTCCAGGAGGCCTCAAGAATCAGACACAACTTAGCAACTAAACCACCACACCACTAACTGTGAGAAAAATCACAAATTTTTCTCATTCAGAGTTTATATTATCACAGAAATGATGGCTATAAGAAGGTGGAGTATAAACAGTTCTGTAACTTAGGGAAGCACCCATGGGGACATGGGGGCAGTTCCAGGCAGAGAGGGCAGCCTGTATAAAGGTCCAGTGGGGAGAGAGGGTAATTACCAGGATAATTTCTTATAGATGCCACAGACATAGTCAGAGGTCAGGACCGCAGAGGTTGTTGAGGCCAGATCATCTGAGAGTCTGTTCCTTAGAAAGGCATTTTTACTTTCATCTTAAATGCCTTGGGGAGCTATTGAAGGGTTTGATGCAGGAAAATGGACTGAGGAAATTTGTATTCTGGAACGAATACTCTGGTCTGGAGGACAGCACTGGAGGCTGAGCCACATTTATGCCATTGAAGTAATCCAGGTGAGATGATGAGGGGAGCACAGAGTTGGTGGCAGAGCCGATGGCTTATATAATGCAGAGCTGAGCAGTAGTAAAGCAGTTTGGTTGCTGTGTGTTGTTGTTTAGTTGCTAAGTCATGTCCAACTCTTTCGCAACCCCATCGACTGCAGCCCCCCAGGCTCCTCTGTCTGTGGGATTTCCCGGGCAAGAATACTGGAGTGGGTTGCCATTTCCTTCACCAGGGGATCTTCCTGACCCAGGGATCAAACCCATGTGGGAAGGTGGTAATTGAAGACTCAGGGGTAGAGGACTCATTTCAGGTCCTACAGATGACCTGACTTTGTCTTCTTTGGATATCCAGGGTCCCTGTGATCTATCTCCATTCTGCTATTAGCAAAAACTGATTAGTAGATTTTCTGTATTTATAAAAATATGAACATGAGAATGCTCATAACAACCTTATTCATAACTGTCATAAAGTGAAAACAATCCAAATGTCTATCAGCAAGATAAATAAAATGTGGTGTAGTCACACTATAGACTATTATTTAGCAATAAAAAGAAGTACTGGTACATGCTACAGAATGGATTAGCCTTGAAGACATTATGTTTGGTGAAAGAAGCTGGTAATAATAGGCCACATATTGTACAGAATAGGCAAACTGGTAGAAATAGAAAGGTTAGTGGTTGCCAGGAACTGGGCTGTGGTTGGAGAAATTTAGAGAGGTTGCTAATGAGGTTTCTTTGAAGAGTGATAAAAATGTACTAAAAGTGATGGAGGTGTTAATTATACAATTTTATGAATGTATTGAAAACCACAGAATTGTACAAATTAATACCATTTGAATTGTATAATATGTGAATATCTGAGTAAAGTTATTATTAAAAGTATGAATATGGGAGTAAAGTCACCCTTAATTTATCTAGAAAACAGAAGACCAGCTGGTAGAAACAGGCATATAAAATACATCAAGAAATGAACAATGAGAAGATAGCATAAAACTGGAGAAAAAGCCCTTAAATGTGTAGCAACAGGAGAATGGATAAAGTATGATATATTCATAAAAAAGAAATGACAGTAAAATCCTGCTGATTAACAAATGCATGTAAAATATTAATAACTTAAGATGCGACCTAAAATTAGCATTTGTAGAGCATTTAGTATAGGAGTAAAATATCTTAACTCTCTAACCTTTAAAACTACTATTAATATATTACAAAAGTACACTCTTCAACAAGGATATGAGACAATATAAATATAGTTTAGAAAGAATTTATTTTAACACGCAGAGATTTGGACTTGTTTAAAATACTTTCAGGGTCAGTTTCATTTAACTGAAAAGCTTTAGCATCTTGGGCATCTTCAAAGGCGAATCCTTAAACATCTCATGTAACTTTTGTTTTTTTTGAAAAGGAAAGATAATTACTTGGGACCAAAAAAAAAAAAAAAAAGGCAAGAGATGATGATGATGATGCAGAGCAAAAATGTAGAGTGATAGAAAATGAAAAAAAGCAAAAGTGAAGTCACTCAGTCGTGTCCAACTCTTTGCGACCCCATGGACTGTAGCCTAACAGGCTTCTCCATCCATGGGATTTTCCAGGCAAAAGTACTGGAGTGGGTTGCCATTTCCTCTCCAGGGGATCTTCCTGACCCAAGGATTGAACCCAGGTCTCCCGCATTGTAGGCAAATGCTTTATGGTCTGAGCCACCAGGGAAAGCATGCTCTAATTAGGAAGATATATAGAATTACAGATCAGGGTATAGTGTTTCATCTCTTAGGTGACTTCTGTCAGTTACACTTTATTGCAAAAATATTCTGCAAACCATTTTGGCTCTTTTGTCTCATTTTGTTTTTATATGATTGCTGAACTAATCAGGGGGAAAAAAACAATGAAGTCTTTTAAAGAAAACAAGGAAATGAGAATTTATAGGGAATTTCCCATGGTTGGGATTGGGGAATAAGTGTGGAGTTGGAGAAACTCTGTAAGGTCTGCCTGGAAAGAATCTTAGAAATTCTTTTAATACAAGGTATTTTCGCTTTAGTATATTTATACTTTATCATTTTGTTATTGATTCTAAAAATATTTTACTTGTAAAATGACACAGAAAAATATTAGGAAAAATGTCATGATACAGAATGAAGAATTATCAGAAAATTTAAAATACCATGTATCTGTTGATGATGTCTGTATTTTTAAAAGGTCTGCACGTCAGAACTTTAGAGAATTGTTTTGAAAATTGTAAGGGTACCTACATTTAAAATTTGGCACTCAGAAAGCTTTGCTGCAATATTTTTGAATTTGTTTCTAAAATCCCCTCAATTTGCTATTCTTTAATGTTAATCTTTTTCCCCTTACGAGCAAGTCCCTCATCTTAAGAGGCTGGAGGATTTATTTGTGTTTCCTGAGAATTTCCTTTCCTTATCTTTTTAATTGCAGTGTTGTTATGGGTCCTGTCCCAGATTTCTTTCTTAATTTTTCTCTCTTTCCATTTAATTTAGGCATATCCATTTCACATTAGTATCGTGCCTCTTTTTATCTTGGAGGAAGCAGTTGGAATTCTCTGTGTGTATTGTAAAATTCTCCTATCTAAGTTAATGGCCAACATTGAAATATGTCTGTAATAATTAGGGAATCATTAACAGAAAGAGGAACAATTCTAGATTTTTTTTTTTTTTCAGAAGTGTTTTGAGTCAGGATTTTACATTATGTTTAAGTTGACAAAAAGCTCTTTGCCAAATTTAATGTTACTTTGAGCAGAGTGAGCTTATTTTTTGGCCAGAATATTTCAGCCACACTGTCAGCTACACAGGCTTGATGATTTTCAAAGGTGTTCTTATTTAAGTATAAGAACCACCATCTATCTATCTATCAATCTAAATAGGATTTTTGTCACAAGTTTCTAAAAATTAGAGAACATGTATTCTACTGTTTGGTCATGTTAGTTCTCTGCAAGAATTGTCAATTAGAGTCTAATTCTTTGTGTTGGTGTTCTAATTAATTGGGAAAAGGAAATTTGCTTTGAAGTCTGTGTGAAAGCCTTTGCTAATTAGAAACATTAATTCAAAATTTCTTTCATATTTTCTTCACTAAACTTGTTCCTCTTCAGTCAGCTCGGATTTTTTGTTTTTAAGATTAGAGTAATACTACATTGATTTAACTCATTTTAATATATCAGATTCCTAGTAAAATAGTTTAGATAGGAGTTGATCATATGTACTGCCAAATTATTCAGTTTAAAAATAGGACTCAGGGTTTTTAAATTTTAAATACTAAATTCTCCTTATATATTGAAAATAGAAGTCAGATTTGCATGATTTTATATAATATTTTTAGGTCTACAATTCTTTTAGATGGTAAACTGCAGCTGTATGTTGTTGCTCTCTTATTTCTTTTTAAAGACTATATTTTACCCTTTGATGTTTTCGCGTTACTCCTACTGAATTTATAGTGATGATTTCAATTTACTGGGAATTTCCTGTGATTAATTAAGGATAGAGTTTGGCAAGTGAAATTTGATAACTGTAATGGAGAGAAATAGACCCAAAGTGAGAGAATTTTAGAAAGTGGTATATTTGGCCTTTTTTTGAATTTTGGAGTGGTTGCTAATTTAAAATCATCAGAACTACAGATCAGCCTACTGGTTTGGTGAAAGGGCCTTTTTATTAGCCATGTATGGGCTCCGTATATGCAGATGTTTTAATGTGTTTAATTGTAGTGTAGATCTGTTTGGTCTAACTCACTGTGACAGTTCTGCAGTCCTGAGTCCCAGTCGTGGAAGACAGAGCATCAGTGTTTCTCTTGTGAACATTAGAGGTGAAATGAGTGGAAATTAGTGAGCATCTTGAATATAAGTAGAGTTCACTTAGTAATAACAAAATTGAGGTCCTGAGTATGAATTCTTTTCAGTTCACCATCTTTGTGAATTGCTGGGTTGCAAGCCATCAGTATTTTCATATAGGAGTCTTAGAGTTAGAATAATTGTTACATTCTAGAAGTAGTATCTTTGGGAGAATTATTTTGGGGGAGGTTTAATCCTCTTTGGAAAAGACCCTGATGCTGGGAAAGACTGAGAGCAGAGGAAGGGGATGACAGGATGAGATGGTTGGATGGTGTCCTTGACTCAGTGGACAAGTTTGAGCATACTCTGAGAGACAGTGAAGGACAGAGAAGACTGGCGTACTACAGTCCATGGGGTCGCAGAGTCAGACACGACTTCGTAAGTGAGCGACAACAACAGTCTTTTTCCTAAATATATAAATAAGTATTATTTGCTTTACCATTAAAGACTGTTCATAATATGAATGTGAATGGATTTGGAGATAGAGCTCTTGTGCAAATTTATGATTGGATATACCCAAATCGCTCAGAGAATTGTTTAAGGATGACATAACATAAAATAATTTTGTGGCTGGTAGTAAATAGAAAAATATACTGTAAACTTTTGAACCTATTTTAAAAAAAAAAACACCAAAAACTGGAATTGTGTAAAGCCAAGCACCTACAGATGGCAAGATTTAGCGTATAGTCAGCCCTCCCCCTTCATAGCAGTTACGATCAGGTTACACTCCATACTCTGGGAACTTCAGTGTTTTAATGGAGTAAAGTTGGATCTAAATTGCCTTTTGGGTGTTTGTATGTATTAGAGAACCATGTAGTACCTAAAATATTCAGCATTTTACAAGTTTTTATTGTTGCTTTAGTCTGATGTTTCCTTGAAATACGTTTGTTCGGCATAAAGTTATAAGTTAAAACCATTTAGACACAGATTTCTGAGATGTTTGCCAACTCTCTTAGGCTTTTCTTAGCATTTAAAGAATTAAAAGTATATTTTGGCAACCCATAAATAGGTACTGATTAATCTCTTTGTCTACTTCAGTAATCTCAGAAGATTTAGAATCAAGTATTAAAAGCAGTACACAGGTCAGTTTTAAAAATAGAAAACATCAGAGATTAAGTTATTTTTCTAATAAAATGCATAAGTAGCTACATACAATGAATAAGTTGGTTTGTAATTAATGTATTTTTCTGTTATTAATTCTGATGGCCATTAAAAGTGACTTTTAAAAAACTCAGAATGAAAGAGCAGTTTTCTTCATTTTTTTCATATGTGTTTAACAAATCTCCATAGATTGAACAGTAAAAGGATTACCATTTTACATCTTTAAAGAGGATTTCTATTTAGGAAACTAGAATATTCTCTTTTTTTCAAACATTAAACATTCAATTTAATGCTACTTTGCATGATATGATTGTCAAAGAATTGAAACTATATTATGGTTTCTACCAGTGACCTAACCAGTAAGCAAGTTGCTCCTTTTCCCGTGTTCCCTCTTCACTTCCACCCTCCTTGATCCCCTCATTTGAGTTGATTTGTAATCTGACTCCTGTGACAGATGTTAGGAGGTGGAGCAAAGGGATTCTCTGCTTTTAGACCTGGAGTTTAAGAGACTGCGCTATTAAATCTATGGTCAGAAGAAAGTTTCTCTAGCCTTTTTTTTTTTTTTTTGTAATTGGAAGATAATTATGTTACATTATTGTGTTGGTTTCTGCCATATATCAACATCAGTCAGCCACAGGTGTACATATGTCCTCTGCCTCTGGAACCCCTCTCCCACTGGAACCCTCCTCCTACCTCCCTCCCTGTTATGAAAGGAAAAGCTCAGGGTAATAGAAACAAAAATGACAAAGAAGACTTAGGGAAGAGTAGAGGAGATGTGCAGATAAGTCAGACAGACGCTACTAAGGATGTTTTGGAGGAGGGGGTAGGCTCTTCGTGTTGAAGCACGCGCTTTGCTTTGACTGAATGTGGCTTAATTTCTGTAAACAGCCCTCCTTCTGGGCTGAATGCGTTTTAGCCATGTCTGTACCTGCAGCAGGATACGGGTGATGAAAGTTTACAGGCAATTTAAAGATGGGAGAAGAGAAGTGAAAAAGCTTGAAGTTTCAGAGACACTGCAGAGTGTACCAAGTTTGAACACATTCTGAAATACATGAAGACACAAAAAAATGTGTCTTCACAGCTCTTTATTTTTACAACTAAGTTTCTCTAAGTTGGAAATCAGTTGACTCAAAATACATGTACTTTATTTCTTTCAGTAGTTATGCCTGTGTGCAGAATCCCTACATTTTTCCAATCTCCTTATTCAGTTTGTAGAATCTGTCTGAAATCTCTTCTGCGGAGAGTAAAGGGCTTTAGCTGGGAACTTCCTTGGTGAGGCAGTGGCTCAGGAACGAGGGTCAGTTCTGCCGGTTTAATGTGCAGAAGCCATGTTTGCGGACACATGGGCTCAGAAGCAGACGGTCTTCGGTCATTCTGGGTCTCTGGGACGTTTCCGCCCCTCTCAGAGTGCCCAGGACCCGGTCCCACTGTGCATTGCTCACCCTTTGTTTGGAGCTTGGCAGAACAGAGAGCTGACATGATCCTGGTTTTAGTTTCTGAAGTTGAAAGCACTAACATGTAAGCTCTGGAAAGCATTTAATCACTGTAGTTTCTACACAGGCAAGTCTGGGGAGAGCAGCTTTTAGTAATTTACAACTTAAGAAGTTGAGTATTTGTTCTCCTAAAAATCATACTTTACTCAGGCATTTAATTTAAAAAGGGGAAAGAGCATCTTAGTTTTCCCATTAGAGAACACAAAAGAAGGCGCATAACGACTGCTTATTACATAAGTGTAACAGTTTAAATTTACAACCAGGGTACCAATTACAGGTACGTTTAGTCAGAGGAAACATGTAAAAAATTAATATTAATAAGCTCAGTCTCCTTGACAGTAGTCTGGTGCTGACTTTGCCCCATTTCTTTGAGTGTATTATTTTCTATTAACTCAAGAAAGAGACAGTGCACACCTGTCGTTTACTGTACTGCATTTTGTTTATAATTAGGACCAGGAGTGAATGTGTATTTGAAAGACAGTAAAGAGAGGGCTCCTCCTTGCTTCAAGGAAATGTTTAAAAAATAAAAAAAATGTGTATACCTGGGTTGCTTTCTTTAATGGGCCAAGATCTATTTTTCAACATGTATCTTCCCTCTTATTACATATTACAAATAAACACAATTTTAACAAAATTAGCATTCTGAAGTGCATTCATAAATTTTTAGTTGCTTATTTAATCTGCTTTGAAAACTCCTACAAAGCAGATACTCCATTGTAAATAAATATGGAGTAGGTAATTCATCATTGTTGTCTTTTATCTAATTGCTCATAGGTATGTGTTCCAAATAAATGAATTCAAGCATAATTTCATACAGCGTTCTTCTTTATCAACCGCACAGTGTATTTATTTGAACTGACAGTATTGACACTCTGTTGGCTAAGCAGGTTTCAAAATAAGTTTTCTTGTGTGCCACAGAAGCCAGAGTTTCTTCGACAAAAACAACTGTAAATATTTAATTTTTAGTTGTTGTATGTGAAAAGATGGCAGGAAAGTCTAAAGTAGAATTTGTATTTTATTTTTTTAATTTTAAAGAAAATTTACATAGCATGGAAGTACAGGCTGTCTGAGATAGCTCTGAACATAATTCTAGATGCTGGGATATGATTTCTGTCAGTGAGAATCATCCATCCTGTGGTAGTAATTTGCATGTAGGTGCTGGTACTGTAACCATCTTTATTTCTTAGCATCTTTCTTTTAGAGCTGGAAGGGGCCCTGGAAATTATACAATTCCTTTAAAGTTAAAGCCTTAAAAAAAAAAAAAGTTAAAGCCTATAATCAGTAAACAATTTTCTGGCTCTTGCATAGTTACTTTTGGGCTGTGCTGGGACACGAATCCTGACTCTCACCTTCACAGTTCAGTGGCTGATGTTATCAAACCATGGTGCTTCCCTGATTGTTTTTGTAAAGAAAACATTTTCAGTGGTTGCTGTTAATCAAACAAAATGGTATGTGTTGAATCTGGTAAAATTTGTAGTTGAGGTTTTGGTGAATATGTGTTTTATGTAACATACGTTCTATGTATAACCTAAGGCATCCTGTGATGGACAGGGAAGCCTGGCATGCTGCAGTCCGTGGGGTTGCAAAGAGTCGGACACGACTGAGCAACTGAACTGAACTGAAGGCACCACAAGCTATTAGATTGGAAATTAAAGTTTCAGCATAGGCATATCTATAAGGTTTGCTTTTTTTTTGAGGATGAATTTAGATTAACAGAATATAAATATATGTGTTTTATATATTGGTTACAGTTATCATAAGAAAAGCCTACCTATATTTGCTTTGAAATATATGAACTCAATTTGAAATATTATGGCACTATTAAAATTGTATTTCCAAAAGCTGAAATAATGAAAAATACTTTGTGATGCTGTTAGGCGAAAATGAATGGTAGGATTCATTTTTATACAACTGATTTTTTTAAATTACGTTTTGTTAAAAATTGTTAATTTTTGTTGAATAGTATCTTCAGAGAGTAGAAATATGAGTGTTTCCCTTCTTTCCTCACTTTTCCCTACTTTGCACATTTTTCTCTAGTGAACACTTTTTCCTGTAAAAAACATTCAACCTGTTAGGAATGAAATTATAAGTATTTGTCCTAACAGATGAACTGAGTAGACAGCTAATATCATACTTAACCGTTTTTTTTTTAAGCTTAAAAGAATCTACTCAACCAGAAAGATGCTTGCTCAACTTACTGTTAAATTATTAAAAGTATACTTACAGCTTATTCCTCTAGTAACTGGTGTTTCTTTCTCTTAAAAGTAGAGAATTTCAGGAGGGAGGGGATATTGGTATACCCAGGGCTGATCCATGTTGATGTATGGCATAAACCAACACAATATAGTTATTATCCTTCAATTAAAAAGAAATAAATTTTTGAAAAAACAAAAAGGAAAATAAAGTACAGAATTTGTATAGAATTCATATCAGGTGCTATGCTGTTTTACTAACTCATTTCACGCCACAGCCCTTAGGAAGAGGTGGTGGTGATGGTGGTCGTGATGGTAATGGTGGTGGTTATTCTTTTGTGGAAGAACCACCTGAGGCATGGAGGCGTGAAATAATTTTTTTCTGAGGCAGCATGTCTAGTGCAGCTACTACTTGAACTGGTCTGGCACCAGCGCCCATAATCTTGAATATTATGTAGTAGTTACCTAGGTTTTGCGTTGTGGTATAGAAACGTGACCTAGGAAGAAATGGTCAAACTATGATTCATGTAAGATTTTGCCAACAAACTGAATGTGCAGATTTCTGTTTGCTGCCATATCATGTAAAAGTCGCTACCCTGAGTGTCAGTAAATTTAGAGGATATGCTATAGGCTAAATGGTCTGCCAGAAATTAGCTTTCTGGGGTTAGTGTAGCTAAAATAGAGATGTAGTGGATCTGGGGCACTGCCAAAGTGGGGAGGGGGGCCTTGAATCTTAGGACAGAGAGATGGTGGTTCCAAGAATGGGCTCCAAATGAAGATCACAAGAGCAGACTCTAAATTGTAGAAACTGATTTCCTTGAATGCTGCTTCTCATCTGGGCAACTCTACCAAGCAGGAGCAGCAAGGATGTATAGCAGAGGTTAATACTTCTTCTGAGGAACCAGATAGGCAAACCAGTCAGTCATTAATGGATTTCTGTGTTTCCTACTTCACACAGGAAGTCAAATAGAAAATGATTTTATATAAAAGGAAGTAGAAAGTTTATTGAGATCATGTTTATTCTAAAGAGCAGTTTTCTTGTTCTCTCTTCTTTTCCAAGCACCATTTACATTGGCCCCTTACAAGAGTAATAAATACTTACTGTTTGTACTTAACTTTATATGATAAATAGAATGATAAAGATATTTTAAATATAGAATACTTGAGATTATTACTTAGCATATAATTAAATATTTTAATTGGCTGCTTTTGTAGGTCCTCTTTTCTTTCATATGTTGGTCAAAGATGTCATCTCTCTCACCTGGCAGAAAGGGAGTGAATCTTTATAAACACTTTTTGTGGGAGGTGAGGATGTTGGCATCTGTTAAGAATAGCCTGATAGTTATTGAACTAAGTGATAAACACTAGACTCTTTCTTGCATGTGTGCATGCTGTCTTTTCAATCTAAAAAGTAAAAGAAGCAAGTGAAGATAGCAAGTAAGAAACCGTCTCACATAGAGAACAAACCACAGGTTACCAGTGTGACAAGGAAAGCGGGGAGGGGCAAGATAGGGGTATGGGATTAAGAAATACAAACTACAGCGACACCCCACTCCAGTACTCTTGCCTGGAAAATCCCATGGGCGGAGGAGCCTGGTAGGCTGCAGCCCATGGGGTTGCTAAGAGTCGGACACGACTGAGCGACTTCACTTTCACTTTTCACTTTCATGCATTGGAGAAGGAAATGGCAACCCACTCCATTGTTCTTCCCTGGAGAATCCCAAGGACGGGGGAGCCTGGTGGGCTCTATGGGGTCACACAGAGTCAGACATGACTGAATCGACTTAGCAGTAGCAGCAGTGTAGAAAATAAGCAACAAGCATATATTAATACAGCACAAGGAATATAGCTATTATTTTATAATAACTTTAAATGAAGTGTAAGCTATAAAAATATTGGATCACTATGTTGCACACCCAAAACGAATATGATATTGTAAATCAACTGTGTGTGCTCAGTCCTGTCCAACTTCTTGTGACTCTTTGGACTGTAGCCCACCAGGCTCCTCTGTCCATGGGATTCTCCAGGCAAGAATACTGGAATGAGTTGCCATGCCCTCTTCCAGGGGATCTTCCCAACCCTGAGATTGAACCCTTGTCTCCTGTGTCTCCTGCATTGGCAGGTGAGTTCTTTACCACTAGCGCCACCTAGGAAGCCTAGACTCTTCCTTACATAATAACATGTCTTTTCTAATTTACTCATCCTTCATAACACTTCAGACAGGTGTGAAGTTTTCATTTTATGGAGACTAATGAGAGAGAGAGAGAATTATGGCCAGAGGTAATATAGTGGAGCCTAAGTTAAAACAAGACCTTCTGACTCCAAGTCCATTAATCTTGTTGGGTAGAAATATACTTCTCAAGAAAATGTTGTCATTATTCAAAACTTCAGTGATAAGCATTAATTGTTTTTGGTCAAAAAATTAGATCATATAACCTTTTCATTTCAAAATTAATTTAACCAGAGAATCTTTATTGAACTCTGACCACTGCAGAGTACCATGTTAGCTCCTGTATGGGGGGAAAATAAATCTGTTCCTTTAAGAAGCCTATAGCATAGTCAAGATTGATGTACAGACATTAACAAAAAGACCAAGGGGGTTTAATTCACTGTAGTATACATAGGCATCCCACCAGTGCCCTCAGGGATATGTCTCCTGCCACATGCTGACATCCAATCAGTATTTGAATGGATGAATGAATCCAAATTAGGACCCATTGATTGGGGGGGTGGGGAGATAAAACTTGTGACCAGTCTTGAAACATAACTAAGATTTAGATACTGGAAGAGAGGTGATGAACATGTAGCAGTCTCAGCAAGACACAGCTTGAAGGAAGAGGAAGAAAAGGGAACAAGCAAAGCCAGAGAGCCCTTTGTATGGGAGAGGAGGAGAAGGCCCGCTTTGAGACCTTTAAATGCTGGGTTAAAAGCCTTTTCCTTTCATTCTCCAGGCAGTGGCTGCCATCAGAGATTGACATCTCGGGATCTGATGAGTGAGATTACCAAAGTGACATTGTATGCTGATTGCTTTGTTTCTGGTGCCCAGGGTGAATTTAGGGGGGAAATGGAGAGACCAGAGGAAGAGAGGCGAAGTCTTGGTTTAAAACAGTGGATGCCGCATCCCAATTGGACCGAAGTCCTGACATCCAAAAGTCAATTGGTAGATGTTTGAAACAGAGAAATTCAGTTCAAGAAAAAGAATTACAAGTAGAATGACAGTCTTAAAAAGAACCAGTATCTGTATAGTGCATTCTGATTGAAAACTGCAAAGATAAAATCTGGACTTTGAAAGTTTATTCCTCTTTGCTGCTGCTAAGTCACGTCAGTCGTGTTCCACTCTGTGCGACCCCACAGACGGCAGCCCATCAGGCTCCCCCATCCCTGGGATTCTCCAGGCAAGAACACTGGAGTGGGTTGCCATTTCCTTCTCCAATGCATGAAAGTGAAAAGTGAAAGTGAAGTCGCTCAGTCGTGTCCGACTCTTAGCGACCCCATGGACTGCAGCCTACTAGGCTCCTCCGTCCATGGGAGTTTCCAGGCAAGAATACTGGAGTGGGTCGCCAGTGCCTTCTCCGACCAAGTATAAAAAAACACTTGTTTTGAACTCTTTGGGTTATTTATAGCATTCTCTTTCTTTTCTCAGAGATAACTCCATTCAGAATTTGTTCTTTATTGTACCTATGCTTTTTATTTTTGCTTTTACTTTTACTCTTTGTGTATTTAATTGTTTATAATATTTGATGTCATTTTGTATATATTTTTTTTAATTTATTAAACTTTACATAATTGTATTAGTTTTGCCAAATATCAAAATGAATCCGCCACAGGTACACATCCTGAACCCTTAAACTTGATGAGAAAGGCCTCCCTGGTGTTCCAGTGGTTAGGACTCTGTGCTCTCACTCCTGAGGGCCCAAATTCAGTTGGTCGGGGAACTAAGATCCTGCCAGCTCCAAGGCAGAGGGGAAAGAAAGATACATGTATATGTATAACTGAATCACTTTGCTGTGTACCTGAAACCACCTTGCTATGTACCTGATTGTTAATCACCTATGCTCCAATATAAAATTTTTTTAACTTAATTAAACATACCAAACTGCCCGTTTTGTTTTGCAACTTACTTTTTTTCCTGTAACACTATGTTGCTTTGAGATCACATCCATGTATTTGCTGGTCAGTTCAGTGTACTGTATTCCATTATATGACATGTCACAAACTGTCCATTTTCCTCTTGATGAACAGTTAGGTTGTTTCCAGTGTTTTACAACTGTAAATATTCCAGCAGCAAATGTTTTTGTGAATGTCCACTTGTATAAATGTGAGAATTTCTCTGGGGTTACTAGGAGGGTAGTAATAGTTTGTAGGATATGTGACTTAAGATTAAATTTTTGACAGTGTTAAGGGTGTGGAATGGTATTCCATTTTACTTTTAATATATATTCTCTGATTACTATTGAGATTATACATTGGTCATTTTGGTTCTTTTGAACTGCCTATGATATATTTTTCCCATTTTTATTTTCGGTTATGTTTTTTATATTGATTAATAGTTATTGATATAGTTGAGATACTTCAGGTTGGCATTTTAAAAAAATATCCAACTTTATTATTTGTTTTTGGCTTTGCTGAGTCTTCACTGCTGCACAGCCTTTTCTTTAGTTGCTGTGAGTGGAAACTACTCTCTGGTTGCGGTGTGCAGGCCTGTCCCAGCAATGGCTTCTCTTGCTCTGGAGCATGGGCTCTAGGCATATGGGCTCAGAGGTTGTGGCACACAGGCTCAGTGGTTGTGGCACACGGGCTTAGTTGCTCTGCAGCATGTGGGATCTTCCCAGACCAGGGATCAAACCTTTGTCCCCTGCATTGGCAGGCAGATTCTTAACCACTGGACCACCAAGGAAGTACAAGGGTGGCATTTTTAACTTTCTGTTAGTGCTATATCTGTTCCTTTGGCAGTCTGATAAGACTACATCAGCTATGAATCTAGGTAACATTATATTCACTAAAAATGACCCCTGATTAGTTAAATGTATCTTGGATAGGAGGAAAAATGAAATATCAATACCAGATGGGGGAGCCCTAGCTCTGATATTTCCCTGGGAGTATTTCCCTCACCGGGACTTTGGAAGCTTTGCCTATGAACTTGTTAAAAGAGATACTGGTTTCTGTGGAGCAGGACGCATCTAAAAGAACAGCTCATACACCCCTCCCGTGTAGAGGTGAGTTGAACCAACCCCAACCAAGCCCTGGTCTAAAGCTCCCTGGCTGGGCAAGCCCTGTTCTGTCCTATAACCTCCTTCTCAGGAGACAAGGGCCAGATTTGATTTGATGGTTCTGAGTGTGAATATTTAGTTGAACCTAAGAAAACCCTTTAGTAAGTGTCGCAGCTATACTCGTACTTAAAATTATCTGAAAGATAAAGAATTAGCTTCTGATAAATATGATACCTCCATGAAATATTTTTAATTTTCTCTTAAATTTTCTTATGATGCATTTTAAAATATAATTTGTACATCTTGATTATGCAATCCTGATCCTAATTAATGGGCTCTGTTGAGGGAAGAGAGAAGTATGATTTAGGTCTGGGTGGCTCTGCTATGTGAGTTTGTTGGTTAAAATGGAGCAGAGTCAGCACCTGTTGTTTTCCTGCCATGTTCTGATCATTGTTGATTGCTTTTGACTTTTCCTAATAATCGACTTAAACCGATGGAACTCAGCTTGATGGCTTTCAGGCCATGTTGGAATACAGACTTAGGCATGTGGTCAGATTTCTACAGATTTTTAGCTCACCCCATCAGTGTGGTTTTTCTTTCTCATGGAAGCATATTAAATCATATGATTTAATAGGAAAGTCATGTTTGATAGGTGAAAAGTATTTTATATACATTTTAGGGACATATTTTATCTTGAGCCAGAGGGATGTATACTTTGCCTTTGCCTTAGTCCATTTAAAAATGTCAACAAATAAATTTTGATTCAGTTGTTAGGGTTGTTCAGTTTGACTTCTAGGTAGATATGTAAGTGTATCTTTATATTATTTTTAATAAACTATTAAAAATTTTCAAACCTTTAGCTAATCTTGGGTAGACACATGTGTAATTGAGTCAAATAAAAATTTGACTGACCTTTGATTTTTTTTTTTTTTAAGAACCAAAGGAAAATGCTGAAATTAGTGGCAGAAACTGTAGGCCTACCTTGTGATTTAAAAAATAAGAGGCATAAATATGGCTTTTTTCTAAACATGATGGTACCATATATGTAAGAATGCATTCTCTGCTTGCTCACCGCTTCGTTTTCTTCAAGGTAAAAAAGAAATAGTTTCTTTTAGATCGAGGCAGAAATTAAGGGAGCCTTCTCAGGCGTTCCTTTTACCACATTGGCTGCCCACTGTCTTGGCTAGGTTGTGCTTGTATCCACTGACTTCCTGTCCTTCTTCTCTCCCCAAGCTGGTATAAGCCCATTAAAGTTGCGTGTTCAGTGCATGGAGAGACCATGGTTTGCCTGGCAGGATGTACCACTCTTCCGCGGCATCCCAGCCGTCAGGGCTGTGATTCAAGGAACTGCAAAAAGAGTGACCCTGGTTTCTTTTTTCCATGTCAAGACCCAATTGTCAGTACTTTGCTTCTCTCCTCTTCTCCATATAGAAGTACTTTTAACATGCATAGATTAGAGCAATGCATATGAGTACACCCATATTACGATAGGACTGGGCGTGTTAATTATCCTGTGTATATGTTTGATCATTAAATTTACATGAAAATTAATACAGTATATATTAGTGTATGGTTAAAAAACCATATGTTAATACAATATATATTGCTGTCATAGGTAAAGAACCAAGTCAGATTCTGGGTGTGAATCCAAGCTCTGACACTTAAAGTTTAAAATGGGGAAAAGATAAATGTCTCATTCTTAGGGTTGTTAATAAATGAGATAATGTGTGTAAAGGGCTTAGCACCAGGCCTAGCACTTACTAAGCACTTAATAAAGTTTAGCTGTTCTTAAAATCATTTTATTTGAAGCTTTGATATTTAAGTGCTGGCTAATTTCTTTTGCTGTAATTACTTCTTAGTATCTGCTATGTGTACGGAATTTTTTTTTAATTTAACTTTGTATGTTTTACTACATTAAGACTCTAATTGGACTGCAGTGTTTCATCACCATATTCACTATTTGCCATATCCTAACCTTTTTACTCTAAAACGAGATCATTTCCCGTGATTTTTATCATTTCTTCATCTTTTCTGTTACAGCATATTGTCATGTCAGCAAGCAATGGTGTTAGCTTTGAAGTTCACCTTTTATGTAACATACTGTTTTATCTATTTATCATTATCATGTTTTATCATTATCTATCATATGAACTCAGATAGTATGGCTTTTCCCAGTAGAATATCTATTCACCAGTTCATGTTTCAATAATTACAGTGATTTGTTTCACTTTTGTTAGGCTCTTTGTAAATGTTTGTAGTTGTTAATCATTTTTTAGCCAGGAGCATCTAAGGAATAAATTTTTCTATCAAAGTAAGTGATATTGGTTACGTTTTTGTGGAAACAAATTGACAGCCTTTTGTATCTTAAAAGTGGGAGACAGGTGCTAGTGTACTTTTCGTTCATTTTCGTAGTTGGTGATATAATGGTGCTTGTGATACTTAACTCTCTGCTACTTAACAAGCTGAACATTTAAGCTATTAATTTTTTTCCTCATTATTCTGTTTAAAGCAAATGATTAGGTATGGCGTCTACCTCAGCACCAAGCATAAATAGGCCCTTAATCCTCATTAAACTCTACCTACTTGGAAGTATTAGGGCCAAGAAATATTTTTGAAATGTTAAGATTTATTTCCACTCTCTGCGTGTGTATTCATATATTTACAACATCTAAGCTGCTGGAGAATTGACTTCTATTTGCTTTTGGTTTAGATATTAGAGGGCTGCGGTTCTAATTCTTTCTTGGTGGAGGTGTTGAATATGAAGAGACGACTTAGAGTACATGTCTTCTGTCAGATTTTCCTCACACGTTATATTTGGCTCATCCCTCTGACTAATAAGTCTTGAGTTTAACACCTGAATCAGGGACGCGGTGCAGTGAATTTGTTCTTTATTCTGGCATTTTACTTTCTCATTTACATATGGCATAGTTTATCCCAGTCATAGGACTTTTAATGGCAGGTCTCCACTCAACACAAAATACGGAAGCATGCAATGAAAGTACAGGATTGAGGGGTCTACTGAGTTTATCTTATCCTTATTTATTTGTTTCTTTGACATGTTCTGTAGACTTTGAAGTTTGAGCATAGTCTGAGACAGCATTCTAATCCTAGCTTTGTATTTAAATCGTAGTAAACTGTTATGCACCTAATGCTGTGTAATACTTATTTCTTCATCTAAAATTTTATGAATAATAGTAATTTCTCTTGTGTTTTAGTAATACTTAATTTTTCGCTATAAATGCCTTAATTGTCTCTGGAATAAAATGTGGTGTGTTTTTTTTGAAGTACTGCAAAATTGTTATGGTTGCTATCAAATTTAACAATTTAAGCTTATATTATGAACCAAGGTATCATAATAAGTGCTGTAGAGAATACAAAGATGAGTAATACACAGACTCTGACATCAAAGAACTTATAATCATAGTGCTGGGCCTCTTTCAACTTTATAATATACTTAGGGTAAATTAAGTACATAAATATTAATAACCAGGATATACAAAGAATATAGTAGTGTTTTACATTTGTGTCCTCAGTTTCTGATACATTGCCTGGCACATACCAAATGATCGATACATGTTTCTCGATTGACTGAAAGGTGTTGTCAGAGTAGTTGGTGATTTCTTGGGACAGAGATAGCAAAGGGTCTCTTGTATGAAGGGCTTAGGGGTGACTTCAGGAGGAGGTGGCCATTGATAATAACCTTTGGAGGATCGGTAAGATTTACATAGGCAGAGAATGGCAAGGGACACTTCACTCTCAACAGAAAGGGACAAGATGCACAAATGATTGTCAGGTCTAATAGCACTGAGTACTCCAGCTTGACCAGAACTGAGAACACAGAGCTGGAGGAATATTTGCTCAGAAAACATGGAAAACCAGGTAGATTGCACAAGCCTCCGAATGTCAGATCCTTATTTGATTTCACAGAGAATAAGAAATAAAAGAAAAGGAAAGAAAAATGACATTTTTATTTTTGAGTCCCTACTGCATGTTAAGAACTGTGATAGAAGGTTATCATCACCGCACTTAGTCCTAAATGAATTGAGGATCTTAGTATACGGTGCTTTCTGCCTTCAAGTTCACCATGAAGGGACCATAGCACCAACATTTGATGCTGATCCTAGGGTAAGTGGAGAAAGGGAAAATACCTGGAGATGTTCCCGGGGAAGCCTACTTTAGAGATGAGGAAGTTCTGACTCTTGGGGAGGAACTGGAAAGAAGGAGATGTGATCAAGAGAATCTGTAAACGTAGATGTTGGAAATTGATTGGGCTTGAAGACAGAAACGGGATAGTTACAGAAAACTTACTGGGGGACAGAAACTGAAAAGCAGCAGACAGAGGAAGAGGAGTTTCCTCAGAGAGGTGAGGGGTCCTCACATCTGAGAGAGAGGTCGACGGTGGGCTGAAAGCTGGGCACTGGAGCTGAGTGAGGTCCTGAGGCTGGAAGTATCCATTGCGTCCCAGTCTTACTGATGTGATCACAGGAGCTGCTTTATCAGTGGAGAGCCTTTATAGCCAGAAGCAAAACCAGGATTGTTAATTTAAACAACAGCTATAGGGTTTTTTGGGTATTTTTGTTTGCTTGCTTGTTTGGCTTGGTGGCAGAGAGAAGTAGACTCAACATATCAGAGAGGTGAAGTAGGAAGCATGTTTATGCAGTGTCATTAAAGCCAAGTTTTGAAAAAAGTACAAAATTAAGTTTCTGGCAGAAGCTGGATTATACCAGGCTTGAAGAAAAATAGTAAGACAATAATGGGGTTGGCCAAAAAGTTCATTTGGGTTTTCCTGAATATCTTACAGAAAAACCGAAATGAACTTTTTGGCGAACATGTATCCACAGCTCTCAGGAGGGCCAGAGACCCTATGGCTGTTTGGAAAGGTGAGGGGGTGGTGTTGGCTGTCCCAGCGATGGAGCATGCTACATGTCTGAAGATCTAGCGGGAGGGTCCTTGCTGCCCTCGCTGAAATGCCCTCAATTTGCCTTCTTTTCTCGTCCCTCTCCATTCTTTTTCCTCCTTAGCACTTAGCACTAGCTCACATGTGGTATCTTTTTACTCATTTATCTTGTTTATTGGCCTTTCCTAGATTGTTAAGGTCAGGAGGACAAGGATTTTTATCACTTTCACCACTATATCCACAGTGCCTGCAGATATAAGGACCTCAATGATTAGTTGAGGAATAGATGAATGGCCGTTATAGTGATTTGCATAGTAGCTTTTTCCTTTTTTGTACTGTAAACTTATTGAGTGGTTGTCTCTGTACCCCTAATAATGCCTTGGCATAGTGTAGCTTAAGAATAAAGTTTTATTTCCAGAAGCATCAGAGAGGAAAAACAGGGGATGTGGGATTCATCTGGTCTGAGGTTAAATTCTGTTCTTACTAATCTGACTGATACTAGGTTACCAAACCTTTCTCTAAGCCTCATTTCCCTTAGTTGTAAAATAGGGATAAATTAATACCTATGTTACAGGGCTATAGAAAGGATTAAAGAGATAATACATGTCAGAGTGGCTGGCATATAATTTGTACCTACTAAATATTAATAACTGGTGTTTTGCAATGTTTCAATTGTGTAACCCTCAATAAGTTATTTAACCTCACCAAGCCTCAGTTTTTTCATCTCTCAAAGGGGAAGATGAAGCCACTCTCATATGGTATTCGGAGGAAACAGTGGGACGCCACATACCAAAACACCTGGCTGGCCTGATGCCTGCACACTTGGGGATCATTAAGCACGAGTACCCCGGTACCCCGGTACTGGGACGGCAAGCACAGCTCCTTCTCTGGTGCCAATTCCTATCCATTATAGCGACTGCCTGGGGGTGCTGGGTCAGAAGAAGGGAGAGGCGTGCACTCAGGCTCAGAGATGATTCATTAGCAGTGTCTGCTGAGCCAGGGGAGAAGGGCGACTAGAGCACACGTGTACATTTACTAAGCCTCACAGATTCCCTACCAAGGTCCAGCCTTGAGAGGCTCCATCTCAGTTCGTGTCCCAGTGTTTTTGCCTTTCAGTTAGCGCATATCAATTACTCTATTCCACAGGAAAACAGAAATAAATTAGGAACCCTCTTAGCTTGGATGACCGAGAGTCACCTGTGTGTGCTGTCCATGGCCCGCTTAAGGAGGATCTTAGACACCCAACCTGTTCTGGGTTCTCTTGCTTCTGAGACGATGAATAAATTGTCCTCCAACCTTTTCGTTGAGCTTCTCTTGCTTAGTTGATGTGTGGTTTTATCTTCTGTTTTGTAGGTGTGGCAGAAAGTACTCCTAAGTTTGGGGGTAATTTTACTTAAAGTGAAAGTGAAGTTGCTCGGTCGTGTCCGAATCTTTGCGACCCCATAGACTGTAGCCCACCAGGCTCCTCTGTCTGTGGGATTCTCCAGGCAAGAATACTGGAGTGGGTTGCCATTTCCTTCTGCAGGGGATCTTCCCGACCCACGGATCGAACCCAGGTCTCCCACATTGCAGGCAGGTGCTTTAACCTCTGAGCCACCGATGGACTACTAATAAACTAACACAAATCACTTGAAACCTTGGGCACACAGCAGGTGGCTTCACCAGGCCTAAAGGTGACGATGATTTGGCGGCTGGCAAAGAACACTCTTTCACTGAGGCAGTAATAACAATGTAGGAGATATAAGGAAAACTCTGAATATGAGGACATTTTTTACCTTGCCTAACTAAAATATGACTATATTAGAATTTTCAAATATACATACTAAAGTTACCGTTGTACCCATGTTTAAGTGTCCATGTCTGTGGCATTAAGTACATGCACATTGTTGTAAAACCAACACCAACATCCATCTTCAGAACCTTTTCATCTTCCACAGTTGAAAGTCTATTCCTACTGAACACTAACTCCCCATTCCTTACCCCACCCCGTCCCCATTTCCTGGCAACTACCATTGTACTTTCTGCCTCTATGAATTGGACTGGTCTAGAAAGCTCATATAAGAGGTTCTAATCTTTTTTGTGACTTATTGCACTTAGGATGTCTTCAGGACTCATCCATCTTGTAGCATAGGTCAAAATTTCCTTTTTATAGCTGAAAAATACTCCATTGTTTGTATGTATGTATATACATACACACCCCACATTTTATTTATCCATTCATCTGTCAGTAAACATTTGGGTTACTTCCACCTTTTGGCTATTGTGAATAATGTTGTTAAGAACATAGAAGTACAAATATTTGTTCAAGTCTCTGCTTTCAATTCTTTCGGGTTCTTACCCAGAAGTGGAATTGCTGAGTTACATGGTAATTCTGTGCTTAGTTTTTTTGGAGGAATCACATAACCGTTTTCCAGTTTACCTGCCACCAGCAATGCACATGGGTTCCATTTTCTCCATTATTTCTCCATGCCAATATTTATTTCATAGTTTTTTTGATAATGAAAATCTCCTTGTAGTTTTAGTTTGTATTTCCATAATGACCAGTGGTGTTTGAGTATCTTTTCATGTGCTTTTTGGCTATTTGTATATCTTTGGAGAAGTGTCTTTTAAATTTCTTTTACTATTTTTTTATATCAAATTGTTTGGGTTTTTGGTTGTATTACAGGAGTTCTTTATACTGGGTATCAATCCCTTATCAAATAAATATGATTTGCAAATGTTTTCCCCTATTCCATAGGTTGCCTTTTCATTCTGTTGATAGTATCCTTTGATGCTCAAAAGTTTTTTATTTTAATAAAGGCCAACTTACCTATTTTTTCCTCTTGTTTTGTATGCTTTTGATGTCATATCTAAGAAATCATTACCAAATCCAGTGTCATGAAACTTCCCCCCGCCTCCTGGTTTTTTGGTAAGAATTTTATAGTTTTAGCTGTTATGTTTAGGTCTTTGATCTACTTTGAGTTAATTTTTGTATATGTAAGGTAAACATGGCTTCCCTGATAGCTCAATTGGTAAAGAATCCACCTGCAATGCAGGAGACCTTGGTTTGATTCCTGGGTTGGGAAGATCCCCTGGAGAAGGGATAGGCTTACCCACTCCAGTATTCTCTGGCTTCCCTTGTGGCTCAACTGGTAAAGAAGCGCCTGCAATGCAGGAGACCTGGGTTCGATCCCTGGGTTGGGAGGATCCCCTGGACAAGGGAAAGGCTACCCACTCCAGTATTCTGGCCTAGAGATTTCCATAGACTGTGTAGTCCATGGGGTTGCAAAGAGTCAGACACAACTGAGCGACTCACTTTTCAAAGTAGAGTCCACCATCATTATTTTTTGCATGTGGATATCCAGTTTTCCCAGAAACATTTGTTGAAATATGAAGGCCCCGTTGACTCTTGGCACCTGTGTCAGAAACCTTTCTACCATGTATGGGGGTTTATTTTTAGGCTGTGTTATTAGACATACCTACTACACATGTAGGTATCTTTACGTGTAGTCTCATCATTCCTCACTGATTTATTGCTACAATTTTCTGACTATTCCCCACGTAGTATCATTTCTTGAAGCTTCTCCCTATGGAAATCTTTCTCTTTTAGAAAAACAATCATCTCTTCAACTGCTCAGAACCTTTCATGGGTTCCTCATTCCCCACAGGATGGATTTCAGCCTCCTCAGCTCTGCAGACAGGGCTCATCCTAGCCTCATCTGTGCCCACTTCTGCAGTCTCTTTTCCCACCACCTTCTTTTAGGCATTAATACCTTTCGGCTGTGATCTTGCGGATTTCACTGGATCTCGAGTAAGAAATGTGCTGTCTTGCTCCCCTGCTGTTATACCTTTTTCTTCCCTTCCTCACACACTAGATAGAGTCCTGCTTGTCCTACTCTCCTCTAAAGCCTTCCCTGGCCCTCCCCATTCAAAGTTAGGCATTGACTCTCTTCGTCTTCTAACAGCCCATCTTGAGAAGGCATTTCTGATCATATACATTTTGCTTACTTCTCTCTTTGCCCTCCCGAGAAGGCAGTGGCACCCCACTCCAGTACTCTTGCCTGGAAAATCCCATGAACGGAGGAGCCTGGTAGGCTGCAGTCCATGGGGTTGCTAAGAGTCGGACATGACTGAGCGACTTCACTTTCACTTTTCACTTTCATGCGTTGGAGAAGGAGATGGCAACCCACTCCAGTGTTCTTGCCTGGAGAATCCCAGGGACGGGGGAGCCTGGTGGGCTGCCGTCTATGGGTTCGCACAGTCGGAGACGACTGAAGCGACTTAGCAGCAGCAGCTCTTTGCCCTCATTGATGACGGGCCTCTAGAGGACAGGGCTTTTTTTGTCCTGTCCATTTTTGTGTCCCCACTGCCTGACTTAGTGCCTTACGTGACACTGTTCTGAATAAGTTCTTGTTGAATGAAATGAATTAATCCACAGCTACAAACGAAACAAGAGCGAGAAAGAAGTGAAAGACATCAGGGCAGGTGTCAAACATGTTTTTCCTTTGTTATAAATTATTGCTGCAGACTGTGAGGCTTTAAGGAAAGATGACTTTTTTTTTTTTTGCCTCTAATGATATTTCCCCTCTTCTTTTAGACTGGCTACTATGACATACCCTCTTGCTCACCATGGCAAGTAATCTTAATATTATGAAAGGAATGAGTGACTAAGGAGAAAGCAGGAAAAGAAAAAGCAGGGTGAAGAGGAGAAGGAAGAAATCATCCACCTCATTTAAAAGCGTTTAACAGGGGACCTTTGAAGCTGAACCAGAACTGGCTGTGGTGCGGAGATACAGCACTGTGCTGTGCTGTGTGAGGTGTGGTCTTCCATACATGCAGCACATGCTCCCCACTTGTGACTTAGTCCCTCTCGTGACCGTGGAAATGTAGAATAGATGAATAATTTACTATTTGTCTCAGAATATAGCACCTCCACCAAGAGACTTTTTTTTTGTCTCTTCTGTATTTATATGGCCAAATTTGTGAACCAGTGAAAACTTTCAGTCAGATCTTAGTTAAAGCAGACTGTCAAGAAAAAACAAAAATCCATATTATCAGTTACCTGCGTAGCGTTCCTTTATGATCCAGTGAGAAAAGCAAGCCAGGCTCTTCTAGTCCTCGGTATGTGTGTGGCTGTCACTCTCTTTTGACTCTATTTGGGAGAAGTTAATACGTAGAGAGAACAGTAGAGTGAGAAGAGCAAGTCTGGTTAACCTACCAGGGTTTGAAGATGATAAGAAGGTGTGTTTAAGGCCATTAGCCATCACGGTCAAAGGGTGTACTTCTTCCATTTCGTCCCTGGAATCTCATTCCCATCTAACCTTTTAAAGAAACAGTATGGTCTAGTCTTGGCCTTTGGTTGCTTTTTGAACTCTTAAGAACAGCTGGGGAAATTTTCTCCTTACAATGTAAATGGCTCTAAGGTTATGAATTGAAAAGATCTAACCGGAGACTGAGAAGTTATCCAAGGTTGGGAATTTGAGATGGAAGAATTCGAGAGTCCCAACATGAGATGGCCCTCACGTTTTTTGTTTTGTTTTGTTTTTTAAGCCCCACAATTTTATAATTCTAAATGGTCGTTTATCCCATCAGAGCCTTCTAGGGAATAATGCCAATCTCAGAGGGCTGGATTAATCAGTGAGTCAAATTCTTGTGGTCTTTAATCTGCTCCCTGAGCCTTCGGCATTTTTAGAATCCTGAGGAATAAAAGTTATAAATCCTGATAGACGGCTGGGTTTCCCTTTCATTCTGGTTAGCAGATCACCTAGGAATTTCATTTGTAACCCAGGGGTGGGTACTAAGTGACTTCAGAGAATAAATGCACCTCTTAAGGGCGACTCTTTGGAATGGTTTACTTGTGGACTAATTGGGAAGAATCAGATTCAGTAGTCAAAGCCTCTAAAATCCTTGGATGAAGCACAGATGCTGAGCTGGAAATGCAGTGTGCTATTTGTATATTATTTCATTCCATGAAGTGGCAACTTGGCAGAGTCGTATTTAGAAGTGATTGTACTCTCTAGTCCTTCTCCTCAGCTGTCTTTTGTGTGGGTATAATTTCCTGCAGTCGTATCATAGACATTTATGCGCTGCTGTTTGCATAAGCCTTTTATTGGAAATAACCCAGCAAAATAGCACTCGCTGCTAGCTAGCTTAGCACAGTTGGGCCTTATCGAAGATGTACCACCCTGCATATCAGAACAGTGAAATCTTCAGTTAATGTTGGCGGGCTGACAGCCACAGGCAGCACATTCTCAGGCCTGCTTGCTATCCCTGGCTTCCTTCTTGAGGAAGAAGGCCCAGAGAGCCAAGTGACATAATTCTGTGCACACAGGTGCCTCATAAAAACAGCTGGTTCAAGTGGGTGTTATTACTTTTCACTTCATTGACTTATACTATGTATGCAGCTGATGCCTTATTGCATTAAAAATGTATTTAACAAAGAGATTAACTATTCCATGACATTTTATCAGGTTTTCAAAACCTGATATTTTGGTTTAATATAGAATTACAATGCTAATGGGCTAACAAATTAATATCATAAATGACCTAAACTTTATTCACCCTGCAGCTTGTTAACTGTGACACCTTCAGGGTTTATCTCATTTTTAATCATTTGAATTAATAAAATATCTTGGTGCATCAGGAAATCTTTGTCAGTTAAATATTTAGCTGTTTCTTTTGGTACAGTGAATTCTAGTTTTTGAGGTTTGTATAATGGAAATTTAAAATAGTATTTATAATCCCCACCCCCATGTATCCTTCACCCAGTTTTAGAAGTTATCAACAATTTACTGTGTTTTAAAATTATGGAAACTTTACTAAGCGTTTAAAAATTGGAATTAAAATCCCCTATGATATCATCCACTTAATCCAACTCTTATGTTTTATGTATTCTCTTCCGTTCTTTATACTAAGTTATAAAAGAAAGATTGTTTCTCTTTTTGCTGAACATCATATCAAACTAAGGGCTAATAATAGCTGCCATCAATTGATGTCTTCCTGTGCCAGGCTCTGGGCTAGTTGAGTTCAGTTGCTCAGTCGTGTCTGACTCTGGGCTAGTTGCTTTCCATACAATTTATAGACTCTTCACAAGAACAGCACAGTGTAGGCTCCCAACTTTCCCCATTAACAGATAGGGAACCTAAGACTCAGAGAGGTTAAGTAAGTTGCTCAAGGTTGTGTGTCTAGCAATGGAGTCAAACTAAAGTGTAGTTCCAAGGCCATACTCTCTCCTCCCTATGAAGTGGCCTATTCAAAAGCATTTTTTCATATTGCTATATAATTACCTTTTTAAGGAAAAAGAAATGTCAGTACTTAAATATGACCATTTAATCTGTAGAGGCAGCACTAGGATAGATGATGGTGAGGATTTAGAGAAATAAAGGCATGATCTCTACCCTTCAGTGTTTATGCTCCAGTGCAGAGAAAGCTAATCCCTAAGAGACACTGACAGAGTACACAAAACAGGGCTTTGTGTGGTGTCATTAGCTGTAAATGTTACAAAGCCTCTACAGAGAAGGAAATGAACAAGGAGCACGCCCCATGTATAGGGAAGGCTGCTAACACGTGTAGAATTTCAGCTAAGATTTAAAAGACAATGTCAAATGTTGGTATGGCTGTGGGACAGCCAGATCTCTTATGCATGGCTCGTGGGAGTGTAAAGCTGCCTTAGAAAACACATTGACAGTTTCTTACACTTATCCACGAGCCCCCAGTTCCATCATAGGTATTTACCCACCTGAAATGAAAATTCCTGTCTATGAAAAGACTTGCACATGTGTACTGGTAGCAACTTGTACGTAGTCGCCCCTTCCCCTCATTAGGTTTCTTTTTCTGAGTAACAGATTACCACAAATAACTCCCAATTATTAGCTCACCATCCTATAGATCTGAAATTGAGCACGGTGTCGGTGTGATTCTCTGCTCAGAGCATCACCAGGCTAAAACAAAGGTGTCAGCAAGAGTGAGTTCTCATCTGGAAGCTCTCGGGGGAAAATCCACTTTCAGCTCATTCTTGTTAGCAGAATTCAGGGTCTTGGATCAATGGGACTGAGATCCTGTGTCCTTGCCAGGTGTTAGCTAAATGCCACTCTCTGTGCCTAGAGGTCATCCATCTTTCTTGATATTGGATTTCTTCCATCTTAATGTCATCTAAGGTTTATAGAATCCTTCTCGGACTTGAGACTTCTAACTTCTGCTCCTGCCTCATGGAGCAAATGCATTATGATTAGGCCTCAGTAATCTTCCCTGGACTTTCCTGGGGGCTCAGTAGTAAAGAATCTGCCTGCCACTGCAGAAGACCTGGGTTCGATCCCTGGGTCAGGAAGATTCCCTGGAGAAGGAAATGGCAACCCACTCCAGTATTCTTGCCATGGGAAATCCCATGGACAGAGGAGCCTGGCGGGCTACAGCCCATGGGATTAAAAAGAGTTGGACAAGACTTAGCAACTAAACAACACCACCACCACCTCAATAATCTCCCTACTTAAAGTCAGCAGTGCCATGTAACATAACCTAATCATTAGTATGAAAATCCACCATATTGACAATGCTGGGGATTATAAATGATGTGTACCTTAGGATGTGGGGCAATCTTGCAGAACCGTTTTAGAATTCTGTTTACCACAAGCTCCCCATTGGAAACAGCCCAAATGGCCATCAAAGGAAAGTAGATGAACTGCCGTATGGTCACACAGTGGAATTACCCTGAGCACTGAAAAAGAGCAAATTATTACAGCATCACAAAACGTGATGCTGAAGAATCATGAAAAGTACTTATTGTCTGATTCCCTTTGCTTGAAGTTCTAGAAAAAGCTAAACTAATCTGTGATAGCAGAAGAGTTACAGTTGTTCGTGGGGTGAGGGGGTGGGCTGAGGAGAGCTCTGCTGGGTGATGACCATGCTGTGTATCTAGATGGGAGCGTCAGTTCCATAGGTGCTTTCACTGGTGTGTGTGTGTTACTCGCTCAGTCATGTCTGACTCTTTGCGACCCCACGGACTGTAGCTCACCAGGCTCCTTTGTCCATGGAATTCTCCAGGCAAGAATACTGGAGTGGGTTACCATTTGCTTCTCCAGGGGTTCTTCTCAAACCAGGCTTTCGTTGGTAAGAATGCTTAACTTTATTCTTAACATCTGTTTATTGCACCAAATGTAAATTTCACCTTGTTACTCTATTGAATTCTTGTTTGACTTCTCATCAGACTTTTGGTTTAAGAAATTAATCACAATTATATAAATACCACCATCAGGAAAAACCTTAAAGCTAGAAACAGCTTTACAAACCATCCAGCCTAATTCCCTAAGCCTTCGTGAAGAAAAGGGTTAAAACCGATAAACTGGAGTCTGCTGCAGCCACCAGCCTGCCCTCAGGAGGGGGCTAGACAGCTTCACCCACTTGTGCTTGCCAGCAGAAGATGTGAGAGAGGGACAGGTTTGCTAACTGTAGTATGTCTTGAAGCGAGAGCACAGAATCTGGACTAAGACATTTTACCTGGAAGTTTTGGCAAGAGACGTTTTCTTCCTGTAATGGTTTTGGTCAGTGAATTCTCAGCAGATTTTGCGATTGCCCATGACTAGCTAAGAAATAATTTGTGAAAACTCCATTGTAGCTGATAAAGGACCACATGGTGGTAAAGAGTGCTTGTGACCTCACCTTAGCTCAAGATAATCAAAGCTTTGATGATGTTGTGAGCAGAAAAGGACAAATAGGTGGATGGATTTCACAAAACTACCCCCTGTAGTTTTTATGCTGTTCCTTTAAAAAAAAGAAGTGTTCTCTCATATCTGCTATTGTTAGTTTCCTATAATAACATTAATTTCCTATGATGACCTGGCTGATTACTGATTTTAGATTTTAAGTGCACAATGAAAATATTTAGGTGGCTGTTAAAATCATTATAACTTGTAAAAGTTCTTTGTGCTTTGGCTTTTTTGATGAGGTATCACCAGGTGTGTGTGAGCGTTTGAGTGTTTTAAATTTATTTTCTTGATGTCTCAATTTCTCTGCTGGAGTCCTCATGGAAGCTGTGCTCACTGACCCCTGTGTAGTCACCAGAGGCTTGGTGAGATGTTAGGACTGTGTTCCAGCAGAGTAACCCCGGTCCCTTCCAGTGACTGGAAGAGAGTTAGTCAACACCCACTCCATCCTGCTCGAGTTATTTATGTGTCGAGTGGTTAATTAAATTAAAACTAAAAAGTTTCATAATCAGAATTATCAAAATTTGGGGGTTCTTAGAAATTACAGAGTTTTTGTATAGATAACTTTTATGTGGTAATAATTCCTTCTGTCTAGTTGTATCTATAACAACTTTTGTTTTTTCCTATATTAAAGAGTATAATTTTGGCTTGGTTTACTTAGGGATAATGCAGTTTGTGTAAAATGATTTGGTGAGGCGAAAACTGTCTTGATCTCCAGGTACTGAAACAATTCTTCTTTAACTTATCTATACACACACACACACACCCCAATACTGTCTGATTCCACTTAAACAAGGGGTCTAAAGTAGTTAAATTTCACAGAAACAGAAAGTAGATTGTGTGTGCCAGAGCCTGGAGGGAAGGGGAAATGGGAGTTGTTGTTTAATGGGTGCAGTTTCAGTTTTGCAAGATGAAAAAGGTCGAGAGCACTATTGCACAACCGTGTGCATAGGCTTAGCTCTGCCAAACTGTGCATTCAGAAGTGGTAGCTTTTAAAGTTGTGTGTATTTTAGCACAGTGAAAAGTTAAAAAAGGAAAATACCTGCTGTGTTTTCCGTTTTTGAGATGAGAAAACCAAGGCAAGAAATAAAACCCAAATATGTCAAATGGAGCTTCCTCCATTGCCTTAGTGGGACTGTCTGTCTTATTTTCAGTCTAGGAGGAGCAGCGCCCTCCCAGTGGCATGACTTTGCTTCTGGGGCCACTCCTTGGCTCATCTTCCTCTCTGCTTTCCACTTCTCAACATATTCTTACACTTAAACTCCTTTCCCAAATTGCTTGTCTGATAGATTTAAGAGTTTTTTTTTTTTTTTTTTAAACTTTACATAATTGTATTAGTTTTGCCAAATATCAAAATGAATCTGCCACAGATATACATGTGTTCCCCATCCTGAACCCTCCTCCCTCCTCCCTCCCCATACCCTCCCTCTGGGTCGTCCCAGTGCACTAGCCCCAAGAAAACAAAGAGAGCAGATAATGTCATCCACCACTGTCTCTTTGCCTAGCACTTCAACCTGTTACCAAGGACATTAAAAAAAAAAAGTGTGGAGCAACTACCGTGTGTCAGGCACTGACGTAGTGTTTCCACACGTGTGTTTCGAAAGTTGATCGTTTATCAGAAATCAAACAAATTGGCCAGATTCAGAATACCTTTGGTGTTTTTTTTTTTTTTTTTTTATGTTTTAAAGATTGTTTTGGCCGTGGTAATATTTTTCTTCGTGGAATAACCTAGAAGATTACGTAGGGTGCATTTCCAATAAGGATACATTTTGATGTTGAAAAAGTGTGCTTAACATGTGTTTTGCTAATACATGAAACTAGTTAAATATCAGTGTCTGGGCAGGTATCATGTCTCCCCCAGTGTTCTTGAGGCCAGATGTGTCAACTTTATATTACTGGGTCAAAAGTTCTAGAGAACAGGAGCAGACAGGTCTCCTCTGTCCCACTTCATGCACTGAAGTGTTCGTGGCCGGCGTGCTGCTTCCTGCTGCACCGAAGACCATGCATCAGAGTGTTTGCAGCAAGCAGTTATTTTTAGCAGCAGACCTAGAAATTTTTAGTTTTTTCATGTTACAGTAGATATTTTAAATGTATTATCATCCCAAGAAGAATAAATAATTTGAGACACGTGTATGCGAGTGCATGTGTGCATTTTGCACGTGTGTGTGAGAGAGAGACATCCCCTTAATAACAGGAGAGGGTAGAGGCTTATTCAGTCTATTATCATAAAGCTCTGCTAATGTAGCTTCGGAGTCATGTGACCACAGAAAAGGCTATTATCTCAATGAAAAGGAAACTGGTTTTTCAAGCAAGCAATAGAATAGAAGCAGGAAGAATTTTCGAGTGTTCCACCATGCTGGATTGTCAAAGGGGGATCTGTCTGATCAGCAGCTAAAAAAGGATTTGTGAGGCTAGTTTGTCAGCTATCGTTAGAAGCAAGTGATGGAGGAGGTAAGCGGCAGGGTGCTCAGCATGTGCTTAGGTTTACATCAAGGCATAATGTTGGTTTGGGTTAACAGAAAAGATTTATCTCTGGGGCAATAAATTAATTGCTAATTGTGAGGTTGTTTTACTTTTTTTTTGTTTGGAAGAGTGATGCATGGTATTTTTATTTACCTCACTGGTGAAGATCAGGACAAGCTGCCGAGCTCTGGTTTGAACGACAGAGGCTGTGGACAATTACAAGGTGTGTTTCACAAGTGCTCTGACTGAACATTTGACAGTATTCTTGGAATTCTGTGTGCCTGTGGATTGGATGTGTGTGTTGTCGAGGGAGAACTGAGCATGACAACCAGGCAGTGACAGCCTTCTCAGGATCAAATAGATACAAACGCGATTCACATTCATTCTTTTGTGGTCCCTGTTTCTTTTGTGTTTATTTAGCAATTAAAGGTTTCTTGCAGTTTCTTTACAGTGGCCAAATACAGTCTCTTGCTTGTTTTAGAAAATGAACTGGTAAGCATTTTTTAAATTTTCAAAGAAGAATCCAAGGTAAATTTTACTCATTAAGGAATAGATATAAGCTTGCTGTTTGTATCTCTGTTCATTTTTTTCCCCAATATCCTTTTGTAATTTTTTTATCCTAAAAAAAGAGCTTTGCAGTGAATTTGAAAGCATCTAAATTTTGGTTAGATAATAATTTGGAGGGGGACAGTTGAGGCCTCGAACTAATGATTTATTTTGTGTACAATACCTAACTTTCTCTGATTTATTACATCCTTCTGCTACTATATGCAGAAAGCTGAAAGCATTCAGTTAATCTTTGGACCAATCTAGCCCACTTTTGCTCATGCTAATGCTGTTAATTCTCTTAGCAGTCTGTACCCTTTCTCTTAACCTTGGAAGTGTAGTACTTAAAAATCTGAAATTGGTGAAAGATAATCATAAGCTTTATCTGAAAAGGGTTAACTCTTACAGTATGAATTCCCTAATATGTTTTCCATTTAATTTCTAGACCAGATATACACATCTTTGGGTGTGGGTATGTTTCAAACCACATATATTATTATATTGTATACATCTCCCTTTTGAAATTGACATTGATGGAGATAAGAACTCTAGTTGGCCATTATGTACTGCATGGACAGTTTACAAAGAATTCATCCTTTTATTATCTTCAAGAAATGATGGTGAGGGCAGCTCAAACATAAATTTTAATAATATTAAGTATAGGAGATTCTCTTTCTTTTAATATCTACAAACTATATTTTAGCACAGTGTAATTTAATAGACTATTAATCTTACTAATTTGGGATTTTCTTTTAAAAAATATTGGCACCTTAGTTTAGTCTGCCTACACAAAAAGACAACTTGGTTAAAATAAACAGCTGATTACCTATGGTTTTAATCATTCTGGGATTTATTTTTTAATTGTAGGACTCTCCAAACATTCTTGTAAGTAGGATATAAGACAATTAAATAATGGTTTTAGCCCCAGAGTCTCTAGTATCATATATTTAAAATTTTTGAATAATAATTTTTTATAGCCAAATGATTTGGGCTGTCTTTGTTTTTGCTTTTAATTTTATTTTGCTGCCTTATCTAAAGTCTTGGAAGTGAGCCAAGGATTTTGGAATAGGTCAAGGTGTTTTTATTGAGCACTTACTATTATTACAAGGCATTCTGTGAAACACTATGGGAAACAAAGGCGAATAAGACACTAAAAGCTTCATTAAATGGGGTTTCATCTGTACTGAAAAGATGGCTTACAGCTGTCACCGTGTAATTATCTTACATCTTACAGGAATTGTAAATCATTAAGAGGAGTTTTTGTAAAACTTGTTTGGCCAATCAGAGAGTAAAAGTCAATGACTTTTTTCCCTGAGCAGCTTTGAACGATAGTTTTAACTGGCCTCCATCTGTGCCCATTTATATTTCCTTTGTATCATCACCCCAAAAAAGTCATTTTATTTACGTTCTCTTGAAAGTAGAATAGTTTTGGTTTCAGATCATGTTGTTTTTCTCCTGGGGCATCAAGTGTCAGTCATTTACAGTTTTAAGGAACATTCATGAAAGGATTAATCTACTGTGTTATCTAAAAATATCTTAACTTTTGGAGGTTGGGGAGTGAGGAAGAGACCCCATCTTCCTCTGAGAGTTAAAAGACACATGTTTTGACGTCAGGGTAGTGTCTAAACAAGCCAGATGACTCGCTTGCAGATCCTGCTACACCTCAGAATTTCAACCACAATAATTAACCACAAATATTATAATCAGGTCCGATCTTGTCAGGCTGAGGGGGTTTGCTTCTTAGAGAGATTTTTAATTTGTAGGAAAGATAGATAGGGTAAGAAAGGACGGAATTAAAGGTGATGTTAGTACTCAGTGTTGTAAAACTCAGTGAAACATGTTCTTAGGAGTATTTTTGTTTTTTGAGAAAGTCAAAGTTTGGGACTGTTTAGGCAGGATTAAGGCACTAGGCTATATTTGAGATGCAGTTTAATTCTTTGGGAGCCAAAGGGATATAAAATTCATGAAGTGAAAAAACTTGTGCAACAATTAGCGAATTTTCCAGGGTCCCTCTTAAAGCTTCGTCTAAATGGAGTTCGGTCTGCACTGAAAAGAAACATGTTCATGAAAAATAACTCACAACTGATTCAGAAATCTGCTTTAGAGGAAGGTGAGAGTGGGGGAGAGTGTTATTAGAGGGTAGCAGAGACTGGCATAAGAAGTAGACTCCGAATTAGCATCAGTCTCCTGGGGTGGAGGGAAGCTCTGAAGCTGTAGGATTTGAAAGACGTGTGTTACATAGTTTCTTCCTTAGCTCCTTCTTTTTCTTGGCAAATGGAGACCTTGCTGTTTTCAAGGTCTATTACTCACTACATTGCTATGACGGAGCATTCAGGTATAAAAACCGCAGAGAATCCAAATTAAGATTCTTGTGTTCAGACATTGGGAACACCCCTGGAATATAAGCCAGTGACCTAAGATGTGTTGTCAGTTGTTTCACACCCAGGCAAATTCCCTAGAGAGTTCGTGTCTCCACAGTGTTTCGGACAGGGCCCCTTACACTTCTTCAGGCTTTCGTAGTGACCAAGCTTATTGACTCTTGTGTCACTCTTTCTCCTCAGTATTTGTGGTGGGAAGTTTTACCTCACAGAATGTTTAAACTGGGTTTTTGCTAAAGAGTGGGAAAGTTAAATAAGGATATAACGTTGTCATTTCTATTTTGTCTCCATTTCTGAAGTGTAAAAATGGCCAATTTCATTCTTGTACTTAAATCCTCCTATTGATTCAGCAACTATTTATTATAAAATTTTGTCAGGGGGTTCACTGTTACAGGAGAAGAGTAACTGACAGTCCCTCAGGTGGGGAGAGGATTCAGGGGACACTTTGCAGAGAAAGTAAAGGTCGACCTGATTCTTAAAGAGAGGGGAAGATTGATCACCAGGCACTGGGAGATGTATAGGGTACCCTACGCCTTCACTGCCCAGCATAAGAGCCACTAGCCACAAGCAACTTTTGACCATTTGAAATGTGGCTTATTTTAATTGAGTGCAAAATACACTCACACTTTGAAGACAGAGTAACCCTCCCCCACCCCCTGCAAAAAAAATGTTTGGCTTCCCTGGTGATCGAGTGGCTAAGACTCCATGCTCCCATTGCAGGGGGCCTTGGTTCGGGGACTAGATCCTGCGTGCTGCAGCTAAGACGCAGCAGCCAAGGAAATAAATAATAATTTTTTTTAAAATAACATGAAATAGCTCCTTAATAATTTTTAGAATACTAATTCCATGTTGAAAAGATTACATGTTTAGGACATTGCTGACATATTGAATATAATGTGTTAAAATACATTAATAAATTTGATTTCACCTGTTCCTTTGACTTTCACGATGGCTACTAGGTGGTCAGCAGCTCCCAGTATTTTCTGTTGTTGGCGCTGCTCTGAACCAAGAAGACAGTGGTGTGCAAGGCATTGGGTAGCAGTCTTCCCTTGTAGCTGAGGCATCTGTGCCAGACCTTAGAGCTACACCAAGAAGCAGAGAGCTGAGACCTTTCCCAAGCCCATAGTTTTCTTTTTTTTTTTTCCCCATAGTTTTCTTATCAATAACTAGATTAGAAGTGATATGAAGTCCACATTCCTTGGTAGGACATTAAAGGCCCTTTCATGACCTACCTGGCCCTACCGTTCTAGCTGCCTGCCCCAAAGTTCTCCCCTGCTCCCATGTGCTATCTTTAATACTTTAATATCTTTGATCCTTGTTTTTTGCAGGCATTAACATTCTATGAAGTCAGGGCAGACACTGAACTAACAAATACCAAGCCATTGCTGCTAGGATAAATACAGAATTAGGTTCCTGCAGGCCTCTGATCACAACATTTAGCTCTTTGATCAATATATAGTCTTATTTTGAGTAGATTTCTTTTTAGAGACACTTTACTTAATATTTGTATTATTGATTCATGAACCTTGAACTGGGCTTCCCTGGTGACTCAGGTGGTAAAGAATCTGCCTGCAATACAGGAGACCCAAGTTCAATCCCTGGGTCAGGAAGATCCCCGGGAGAAGGAAATGGCAACCCACTCCACTATTCTTGCCTAGAGAATTCCATGGGCAGAGGTGCCTGACTGGCTACAGTCCATGAGGTTGCAAAGAGTCGAACATGATTAAGAGACAAACACTTTCGCTATTTTTTTTTCCCCACTAACCTTGAACTGTTGGCCACTCATGCCTGAATGGAGCTTATGTATCAGACTGCATACTTTTATCTTTGATGTCATTTAATTTTCATACAAACTGATGAAGTGAGTATTATTTTGGAATTTTACAGACATTGAAGCTGAAGCTCAGAAAGGTTAAGTACCTTTCCCAAGGTTGCAGAGCCAGTAAATGTTGAAAGCAAGAGCCAAGCCAGGTTTTCTCTGACTTCGGAGCCCAGTGAGGGGATGTAGTTCTGGCGTTGTCCACAGGGTGTCTGCCTTGGTTGAGAACGGATAGTGTTACAGCTTGTGGGCCACAAATTCACCCCCATTGAAAACTTCCATGTCTGCTTGATGGCCTAACAGTTGAAATCTGGCCTAGGAGAGCATGTGCTATGATTTCCTGGGAGAGAAGGTGGGGAACCATTGTGTGTGTGTTGACTGTGGTGACCAAGGTGTGCCCTGTCTGCATCAGCCACATCTGCTTCGCCAGCTCATCAGCCTCGTCACGGTCAAGGCCCATCTTCCCTCTGCTTCCTCACTGGCTCATCCATGCTCCTTGTCCCATTTTCATCCTCTGGTTTCTTCCTCTGTGTCTTTTCAACTTCTCCCTCTGCCCGCAGAACAGCCCTCTCTTACACATCCCACAGACTCTGAGACTCTGTTGGCCTCAGCCCATCACCACTATCCGTGTCAGCACAGGACTTTCCTCACGAGTCGCTCTGGTAGCGGGGCAGCCTGAGTGTAAACCAAGTGCCTAGGTAAGTGCCAGGGGAGCCGTGTCTCCTGGCATCGCTCTGGTGTCATCAGTGTGAGCCGCAGATGACAGCTTCCTAGTGCCCCCCACGGAGGGTCCTTAGGAAGGGCTGTTGGCCTGGATGACTGGATTCACCACAGAGCACACTGGAGTCTGCTACCATGTGACTTGACCTAGAAGATCTGTAGGACTTCGTGTGTTTTTATGTTCTTCACATTAAAATTAGAAGGCTAGTTTAATTCCCCTGACTTTTCTACTCAGTGGTTTGTGAGTTTAGGCCTTCATTTAGATAATAAGCCAAGATACATGTTGAGCAGAGATAACCACTGTTGAGTTATATACAGCTACCTCTGTCGGGACTGACGTAGAATTTCTATAATGGCTCGTTCCCGAGGCTGCTTCTGGCCTCCCTGGTCTGATCGCCTGTCACCTCCAGATTATTTCAACTGCCAGGGAACCTCACGACAGTTGAAATTAGATAATAGAGCATAATTTTCTAAGGTACTTGCTTATACATGTTACTGGGGCACCTAGGATTAACAAGGGGGAAAGACAAAGGAACAGATACAAGTGGAAAGTTGTTTCTTGTACAAGGGTTACTATGAGCCAAATGTTCCAAAGGAAGAGAAGTCGACCCAGTTATTGCCAGACAGCAAGAACAGATGTTTCACTGGTGTGGAGATGAGTAGGGGCACAATTGAGCTTCTGGGTGCCTGATACTGTCCTCAACGTCTAAGCCACCCAAGTTCATTATAATTTTGTGCTTCAGACAAGTAATGCACTCTATTCCCTGTTGGTCATAGTCGGAACCTGGAGGTTGTGGGACCAGGCTGTGGACTGGAAATGACACACAGATAAACAAATAGTGACCTGAAAACTCAAAAGGAAATTCAGGGAAGGGAAAGCACATGCTTCCTTGGTAATGCTTCAAGGAGAGAATGAAAAATCTGCTATGTTCGTATCATAGCATTGTAAGGTCATGGCTTTTGGTTCCTGTGTTCACAATGGAAGGTCAGCAGTTACGTACCTGTGGGAATGTCGATCTTACCTGGCAATGCTGGTGTCAGCTGTCTGCCCCTCCCCTCCCAAAGGTCCCCAGCAATGGACATTACACTCCAAGGAACTTCAAGGATGATATGTTCATTTTTTTCTAATGTTTTAACTACACTGTTTTCTTGTGCCATCATCGAATAAAATTTATTAATCAGAACTTGGGTTGGTGCCTAGTGGCATAACTTACAAACTCTGAGACTTTGGACAAGTAAGTTAACAACTTTGAATCTGTTTTTTTCCTCTGTAAAGTGGGGAACAGTATCAGAATTAAATAAAATAATGTAGTATCCACCACTTAATTACCAAATCTAAGATCTCTCTTCTCTGTGAAATAGCCCTTCAATACACTTAGTGTGTTTTCCTACCTTTGTATGTTTCATCTCCCCAAGTAGTTGATCCACGTGTTCAGTTCACTTCAGTCGCTCAGTCATGTCCAAATCTGTGACCCCATGAACCGCAGCACACCAGGCCTCCCTGTCCATCACCAGCTCCCAGAGTTCACCCAAACCCATGTCCATTGTGTCAGTGATGCCATCCAACCATCTCATCTTCCGTTGTGCCCTTCTCCTCCTGCCCTCAATCTTTCCCAGCATCAGGGTCTTTTCAAATCAGTCAGCTCTTCGCATCAGGTGGCCAAAGTATTGGAGTTTCAGCTTCAACATCAGTTGTTCCAGTGAACACCCAGGACTGATCTTCTTTAGGATGGACTGGTTGGATCTCCTTGCAGTCCAAGGGACTCTCGAGTCTTCTCCAACACCACAGTTCAAAAGCATCAATTCTTCATCTCTCAGCTTTCTTTATAGTCCAACTCTCATATCCGTACATGACCACTGGAAAAACCATAGCCTTGACTAGACGGACTTTTGTTGACAAAGTGATGTCTCTGCTTTTTAATATGCTGTCTAAGTTCATAGCTTTTCTTCCAAGGAGTAAGTGTCTTTTAATTTCATAGCTGTAGTCACCATCTGCAGTGATTTTGGAGCCCAGAAAAATAAAGTCTGACACTGTTTCCACTGTTACCCCATCTATTTCCCATGAAGTGATGGGACCAGATGCCATACACATGTATCCACATGTACACACACAAATAAACAGACACAAACACACACCCATGCATATCCCTGCTTATTTAAATAAGTCCTTGGTTAGTGTCTGTTCGTTGACTAAATTCTCCAGTGTCTATTATCTTTATGTTCTGGAGCAACACAGCATTGTAGGTTTCTGTCCAAATTGACAGTTTCTGATTTTGCTTTTGTTCTTGCAATTTAAATGTGAATCTGTTATTTTTAGCTTCCAGTCATTTGGTTGATTCATATTAAACTGGTAGTCAGCTGAAATCCCCTGACTGTTATCACCTAAGTGGCCATCATCTTAGTTTCCCCTATTTGAACATCACACAGTTGGTTTTTGTTTGTTCAGTCTCATTAAGTGTCTACCTTTGTCTTTATGGGTAGTCGCCATTGCTGGTTATGAAGACTGTGTAGTAAGATGCTAAAGTCTTTTTAATTTTGAAAAGCTACAAAACTGTCTGTTAAGATTATAGCTTAAAAAATTAACAGAAAAACCCTGAAAGGAAATACCTACTTGAGAAGGTGACACACACACACAGATAAAAAGACCCGCGTCTCTGCTAGGGGACGGGAGGGGACGGGGTGGCAGAGGCGAGGGCAGGCTCTGGAGTTGCTTCTACCACCTGTTGGCGCTGTTTGATTTTGGACACGTTTGACTTTTCTGTACTTCAGGGCATCATAATAATAATGACTTCATGGGGCTTTTATGAAGATCAAATAAAATAATACGAATGTAGCATAGTAAATGATGTTCCCTATTTTGATGAAATAGCTTCAAACTCTGTAGCAGTGTGTAAAGCAATTTATTCTGCGAACATTAATTTATGCGTCAGGCATATGAGTCTGTTATAAAAAGATGAAACCTACTTAGTTTATACCTCTCAGAAGCTTAAAATTTGCTAAGGCAAAAGACATAAATAATTAAAATATATGTGGTTAATGGTAGAGTTTTATATATAGGCTGTGAGAAGATAGGCCTGGCAAACTACAGTCCATTGCAAAAGAGTTGGACATGACTTAGCAACTAAACAGCATTAGAAGATACAAGGGAATTTAATCTTAGGGAGAGGGTCATCTGAGCTAGCTATGAGGTAGAAGCTTTGAGAGGTGAAGGCTTGAAAGAAATATTTGGGAATCCTTGGGAATAGGTGATACCATAAAGGAAAGTATGAAGCAGCAGTTTTTAACCCTGTTTGAACATTTACATTGATTAGAGAGCTTTTAAACAAAATACTGATGTTGTCCTGGTCGTGTGTGTGTGTGTGTGTGTGTGTGTATACAAACATGGTTTTCTTTTTTTTAATTATAGGAAAATAGACATAACTAAAATTTACCATTTTAAATACAGTTAAGTGGCACTGACCACCCCTTCACATTTCTGTGCACCTGTCACTACTGTGCAGAACTTTTTCATCATCCTAAACAGAAATTTTCATCCTGTTCAACACTAAGTACTCACCCTTCCTCCCACATGGTCCAGGTAACCACAGTTCTACTTTCTGTTTCTACAAATTTGGCTATTCTGGGTTCCTCATACGAGTAGAATCATATGTGGACTTTTGTATCGGACTTCTTTCACTCAGAGTCACGTTTTCATGGTTCACGCATTTTTGTAGCACGTATCAGTGTTTCCTCCCTTTATAAGGCTGAATAGTACTCTGTTGTACGTATACACGCATTTGGTTCATTCATGTGTGAATGAGTGTCTCCACCCTTTGGCTGTTGTGAATAAGGCTAGTAAAATAATGCTCAAAATTCTCCAAGCCAGGCTTCAACAGTACGTGAACCATGAACTTCCAAATGTTCAAGCTGGAGCTAGAAAAGGCAGAGGAACCAAAGATCAAATTGCCAACATCCGCTGGATCATTGAAAAAGCAAGAGAGTTCCAGAAAAACATATACTTCTCCTTTATTTACTATGCCAAAGCCTTTGACTGTGTGGATCACAACAAACTGTGGAAAATTCTTAAAGAGGTGAGAATACCAGACCACCTGACCTGCCTCTTGAGAAATCTGTATGCTGGTCAGGAAGCAACAGTTAGAACTGGATATGGAACCACAGACTGGTTCCAAATAGGGAAAGGAGTACGTCAAGGCTGTGTATTATCACCCTGCTTATTTAATTTATATGCAGACTACATTATGAGCAATGCTGGGCTGGAGGAAGCACAAGGTGGAATCAAGACTGAGGGGAGAAATGTCAATAACTTCAGATATGCAGATAACACCACCCTTATGGCAGAAAGTGAAGAAGAACTAAAGAGCCTCTTGATGAAGGTGAAAGAGGAGAATGAAAAAGTTGGCTTAAAACTCAACATTCAGAAAACTAAAATTATGGCATCTGGTCCCATCACTTCATGGCAAATAGATGGGGAAACAATGGAAACCAGTGGCTGACTTTATTTTTTGGGGCTCCAAAATCACTGCAGATGGTGACTGCAGCCATGAAATTAAAAGATGCTTGCTCCTTGAAAGAAAAGTTATGACTAACCTAGATAGCATATTCAAAAGCAGAGACATTACTTTGCCAACAAAGGTTCGTCTAGTCAAGGCTATGGTTTTTCCTGTGGTCATGTATGGATGTGAGAGTTGGACTATAAAGAAAACTGAGCACCGAAGAATTGATGCTTTTGAACTGTGGTGTTGGAGAAGACTCTTGAGAGTCCCTTGGACTGCAAGGAGATCTAACCAGTCCATCCTAAAGGAAATCAGTCCTGAATATTCATTGGAAGGACTAATGCTGAAGCTGAAACTCCAACACTTTGGCCACCTGATGTGAAGAGCTGACTCATTTGAAAAGACCCTGATGCTGGGAAAGATTGAAGGTGGGAGGAGAAGGGGACAACAGAGGATAAGATGATTGGATGGCATCACCGACTCAATGGACATGAGTTTGTGTAGACTCCAGGAGTTGGTGATGGACAGAGAGGCCTGGTGCGCTGTAGTCCATGGGGTCGCAGAGTTGGACACGACTGAGCAACTGAACCGATACCTGTTTAAGTCCCTGCTTTTGGTTTTTTCCAATACATGCCTAGACATGGAGTTGCTGGATTGTGTGGTAAAGTGATATTTTTTAAAAGCTCCCTAGGTGATCTTCAAATATGCACGAAGTTTGAGAACATCTGATACAAAGTGAGGATGAGTAATCTGGAAGGTTCATAAATGGTCTTATAGTGGGTTAGTGACTTCTTAGGGAAGTGGTATGCCTCATTTTGTTATCTATGTAGTTTTACTTTTTGGCTTTGGTCAGATTCTCAAAGCTCTTTGTAACTCCAGAGTGGTGCTGAGAGTCATTGCAGAGTCTAATTTACTACAGACAAAGATTTGAGTAGACATTCTCCAGAGAAGATAATGCAGTGGCCAAAAACCACTTTGAAAATATGCTCAACATAGTTACTAGGTAAATGCAGGTCAAAGCAACAGTGAGATACCATTTCATACCAGTCCATCTAGTCAAGGCTATGGTTTTTCCTGTGGTCATGTATGGATGTGAGAGTTGGACTGTGAAGAAGGCTGAGCGCCAAAGAATTGATGCTTTTGAACTGTGGTGTTGGAGAAGACTCTTGAGAGTCCCTTGGACTGCAAGGAGATCCAACCAGTCCATTCTGAAGGCAATCAGCCCTGGGATTTCTTTGGAGGGAATGATGCTGAGGCTGAAACTCCAGTACTTTGGCCACCTCATGCGAAGAGCTGACTCATTGGAAAAGACTCTGATGCTGGGAGGGATTGAGGGCAGGAGGAGAAGGGGATGCCAGAGAATCAGATGGCTGGATGGCATCACTGACTCTATGGACTTGAGTCTGAGTGAACTCTGGGAGTTTGTGATGGACAGGGAGGCCTGGCATGCTGCGATTCATGGGGTCGCAAAGTGTCGGACACAACTGAGCGACTGAACTGAACTGAACTGAACTGAAGATGACTATAATTTTTTTTTAAAAATTTAAAATAAGTGTTGATGAAGGTAATGGAGAAATTGGAACCCTCAGACATTGCTGCTTTGGAAAGTAGTCTGGCAGTTCATCAAAAAATTAAATGTAGAAGTACTGTATACTCACCCATTCCATTCCTAGGTATATATCCAGAAGAACTGAATCGTCTGTGTACACTGGTACACAGATGTCCACAGCAGCATTATTCCTGATAAGCCAAAAAATAGTAATAGCCTAAATGTCCTAAGTGATGAGTAGATAAATAAAATGTGGTATCACCTTTATACATTGTAATATTTGGCCATAAAAAGGAAGTACTCATACATAGTACAGTATTGCTGAACCTTGAAAACACGATGCTAACTGAAAGAAGTGACAAGTAAAAGACCATGTATTTTATGTTTCCATTTATATTACATGTCCCTATTAGACATAAAGTCAGAAACTTCTGCTAGTTGCCAGGGTGGGAGAGAGGAGGGAATGTGGAATAACTGCATAAGGAGCATGGAGTTTCCTCTGGGATTGATGAAATGTTGTAGAGTTAGATAGGGTGATGGTTGCACTGTCCTGTGATTAGGTTAAAACCACTGAAATGTATGTGTTAAAAGAGTGAATTTTCTGGCTTCTTAGTTATCAGTCAGTCAATTCAGTCGCTTATTCATGCCCGACTCTTTGTGATCCCGTGAACTGCAGCATGCCAGGCTTCCCTGCTGCTGCTAAGTTGCTTCAGTCCTGTCTGACTCTGTGCGACCCCATAGACGGCAGCCCACCAGGCTCCCCATCCCTGGGATTCTCCAGGCAAAAACACTGGATGGGTTGCCATTTCCTTCTCCAATGCGTGAAAGTGAAGACGCTCAGTCGTATGCGACTCTTAGTGAGACCCCATGGACTGCAGCCTACCAGGCTCCTCCATCCATGGGGTTTTCCAGACAAGAGTACTGGAGTGGGTTGCCATTGCCTTCTCCGCAGGCTTACCTGACCATCACCAATTCCCAGAGCTTGCTCAAACTCATATGTATCAAATTAGTGATGCCATCCAACCGTCTCATCCTCAGTCGTCCCTTTGTCCTCCCGCTTTCAGTCTTTCCCAGCATCAGGGTCTTTTCAAATGAGTCAGTTCTTCACATCAGGTGGCCAAAGTACTGGAGCTTCAGCTTCAGCATCAGTCCTTCCAATGAATATTCAGGACTGATTTCCTTTAGGATTGACTAGTTTGATCTCCTTGCAGTCCAAGGGACTCTCAGGAGTCTTCTCCAATGCTATAGTTCAAAAGCATCAATTTTTTGGTGCTCAGCTTTCTTTATAGTCCAGCTCTCACATCCATACATGACTACTGGAAAAACCATAGCTTTGACCAGATGGATCTTTGTCAGCAAAGTAATGTCTCTGCTTTTTAATATACTGTCTAGGTTTATTATAGCTTTTCTTCCAAGGAGCAAGCATCTTTTAATTTCATGGCCGCAGTCACCGTCTGCAGTGATTTTGCAGCCCCAAAAAATAGTCTGTCACTTGTTTCCATTGTTTCCCCATCTATTTGCCATGAAGTGATGGGACTGGATGTCATGATCTTAGTATTTTGAATGTTGAGTTTTAGGCCAGCTTTTTCACTCTCCTCTTTCACCTTCATCAAGAGGCTCTTTAGTTCCTTGTAGCTGTCTGCCTCAAGGTTGTGTCATCTGGGTATCTGAGGTTATTGATATTTCTCTGGGCAATCTTGATTCCAACTTGTGATTCATTCAGCCCAGCATTTCTCATGATGTGCTCTGCATATAAGTTAAATAAGCTGGGTGACTATATACAGCCTTGACATAGTCCTTTCCTAATTTTTAACCAGTTCATTGTTCCATTTCCATTTCTAACTGTTACTTCTTGACCTGCATACCGATTTATCAGGAGGCAGCTAAGGTGGTCAGGTATTCCCATCTCTTGAATTTTCCACAGTTTGTTGTGATTCACACAATCAAAGGCTTTTGTGTAGCGAATGAAGCCGAAGTAGATGATTTTCTGGAATTCCCTTGCTTTTTCGATGATTTGATGGATGTTGGCAATTTGATCTCTGGTTCCTCTGTCTTTTCTCAGTCCAGCTTGAACATCCAGAAATTCTTGATTCACATGCTGTTGAAGCCTAGCTTGGAGAATTTTGAGCATTACTTTGCTAGCCTATGAGATGAGTGCAGTTGTGCGGTAGTTTGAATATTCACTCTTTGGCATTGCCTTTCTTTGGGATTGGAGTGAAAACTGACCTTTTCCAGTCCTGTGGCCACTGCTGAGTTTTCCAGATTTGCTGGCATACTGAGTGTAGCACTTTCACAGCTTCATCTTTTAGGATTTGAAATAACTCATCTGGAATTCCATTACCTCCACTCACTTTGTTCGTAGTGATGATTCCTAAGGGCCACTTGACTTTGCCCTCCAGCATGGCTCTAGGTGAGTGATCACACCATTGTGGTTATCTGGGTCATTAAGATCTTTTTTTATATAGTTTTTCTGTGTATTCTTGCCACTTCTTCTTAATATCTTCTGCTTCTGTTAGGTCCATACTGTTTTTGATTGTACCTCACTGTTAAAAATAATTTTTAAAAAGTAGCTAACTGAGGAGAGGGAGACCTGGATAACTGGATATCTCCAAAGCAGAAGATCCCATAAGGGAGGTGGAATAGGAATTATGCAGTTTAAGGGGAGGACCTACATAGAGGACAATGTCATGGAAGGCTCAGGAGAAAGAAGGGATTTGTGAAGGGATCACTGAGTGGACGTGATCACAATGACAAACACAGCAGAAAGGCCAAGTCACATAACACAGGTGCCACCCTTTCTCTAGACTCGACCTTCAAATATCATGAAGAACAAGGGAGGCGTTTTCAGTGGAGGTGGGATGCGGGGGGGGGGTGGTGGTAATTGTTTTGGATCATGAAGTGAGTAGAAGTGAATAGGAATATACCTCAGGCCTGTATTCCCTTACGTGAATCTCAAAATTAAACAAACTCTGAAACAGGAAAGGTTTTTAGAACTCCTTGTTGGTAAAACCTGACCTGAATGGATATGGAATGACTTATAATCTTCATTTGTCCCACTTAGTGTGAATATTCATACATTTCACTGCAGAAATAATATTGAATTTGATTACCGAACGTGCACACAGGGCCCTGTGGGGATGTTATGAAATATGGCATATGCCGTGTTTTCTCTTTTCTAAAATTAAAATATATCTATCTATCTGAATTCTAAATTCTTTGGGGTAAGGGAGCACAGGCCTGTAGACTTGGGACAGATCCCTATGTGAAGGAAAGATGTGAGATTGTATGGTTGCTGAAGAAGGATTGAGACTCCAAGAGGGGAATGGACCTGAGTGCAGTTAAGAGGTGAACACAGGCAAAAAAAAAAAGGGTAGACATTGGCTGAAGAGAACTTTAGTAGCAAAGATTCAGAGAAGATGGGGAGGGTAATCGGAAATGGGGTTGTTTACAAGGGGAGGGGGGTCACACAGCCTCCAAGAAGCCAGGAATAACCAGGAGAGACATTGAAGAGAGCGGTGGATTTCCATGTGAATAAAAGGAAGGGAGGAATTCCCTGGTGGTTCAAGGGTAAAGAATCCACCTGCAGTGTACAAGACACGGGTTCGACCCCTGAGTTGGGAAGATCCCTTGGAGGAGAAAATGGCTACTCACTTCAGTATTCTTGCCTGGAAAATCCCATGGACAGAGGAGCCTGGCAGACTAAAGTCCATGGGGTTGCAAAGAGTCTGATACAACCTAGCATCTGAAACAGCAACAAAAGGAAGTTGATACTCAGATTGATATAATAATAATCAGATGAATCAGCCATTAGCCGAAGTGGTAAAAGCTGGAAATACCTGTTGGAAAGCTGTTTACCTGTTGGGTTAAGAGAAGAAGCTGACTAGAGAACAAAGGAAAGGATCGATGGGCAGGATTCTGGGTGTAAGGCAAGTTTAGAGACCTTGAGTGGTCTGAGGGGCCTCTCCAGCCTTGTGTGTGTGTGAGTCACTCAGTCGTGTCTGACTGTTTTGTGACCCCATGGGTGGTAGCTCACCAGACTCCTCTGTCCATGGAATTCTCCAGGCAAGAGTACTGGAGTGAGTTGCCATTTTGTTCTCCAGGGGATCTGCCCGACCAGGGATCAAACCCAGGTCTCCTGTATTGTGGGCAGACTGTTTATTGTCTGAGCCACCAGGGAATCCCTCGCCACCTTTAGCTGTATGATATTCCCACTTATGGGGGTGGGGGTGAGGGGGGAAACTTGAGTGAGAAGAGACATGAATAGGAGCCTGATGGTGGGGAATCCAGGGAGTTGTGGAGGTAAATGTGATGAGCAGAGAGGCGAGGGCCTCGATTCAGGAGGACTGCTGTGGAGGAGGAAGACAGAAAGCAAGGTCCATGAAGACTGCTATGGAGGAGGAAGGCAGAAAACAATTCTGCATGCTCAAAAGCTATGGACCAGCAGTGGCTTTCAGGTGTACAGTTCTGGGTGAGAACGAGGTTCTGGGTGTGGTCACAGGGGGCAGTGGCCACTGCTAGAGTTGAGACAGGAGGGTCTTTGCGATTACTCAGGGTGGGGACCAGGTGTGGACTAGAGAGGAAGAACTAGTCGAACACCAACATGTTCAGTGAAGGTGAAGGATTAGGTGGCCTGTTGGTCAGTCTCAGGCTGAAACATAGATTGGGAGTGTTTTAAGGCATAGGTTTCCAAGGAGCGGAGATTTTTATTCAAGGTCACCCTTGTTGAGTACTGGCCTGGTGCCTGCTCTCAGGAAAGCAGAGGGCAACCCCTACCCCGATCCCATTCCCAGGACCTGTGTTATAAGAGGACCAGCAGCTTCTGTTGGAATGGACCATGGGGTGGGGGCCTGAAGGGAGGGCACCAAAGTAGCCCTGTTCCTGGGTTAAGGATGTAAGGGAATTGGTTACCTGGTAAGGGCACAGGAAGAGATGTAGGATGGAGCAGAACTCTTATGGACTGTATTTGGAAAGAAGCTCAAGACAGAAAAAGAAAAATAGTGGTGAACATATGTGAGAGAAGTTTCTCCTCTACTCCAATTCAAATACTGAACATGTTAAAATAGATTGTGAGGGATTCTCCTTTCCTTTTTTAATTGTATTTTTGTAGGTGTTCCGTTGTTTTAATAATACAAAGATTTATTATTGTTCTGATGCTCAGTCATATTCAACTCTTTGTGATCCCATGGACTGCAGCCTGCCAGCCAGGCTTCTCTGTCCTTCATTGTATCCCAGAGTTCAAACCTTTTTAATTTGCTAATGTTAAGATTTTCAGATCTTCCCTGGTGGCTCAAAAGGTAAAGCATCTGCCTACAGAGCAGGAGACCCGGGTTTGATCCCTGGGTTGGGAAGATCCTCTGGAGAAGGAAATGGCAACCCACTCCAGTACTCTTGCCTGGAAAATCCCATGGACGGAGAAGCATGGTAGGCTATAGTCTATGGGGTCGCAAAGATTTTCAGAAAAGTACTCTTAATTGTTCAAGTATCCTCTGTGTCATCATCCTCTCTGATAAATTATTTTTTTCCCCTAGTCATTGATTAAAAACAAACTAGACTGGAGACTGCTGTTTGTTTGTAATAATCAGTTAATTAACACCAGGAATGTTACTCCACCAGCCTTGACTGACTTGCTGTTACCTCCCAGCCCTTGTGTGTGTGCTAAGTCGTTTCAGTCGTGTCTGACTCTTTGTGACCCTGTGGACTGTAGCCCGCCAGGCTCCTCTGTCCATGGGATTCTCCAGGCAAGAATACTGGAGTGGGTTGCTGTGCCCTCCTCCAGGGGATCTTCCCGACCAGGGATTGAACCCACATCTCTTACATCTCCTGCGCTGGCCGGCGGGTTCTTTACCGCTAGCGCCCCCTGGGAAGCCCAGTAGTTCTCAGTGCTGCTCTTCCTTTCTAGCCAGGGTTGGGCAGGCTTCTGCTGACCATCTGGGGTCCTTCTGCAGAGAGTTCCAATTGGTCTGGGGTGGAGCCTGGAAAGCCATGCATTTAAAAGTTCCTCAGGAGGTTCATTTTGACCCACTTCTGCTTCCATCCTCGCACAAGCAGTAAATCAGATGCTTTGCCAGCCTGAGTATGCAATGTCCGTGCCAGATCCCTAACTTAACATTCTTCCATCCAAGTAAATGTAAAATACTCATGAACATCTGAAAGACACTAAATTATTGGTAACCAGTTTACATTAGAAAATAGATCATGCTATAGTCTTCAAACTTGCAAAACATTTGTGAAAATCATAATATTCGTTATTGTGAATTCTGGTTAAATGAGATCTCAGATATCCTGCTGAGGGGATTATAAATTAAGGCAGCCTTTTTGGAAAATAATTTGACAGTGCTTATAATTGCTGTAAATAAAGTCACACCTTTGATCCAGTAATTACATTTCTGAGGTTCTGTTGTATTGAGACTATTGATTATTATTAATCACATGATGTGGATTAGTACTTACATAAAAGATATTCATCACTGTTATTTATAGTGGTAAAAAATGGAAGCAAATTAAATGATTATAGGAAATGGTTAAATACATTATGGTTTCTTAATATGCTAGAATATCATAGAGCCATTAAAAGTTATGTTTATAAAAACTAATGCAACAGAAAAATCTAAGAAATGATTAAAGCATCTATAAAATTGTACATGTAGTTTGTGACACACACACACAGACATACACGCCCATTTTATTTTTTAAGTTTTTTTTTATATTGTAATATAGTTGGTTAACAGTGTTGTATTAGTTTCAGGTATACAGCAAAGTGAGCCAGTTATATACATGTATCTATTCTTTTTCAAAGTTTTCTCCCATTTAGGTTATTACAGGGTGTTAAGCAGATTTCCCTGTGATATACAGTAGGTCCTTGTTGGTTATCTATTTTAAATACAGCAGTGTGTACATGTCAATCCCAAAATTCCCAGTTTTTTAAATTCAGTGGTAATTCTCTGTGTGGTAGGAATACATGCAATTTATTCTTTAGTATTTATAATCTAAATTTTGTACTATGAGCATATATTACTTTTATTGAGAAAAATAATAAAACTTTAAGAAATCTTACTTGAATCTCTTTAGCAGAAGGAAGGAGGACAGTTCCATTTGTGATGAATTATTAATCACTCTTGCTCGTTAATAGTCGCCATTTTGCTACCTGAATCCTTGCAAACCATCCGTTTATCTATTCCACAAGTCATCAGTCAGGCCCGGTCACTTACAGGACTTGTTATTGTTGTTTTCTGGTTGTTTGTTTTTAATAACTGCTTTACCGAGATGGAATTCACGTAACGTAAAGTTCGCCCTTTGTAAGTGTCTGGTTCCGTGGTTATTAGTTTATTCCGCAGGTGGGCAGCCATGCCCACTCTTTCAGTAGTTTCAGAACATTCTCATCCACACGAAGAGAAACCTTGTTCTGATGAGCAGTCAGCCCCGCTCTGCCATTCCCCTCCGCCCCTGGCAGTCACCGATCTGCTTTCTGTTGCTGTGGACTTGCTTATTCTGGATGTTCCCTGTAAGTGCCGTTGTACGGTGTGTAGCCTTGCAGTGTCCTCTTAGCTGCTCTTCTGCTCCTCCTCCCTCCCTTCCAAACCTGTCATGTGTCTCACTGACCAGAGGGTGCTCTCAACCACCTCGAGCTCAGAACTTTCCACTGTGCCTGTGGTCAAGGAAGGTGACAGGAACTACGACTCATTCTAGCCTCTAAGGTTTTCTATATCCTGACACTCCAAAGTAGACACTCACTATGTGGTGAGGAAATGGGTTCAATGAATAAAGTGGATTCTGCCTTCTCTCTCTCTTTGCTTCTTTCTCAGACTGTTGCTCTTGAGTTAGTCAGATTTCAGGCCACCGATGGGGTGAAAAACTTGCCCCCTGAAGTTGATGGTGGTGGTTGGTGACACTCAGCAGGCCTCGAGGTTCAGGCTTGTTGGAGCGACCCAGACCCCCACCCCAAACTGTCAGATCACATGGCCACACAGTCCCCCAGCATCTCTGGTCCTCAGACACCCTCCCACCATCCCAGCTTCCCTTTAAAATGTAATACTCCTTCTCTAAAACCCAACTCAGCCGTTCATCAGCCCTTCGCCAAGGCTCCCCCACCCTGACAAGAAGAGATTTCTCCTCTCCAGCACCTGATATTTTTCCTGTGTGCTGTATCCCTTGTTAGTTCACTGCCTTCTTGTCTCTTTTTCCTAAATCTTTGACTTCTTGAGGCTAAGCTCTGTTTTTTACTCAGAGATGACATTACAGTGTCCAGAGAGCCCAGGAATTTGCCCTCAAGCAGCTTCTTAATAATTATCAGCACATTTGAACATCAGAAGGAAAGAAATGCAAGTAAATTTTTAAATTAAACCCTTTAATTTAGGTTGTATGTTTAATACCAAAAAGAGACCCGTATTAATTAGAAACTTAACCTTATATAAAATTAAATTGTCCAGGGCCCAAATGTGTTTTTGCCCTAATAGTTGCGACTCTTGATGTTGAAATACTGCCTTAGAACACTAAGCTAAAGAAATCATTTGCCTGTGTTGTGGACTTATATATATAATGTGTTGTGATTTCTCCAAAAGCTTAGTTTTCTCCACATCATCTGGTTTAATTGAAACCAGAGTTTGAATTTCAGCTTAATGACTTCTTTCTCTTTTTGCCCCAGTACTAGGAAAAAGGAATATGATGCAGTTATGTGTCTCTGATGTGTCAAGCAATTGTCTTAATTTTCTTCAAGTTTTCATTCCATGCTGATTACTTGCCAGTTATGGTTAAATAAGGTACAGTGGCCTTACAGATCTTTATCCATAGGTGTAGGTTTTACAAAAACAATGATATTTTACTCTCTCAGTGCAAACATATTTTTAGGACTAATTGAAATAAATAGTACAGAACCAAGGGCTTCCCTCGTGGCTCAGTGGTAAAGAATCCACCTGCCAGTGCAGGAGACACGGGTTCGTGCCCTGATTCGGGAAGATATCCTTCATGCCGCAGAGCAGCTAAAGCCCGTATACCCCACCAACTGAGCTGTGCCCTAGAGCCTAGAAGCCCTACAGCCTGTTCTCCACAACAAGGAAGCCACTGCAACGAGAAGCCCTCGCCCCACAGCTAGCGAACACTCCACCCCACATGGGAACAAAGACCCAACACAGCCCAAAATAAACAAACAAAATTATATATATATAAAATATAGAATGGCACATTCTACAACAGGAGGAATTTGTTTTAATCATTTCAATGCCTATTCTAGACCACCCTTACATAATCTATTAAGTTATTATTTATAACACACTATCAACTCATTTGGGTTTTAGTTGGTATTAACTACCAAAAGGGTAATTAGAAGCTCCATTCTTGAGTCCAGTATATATTTTTAGTTTCCCAAAATGTGGTAACTCTGTGTCTGGAGCTGGAAAGAGGAGAAAGCTGTCCACTGACTGCTCTCCAGAACAGTACTGCTGTCAATCTGTCACACCTAGAAAGTTCTCTAACCACCCTACCCCTACCGCACCCCACCCACTCTGATCCTGAAGTCAGAGAATTGGGTTCCCCTGTATATCATGATACTAATGATGTGATTACTTCCACTGAAAGCTGTGAGTCCCAAGTTTGAAACTTAAACTGAAGTGCAAATCTCTCATAAACTAAAGTATGGTTGAAAAATGAAAGCCACTCAGTCGTGTCCAGCTCTTTGAGACTCCATGGACTGTAGCCTGCCAGGCTCCCCTGTCCATGGAATTCTCCAGGCGAGAATACTGGAATGGGTAGTCATTCCCTTCTCCAGGGGTTCTTCCCGATTCAGGGACCGAACCCCAGTCTCCTGCACTGCAAGCAAATTCTGTGTGATCTGAGCCACCAGAGAAGCCCCTAAAGTGTGGTTAGTTTTGAAGATTACCAATGTGTGGGAGACAAGAAAATGGTGAAAGGAAGTGTTTTGGCTTATATGTTCAGGTGCCAAAGTAATTTTTAAAGTCTTTTCAAATAATTCATGTAAATAACTTTTCTGAAGTCTAGTAATTCTCAGTAAGCCCTTCTGTAGGTGTGTGTTATTTGCAAATACAAATGCTTAATTTGGCTTATTTTTGTAAGACCAAATTGGGTTGGGGGAGGGGGTGCTGTTGACCCAGCGCCGCCTTCTGTTTTTGATGGCAGCCTTGCCTTGTAGCGAATACTGTTTGGAGTTATTGTAACGATCTGACCAGAAGAAAGTTTGTCGGAATTTGTATGGTGAAAAAATGAATCAGCGGTCCTCCCACCAAACCAAGTTTTTCCTCCTTGCTCACTTTCCACTTTTGTGGCAGAGGTTAGAGAAAGAACATAAAAAAGAGTATTCCAGAAAAAGACTTCTTATACGGGAAACATAATTTAAACCGCCCAAAGGAGCTATATAACTAGGTACTTTTTCCTTCTGTAACCGCAGACATTTTGTTTGGGTTCTATACTCTGTCCCCGGGACATGTCTTGCCTTTGCTTCGTGTTCCCGTTTGACTGGAGATAAAGAACTCATAGGACTGCTTGGCGTTAAATGAGCATGAATGAGAAAAGTAAAGCGAGCGTGCTACCTCTCCAGCACCCAGAACCTGGAGCAAGAGGCAGCAGTGTGTGGGTGCCAGGACAGTGGCCTGGACCCTCACTGGGAAGCAAGCAACTAACGATGCAGGAGAAAGAAGCATTATCCTAGTTGTATGTCCTGTGGACCACGGAGGGGCATCCCATGTGGCTCAGTGGTAAAGAATCTGCCTGCCAATGCAGGAGACTCAGGGGATGCAGATTCAATCCCTGGGTCAGGGAGATCCCCTGGAGGACGAAATGGCAACCCACTCCAGTATTCTTGCCTGGAAAATCCCATGGACAGAGGAGCCTGGCATGCTACAGTCCATGGGGTCACAGAATCAGATGCAACTGAACACAGTAATGGGCCAGGGAACATTCAGTAGAAGGGAACCTTTACTTCTTCCTAGTGAAATCTATGAGGCCCACATAAAGAGGATGGCTTTCCAGCTGAACTTGAAAGAGGAGATTTTCCTGAGGAGGAAGAGCAATTTGAGTAACCTTTGCTGGAAGGCTCTGGTGGGCATTGTTGGACATCTTGGACGTTGTTCTTGCTTTAAAAGACTTGAATCCATGGGAGAGAGAAAACATGAGATTGTTCAAAAAGACTAACAGTAATGAGTCTGAAAGGACCAAAAGCCTCCATCTTTCTCATTTAGAAGAACTTGGGGTGAATTTGGAAAATATGACAATTTGGTTGTAATTGAGTTTTAGTAATTACAAAATACTATTAGAGAATGTCCTTTGGTAAAAGGAAAGAATTTATACTTTAAATTTCATTGCTGATACTTAATGGTAAAATGAGATCCAATTTCTTATTTCATTCACTTTAGGCATTTTTCTTGCCTCTTACCAAAGAGTAGCTTGACCTCATTTTATACCCTATTTTTCCTAAAAAATAGCATGTAAACAGTTTGTATGTTTATGATTTGCATTCTGGAGAGCTGATCATTTAAAAGAATCTGTTTTACTTGTTTTTTTTCCAGTGACACAGTCTGGTCTTCCTCCTCCCTCCTTTTTTCCTTTTGATAAACTCATCAAAATCTGATGTAATGAAAAAAAAATTGGAAAAATACAAAAATTAAATTACACCCATGCTGCTGCTGCTGCGTCGCTTCAGTCATGTGCGACCCCATAGACGGCAGCCCATTAGGCTCCTCTGTCCCTGGGATTCTCCAGGCAAGAATACTGGAGTGGGTTGCCATTTCCTTCTCCAATGCATGAAAGTGAAAAGTGAAAGTGAAGTCGCTCAGTTGTGTCCCACTCTTAGTGACCCCATGGTCTGCAGCCTACCAGGCTCCTCCGTCCATGGATTTTCCAGGCAAGACTTAGCTGCTAATATTTTGGTGAAATTTCCTCTAATTTTTTTTTTTCTGTAAATTAGTTTTTCTAACTGTAGTTCATTCACCATCAACTTAGATTCTTTCATAAGCATTTCAGTTCAGTTCAGTTGCTCAGTCATGTCCAGCTCTTTGCAACCCCATGAATCGCAGCACGCCAGGCCTCCCTGTCCATCACCAACTCCCAGAGCCTGCTCAAACTCATGTCCATCGAGTCAGTGATGCCATCCAACCATCTCATCCTCTGCCGTCTCCTTCTCCTCCTGCCATCAATCTTTCCCAGCATCAGGGTCTTTTCTAATGAGTCATCTCTTCGCATGAGGTGGCCAAAGTACTGGAGTTTCAGCTTTAGCATCATCCCTTCCAAAGAAATCCCAGGGCTGATCTCCTTCAGAATGGACTGGTTGGATCTCCTTGTAGTCCAAGGGACTATCAAGTTAGTGTTGCATAAATTCTGATTTTCATAATCAAGTTCTGTTGGGACTGATAGGCTGAAAGGACCATGTGATCTGTGTTTCCCTCTGTAAATCCCAAGAATGCTAGGCTCTGAGTACCCCAGGCTGGTGGGCAAAACAGAACACCCCCCACTTCTGCACTGCAGCGACATTGCATGCGTACCAAAAGGCCAACTTCTAGTCCAGACTGCTTTATGCTAGTTGTCCTTGTTATTGTAAGCACATAAATATTATGTAACTGATTAAGTGTTTGTGTGAAAAGATACATATGTTTCTATAAAAACTAAAATACTTTGAAAAGACTCAGTCAGATGGATCAAAATTGCTCCCAAGTATGTATCTGCATTTATAAAAGGCTGGCAAAAATAATGAAAGCTATACCTCATGAGCACTTACAAGAACTCTAAGTGTCTATGAGTTCTAATTATATTTTAAATAAACAGAAATTGAAAGTAGTAGACAATGCGTTAATGATAGGTCTGATTTATGCAAGAAAGACAATATGAAACCCCAGTGGAGACTGATACTCAAATGTATTATGTTTAAAGTTGAAATGATTTAAGTAGTAGGTATCATTTTCTATAATTGCTCTTGATAACTGCCTTTTTAAAATTAACCAATTAATACTGCTGATTCTGTAGGAAAAGAAGGCCTTTTCTATGTTGAATGAAACTCAGAATTCCTGGTATACCAGAGAAAATTCCTAGCTGGTTTTATTATTTCAGTACTTCATAATAAATTCACTAATAACTAATACTTCATTTTTCTTCAGGGTATAATTGCTTATGAACCAATGCGAGATTTTTTTTCTACCCTAGAATGTGGGCTTTAACAGGACAAGGGCTCTTGCCTGTTTTTTTCCAGGTTCTATCTCCATGCCTACAGCATCGCCTGCTGCATTAATTATTTATTGAATGAATAGAAGAAAGAATCTACACATTTTTTACAGTATTTTGCATTTTGCAATGATACTGCTATATTTTTAGCCAAAAAAAGGGTACTTTTAAATTACATATTTAGCATTTATCAAATTGAATTAAAATATACTGCTTTCTGTAGTTTACATAAGTCTGTCTCTCTCTTCAATGAAAGTATTCAAGGATAGGAGCCTTGGTGCTCATGTTGTAGTGATTAGGAACTGCGAAGCTGTTTGGATTCACGAATGAACTCTAAGAAACTTCTAATGATATGGCTTTGACCAGCTTACTGTAGCTTGTTTATACCTCAGTTTCCTCATCTGTAAAATGGTGATAATCATAGTTACAGGAACTAAAGGTGTTACCTATGTATAAAGTGCGTAGAGAATACCTGCCTAGGTGATAAGCACTCAGTAAATGATAGCTGTTATAATTACACTGGAGTCTGACTCCCGACCTGTCCTTTATTATCTGTGTAATTTGAACAAATTACTTATGGAAACAGGTCAGAGAGGTTAGATAGTCCGTAAGAGATTAGTCTCTGTGTGTGTGTACTTGCACATACAGAAAAAACAAAATGGGTTTTTAAGAAAAGTGCTTAACTCTTGTAAGTACTGAATAAATGTTAGCCGCCTCCCGCAAATAATAATAAAGCAATCAACATATTACACTGTGGGAGAATATTGTCATTTATTTTAAAATGTTTTACAACTGAATAATAAATACTTTTTATGTGGGTAGAGGCTGTCTTTCTCTTAACCATTTCAGTAAGTTTTTCTCATAAATTAGAAAGGTTTTTTTTTTTTTTTTTTTTTAATCTCAAAGTCTAAAATGGGTTTCGGAATAAAGAAAGAGAATTGAATTTTAATCTGGACAAGTTATGAAACTCAAAACACAAGTGTTACATTGTGGTTCTTAGTCTGATGACTTCTTTCCAGAATACCAAGCCTTCGGTGAGAACTGGTTTTCCAAGTATTAAATATGGACTGAGTACACCGTGCTTGAAGTGCTTACATTATGCAAGGAATGAAGCTTATTCCCTGGGTGTTTCCTCATCCGAGGCCTTGTTAAAACCCAGTCTTGCTATTCCTGGCTGTCGGTGTTCGCACCGGCTGACATAGTTGGGTATAGCAGCAGTACTAAGGACCTTGTGTGTGTTAGTCGCACAGTTGTGTCCGGCTCTTTGCAACCCCATGGACTGTCCATGGAATTCTTCAGCAATAATACTGGAGTGGGTTGCTATTTCAGGGGATCTTCCCAGCCCAGGGACTGAATCCGGGTCTCCTGCGTTGCAAGCAAATTCTTTACCGTCTGCGCTACCAGCGATTAAGGACCTTAGCCTGTGAGAACTGAGAAAGTGGAAACTGTCCTATGCCACTATCGTCAGACAAGATCTACCTCCCTCCCCACACACACACACCTTAGAAAGCTCTCTCATCCTGACACATTCTGCACTGAATTTTGCTAAGAGAAGACTTTCAGAGAGGATATTTTTCCCCTCTTTTGTAGAGATGGTAATGATGGAAATGTTACAGCAAAATATTTGTGTAACCAGCAAACATGAATTTAGCCACTTACTTGATTATTGCAGCCTGTGTTAAAAAGCTGCTGCCTCACATTTGCAGCCTAATGTGTTTCTCACCGTCTTCCCAATGGCATCTTGAAGTGTCTCTCAGCTAAAAAATTCATGAGGATTATTGGCTTTCAGTCAGAAAATGGAATATGTCTTCTAGTTACTGTCTAATATACCACTTTAAGGCCATTATACAAAAGTAAATGTAAGAGTGCAGCACACTGAGAACGAAGGAACTTTTAGCTTGAACGTTTGTTTATACACAGTCATTACTGTTCCCGTGGAGTAAGAAACAGCATAAGACAAGGTAGGTAGTGAAGCCATTTTACTTGGAGAAGAGCTGTAGTTGTAGCCTGTGGTATTTTTTTGACTCCTGTGTCCAACTGGAGACTGTTAGTGTTTTATCTTTGAAAAATCATCTCATAATAGTAATAGTATGTGTTTGGCTTATTGCAGTTAACTTTAAAAAAGGCAAGTGTAGAGTAAGTTGCTCAAAGGTAATGAAGTTAAACTGAGAGTTTGTTTCCTATCAGATGCCCTGTCTTCTGGATTTATGTGAAGGGAGTTTCCTAAAACGCAGCAACCTGACTGTTGTCACTCCATGAATTAATGTGCACTTGTGTGAGTCTCATTCTGTAAATACACACTGTAATGTATGGGGTAAACTACAACTTTATTGTATGAAAAGCAAGAAACAACATACTGTCGGGTAAAGATGAAGTTAAAACTGTTCTTGAGATCTAGTAAAAAATAACACTTTGGGGGAAATCATAGACCATTTTACTAACTAAAATTTAGTTTTGAAATGTTGAATAGCATCTTCTGTCACTGTGCTAATGCATTACTTGTTTTCCCAGTGGGAAGGAAAAGTTTGGTCTTTTTCTCTGTCCTTTCAGCCCTGCCTTCAGTAAATGTTCATAGTCCTGCTTCTGTTGTATTTGTATGTGTGTTGCTTCTTTGTCTGCTTGTTTGAATGAACCAACAATATATCCTTTCATACAACCTGTGTATGTACTGCATGGAAAATTTGTTAACTCCTGCCAAGAGTTGGGGTCTTGCCAAAATATTGTTTGCTTTGGGTAATTTTGTTTAGTTGACACTGTTTAGAAAGTGATTTCTTCCCCCTCCCCTGTCTTCACTGCTGTATCATCTAACTGACATCTAAGGGTTGGCCCACTTGATTTTCTGCCTTTCTCAAGCCTCTACATCCTTAAGGCACATTATGTATATTTCAGCATTAGATGCTGTGTTTCTTTAGACTTCTTCAGAGTCTGATCCAGAAAATTCGCTTTTGTAAAACCAAGACCCTCCTGGAACACAGTATACTCTGAGGAAAAAATTGTTTACAGTTTAGAATGAACAAATGTTTTTTACTTGTGATAGAGAAACAATGCCTACATCGAACTTTTGACATGGACTTCTGAGCTGTGGAGGGCCCTCAAAGATTATCGTCTCATGATGAATTCAATAGGATAGAAATGGAAAAGTGTTTAAACAAACAGAAGTATGTACACTTTTAGTATTACTTGAGTGTTTCTTTGTCTTACTAAGTTTATGAAGAATCAGACCCCAGATGACACAGTAGTGTCACCTGCATCTTGTAGCGGAGAAGGCAGTCGCACCCCACTCCCGGATTCTTGCCTGGAAAATCCCATGGGCGGAGGAGCCTGGTGGGCTGCAGTCCATGAGGTCGAGAAGAGTCGGACACGACTGAGCGACTTCACTTTCACTTTTCACTTTGATGCATTGGAGAAGGAAATGGCAACCCACTCGAGTATTCTTTCCTGGAGAATCCCAGGGACGGGGGAGCCTGGTGGGCTGCCGTCTATGGAGTCGCACAGAGTCAGACACGACTGAAGTGACTTAGCAGCAGCAGCATCTTGTAGAGAGCATTTTAGAAAAGAGCCAGAAGGCCTTGGGAGGCATAGAAGCCTTTCTGGTCTCGTATCAAGAGCTGGGTGATTTATCGGCCAGCTCCTCCCCATGTTAGGTGTTGATAAGAAAAGTTGTTTCAACAGCGCTGTGTGTCCTTTCATTATAAATTTCATCTGCAAGTAGGAATTTCATAGCAGGCTAATGTTTTATAACTTTCTTGAAAATGGCAATAGAGATCTGATGTTTGATCACTTATTATGTTTGGATTTCAGCAGTAGTATTATCCTTATTTATTCTTTAACTGAATTTGTTCAGCATGTAATAAATCTGACAGTTTTACAGGCCCTGTTTGGAAGATGGCCAGTACCGATAAAAGATAAAATACACATTACCGTTTACATGAATTCTGGATGATTAACTGGTTTTAATGGCATGAGGTTGTATTTTGAACACCTGCTTTGTTACCTTGTAAGTTGCATTGATGAATTTCATGCAAGAAGAGTGCTTTTTTTTTTTAAGCTATGTTGAGGGTTAACATATTATTTTGCTTTCATCATATTATGCTAAGCATTAAACTGACACTGTTTACTCACACACCCCTGCCCAAAGTATTGTTACTTTAAGAAAATCAAACATTGGTTCTTTGCTCTACTATCTAGTTTGTACAGGCTGACATCAGAGGATGTAAGGGAAGGTGTGCTATCAGTAACAGCAGAGCTGTTTTTTGCTCTAGATAGCAAGAATGGACAAACTGAAACTTCTTTTCCAGTCTTGTCCTTTCACACACGCACCCCCCTGCCCCCAGTATTTGGTAGAAACTGGCTTATTCTCAATGACTGTAATTTCCTATCAGGTACGACCCAGGAGTTTACTTGTGACATTTTCAGTTTTTATGATTTATACTGAACATTTCAGAATCCAGAAAGAAATGCTCAAGAACGTTAATTTCATGTGAATGTTGAAAACACGTAGACCGTTTAAGAAACTGTTAGTTTAAACCTGCTCACAAAATAAAATGTCTGAAGCTTCAATGCTGCCCTTCTGTATTCTCCATCTCCTTCCCTTTGTTGGAAATTAATATTTAACTTTGATCTACAAAATGTCATTAAAACTCATCTGTATATACAATTTATTTTCTAATACATTTTCATTGTAGTATAGTTGATTTGAACAGTGTTAAGTTTCAGATGCCCAGCAAAGTGAATCAGTTATGCATATATATAGCCACTCTTTTTTAGATTCTTTTCCCATTTAGGTCATTACAGAGTATTGAGTATAGTTCCGTGTTCTATACAGTAGGTTCTTACACATTACCTGCTTTACATATAGTAATGTGTATATGTCGGTCCCAATTTCCCAGTTTATGCCTGGCAGTTTATTTTCAGTGATTTTTCTATGTGTGCATACAGACTGGAGGGCTTCCCAGGCACTAGTGGTAAAGAACCCCCCTACCAGTGCAGGAGACGTGAGAGACGAGGGTCGGGAAGATCCCCTGGAGGAGGGCATGGCAACCCATTCCAGTGTTCTTGCCTGGAGAATCTCATGGCAAGCTACGGCCCAAAGGGTCCCATAAAGTGAGATATGACTGAAGCTACTGAGCATGCACACATGCATACTCGAAGCCATAGATCTGTCTGTCTTTGGGTTTTATCTCTTATTTGGGTGGCAAAAAATCTAATTCACCTAGGCGTGTGTGCACACACACTTGCACACCTGTGTTCTGTCATGCAGTACTAGCGCTTGCTGCCAGCTGAGGCTTGACAGGCGGTTCAGAGCATCAGTTAGAAAGGTTGAGATCAGAGCCCTTTGGTTCTTGTCTGTGATGAGGGTCCTGTCACTGTAGTTTCCCCCGCTGAGGAGCAGAGTGGAAATCCGCGTGTGTGCTGTGGGGTTCCGCCTGCTTCTGGCCCTGTGGCAGGCAGCAGAGAGGCAAGCAGGAGCCGTCTGCCCCTGTCACCACCTTCCCCACCCTCCTCTCCCTGCTCCAGTACTCAATTCACTCTTTCCTTTTTTTCCCATCTGAGAGTCTTTTTTCCCTATAGATGAGCAGTGATTCAATCGGGGCATCTCAGCCTGATTACTGTAGCTGGCAGAGTGCATCCGCCTGTCCCCAACTTGACCAGTGACTACACACACCCCTGTCCTTTTCCTTCCCTTTGGTGGTTTAAAGGTTGGCGGGCAATGTGTCCTGGACACACACAGATAGCCCAGGGAAGTTGCTCGAAAAAGACGGCATATGGGGCAGACACAGAAAAACAAGAAATTTGAAAAGCTGAAATTTTTAGATTTTGAAGAAATGTGTTGAAGGTTGTCTAGTTGCTAAGTTGTGTCTGGCTCTTTGCAACCCCAAGGTCTGTAGCCCACCAGGCTCCTCTTTCCATGGATTTCCCAGGCAAGAACACTAGAGTGGGTGGCCATTCCCTTCTCAGGTAATCTTCCCAACCCAGGGATCGAACCATCTCCTGCATTGGCAGGTGGATTCTTTACCATCTGAGCCTCCAGGGGAGCTGGGTTAAGGTGCCATCGCATAATAATAAAAGGGGAAAGTTGGCATTTAAATAACTTAAAGAGAAAACGAGTGACGTTTTAAAGCTACAAATAGAGTGGTTTGTGAGCCAGCCTTAGGTAGGTACAGTGAACCAGTGAAGTTGCTCACTCGTGTCCAACTCTTTGCAATCCCATGGACTGTAGCCTACCAGGCTCCTCCATCCATGGAATTTTCCATGCAAGAGTACTGGAGGGGGTTGCCATTTCCTTCTCCAGGGGATCTTCCTGACCCAGGAATCGAACTGAGGTCTCCCACATTGCAGGCAGACACTTTACCATTTGAGCTTCCACTGGTAGCTCAAGTGAAATATTAAACATGCGTGCACTCCAGGTCATTTCAGTCATGTTCGACTCTTTGCAACCCCAAAGACTGTAGCCTGCTAGGCTCCTCTGTCCATGGGATTCTCCAGGCAAGAATGTTGGAGTGGGATGACATGCCCTCCTCCAGGTGATCTTCCCAGCCCAGGGAGAACTCGAGTCTCTTATATCTCCTGCATTGGTAGGCAGGTTCTTTACAACTCTGCTCAAATGGTTTTATTGTACTTAGACCAGAACCCTGTGCTCCTGGCTTCACACCTCCCTTCTGTCCAGTGCTTTGTTGAAATGCGTCAGTGCTGCCCCTTCATGCAGAGTTACAATTATTTGATATACATTTGAGGAAAAGTAAAAGTAGATGATGCTGACGTTAATGTTAAATCCCCAAACTGAGTATATACGACTTTTAAGTAAATCAGTCTCTTAATTCAGCTAAATGTTGAGAAGCTCTTTGATCATTCTGATAGTATTACTATTAAATGCTTTTGGGGGTTGGTGGCTTTTTTATCAACAAACTTATCACATATACCTTCTATATGGGGTATTTTGTTACAGATTGGGGATTCTATTTAGATGATAAAAATGTTTTTTGATTCATAGAAAGCGATTTCCAGAGTGGAAATCCCCTAGGTCACTCGTTGAGAGCTCACTCAGATTGGTTGAGTAATGGTTTGGGGTTGTTTTTTTTTTACATGCTCGTGAGTGAAGCCATTGGAATTGTGGTTCTGGAGAGATACCGAAAGGGAATGTTTGGAAGGTGTCATCAGAGCTGGGTTCTTGTGTGTTTTGCTTCCCCGTCTGTCCTTCTAAATATTGATTTATTTATTTTTGTTCGGGGCTGTGCTCGGTCTTTGTTGCTGTGGATGGGCTTTCTCTAGTTGCAGTGTGCGGGCTTCTCATTGAGGTGGCTTCTCTTGCTACGGAGCACCAGCTCTCGGACAGGTGGGCTTCAGTAGTTGCTGCAGGTGGGCCCACTGGTTGTAGTTCCCGGGCTCTAGAGTGCAGGCTCAATAGTGGTGGCACATGGGGCTAGTTGCCCCACAGATGTGGGATCTTCCCAGATGAGGGATCGAACTGGTGTCCCCTGCATTGCAAGGTGGGTTCTTAACCACTGGACCACGAGGGAAGCCCCCCATCTTTTATAGCTCCTGCAATGCCCTAGCAACTGCCACACCTGCTCACAGCCCAGCTCAGACCCTGCTTCCTCCCCACTAACAGAGTGTCTCAGTACAAAGGACGCCTGCTTCTCTTCAGTGGAGCTTTTCCTATATAAATCTCCTACATGGATTTCTCTCCTCTCCCCCATCTTCTTCTAGAGAGACACATCCCTTCTCATGGCCCTCACACACCAAGCCTGAGTCACAGCAGCAGGCAGGCAGGCTTTGAAGGAATGAGTGAGTGATATTTAGGGAAGGGGTAGGGATTAGAGCGTGGGAGCCAGGCAGTCCAGATCTTGGTGCTTCTCGCACCTGACCTGTGGCTCCTGAATCGAGGAAGAACGGCTACTTTGTTGAAGCACCCCCTTACCGTAGCTTTGTAGCGAAGAGTAGAATATGTCAAGCTGTATGTCAGCCCCCCTTCCACCCTTTGCTGGCCACTCCATGGCCTTGTGCTATGGATGATAATGATTATCCCCATTTTACAGAAAAGGTAATCGAGGCACGAGAGACAGCTTCTTAAGGTCCCGTAACTAACGTGGTGAAGCTTGGGTATGGTTCCTGCCTCTTTGCTCTCCAGCTTCTCATAGTCTGTTTTTGCTGATTAAATTATATCTGGCAATTGCTTGGTGCAGAATAAATGCTAAATGAACAGTAACTAAACACAGATTATACTTATCAGCCCAAACCTGTGAGAGCACCATGGGGCCTTGACGCTTAGTTACGTCACTCCCAGCATCAGGAACCTCCCACACTGGCTTCCAGAATCGTCCCCTCCTGATGCAGTGTCTGGAATAGAATGTAATTGGCACCACCTGCCTCAACTGATCCAGTGTCTGTTAGTTCTCCTTACATGTGATTCCTCGGAAAAAAAAAAAAAATATATATATATATATATATATATATATAAAACTCCCCTCCCCCCTTGGATCAGAGTTGAGGCCAGAAGACATGAGAGCGCTGACTGGAGCACCCAGATCCTAGCCCGGGCACAGCCGGGCAGTTGGATGGGTGTGTGACGGTGCTCTCACCCTCGGGCCTGCCTGGCCCTCGTAGCCCACCTGCCTCCTTGTCCTTGCTCTCAATGGACCTGTCATTCTTCCAGCATCATCTGTAAGCCCCTGACCTTCTCCCAACTCGCCCTTCCCTCTGATTTTTCCAGGCTGGATAGGATGAGAAGCCACTGCAGGAAGTGAAGGAGGGTGAAGGTGGTTTTCAAAGCCTGGGGGACACAAGGCAGGAGGAAGTGGCATAGAATTGGAACTCAAGGAGAGATTGCTAAATGCTGAGTTAAACTTTTCAGGCTGCGGTTTTTTCTCTGCTGAGCAATTATTAAACACCTTGAGTAACAACCATCTTCCATTTCCTCAAAATCTTTGCCAGTCCTTTTGCATAGTTCTTTTGAAACATAAATCTCTGTCGCTCTTGTTATTGGCAGATATAAATTGTTATTTTGATGGTGTTCATGATGACCCATGTGAACACACTGATTCTCTTATTATGTATCCTTTTATTTTCTTAGGGAAAGGAATTCAGTAAGCGGGCCAATAAGTGGCCTCCCCCACTAATAATGTTCCTGATCTTTTGAGTGCATCTTAAGACCTTCGGTGATAGCAGCTAGAATCAGGGAAGGAGGTAGAGTCTGGGTGGCAGGATGTGAGAAGTCACTACTAAGGGAGGGAGCCACTGGGAGAGGAGGGCCTGGTGGGGGCGGGGGGAGATCCTGTTTGAGGGACATTGCTCGCCAGGACAGGGGTGTCAGAGAAACCTGGTCAGATTTGGAAGCACAGCTTCATGGTGAGGCACTGCCTCTTCCCGGGGCTGTTTGTCACGAGTGAGTGATTGCAGTACAGATGTGATGTTGGCCAACCCCAAACAGAGACTGGGAGGAGCCCCTGACAGCACCTGTAGTTCTCACGTGGGGCACCATTCCTCCTGAAACTGGAGGCTGGCAGCAGAAACGCCGGCCAGCAGATCGTAGTTCAGGTGCTGTTGACATACAGCTCCTGTTGCAGGAGTGGGCCCACTGAGGTAGGCTTGTTTGTTTTCTAATTGTTCACCTTGACATTTGTTTAACTTAAGCAGGGTTACTTAAAAAAAAAAGTCTTCTCATTAGGAATTGACCATCAGCTCTCCTCACTTGCTTTCTCTGTGTTTTCTGTTTCAGTTGCTGATATGTGTTCAAGATGAGTGGGATGGGAGAAAACACCCCTGACCCATCCAGGGCAGAGACGCGGAAGCGCAAGGAATGTCCTGACCAGCTCGGACCCAGGTGAGACTCTCACCACGCACACCTGAGCCTTGGATTTGAGGTTTTATCGTATCTGTTTCGCACTTGATTCACATGCTCTCTTTGGTTTTTCTCCTTAACTGTCAAGCCTTTGGCTACATATTATTTAACTTGTATTTTAGATATGCTGATCGGTTGCAGATTTTATTCTTACAAGTAGAGGCAAGCTCCATATTTCCTCTAGGTTCCCTGTGTACTCTGACTCTTAAAACCAGTTTATTCTACATAATCTTGAATGTTTCACATTTTTACTCCTTTTTGCTTTTAGAATGTCAAAAAGACAAGACATCCCATAGTAAAAAGGTTTGCTGCTAAGAAGTACCAGCTTTTTTTTTTTTTCTTCCTTTTCTCTTTCTTTCCTTCTAAGAAATGAAATGTTAAATCCTGTTGCTTTTGAGTTGATTACAAAGACTGAGGATCTTCAGTGAATAAAACAAATAATTTTTTAAAACAAGTTTCATGTTATATATTATGGGTGGAAGTATGGGTTGTTATGACCTCTATATGGGGTAATATCACAGTATCTGTTAAAATTATAAATGCATATCCTCTTTGAACTTGCAGTTCCATTTCTAGGAATTTTCCAATGATATATGTTGACACATGCAAAATGACTTATATATAAGGTTGCTTATTGCAACACAGATTATAAACACAAAAGATTAGAAAAACCCTAAACGTTTGTAGGGAGCTATGTAAATAGTTGTGACACATCCACACACAATATAGCTCTGAAAAAGAGTGAGGACACTCTTTATGGGTTGATATTTAGCAATTTCTTAAGAATATTGTTACAGAGGAAAAGCAAGATTCAGAAAATGTGTATAGTATCCTACCATTTCTGTAGAAAAAGAAAATAAGAATCTGTATGGTTTTAGGGTAATTAGGAGACACAAGAGTTGTTACCTATTGGGGGGAATAAGGACTAGGGAACAGAGGTAGAAGAGAGACTTCACTCTTTTGATGATTTAAATCATGTAAATACTTTTAACATTTAAACAGCCACTTGTATTCAATGGCCAATAGAAAGACTGGGTGAGGAATACCAGGGAAGAGCACTGGGAGCAGGAGAAAGAGCAGAAAGCCTTTTTCCCATCTAGTTGCCAAGCAAAATAAGCAGATTGAATGGCCACTGACCACACTACAGCCCGTCCCCAGCTCCTGTGTGCACCCTCTGGATTCCGTGGTCCTCCCTGGCCAGCCTCAGCCTGTCTGCCAAACTGCCTTCACAGCCCATGGTCCTGGCCAAGGAGGCGGGTGGTAAATAGAGCCTCTTCTCTTCCAGTGTTCTGCTGGTTCTAGGGGTGTGCATGGCTCCCACCACCCCTGTTCCCCCTTCTCACCCGTGTGTCATTTAGTTGGTATCTTTGGGGGCTGGGGTGATGGAGGGAGGTGGAAGGGGTAGAAGGATCCAGAATTGGAATTTTGCTCTTTAGTGCATGGCAGCCATGGCCTTCCTTTCTCCAGACTTAAGAAAATAGAAGCCAGGAGTGAAAATGAGACTTAGCAAAACCCAGTTCTGGTCACTGAGTGATCTTGGACAAATCATGCAATCACTATAAAATAGAGAAACTGTGTTCTGTCTTAGGTTTATTAGTTGATGAAAATAATGCTAATATGTAAATGCAAGCATATGAATATCACAAATTACAAAGTTTTATAGATTGGTATTACATACAAATAATTATATATTAAGAACATAGCAAGCTGCTACTCTGAACAGTGTACTTTTCTTATTTATTGTATTGTTAGAATGTCATCCAGTGGACTCTGTGCTGTATTTGAGAAAAAAAAAAATAACACCCTGTAATTATCAAAGGGAACTTCTAAGTTTGCTCTTTCATCAAATTCAGATGAGAAGATCTTGCCAATTTTTATTTTTCCCCTCCCTTCCATTAACGTTTTAAAACTCAAGTTGAACTTAGACCATTTGTTTACTTTTTGCATGTCATTCAGCTGAACAGTTAACAGAGACCCTGGGTCAGTTTCACTTTTGTTTCTAGCTGCACTGTGGTTTTTTAAACATTATCTTAAAAGACCGTTGGGTTTAATTATTAACATCCTAAAGAAGTGTATGAAATGATGAAGATTTATTTTCATTATTTTGCCGTGAAGTTTATTCACTCCTGTTATAACTAGTTTAACTTCCCTTTCTTAATCTTAAATTTTTTATAAGCATGAGCTCCTTTCCCTTTAAAACTCTTATTTATTTAATAATAGATTTGATGCCTGTTTGTACCAAGTGTCGCTTTAAGCACAGTGTTGGGCAGATCATCCTTGTCATTATGAAGCATACAGTCAAGTGGGAGACATTAAACACATTGAACAAATGATTGCATAAGGGAATTTGTAATTACCAATTGGGACAAGGTTGACTTAAAGACAAACAAAGAAAAATGCAACATCTGGGGAAAATTCAGGATTTAACTTTTGTTTGCTGTCTGTATTCGGATGTAGTTAACATTCTTATCTTTTTCATAATAGCCCCAAAAGGAGCACCGAGAAACGTAACCGTGAACAGGAAAATAAATATATCGAAGAACTTGCAGAGCTGATTTTTGCTAATTTTAATGACATAGACAACTTTAACTTCAAACCTGACAAATGTGCAATCTTAAAAGAAACTGTGAAGCAAATTCGTCAGATCAAAGAACAAGGTAAGAGGGCCAAATGAATCCTTTGGAGAGTTGAGTTGCTTTCTGTTTCTCCATGTGTGAGAAATCCCTTCAGAGTCCCTTTAATCCATTTCTTAGGCTTAAATTATTGATGAGAAGATGATGTCACAGTGCAAGATGAATGCAGGTATCACTTGCAGTGGTTTATAAATAGCCTCTGTATAAACTTCAGCAATCCCCTAAAGATGGAGGGGGCCAAGGTGAGGCAGGGTGATGTAACTTTTCATCTAGTAAAACTCAATTAGGTGCCCACTGATCCCACACCACCTTGGTATTTTCATAGCTCACAGAGCGAGTGACTGTCAGAATTTGCAAGTGAGGAGCCAGGCAAGGATGGAAACCAGAAGTAAGAAAGTGAGCCACCTCTTGTTTCAGCTCGTCAGCATGTTTAAGTCTGAACCTCAACTGGCCACGCCACTAAATTAGAGTTTCATATCCCGAATGACAAGAGATTTGAAAGGCTCAACCTCGAGACAGAACTCTTTTGTGAAGTTGAAACACAGAACATGACAGCTTTCTTCCTGGGCTTTTCTTGTCTTTCTTTTTTTTTTCTCCTTAGCTCATTTTCTGCCTCTTTCCTTTGATATTTTTGCCTGTAGAAAAAAATTCAAGAAGATAGTATTTTAAAAATCACATCGGACTTTGTAGTGCCAAAAAAAATTGTATTAGGCAAGTACAAACAGCATCTTAGCGCCCAGGGCCAATATATGCTCACGAAGTGTTCATACACTGCCTTCCTTTGGGGCCAGGGAGATAGTTACCTCCTGTCATCTGTTTTTGAATGCATCCTCTTGGAGTTCATATTGGGTTGTTTTTTTAATCTGCTTTTTATATAACATTTAAAAGAGGCAGATTTTAGAAAAATAATGTCTTGTTTCTACACGTGAGCTTGCAGCTTTGCCTGCTGCCCTTCATCATAAAATCCTAATTGTTTGCATATTTTCATCATAACATTTTCCATTTTCATACAGATAATATTGAGCTAAGTTTTATATATATAAATTATATATGTAATTTTACAAGTATAGTTCTGTCTTCTAAGAACTGAAACACATACACATAGCATCCACAAGACAGATTCTGATAGCAGCCCACTCTAAAAATGAATATTTCCCGGTTTCTCATCAAAATTATATCATCGTAATGTTCAGCTTTCACAGAGAGGCTATTCAATGCCTGCCTTAGTCACCTTAATTTCTTTCTTCTTCTTTTTCTTTTAAGATTCACTAGTTATCAACAACCTCAGTTTCATCTCAGTTTGGTACAAGCAAATGGATAAAATCATAGTCCCAAAATTTTCTAGGAGAAATAACTGGTTCAAGGTTACAGTGCTCTGAAGTTGCCACATTTCTAGATGCTGATATCATCACAGTGGGGAAATCACTAAGCTTCTTGTTTTATGTTTCTGGAGATTTTGAATGGTTCATTTTTACAAACATCAGATTTTTAGGTAAAACTTCCACACTTTAAAACAGTTACATATGTATGTGTTTTACTATCAAGGTCTTGTACAAGGTTTTACAGTTTTGCAAAACCTTGGTATTCCCCCCTTCAAACCATAAAACACGTTCAGATGTGTCACGCTGGGACTCTGCCATACTTTCACTGTGGGTGTAATCATAAGGCCGCATACCACAACCACCCAAGAAGCAGCAACAATAAACGCCCTGTCACGTCTCCCTCTTACAATAATGTTCCCATTAATTTGAAAAGTAACGTGTTTTGAAAAGGAAAAGCAGAAGTTAAAACCCCAACGAAAAGTCCAGGCATACTTTTCACTTCTCGACCAGTCTGATAATTTAAGACTATTGCTAGTTTAATAAATTGTTTTTTAGAAAGAGCAGGGACCTTAGAATCAGACCAGGTGGAAGCTAGGCATGTCCTGGTTCTGTCCCTTACAAACTTTTTGAACCTGAGTAAATTATTTTCACTCTCTGCGACTCAGTTTCCTCATATAGAATTTGGGGATCACAGCCTCTAGGTTGCACGGTTGTTGAAGAAATAAGGAGCTGTGTAAACATTCCCAGCAAGTACTTGTCACAGTATTTAGTGCATATTCAGTAGACATCTTTCCCACATTCAGAAGAAAGGCATCTTTTTTCCTTCGTGTGTGCTGCGTGCTGAGGCACTCAGTTGTGTCCAACTCTTTGCCACCCTGGACTGTAACCCATCAGGCTTCTCTGTCCATGGGATTCTTTAGGCATGAATACTGGAGTGGGTAGCCATTTCCTTCTCCAGAGGATCTTCCGAACCCAGGGGTTGAACCCACGTCTCATGTCTCCTGCGTTAGCAGGCAGGTTCTTTACCACCAGTGTCACCTGGGAAACCCCTTTTTTCCTTCATCTATGCTCAAATCTCATACAGTGAGCTCTTCCTTTTCAGATGGAAGGAGGACGGAAAAGGTGGGGACATGGTTGTGCCTGCCCTCCCCTACAGGGTCATTTGAAGAAAGTCACATTTTTCTGGGGCCAGAGAACTCAGCATAGCCTCCGCCGACCAGAGGTGGACACTCTGTGTGGCTCTGTGCCACCACCTTGATTTTTCTCAGGAGCTGGCAGCCAGCAAATGTTCAAAAGCAGCACGAAGGACAGAGTGGAACCCTTCCTTCTCTCTGTGCACTTCCACCCGCCCAGCTACCAGTCAGTGTGAATAGACTCCAACCATCATCTTTACCGCATCATCCAGACTTCATTTGTATTCCTGTCACAGGTGGTAGCGTGAATAAAACCCTCGCTGTTCTGAGGGGTTAAGCCGTGTTGTATGAGACTCACACTCAAGGCTACACAGTCTGGAAGACGGGCTCCCATAAAAGAAACCCACCCCAGTCCAAAGCTTAGGCAGCTTGGCCCGGCCGGCTGGGGTCTTTCACTCAAGTCTGCTTGGCCATCAGCTGCTCCTCCCCATTCCACAAGCTTGGGAATAAAGGCAGAAAATGAAAGATAATGGCCCAAAGGATGGGGATTTGGAGGGGGGGTTACCAGCTACCTAAATAAGTTATCCTCCCTTGTCTGAAGCGCTTTCTGAGCCCCAGGTTTGGTAGACGCTAGCTCTACAAGAGCATCATGCGGCTGTACACCTCATAGCAGCAGACCAAGCACACAGAGTCTGCACTTGAACCATGACCCCTGCTTTTGAATACTGAAGCGGGATATTTCTTCCTATGTGGTATACTAGTAAATGGTGAAAATCTGTGGCCATAACTTACAAAGAATAGTCATAAGTAGTAAGTTATCTTTTTTCCCTAACTGGGAAGACTAATACTGCTTCTGTTTCACAGAAAAATACGAATGATTTAATTTTGGATGACTGGGTCCAATTTCACACTCCCTAGCTAGAAGCTTAAATTTAAAATTTTCTATGGAAAATACTCAGTGACTCATGTACTCTTAAAAAAGTAGAATTGAAGCATAAAGTGACCAAAACAAGAGGGAAGTTCTAATAATTGATACATTTCCACTGCCCTCTTTAAGTGAAGTGAACGTCACTCAATCGAGTCCAACTCTTTGTGACCTCATGGATTCTAGCCTGCTGGGCTCCTCTGTCCATGGAATTCTCCAGGCAAGAATACTGGAGTGGGTAGCTGTTCCCTCCACCAGGGAGTCTTCCTGAACCAGGGATCAAACCTGGGTGTCCTGCATTGCAGCAGATTCTGCATTGCAGTCTGAGCCATCAGGGAAGGGCTTTTAAGGTAGTATCTCCTCTATTACTCCTACATAGCCACATTTTTTCTTATTTTTCTAAAATAATAATCTAAATTGAATTGTATTATTTGGAAGACATTTGTCCTTTTATTTAAAGCCATTTTAGTGCATATATTTGAATATAGGATGTGATATATTTATCAGTCTGTGGAAAAACTTGTTTTACCCTTTTATTATTTTTCTGAATGTCAGTCAGTTCAGTTCAGTTGCTCAGTTGTGTCCGACTCTTTGCGACCCCATGAATTGTAGCACACCAGGCCTCCCTGTCCATCACCAACTCCTGGAGTTCACTCAGACTCACGTCCATCAAGTCAGTGATGCCATCCAGCCATCTCATCCTCTGTCATCCCCTTCTCCTGCCCCCAATCCCTCCCAGCATCAGGGACTTTTCCAATGAGTCAACTCTTCTCATGAGGTGGCCAAAGTACTGGAGTTTCAGCTTTAGCATCATTGCTTCCAAAGAAATCCCAGGGCTGATCTCCTTCAGAATGGACTGGTTAGATCTCCTTGCAGTCCAAGGGACTGTCAAGAGTCTTCTCCAACACCACAGTTCTGAATGTAGATAGCAATAAAAATAAAAAGTATATTTTAAAAATTTCCATTTGTACAGGCTTAGTTTGGGGGGCAAATTCCCTGTTGAATCAGGCAACCTGTTAAAAGATCATTCTGGTTTCTCACTGTGATTATTCTAATGATTTAATTTTGATTATAGTATGAGAGCACTGGGATTATGGATTGCTTCATACATGTAAACGTCCCCTACAATTGAGCATAGCATAAAAAATGAGTATTTTAAGAGAGAGTGAGGGGCAGTGGTGTGCTGAAGTCAACTGGTGTCAACCATCAAGAGCCAGTTGTTAAACTTTAAGAATTTTATAAACCAGTTAATAAACACAACCATTATTGAAAATTGTTTAGACTTAATAATTAAATTACATATTAAAAAAAAGGTAAGTAAGATTAAAACTCATTTCCTAATTATTGTACTACATTTTACTATTACCTCTTCTCTAGAGGCCCTTGTCTCATGGGATAAGACACATGATAGAAATATAATACTAGACAGTGGTGGTCACTGCAAATGTCTAATTAGCATCTAATATTTTTACATTAAATATACATAAAAATATTGTCCAACTCATCAGAAAAGTCACAGACTGACAAACAATTGGATTTCTGTGTTTAATATCTTGACCGTGTATTTTCATGATTTCACTTTTGTGTTATTCTTTAACCTAAGTGAAAATTTCAAGCAACATTTGTGTCAGAACTCTATCCATTCATCAGTGGTAATCATAAGATAGCTATAAGACAAGAGTTTGGCAAAAGTCAACAAACATTCTGTTAGAATCATTTGGCTCTATGGAATTTGCAACAGAGGGTGTCATATATTTTATTATCACTTGTAAATTATATACTCCACATCCTTTGTACTAGTAAAATTCATAATAAACATTCTGATGCTTACTACTTTCCCCCCAAGGAGCTGGTTTTTAAGCATTTCCCAGTGTACCACTGGTGGGTGTAGGGGTGTGCAGGTTGTATTCTAAATGTAGGTGAGTCAAATTCATAAGCTCATTATATAAAAATTCAAGGAAATAGTAATAGAAACAGCCTAATTCTAGCATGTAAAAGTAAAATGTAGAGCCTATTGAAGTTATATTTTCCCTTTTAGTCTTCTTTTTCCCCATGTTAAATACATGAAGACCTTGTGATGGAAATTTAATTATTCAGAGCTGACGCCTAGGTGTGAACTAATAGCTGTCACCAGGCAGAGTAAGCAGAAGGGCTCTGATATAAGATCCCTTCCAGGGCTGGGATATCTGTGAATCAGACTTTGGGGTGGTGCTCCCAGGCATTGCTTATGTTCCCTGTGATGAAACCCTAGGGTGACGGTAGAGTCACCCGTTGCCCTGGAGAGATAGGCGAGTGAACTCTGCGTCCCTCGGGTGTGCCCTCGTATATACCATCCTACTGAAATCAGTGTCGTGGATTGCCAGGCAAGGATTGATGATGGTGCTAATCTTTGATCAGTTAGAGAATGAATAGGAGACCTAGACTTAAAAACATGTATCTTCTAAGTTAAAAAAAAAAATGGTGGCCCCTTATACACTACATAGAGTTTAAATTTCAACTGTCAACTTTTTTTATCCTATTTCTTTTAAAAATGCTGCTAATGATTAAATGGCCAAAGCCAGCCAGCCAGCCAGACATAAAAGTGGGCCAACAGAGTAGACTGTGTCATAGTCCAGGGCGAGCACCAAAGCCAGCTGGCAGAATAAGTTCATCAATATAATAAGCTCATTAAGAGCTTGAGGTGTATTTAAAATTAGATGAACCCAGTCTCCCTCTTTACCACTGTGGAACTATGTCTAAATTCCCTAACATCCCTGGGCCTTTACTTCTAATCTGTAGAAAGGGGATGATAATGTCCACTGTACATCAGTCTTATGAAGTCTGTTCAGTGTGTTTATAAAGGATCTAATCTTGTGCTTGGCAGATAGAGAGATTTCCTCAACAGTAGTCACTACTCTTCTCACCTGGAGAAGGGAAAGGCTACCCACTCCAGTATTCTGGCCTGGAGAATTCCATGGACTGGACTTGGCATCCTCATCCAAACGAATCTTGGCTTTCTCGCTAAGGACTCAGTATTGATAAAGATGCAAGTTGTTTTCGGATGTTTTCTCTATTACAGATTTAAGCCTTCATACTATTACTGACAACGTTGGTGCTTTTTGTTTTATCACAGATACTTTAAACAGACCTTTCGAAGCTATCTATTCAGAGACAAAGCTCAGAGATATGATACTTGGGGATTCCCTGATGGTCTAGTGGTGAGGATTCGGTGTTCTCACTGCCAGGGCCCAGGTTCCATCCCTTGTTAAGATCCCACAAGCTCTGCAACCTGCCCGAAAAAAAAAAGAAAAGCAAAATCTAGTGCTTGCTGTGACCCTGTCTGCACCCCTTCCCAGGCTCTGTTGCCCCTGCTGCACCATGTGGGCTCCCCTCCTATCCCTGTTACCTGAGTGGCAGTTTCAAGCATCTTGTTTTAAGGAGAACTAAAGAGGGCAAGAATCTTAGCAGTTTTCATTTCCTCCTCATTTACTTCAACACAGGAACAAATCCAGCCCTAACTTACTCTTGAAGACTTGAAACTGTTACAGGTCTCCATGCATCCAGAAAGGAAGGAATTTTATTTCCTTGTTTGAGAATACCCCTAGGATCAACAATATATCCTTGATATTACAGTTCCTTAATGAAGATAAAATATTTTTCCACTGTGTGTGCATGCTAAGTTGCTTCAGTTGTGTCTGACTTTTTCGCTGTGGACTGTGGCCCACCAGTCTCCTCCATCTCTGGGATTCTCTGGGCAAGAATACTGGAGTGAGTTGCCATTTCCTCCTCCAGGGATTTTTCCACTGATCTGCATATAATTCACTTTCAGAATTTCATGTGGATTAATGGCTCATACTATGAGTGAAATCCTTAAAATTAGTGAGCTGACTGGAATTCTTGCTTTCATTCCTCATAGGAGCTCCTTGGTTTGGGTTTTTTTTTTTCTCCCCCCTAAGTATATGGAAGTTTTTTTTTATATTTAACAGCTTTCAGATGAAAAGGATTTAAATAATTCAGTGTGCTCTAATGCTTTAGGATTTTAACAATTTATGACATGAGCTCTCATTTCAAGACTTAAACTGGCTTCCACACACGAATAGAAGACAGGCGTCTCTTGTTTTCTTGCTCACCTTGCGCTGTTAGGAAGAGAAATTCTGACACTACACTGTGTGTGTTGATTTCATTCCAGAACAAACGTCTACTCCATAAAATTTTTACTGAGTAAATACTATATGCAGGAGATAATGTTATTCATTAATGGGGAATCCCACAGTCGATAAGTACCTGGTTCTTTTCCTTGGGTCTTTCACTCGTTTGGAGGGAAATCAGCTTGTACACAAGCAGCTGCGGGCCCCAAAGGGACAGCAGGAGTTAGTTGTGTGCCCTGACATGGGTGGAGACCTCAAGGAGGACAGCAAAGTAGACATGGGCCTCTCTGTAAGATTTAATAGACGAGAGAGTGGGAATTGGGGAAAGGAGAGAAGCTTTCCAACAGGGAGCAGAGCAAAGCCATGCTCGAAGCCCTGTGTGGCCGCGGGTGTGTGCAGTGTTGGACAGTTTGCCTACAGAAAGATGGATTAAAGCACTTGATTGCGTTTGAGCTGAAAAGGGCGGGTCAGGGCCAAATGGGACAGTCAGCACAGGGCCAGAAGCACTTTTATAATTTGGAGACAGTGACGTAAAACGAGAAATTCCTAACCAACTCCAGCAGAATTCTGTTGATGTCGCCTACTGTGGTCTTCAGACACTAGAGATACCCTGTTCTAGGAAGAGAAGCTTTTCTTTAACATGGTTAAACATATTTTTAAAGTTTTTGTTAAATTTGTTACGATATTGCTTCTGTTTTATGTTTTGGTTTTTTGGTCTTGAGGCATGTAGACTAGATCCCTGACCAGGGATCGAACTCGCACCCCCTGCATTGGAAAGCAAAGTCTTAACCACTGGACTCTCAAGGAAGTCCCCTTTTTTTTTTTTGAATGCTGCTGATTCCAGTGGGTGGGGTGTAGAAAGCTCATAATTAATAAAACAACAACAAGAATAAAAACTAAGTGAAAACATGAGAACTATAAAATGTCTCATTCGTGTGTAACAAGAAACAACATTTTTTTTAAAAAGCCTTTCATATATTTTTATAAGTTGTGGAGGGGACCTAGAAAGAGCCAGAAGGAAGTGACAGGCAGAAAACAACAGATAGAAAGGCAGCAAGAGAGACCCACAAACACCAGCAGAGCGCCTGGCAGACAGAGCACAATAGTAAACACCATCAGAAACTCAGATGTGCAGGTTCGGACACAATGGTGGAGACTTTTTCTTTTTTTAAGATTTGTTGCCGGCTGTGCTGGGTCTTTGTTGCTGCATGTGGCCATTCTCCAGTTGTGGGAAGCAGGGCTACTCTAGTTGCAGAGCACAGGCTTCTCATTGCTCTGGCTTATCTGGTTGTGCAGCACAGGTTTTAGAGTGCTGGCCCAGTACTTCTGGCAACGGGCTTAGTTGCCTCACAGCATGAGGGATCTTCCTGGACCGGGGATCAAACTCACTGCATTGGGTTTGGATAGGCTCAAAGTCATTGCATTGTATAGGATCAAAGTCCCCTGCATTGGATTCTTTACCACTGAGCCACCAGAGAAGTCCAAGACATTTTTAAATATAACATGTTATAGTTTCTTATCGCATTGCCCTTGATGGCCTAAAGGCACAGCGTCATTCAGAAGCTGTGGGCACATAGGTAAGGACCCTTGGGCTGAGCATCAGCCCTCTGACCCCCATGTCAGCCTTCCCTGACTGGCCCATAGGAGGTGCATTAGCACATCGCCCCTAGCCCTGGTACCGCAGGGCTTGGGAGCAGTGGTATCCGCCACTGTGCCTGAGGGAGCAATACCCAGCCTTTCCTCCATAAGAATCAGCTAAAGATACTCACTGAACCCCCACCCCCCTGAAGGGACACCAGCTTGATCCTCCTGTCACAACTTTAACAGCTGCCAGGAGACTATGACACAGTCCAAAGGAAGACCCTCACCACCACACCCAGGTCCCCCACCGTGATCTGTCCACACCAAGTTGTACGCTTCTGTGCTCCATCCCACAACCGCCTGAACTTGCATCCCCTTCTAGAAGACGTGTGCTGGCTCCGCCAATGCCCGTGTTTCGTGGCCTCTGTGCCTCCTGCCTGGAACGCTTCTCCCCCTCTTCCTTGTCGGCCAATTGCCCACTGCCCACCTTGATAGGCCACTGGGGTGGGGTGGGTAGAGCACAGCAAGGAGGAGTGAGAGGACATCCAATGGCCCCTTCACTAGTATCCACGTCTGACTGCTCTTGTCCAGGGCCACATTCCTGCCTTCCCTGTCATCAGTAAGTCCTCCCTAAGATGCCTACCCTAGAGTGCTGACTGTTGCTAGCGCATCCTTGGTGGGGGTATTTTTGTTGGGTTTTTTTGTAGTTGTTTTTTTGCGTTTGTATCATTCAGACTCTCCTCCCTTTCTGGACGGCCTCCTTTTCCCTGTTTGTGTCTACTCCCATTAGAATCTAACTGTTTTCATTCTTCAGGGTCCATGTCTTACAAAGAACTTCTTAATTCCCGGCCAGTATAGATTTGAATCTCATATTATCTCTCGTTCTATCTCATCTTATTCCAATGAGGCTTCTTGTGGGCCTTTCTTTTTCTTCCCCAATTGAATTTATGTGTAGTGATTTTCAGTTCAGTTGTTCAGTCACGTCCAACTCTTTGCGATCCCATGAACTGCAGCATGCCAGGCTTCCCTGTCCATCACCAACTCCCGAAGCTTGCTCAAACTCATATCCATCAAGTCGGTGATGCCATCCAACCATCTCATCCTCTGTTGTCCCCTTCTCTGGCCTTCAATCTTTCCCAGCATCAGAGTCTTTTCTTTGCATCAGGCGGCCAAAGTATTGGAGTGTCAGCTTCAGCATCAGTCCTTCCAATGAATATTCAGGACTGATTTCCTTTAGGATCAACTGGTTGGATCTCCTTACAATCCAAGGGACTCTCAAGAGTCTTCTCCAACACCACAGTTCAAAAGCATCAGTTCTTCGGCACTCAGCTTTCTTTATAGTCCAACTCTCACATCCATACGTGACTACTGGAAAAACCATAGCTTTGACTAGACCAACCTTTGTTGGCAAAATAATGTCTCTGCTTTTTAATATGCTGTCTAGGTTGGCATTAGGTTTTCTTCCAAGGAGCAAGCATCATTTCATGGCTGCAGTCACCATCTGCAATGATTTTGAAGCCCAAGAAAATAAAGTCTCTCACTGTTTTCATTGTTTCTCCATCTTTTTGCCATGAAGTGATGGGACGGGATGCCATGATCTTAGTTTTCTGAATGTTGAGTTTAAAGCCAACTTTTTCACTCTTCCTCTTTCACTTTCATCACGAGGCTCTTTAGTTCTTCGCTTTCTGCCGTGAAGGTGGTATCATCTGCATATCTGAGGTTATTGATATTTCTCCCGGCAATCTTGATTCCAGCATGTGCTTCATCCAGCCTGGCATTTTGCATGATGTACTCTGCATATAAGTTAAATTAAAAATGATTTTAATATAGGAATAGATTAAAAATAGCATAAATGCCACTGTTTGGCTGTTCTTTTTATTGTTGTCATTCTCTGGTTGGTTTAGGCTTTAACGATTTTTCTGAGGTTTTTTGTGTTTTGGTTTTGGTTTGTTTTCCCAACCTGTTGTACTGGTAGAACGAGAAAGAGGGAGATGTGACTGTCTTGGTGTACTACAGGTTCAGCTAGTTTTCAGACTGAGATGAATTATCCAGTAATAAATTATTCTACAGGCAACTATTTTAATTGGTCCTCCCAAGAAGACTTATATTCTGGTTTGGTGAGTTTTTAACTGTGGCAAAAACTATATATACATCATAATTTTACCCTCTTAACAGTTCATGTATACATTATTGTATTTTAAATTGTATATACACTGTTGTACAACAGACCTAGACATTTTTCATCTTGCGTGATGGAAATGCTTTTCCATTGATCTGCTCACCATTTCCCCTCCCTGCAACTTCTGGCACCCACTTTCTACTTTCTGTTTCTCTGACTTTGATTAGATGCCACATATAAGTGGCATCATGTAGTGTTGGTCTCTTTGTGATTGACTTGTCGAACCTAGCATAATATCCTCAAGGTTCATCCATGCTGTAGCATATGATAATCTTTGAAAAGGCCGAATAATAGTCCCTTGTGTGTATTTACCACATTTTTTTCCCATTCATCCATCAGTGAACATTAAGTTTCCTTCCACATCTTGGCCATTGTGAATAATGCTGCCTTGAACATGGGTATGCAAATAACTCTTCAAGACCTTATTTTTGATACTTTTGAATATATATCCAGCAGTGGGGTTGCTGTGTCATACAGTATTTCTGTTGTTAATTTTCTGAGGACCCATAATAATCTTTTCCATAGTGTCTGCACCATTTTATAATCATCCCAACAGTGAAGAAGCATTCCAGTTTCTCCACATCCTCACCAAGAGTTGCTGTTTTCCGGGTTTTTGACAGTGCCCATGCTACTGGATGTGAGGTAGCATCTCACTGTGATTTTGAATTACATTTCCCTGATGATTAATGGCTTCTCAGGTGGCACAGTGATAAAGAATCTGCCTTCCGATGCAGGAGATGCAAGAGACGTGGGTTTGATCCCTGAGTCAGGAAGATCCCCTAGAGAAGGAAGTGACAACCTGTTCCAGTATTCTTCCCTGAGAAATCCCATGGACAAAAGAGCCTGATGGCTGCAGTCCATGAGGTCGCAAACAGTCAGACACGACTGAGCAACTAACACTTTCATACATAACATAAAATTTTTACTTTTAAATGTGCTCCTCAATAGCTGTCTCACTGTTGACCGACCAGCTGTCCTGAAAACACTTCTACTTTGGGTCTGTACTCTTATTCATGCTCATTCCCTGGCTTTTCTTCCTCATCTAACCCTTGGCCTCCTTTCTGTTCCCAACTGAACCCCTTCCTTCATCAGTTTTACTTACTTGCATCCTTTGGCCTCACGTCTGCTGCATCCTGTCAGCTGTCCGTCTTGGACCTTGCCACACCTGTCGTTGCGCAGATGCCCACTGAGGGTCTCGGCCAGTCTCCACTCCCCACAGTCTGCCATTCAGTCCCCTGTCATCCAGCTTCTCAGCTTCCTGCCAGGCATCACCCCTGGGCGCCCCAGATTTCAAACAACTGCTTTCCTCTCTGCCTCCTTATGAGAACGGTGTATCCGATCTCCTGTGCTCAGTGCCAGGGCATGTCGTCATCACCTGTTTTGTGCTCACCCTAGGCTAGACACCTGGGTCCTGGTTGTATTGGCCTTCCCCTCTCCCTGCTCACCATATGCAGCCCGTCATCTCTGTTAGGTCCTCACCATGTCCTATGACACCTCTACCCCTCAGTTTCCCCATTTTTATTCTAATAAATTTATTAGAGCAACTCATTTATCTTATCTCACCTTAACTCATCTCTGTTTCTCTGTCTTCTATGATTCCATCCCCGTTGGTACCAATGCTGATTTCCTGCAAATATTTATTTCATTTTGGCATGTAATACAATCATTTAAACTTTAAAAAAAATTAAAAAAAAAAAAAAGTCCCTATGACCATGTAAACTTTTTGATGGAAGAACCAGAGCTTGTTGAGGTTTTTGTTATTGTTTTGGTGGGGGCGGGGGGAGTAATATTTTTTTTTCTGGCCTGGTAGCACAGTTTGTGGGATCTTAGTTCTCCAACCAAGGATCAAACCCAGGTCCTCAACAGTGAAAGCACCAAGTCCTAACCACTGGACCACCAGGGAATTCTCAGCTTGTTGTATTCTTGCAAGTAAGGATATTTAATAAGTTTTTATATTAATAATTGACAAAAACTAGGGTTTAGAGAATATGTGAAAGCAACAAGAAATTCAGATTTTCTTCATATGCTTCAAGAAAGTATGAGTAGACTAGTGGAGGGAAGAAAAGAAGGCAAGTCAGGACCTTCATCATTAAACTACTGTGACTGTTTGAAATAGCATCACATGAAATAAATTCCAGTGGTGTAGTCTGGAGATGACCAGGGACCGTGCCACAACTGTACTTACACCTGATGAACTCTTATTAACTCAATAATCATATCTGGATGCCTTCTACATGCCACATGCTGCGCAAGTCATCAGAGGTAGAAAGAGAAGCACAACGCTGTTCCCACCATCTAGGGACTCATTCAGAATAAGAAATTATTCAGGTCTTTTTAGAGTACCTTGTCCTCAGCAAATGTATTCCTTCTCCCTGATTTGGGAATTCAGCCTAGAGTGAGAGCGGTGCCTACATTTATTACATGATAAAGCTGGCATTTGCATCTAAGCAAAAGAAGAAGTGATTATTTAAAAAAAAGAAGAAGAAATGATTATAGCAAGTCAGTAAGTGCTGTGATAGATAGGTGAATATAGATATAAAAGAGACTGGAATAAACAGAGAAGGTAAGAAATAGAACTTCTTTTGATCTCCAAGAGTATATTGATGTCTGCCATGCGGGAAATAATAAAAAGCTACTATATTTTTTTCTTGAGCAGTGTTAAAAGCATGTTGTATAAATATATCCATACATACTGTGTCCCATACCTCCCTCTGAGAATGGTGGTCAGGTCTTCAACTTTGTCTTTGTTTATTATGAGAGGAAATGTTGATCTACAGAGAAACTCCAAAAGCAACACTCTAAAAGCCAAAATGAAGATTTGTAATAGATGCTGCTGGATCTTTCAGGGCAGTTTTATCATGAATTATTCACAGAAGAAATTTTGATGATTGGGTATTAGGTGTGATTCTGTTAAATATCTTAAATCTTACGGGGACTGCAGTCAAGGGCTATGAGGCATGTAAACTGAGGAACTGTTAACAACAAACAGCCATTCTAGGTTGTAAGTGTCTCCACTCCAGGTTCCTATATGTTTAAACATTGTGCGTTTCTAACCAGGCTTCTTTAATTACTGATAAAGAACTTACTTCTATATTGTCATATCTCAATATCAAAGGATGCAAAGAAAAGGATGCTAAGGTGTTGTTGACCCATGAAAAGAATTTCTCAAAGGCATGAAAACTTTCTGAATACTATTGCTGTGTATTCAGAGAACTCACATTTTTCCAAGAGGCAGATGAATGACATAAAAATTGTAGGAAATATTGGGGTTTCGCTGGTGGTCCAGTGATTAAGACTCTATGCTTCCACTGCAGGCGGCACAGGTTCGATCCCTGGTCCGAGAACTAGGATCCCACATACTGCACAGAGCAACAAAATAAATACATTTAAAAATTTATATATAGAAATATGTTGTGAATTTACATTGTTTACTTTCAAAGGCAAAATTACCAGTGAGCTAATGAAGCTTAAGGTTCAGAGCCTCTTCCTGCACTGATCCCCGTGAGGTGAGGTTCTCGATGGGGAAACTGCATTTGCTTAAGGAAGAGCTTTTTCCTAAGTACTTCAAATAATCACCTAAAGAGATGTCCAAAGAAGTCTGAATCTTCTGCAGAGCTCTAGCATCTGCTGTTTCTCTTCTCGTTCTCTATAACGAAGAATGAGAATCATACTTAATTTTGTATTCTTTGACTTCATTTTGGCTGTGCTGGGTCTTCGTTGCTGTGCAGGTTTTCGGGGGCTACCCTTGGTTGTGGTATACAGGCTTCTCACCCCGGTGGCTTCTCTTGTTGAGATTCTAGGCTCTAGGGCATGCGGACTTCAGTAGTCGTGGCGCACGGGCTTAGTTGCTCCAGGCCATGTGGAATCTGCCCAGACCAGGGATCAAACCCATGTCTCCTGCATTGGCAGGCCAGTTCCTATCCTCTGAGCCACCAAGGAAGTCCCCTAATTTTGTATTCTTAAAGAGAGTCCCTTCCCTCTAATTGTATCAGCTTCGGGCCCTACAAAACAGATCTTTCTCTAGGTACTAGCAAAGTTTATAATCTCTACTAGGTCAAAAGCAAAAGGGTCAGTGTCCATAGTGAAAATGAGAGCTTACGCATGTCATGTGGGGTGCTGACTGTGCTGGGCAGTCGTTTACTCACATCATCATCCCAGTTCATCCATGCAGCACCCTGTAGAGTAGGTTTATCATTAACTCCATTTTATAGAAGGGGAACCTAGAGTTTAAGTGCAAGTGTTTTGACTCAAACTGAAATCCAGATCTCTACTGAGCTTCACACGCAGTATCCCCAGTGGAGCCAAATAGAATAAACTTGTTGCCCCACTGTTACTCTCTTTCTTCTGTTTGGAAGGAGTTGTTACGAGAGAATTGGGTAAGCATGTTATCCGTTGAACTTAAGATATACTGAGACACTGGGGCTTAGCTCCTAGGAAGAATATTTTTTGCAGATTCCTATTTCAGAAGATGATATACACATTCAAGGCAGCTCTGCTTTTCTTGTCAGGAAAAAAAAATTGATAAAGATCCCAAGAAAATAGAAAATTGCTGTCTAGGCCAAAAAAGACTTCTTGGTATTTAGCCAGAAAATTGGATATCAAGCTTTTTTTTTTTTTTAAGCATTCATTTTGTACCCTGATGTGAGCAGATGAGGAATTATTGTGTCAGAGAGAACGTTCCTCGTTTTCTCTGTTTATCTTGTTTGTACAGTGTAACCTCTAGAGATCTGCCTGCCAATGCAGGAACCGCAGGAGATGCAGGTTCAATCCCTGGGTTGGGAAGATCCCCTTGAGGAGGGCATGGCAATCCACTCCAGTATTCTTGCCTGGAGAAGGCCATGGACAGAGGAGCCTGGTGGACTACAGTCCATGGGGTCACAAAAGAGTTGGACACAATTCAGCAAGTAAACAAGAAAAAGTCTCTAGAGAACAGCACTTTTGACCTGTTCAGCTGTCTGCTCCCATTTCAGGGAGTATATTGGGAACAAAACAGATTTTACTGACCGTCGTTCAGACCACCCCCATACTCACCTCGTTACTGACCGGGAGTAATATGAAGGAACTGGCTATGAAGGCTGTGTTTCACCTGGGAACCTCGCTGTATACAAGACTAGATAGAGGTGTTTTAACTTGGGTTCTGAAAAGGAGGAATGTGCGGTGCCGACTTTCCCCTGGAAAATGGGTTTTATTAGGTTTCTGATATTTAGACAGCATTTTAGATATCCAGAGCTGTTTGAAAGGGTACTTTTGCCTTATATTTCTCATTCCTGTCATTTTGAGCAAAAGAAAGCCCCATTTCAAACATGGTCACAGAAAATTGTACCCAGAAGACAAAAATTGTTCATTAAAATGGAGTTGCATCCAGCTCTTAAGAATGCTAGAACCATGATCACCTGTAATAGAGTTAGGTTCCTTTTGGGCCTGTCAGTCTTGGAAATAAGACATCCAATCTTTTGGAAGAAAAGTGAAATGAATAACGTTGACATTCAGCGTGGTGCTTCTTCACCTAAGTTCATAACTGAGATACCTTCCACTCCCGTTAGAGCCAGGTGGAGGACAGGGCAGAATTCCTGAGCTGTCTGGGGGAATCTGTAGCTTCTATTTCTTGAGACCTAAAGTACTTCTCAGTAGACTGATGATCCTTTTTATTTAAGACTGTATACATCAGACAGGTATATGCATTCCACCATTTTGTCAGATTCAAAGTTTTTATATGTCTTATTACAGTGATAGAAGGAGAAAAGGGAAAGGGAAAACAGAAAAGCAAACCCTATTGGACTAGACCTGAGTGTTCTCTGCCACCCCCAAAACCAAGTTCGCCTTCTCTTAAGAACTTTTTTCCTTTTGATAGACTATCTTCGATTTATAGATCCTTTATGTCAGATTAGAGAAAAAAATAACATATAGTATATTTTATTTGGAATATTGTTAGAGAACCAAAATTGTCAGAAGTGAAAGAAATAACATTTGTCTTTTGTTATATGAATGTACTTACCTTGTGATTGAATGAGTCTTTTTTTTTTTTCCTTCTTGCCATGGTTTCTTAAGAAAGACAGAGAATTTTCAACTTTAAAAACCATCCCCCCACCCAAGGTTTATTTGTAAGTTAATTGCTTGGAATGGAGGATATTTTTCCATCAAAACAATACATTTTTGGTGAAGAGATTCATGGACCAGTTCCATAAAGCCTGGTATATTAAGAACTAATATAATATAAAGTTCTTAATATAAAGAGCCATGTTTCAGTAGATGAGGTTTGTAGGGATGTTATAGTGATAAACAGGATGCAGTTTCTTCTAGAAGTATTACTAAATTTATTGTAACCTTTTCTTTCTGTTATATGTCATTTTAAGTATAGATAACTGTCCAGTGAGACTCCATGGACATTACTGTTGATAAAAAAAAATGACCCCCTCTTACCCCAAAAGGTGGGAACCACTCTGTGTGTGTGTGTATGCGTGCGCGTGTGTGCACACGCGCGCGTAGTTGCTCAGTCGTAGCCCACTCTTTGCGACCCCATGGACTGTAGCCTGCCAGGCTCCTCTGAGGAGTCCATGACATTTTCCACGCAAGAATATTGGAGTGGGTTGCCATTTCGTATTCCAGGGGGTCAAAACCATGTCTCCTGTGTGTCCTGCATTGGCAGGCAGTCTTTACCACTGTGCCACCTGGTAAGCCCGGTGTTTTTTACAAACTGAAGGGTACTCTAGTGGCAAATCAGTCAGCACATGCCTGTATTCCCTGGGAGGATCCTGGATTTCCAGAGGCCTGGAGCAGGGTTGCCCCTTCCTTCCTTTCTGCCCTGGTAGGGTCTCCTGGACTCCTCACCCTCCAGGCTGCCACATGCCAAGACTCCTGTGAGAGGAGCAAGTTCTAGAAGGGCAAGACCACGGTGATGGGGAGGGTGACATGAGGGTGTGTAAGCCTGAAAGCCAGGAGCTCACGCTGGCAGAGTAAACCAGAGGCTCTGGGCCAAGGTTATCTTTCTTTCCTTCTTTTCACCTGCTTCCCATTCCATTGTCTTCTTTTAACCACTCTGTTCATTTCTTCTGGGATTTTTTTGTTTTTTTCCTTCTCCCTTGATCTACCACAGCACAAAATTCAGGTCTTTATGTGCAATTCTTGCCTTTGAAGCAAATGTTCAGTTCTGGAATTATTTAGCTAGCGAAACAGATAAAGTGAAAATAGCAAAGGAGAAGTTACAAACTTTCAGGAAGTCTTTAAAACTCATAATAAATTGTGCTCCAGATGTTCTCTGAAATATACGTGAAGCTCTATTTCAAGCTTTGTCTCTCTTCCCAATTTCATCTTATCTTTAGAAAAACCCTAAATTTATCTCTTTCGATCTCACAGGAGGTACTTGTGGGTCCCCCGATCTTCCATACCATTCCACTTGTATCTGTCTGTTCTTCTCTCTTCTTTCCCTTCTCTTAAATTCTATTTAACGAGACAGAGACTGCATAGATAAATAGTGAATCTTAAGTTACACGAAGAATTAAAGTATGGCTCGTCAGTATTTCAGAGGAAATATTCTAAATGGAGGTGCTAAGAAATGGGGGTGAAGCCCCCTGTGCACTTGCAGAGGTGAGTACTGAAGTATTATTGATAGATTGACATTACCCAGCTAAACATGTAGACAGCTGCAGTTTTAGTCTCTACTTAGTCGCTTCAAAGCCATAACAGTTTTATCTTCAATAAGCATCTTCTCAATACAGTTGTTATTTAGTCTCTAAGTCATGTCCCGACTCTTTGCAACCCTGTGGACTGTAGCCTGCCAGGCTCCTCTGTTTATGAGATTTCTGGAAATCTCATACTGGAATGGGTTGCCATTTTCTTCTCCAGGGGACCTTCCCAGCCCAGGGATCAAACCCAGGTCTCCATATTACAGGCGGATTCTTCACCTGTTGAGCCACGTGGGAAACCACAGGAGAGCCACCTGGGAAGCCCGTCTCAATACTGTAGTTACTTAGAACTGTAAGATTACACTCACTGCCTATCTGTTGCCTACGGGACACAGTGAAGCTATTTTCATATTTTAAAAAATTACAAATTATGAGCAGTTAATTTTTTTTTCAAATTGACCCTCAGGGTAGGGATGGGGGAGGTGAACCTGAAAGATCATAGATCCAGTGTCAGGATCTATAAAGACCTAGTATTAGATATTCTTGTTCAGAGTCACAATACTATATGCGCAAGTTGATTACGCTAATTCCTTTAACATTGCTTCTCTTTTATATACCGATCTGAGGAGCCCCTGTGGTTGTTTCCATGTACTATACTTAATCCTCCTCTTTGGGAATTGAGGTTTTCAAATCGAGCTCCTGGTTTTCATATTAGGGTAAGAGGAAAGATCCAGACATTGGTGTGTTTTAGCTACACTTCTAACCAGTGACCCGTGCTTTTCTTAAAAAGGACAGATACATAACCCATCTTATAGATGGACTTCACTTTGTAATCAGGTAATTGTAGGTTTTTCTCTCAAGTTCACCCAGTAGGTTTACTTGGAAATTTTGAAAGCTTTATTTTTATTCCTGTGGCGTATGCTCTCAGCTTGTATTTTTGAGACCTGTAAGTGTAATTTCCTTGGCAATTGGGTTTATCCTGGGAGGATAATATAAAAGATCATTAACATTCACATTTTTATTTTCCAAAATTCTTTTGGGTTGCTACACTTGAGAGAACTAATTAGGCCCTGTTAGCATCCTGAGGTGTACGCATTGTTCCTGGTATGTTGATGAATGTTTATTTTGAGTTAAGTATATCAGCTCTTGCCATGCTCAGTCTGTAATGAAGGCATTCTTAGTAACATCTTCAAGAATTAGTTTCTCTTCATTCAGCATCTGGATCAATGCTGTATCCTAAACTTTACTCTCCAAATAAGCTTAGTCTTCTAGCTTAGTAAATAAGAAAACCTCCTCATACTGACAAATTTATAAATTTCACTTTTCTTTTATGCCTAAATCCACAACACTTTAAAGAGACAATCTGCTCACCCCATTTCGGCCCTCAGCTACACCATGGCAGTGCCTCAAGCATGCACAGCAGCACAAGGCTTGTCTTTTTTACCTTTGCATCCTCACCATCTAACACCGTGCTTATGTTTCCCTTAAAAACATGAAATACCGCTTTCTTGAAAACAAAATTACAAAGAAAAATTAAAAACTAAAATGCCTTATACCGTCTGTGTGCTTGGAGCTGATCCCTCAAACCTGCCCAGACCACCTGAGCTCTCCTTGCATTGCTTTCTCCAGAGCATGAATCAGGTAAACTCTTACTGAGTGTCTGCATGGGTTAGCATGGACTGTGCAAAGTGATGGGGATACAAAAATGTAAAATACAGCCCCCAGCTCAAGGACTGCACAGCCTCAGGAGAATTATGAGGCGATCCACATCAAGTCAGATGATTTCCATATGGAATAGTAAGTGATAGTACGGCTGTGTTTTGGAGGAAGAGAGTGTAAAAACAAAAATTGGCTCCCCTGAGATTCCAGGAAGATTACATGGAGTAAATGACAACTGGGATCCAGGATCAAGAAGGCCTTAAAGTGGATTTTCATGTGTCATGTTCCCTTGCTTGGGCTGGTCCAGAAAGACAGAAAACAAATGTTTTCATTCTAAGAGACTAATGCTGTTGGGGTAGGGGTTGGGGCGGAGAAGGCATCTTATTTCAATATTTGAAAAGGAAGGAAATTTACATTTGGTAGAGTACTCATGTTTTCTCCCAGTGAGAGTGAAAATTTATGTTTTGGTGTTACCATAGATAACTGAAGAGATTTTATTACTCTTAATATTGACATTGATTTTTTTTAATTTAAATTTATTGGTAGAAAAGCTATAGAAATGATACTAAATTTAATTCATTAATAAGCCATGTCTCAAGATAACTTCAATAAAATACCTTCTTGTAAGTTTCTGATTCAATTTCTATTTTATCACGAAGGGGTGTAATTTTCTTTTAGTACAAACTTGTCTATTGCTGTTCGTTTTCACTTGACTTAGCCTGATGAAGTCTGTCTGTTTCCTTTCTTACACATGCCTGATTTCACATTTTTCTTTGTTATACAGTCCTTTATATTCTGTTATTTAACGTCTTTATTTGTAATTTGTAAACAGGTTTATTGGATTCTTGCTTTTGTAAGACTGCTTGTAATTATAAATGCAGAATAATATTATTACTTAGCGCCTTTCTTCTGTGGCGCTCAGAATGCTTCACATACATTATCTTATTAAGCCTCATAACATCCCTGGGAGGCAGGGGCATTTTGCAAGCGATTATGGATTGCTTTGCTGAATCAGCACCGCCTCACAGCATTATGATAAGCTGGGAAAAAGATTGAGGTCATGTACTAACTTGTTCTCAGGAAACCCCACATGCAGCCAAATATTTTCCTTGGCAATACAGCCCTAATAACTGCCACCATTCGAGTCTCTGGGAAACCCACTGTCCATTGATGCTGTTAAAAATTTTTTTTGAAAACGCATATCAAAGACAGTATATTGCCTCTGCCAGTTCAGAGGCAGGTGGATTACAGTTGGCATGAGAACAGCTCACCTTCTGGTTCAGGCTTTCAGTCTACAGAAGAAAGGCTAGGTCTGCTCTCGCTGCAGCTCTCAACACCGGACCTGCCCAGTTATCACGTGTGTCATTATCAGCCACTCTCTCTGCCTCACTGTTAGCTGTCACCTGGCAGGCAAGACTTCCAAAACCAGGTTTCTGGGATTCAAATTGTTCATCTGTGTTGGCAGTAAAACCTATTTCCAAATGCCATTGGGTAGAACTTTACTGAAGTCTTGATGACAGTATGGTGCTAAATCATGCAGCATTTGAAAGTGTAAGCAGGGTAATTAAAAGTGAAAATAGGACGAGTACATCTAATGAAGCTTTTATTTCATCATTTGAAGGGTTGTAGAGTGGTAAGGAAAAGTTCTTTCTCACAGCTAATACATGTAAAACAAAAATTAATTTGAAGCTAATTTAAACCAGTAAATTTAATAGAGAGTAAGTTAATTCCTATTATGTCTTCTTCATATTTATAATTAGTTAACTTCTATATATGCCATGGCCTGCACAGATGATCATGATTAACCTCTCCAGGATTTTTCTTCCCCATGGGAATAGCCATGGCACTCGCTGTGTGTATATCTTTCAGTTGTAGCTCAAACTTTTCCATAAGCTTTGTTAGAGAACACAATTGTCAGACTTTGGGGGGGTTTTGAGGGGGTGGGGCACCATGTCACATGTGGCTTGCAGGGTCTTAGTTCCCCAACCGAGGATCAAACCTGGGCCCCCCCACAGTGAAAGTGCCAAGTCTTAAGCACTGAACTGCCAAGGAATTCCCTGTCAGACTTCAGATGCCTTTTGAAATGTTTGCAAGTAGATTTGACTGCTTTAAATAGTCTTTGTATTTGAGAGGACATAACATATAATACCCAAGAGAATTGCTCAGTTACCAGCAGCATCACAAAATTTTTTTCTGTAGCATACAAAATTTACTGGAGAATCATAAGACCATATCCAAAGAAAGGAGAGAATTTCATTGTGGGAAAGGTAGTCAGGATACCAAATTTAGGAATCTCTGTAAATGTCAACCTTTGTTCATTTCACTTTAACTTCATTGTGCAAACTGTGGTCACCTCTTGTGCACGCTTTTGCTGGGCTTTCACACGTGCAGGTACCACAGTTCCTAAGCCCCTCACTGTGCACCTGCTGCCTGGTGAGGCCTATGAGTTTCTGCGTGAAGCTGACCCCTGTCTTCTATTTAATTGCCTGCTGCCGTGAACAGTTATGGAAGGCTGGTTGACAACTCAGTGCCACTCCTGCTTAAATTGGAGAGATTTTATGCCACACAGTATTTAAAGGGTTACTTTAAAGACAAATTTAAATCTTTTGCTATTGTCATTATGAAACAGTGAATATTGGTTTTTTCTCGGATGTCTTTTAAACTTAGGTTACTGTGATAATGATAAGGAAACCTCCTATTTTGGAAAATTAGGAAGATGTACTTACTTCCCAAATTCGTTCCAGTCCTTTTCTTTTCACCTAATCTCTTACTGGGCTTCCCTGGTGACTCAGATGGTCAAGAGTCTGCCTGCAGTGCAAGATACCTGGGTTCAATCCCTGGGTTCAGAAGATCCCCTGGAGAAGGGAATGACAACCCACTCTAGTATTCTTGCCTGGAGAATCCCATGGACAGAGGAGCCTGGAGGGCTACAGTCCATGGGGTCGCAGAGTTAGACACGACTGAGCGACTAGCACTTTTACTTTCAATCTCTTACTGAAGGTACAGTGATTGTTCTCCACAATCAAAGTTTTGCATACATGTGTTGGAATCTGCAAATTCAGATCCAGTTTCTCTTTGTTGTGTGGGCAAACCTTGCTGTAAAATATTCTGTAGTGGCATACATTTGGCCTTCAAGACAAGTCAGATCCTTTCTTTTACCCGGCTTTACTTCACGTTTGGTCTGGGCAATTCAGATGCCATCCTAAGGTGACAGCTCTTTGTGCAGGAGATGAATCATTCATAACAACTCTGTCGCTCTGCATGGTCAGCACTAATCACTGTACCCTCTCCCCAGAGCCCAAGTTCGTAAAGTCCAGGACCTCGTGGAGATTAGTTGGGGGGCAAGGGCTACCGACATTTTGGTATGTAAAAATAGGAGTTCAAATCAAAATGCTGTTTCAAACATTTGAATAGATTAAACTTCTGTTTCTGTATGATATAAAAGTGATACTTGCTGTATCATTTTTATGATCAAAAAAATCACAAAAGTTCTATTTTTGTGGATTAACAAGAAACAACCAAGAATGATGGCTTCACGGTCACCAGAAATGATGCACTTTACTTGTAGTAATTGTTCAAAGTGTCTGAAATGGACTTGACTAGATCTATTGTCTTAATAGTTGTTCCTTCTCCTCCCTAAACATTCACATAGGAATTACCTGGGATTTGTTTATGTCTTACTCATTAATCTGCCGAATTGATCTAAATGAAATTTCAGTTTTTAGAGATTTTTTTGTCCACAGGAGATTGTGGTGGTTGCAGACAGTGTGATTTTCTGGAGCCCACCTCTGACAATGGGCCCAATATGTGCCCTGTGACCCAAGGAGTAGATGCTGGGGGCCCTGGCCCTAGCTCTGGTCCCTGACCATGGAGACCTCTCACCAGGGACACTGCCCTCACCTTGCAGTCACTGTGAAATCCAGTTGCCTCGACCCCTTGCTAGTATGCCCTCCTCTAGCCTGCCTTCCGTGATTAACCACAGCCATGCTACTTCCTGTATTTATGCAAGGTTCCCAAATTGTTATCAATGCTGTGCTTTCTCTACTAGGGTGATATGATTTAACATAATTTAATGTTTCAGGGCTCTAAATTGGATGATTCTAAGTTCTATTATCAGCTTCCTGCATTAGGTGCTTGAAATTGGGAACACCTGCTTTTTAAAAAGCCTGCTTGAAAGTTCTCCTATGACTACTCAAGCTAAGGCACAAGTGAGTGCCCGGGGTTCCATGGGTGGCAGGCAAGACAGAACCCCCTGGAAGTGGGTGCCTCCCTGTGAGATTGTTGGGGTCTCAGTGGGCAAAGGAGAGGCAGGTCTGCGCAACTCACTGTACCAGTCTCTTCAGGAGACAGGCATCAGGTCTTGTGTCCGCAGAGAAAAACTGGAAGGAAAAAATATCCAGAGGGGAGAGAATCCTGAGGAGAGGGCAGGCTAGCTGGTCTGACAGGCGGAACCTAAAGTGAATCAGAGCAGGAGGCATGTCAGTGACAGGCGAGTGGGAGCACGAGGGTGGACGTGGAAGAATGGCCCCAGGGAAAAGGAAGGTCGAGTCCTAGGCGGGGGTTCAGTCTCACAAGAGGCATGCCTCTGAAAATCCACTGCTAAGGAAAGGGAGTCTTTCGATCGGAGCCCTGTGAACCCTGAACGAAGTGGGAACTTATGGTGGAATTGGTGAGAAGGGTAAGCGGATGGATGTCAAGAGACCAGTCCTTCCTTGTTTCCTAGCCTCTCCCCCTCCACACCCCTTTTCTACCCTGTGCTTTTATCGGACACCATTGAGGTGGTAAGTTTCATGTTAGTCACTGAGTATCCAAAGTTAAATAAGACAAGATCCTTGCCAGCCTCTCCAGGGATGTCAGCCCTCCTCTGCCCAGCCTCACTTTCCAGATGATTCATGTAACTCAGGGAACTTCTCCTTGGAGGCCAGGGCTTCTCCCAGCCCACCGTGTGGGAAGACCAAGAAATCTGATGAAGCACTCTTCCATCCTGGGTCCCCAGCAAACGGGTGGTTTGTAGACATCTACCTGGCTTGCCTCATAATTTCTTAAGAGCTAAGCATGGCTAGGAAAATCCCTGAGTCAGATTAAAAACTCCCGTGATACCTAAGCTACCCTTTTTTTAATGGAGCAACTTGCAACTTCCTAAATGATAGATTACCTAGATGAATAAAGTTGGTCTGTTTATTTTTCTTCATCTCTAAAGTGTGGAAAGAGATGGTGCTTTGGTCAGTGAGAAGGTGCTATATTGTTGTTTTTGTTAATAAAATCCCCGGAGTCTGGAAAGAAATATAAAGCACCCCACCTAATGCTGCCCCATTCTCCACCAGGATAGTCCTGATGCCCTTAACACCAACAGTCTCATTTCTGTCTCATCCTATGTCTACTTCATACTTGGACTACAAAAATCAGAACCTTAGCCCCCCGCTATGTTAAGTACGCAGTGAAGCCCTTCAGAACAGCTCTTTCTAAAGAGAGGTACTTGTGAGTTTTAGATTCTGCATATCCTGAATTTTAGCTCCAGCGGTAAAACTGTTCAATAACACATGATTGAGCACCCACTGTGTGCCAGCCAGGGAGTAAAAGACTTCTCCTGTTGTCGAACAGCCAGCAATGCTGTGAAAGGGACAGCTGTGGGAACAGATCAGTCATGTCACAGCCCCGGGGTCGGGGCTGGTTAGGCACCAGGCCTTGCAGGAGCAGAGGAAGGGGTTAGCTTGATTGTTGTGAGCTTCCGGAACAATGATTGGTCTTCAAAGAGAACAGGTAGAAGGGCATCTGGTGCTGATGGAAGAGTCAGAAAGTACCTGAAACCTTCAAACAGGATCATGCCACTGGGGAGGGAGATAATAAATATTGCTAGGGTGTAAGGTAGGACTGGGGCTTCCCAGGTGGCTTAGTGGGTAAAGAACCTGCCTGCAATACAAGGAGACGTAAGAGACATAGGTTTGATCCCTGGGTTGGGAAGATCCCCTGGAGAAGAGCATGGCAACCCATTCCAGTATTCTTGCCTGGAGAACAGCCCATGGAATTGCAAAGAGTTGGACATGACTGAAGTGACTAAGCACACACGCATTCAAGGTAGGACAGTTAGATGAGTTATGCTGTGCTAATTAACAGAATAATGATAGAATATTTCTACTACTTAGGCTAAAGTCCTCTTAAGGATTTTAGAAACAACTTTTCATGTAATTCCTGTATTTTAACCCGTTTATGAGAAGCTTTGCATGCTCCTGTGGTATCATGTTGTTGGCATTGCTTGAGTTAACATATGTGTTTGGGAAAAGTGAAACTTTTTTTTTAAATAGTTTTGTCCTTTGAGAGACTGCCGTTAAATATCCTGAATGAGTGCTGAATTCAAACTTCACCTCACTTCTCACTTCTTTCATACCTACTGATTTATTTTTCCTTTGTGTGATCTCAGTCTCACCTTTGAACCTTCTAAGCAAATTCTGATTCCTCCATTCCTTATTCAGATAACTCCTAAAGCCTTAGCTGTCAGCACCCTATGAATTAGACTTAACTAGAACCAAGCAATTCTCGGATTTTATTTTGCCCTCACCTCTTAATACTCCATTGCTGGAGAAGATGCAGGCAGAGACCGACATTCTCGCAGTGGAGAACGAATGAATCCTGACAGCCTGGGTTTAATGACGTGTACTTGTTGCCTTTGAGTTGATCTACCTGCAGTGCTTCTGAAGCTGTGTTGCCACAAATTTAAACAATTTTCTTTTCTCTGTCAATGTGGTTGACTTTGTGTCAGATTTTTTTTGTTGTTCTTTGCCTTTCAGGATCTGTCTTTAAATTTAAGGTCCTACCTCATAGACATGTATAGATAATGTAAAAGAAAGATTCTGGACAAATAGTCATATACACGCATGGTGTACTAGGAAAGGTTATCCCCTGTCAATTTTACCTATCAGTACATTCAGTATTGATAGGTAATATTGAAGTGGGGTGCTAAAAACAATGGTACATTGGTGATAGCAGATTTAGTGATAGTTCTTGCAAGCAAAAGCGTTCTCTAGCCAGTTATACCCAGAATCTTTTCTGGCTACCATTTTCTCTTCCTGATCCGTGTGGTACATTCATTTACAAAGTAGGACGTGCATATTTCAAACTTATGGCATGATGGTTGGCTCCGTGCCAGCAGTCACACCTTCCCATTGATGGCAATGAAACCAAGCTTGTTGCTTTCTCTTGAAGCAAGAGAGCCAGGGGGCTTTGCTGGGGGCTGGGGGAAGTAGCCTTCAGATGGGTTCAGTTTACCGTTTCTTCATGCTGAAGGGAAACCGTGATGCAGTAACACCAAACTCCCGAGTCAGAAAGAGAGGGAGGTGACTTGGAGCCGAAGTTCCTCCCACTCCCAAAGAAAGTGCAGCTGTGCGTTTTTAATATGCACGGCAGGAGATTTCAGCAGCCCGATGATATATAGTGCATTAATGTTGAAAAGATAAACACATTTGGAGAGCACAGGAAGGGCCTTGTGTTTTTATGTTAGCAGAATGCTTCCTAATGAATAAGAATGTGCTGCTGGCTTCACGGAGCCAGATGGCAGCTTTTCTAATTTTAGTTGGGTGCAGATGCATAATTCTCTGGTTTTACCTTCTAGAACCTTTGAGATGCTACATCACTTTCCCTGTAATATTTTATCTGTAGTGCTTGGCCAGAAACTGCCTGTCATCGTCTCAGTGACTTCTCTGCTCACTCTCGGCGTAGGTCCCAGCACTGCTGGGTTAGACTGTTGCTTCACCTGAAATCCTCAATGCAGGAAAAGGTGGAAATTGTGGATGTATTCCTACTCGAGTGTTAAAATTTGTTGTGGAGGTAATTAAACTCATCTTTGACGTCAGTCTGCTGAAAAATTGATAGGTATCTGGGTGAGCGATTGTACTCATTTTGGAGCAGTGGAATTAATTATAAAACCTGCATAAAGTATCGGGTTCCCTTTTAGTTGAAGGTGCTAATACCTTAAATAATACCACTTCTGTAAAAGCAGCTCTCCTCATACTTGACCAAACTTGGGAACAACTTTTCAACTCTTACTTGTTACATGTCAGGGCATCCAAACATGGGCAATGTTCAAATATTCTCTATATGTAAAAATACACCATGGGTTATTTTTCAGGTTATATATTTTTCAGAGTGAATCACCAATACTTGTTTCAATTCTGACTTTTTAAAGATAATTTCCACAAGTTTTCCATGGCTTCTTCAGATGATTTTTTTTTTTTTAATTTTTTTATGTATTTATGACACATGGAATCTTAGTTCCCTGACCAGGGATAGAACCCACATACCCTGCATGGGAATCGTAGAGTCTTAAGCACTGGGCCACCAGGGAAGTCCCATATTCAGATGACTTTTTTGGAGAGAGAAGAGCATAAACCTCTTAAATAATGGCCATATCACCATGTCCCTCTAATGGGCAGACATTAAATAGCACTTAGGTTTCTAAGTCATGCGTGGTTGACGCCGCTGCTGCTGCTGCTGCTGCTGGAATTAGAGCAATTATGTGGCTGTCCCCTGGGCCATGGCTGCCGTCCCTGTGAGAGGCAGGAATCTGTTCTGGCCGTATTTTTCAGAAAGGCCCTGGGAGTGCGTGTTCTCGGTTCAGTTGCCTAATTAACAAGTAGATGAGACCTTCTAATATTATAAGATTCACTAAGTTACCAAAAATCAATGAATGATGTTCTCTCAGAATATGTAAAGGTCTTTAAGAAACATACACACATCACTTCATACTTTAAAAATAGCTATATATGCTTTTTTTCCCAAGGATATATAATTTTTTTTGCTAGAATCACAGTTTCTGTGTGTTTCTGTTCTCACCAGGAAATTTAAATTTTTACTTTGTATTTGTAAATCACTTAAATATCTAGAGATTAAACGCTTCCCTACTCACCTTTCCTTTTGTTCTGAGAGAAAGCGTAAGTAATAATTACTTATGAAGAAAAGCGTATGGAATATAATATTAATGATTTTCTCCCAGTTTGTGGTATGACTCATCTTAACACAGTCCCTAAAGAGATGGGGTTTGTTCTTTGCTTTGAAACTGGAAATCTAATTAATTGATATTGGATTTCTAGAGTGCCGGTGAATGGAAGAAGGATGGGCTTGCTCTTGGAGCAGCCACCCAGGAGGGAGGGTCAGTAGCAGAAAGATGACGGCCGCATCCTTGGACAGTCTCTTTAATCAGAGCTTTGCATTTGTAACGCTGGGCTATTACAAAGACCTAGAGCTATTTCATGGCATTTTTGTCTTTAGGGGGTGAGGAAGAAAAGGACAGTTTACTGTTTTCATTGTCACTCTCTCAGGTCATAGTCTTTACCTAAAAAGAACAACCTTAATAGTCAAAGTGCAGAAGAACTGGAAAGCAGGGCATGGAGCAGAAAGCTTTTTGTAGGCTCTGAAAATTCAGTTTTATCATCTCTTTTTTCAATGTAAGAGTTCCACCTGTAATAATGAGATTTCATAAGGTTTTGATCATTTGAAAAGATCTGGGATGATCTTTCAGTAAACTGTGGAGTTTACTGAAGGATATTTTTGTGACAGAATATATTTTTATGGTTAATGGATGCAAAATATAGAAAAGTAAATATAATTTGTGACCACTGAGAAAACTGCCTAATTTAAAAATATTAAATAGTATGTTTTAGTATAGTAATGGCTGTTCTTACAGAAGTATAAATATATCTAAGGATTTAAGCTTATTTATATCTGGGACATAAAAATAGCATACTCATTCTTGAAATGCTCCCACAAAATACCAATGTATGTCCGGGTAACATGACAAGATATCTCAAAGGAGTTTTTTCTTCCTCCTATTTGACTCTAAAGCCCAAATGAACTTTGTACGGAGGTAGTAATTACTTCATGAAAAGTACCCAAATAACATAAATTCATGGCCAGTTTAATTTAGATTCAGATTACCTTGGTAAAGCCATATTTCTATGTCTTTTCTATCACTTCATACTATTGAGATTTTAATATTGAGAAGTAGCCAAAGCACAAATCTAATACAGAATTGAATAGATGACAAGTTAACAAAAAGTAAATAAAAATAAATATGTATAGATCTTCAGTGAGGACAGGCATGAAGGTCCCTAAATTCTTTACCCTTTTTTCTTATTTATTTACTCTGTGAGTAGTGAACAGTTCCCATTCTCTGAGTAAATACATGAATAGCATTGTGTGAACACTGAACATTTTAAAAGTTCTCTTGCAGATACTCAGTGGCCTCATCTGGAATTTTCTTTGCCAGTACACTAACATAATTTGAGATTGACCTTGGGAAAATTTTTGTTGTTTTTATTCTGAGTCCAGGATTCCTAAAATTCCAGCTTAGACAAATTGTTGGCCATTATTCCTGAACACTGGTTTCAGAGGCCAGGCTGAGATTTCCCCAGGAACAGACGCCACACAACCGTTGCTTTTGCCATGCACTCACGTATCCCACAGAATCCAACACCACTACAGGGGATGTGAAGTATTTTCAGCTCTGTCCAGCCTTTAAAAAAAAAAAATCTCTTCTTTGAATTTATAGTTCCTCACTGTACAGCCCTAGGTTCTCGTTTGACTCAGTAGATGCCCCCTACCCCTTGCCCCCAGCAAGATGTATCCTCTCATCCCACAAGGATCCTTCATTCCACCTGTACCACAAGCATGACTGGAACACACAGCAGGACACTGAGACACATGGACAGTGTTCTGGCCAGTTTCCTTATGCCAGCCCTGCATTATCTGTGAGTGCCTGTTAGCTGCTGCTTTTCTCCTTTCAAAAATGTTAGAAAGAGGGAAAAAAATGACATGGTTGATCATTGCAGTCTTTCAGGATGATAATTATTTTTATCCAGGCTTTCCAGTAGAGCCCCAAAAAATGTTTTGCCCCCTCTGAATTATCTCTTACATTAAATTTTAGGCCCTTAACCTAAATTATGATCTGTAGATTCCTAAAGATGAAAGAAAATGATAATCTCATGCTCTGTATTTTCTGATAAGCATCAAAAATTCAGCACCTGAACACATTGCTAGAACATTTGGGATACCCCAATCTGAAAGTCTGTCACTGTTTAGGAATCTGCGTGATTGAGTTTTTCCAAGTTTGAATTTTTTAATTCCACAAAATGTTGAATGGATGAGGAAACTTTGGGGTCTTCAGCATGATAATCAGATCCTCAAAATGTAAATATCTCACAAAATATATTGATTGTCTCTGAAGGACTTGGGAAATAAGATACACAGAGGTAACATATAATTCAAGGATTATTGGCAATGTTTTATCATAACAACTTGAAGTGGACTATGATGTATAAAAATGTTGAATCACTTTATTGCACACCAGAAACTGATTTAATATTGTATATCAACTGTTCTTCAGGTTTTTTTACCAAAGGACTTGGAAATGGGTTATCAGAAACATTGTCACTTTGTATTATTTTGCCCTAAAATGAGGCTGAGGATTACTCAGTCTGCACAGTTTTAATACTCCTGCACCCTGAATGCCACCACATGGAAGACAAAAAGTAAATAAAAGGACTGTGGGACATTTATAATGTCTACTACATGACTTTTGCGATTCAGTAGTCGTCAAACTCAGGGATCCTTTAGGCCTAAACCTGCAGAGACTTCACAGGGGAGGGCTGTTAAATTAGAGGAAAAGTAGATGAAGCAGCAGCTGACGGTGCCAGTCCTGTCCCCGGACTGATGTGGGGAAGGGAGCAGAAACTGAAGAGAAATATACAGCTTCACAGAGTGAACTGGGGCTGGGGGGAGTATGCCCCAATATGTATTTATTTGGGAGTTATTTGGCAATGAAAAAATTTCCGGGAAAAATGGGGAGGGGGGAAGAGGAGTACCTGAGATCCCGCCTGCCCCAGGTGAGAATGACTCAAGAGCTGGGCTGAGACCAAGCCAGCAGCTAGGGGGAGGGACCTACAGTCGAGAGCTGGGGAGGGCAGCAAGGAAAGATGAAGGGAGGACTAGCACATCCTCACATGCTGAGTTATAAAGGCTAATAGACAAGCCACAGCTCTATTTATAGCCAGTCACAATTATTCAGATCTAAGCAGGTGAATCAGGAATGTCGCAGAGTCACTGAGAAAACAGATACTCCCTGCTTCTGACCTCTGCCTCTGGAACTCAGTCAGGAAGAGCTAAGACAGATATGCTAGTAGTAAGTTATATTTCTAAGTTACTTATGGGTTGTTTTTTTTCCTTGTTTTTACCTGTGCTGCACGATACGTGGGATCTTAATTCCCCAGCCAGGGATTGAACCCATACCCCCTGAATGGGAGGCTCAGAGTCTTAAACACTAGGGAAGGCCCTTACTTTCTGGTTTTTAAAGTGTGTTTTACATATCCCATTTACTCCTGTCATAGCACATGAAGCAAGAAGGCAGGAACTAAGGCCTCCAAAAGTTGAAGTTACATGCTCTGACTTGTACTAAGTGGCTGAGCTGAGACTTGAACTACACAGGCCCTCTTCCCTTTCCCACTGATACATATGCAGGTGGACAGTTTCCATCAAGATTTGGAGGGCCTGCATAATTCCTAATTATTTTCTATAGGCTCCCAGGTACAAATTAACCTTTACAGGTTTTCACAAATACTGTGTAAAATCTTCTGTTACAAAAAAAAAAAGAAGCAGAGTCTGCTAAGTTCATGAAAGCAAGTTGATTCTGAGTACTGAATTGATTTAGAGTTTTCTCTGTGGTTCAGTCTCTCAGTCGTGTCCAACTCTTTGTGCCCCATGGACTGCAGCACACCAGGCTTCCCTGTCCTTCATGTTCTTCACTGTCTCCTAGAGTCTGCTCAAAGTCATGTCTATTGAGTCGGTGATGCCATCCAACCATCTCGTCCTCACAGTTTTCTTAACTTGCATTTAATTACAGAGATAACATGCAGTGTAAACAAGGCTATAATTTATTCCAGGACAAATAATTGGCACATTGTGTTGTGTTGTTTTCTAACAAATTGTTGAGATGTATCTTGTTATGCTTTAAACTTTTCTTGGTGTTCTCGAAATAACCCACTTGCATACACATTGATGACTGTGCATCTGTTTCTTCCACAAGCCTTTTCCATGACGGCATGTCTTCCCAGGCCTGGCGGGAAGTTGCTTCACCCATTTGAGTCCAGGAGCCCAGACCATGCATCTCTGAACTAGATGAAAGGGCTGCCATCGAAATTCTCCGAGTGCCTGATAGGGTGTCCCGCTCTCTGCCTCATGTCGTTAAGCACCTTCCTCCAGGGAGGGGCCAGTCTTTCTGGTTATTCTAAATGTGAAGGTGACAAGAGGTGGGACAGTCCAAAAGCCACAGGAGTGTCCCATGGAAGCAGCAACAGTGGTCAGGACTCGTTTTTATTCCTTCAGACACATCTCTGATTTCTCTCCCGAAGTCTGAACTACAGACTCCCGGTCAGTCATCCCTGCCTGGGGAGTCTGCAGAAAGCCCTAATTGTGCTGCAGTATATAACAGTTTTGCAGTCTTTAAAAAAAAAAAAATGCTTGTTGGGGACTGGCATGAAACCTCTAAACTCATTTTATCGGCAGCCTGAAAGGGGCTCTGAGCCACAGGTCCTGGAGGTGAAAAGTTAATGTTCTGGCTCCCGCTTCCAGCAGTTTCTCCCGTGCCATGGCAGCGGGGATGTTCTCTAGCTCTTTTACAGTCTGATCTGATCCTGCTGAAGATTTTTTTTTGAAGTCATAACAATAAAAATGTTCTTGTGTCACTCTGTCCTTGAAATAGAATGCCAGTTAATTCACACTCGTGTTTGTTGCAGAGAAAGCAGCAGCTGCCAACATCGATGAAGTGCAGAAGTCAGACGTATCGTCTACCGGGCAGGGGGTCATTGACAAGGATGCACTGGGGCCGATGATGCTGGAGGTATTTCACCCTGCTGTTGATCTTCCCAGTATTCCGTTTAATCTTTCAGTGAATGCTGCTGTATTTAAAATGGACCACCAAGAAGGTCCTACTATATAGCACAGGGAACTCTACTCAATGTTATGTGACAGCCTGGAAGGGAGGGGAGTTTGAGGGAGAGAACAGATACATGTATACTTATGGCTGAGTCCCTTGGCTGTCCACCTGAAACTATCACAGCATTGTTAATTAGCTAAACTCCAATCTCAAATAAAAAGTTTAAAAAAAAAAAATTCACTTTTAAGTGAATATAATTTAAGGCTAATCCACATTTATTTTTCACTCTTAAGATGGAAGTACTGCTGACCTCTTGAGCTTACTAATATGTATCTAAAATTTACTCCTGGTTCCAGCTTACATACCTTTCAGATTGATAATGTAGAATTAAATTAACTAGATTAGAATATAAATTTGACCAACTTTAAGTGCTTAAAGTTCATTAAAAAATGAATGCTTGAGCATTCATTTTACAAGCACTCATGTTCACATGTCCTGTTAAATTCTGTGATACATTGTGTTTTGAAATGTTGCCAGAATTCTTAGATTTTCACCTGTGCAAGTACAGATAATTATGTATACAGGCTAAAATTTGAGAACCAAATGGAGGTTTACACTTTTTATTTATGCTACATGAATCTAGATTATTGATTTCATGAAGACAAAAATTGAAGTAATATTCAGAACTTTTAAGATAAGCATCACTGCAATGGGTGATCTTAACTGCCATTTCTTTTGGGGGGGGCCAACTTTTTTTTAATTGGAGTATGATATGTAATTGTTTTACAGTGTTGTATTAGTTTCTGCTGTACCACAGTGTGAATCGGCTGTGAGTGTACATATATCTCCTCCTTCTTGATTAACTGCCATTTCTTTATTAACTTTAGGAGTTTTCATGACCAGACTACTATCTAGAATTTGTTAAGTCCCACTTTCTTATTTTATTAACCCAGTACAGTATTAAGCATCAGATTCTTTGCTATACCTATTCCAAAATTAAAATTCAGGATGTAGGCTATGGTAAGATGAGGGGAAAAAAATGTCAGTGAATATATAACAAGAAGCAGAGGAGCCCTGAGACATAAATTATGTCAGTTCTCAGGATAATTTACTCTGCTGATGATATAATGAGATTGAAAATTATCACATGGCCAGAAGGTCTGCAGCATTGCCATTGTAGAATTGCTTCACTGGCAGCGCCGCACATATAGAAGAAATTAGGATTTTTAAAGCAAAGATAACCAGTTGGCGCATAAGATGATTTTTATTTTTAGAAAGTCTAATTCTGTGAAAATCTACTGTATAATGGGGCTAGGGAGACACAGAAAAAAATGTAAAGATTGTCTGACCCAGTCTTTATTTTTAGAGATGACAAAATTCAGCGCTTGGGACTACCCTGCTGACCAAAAGACTTTACAGGACCCTATGTTGGGCCCTGCTTATTTCTCTTTCATCACTGGCTTGAAAACACGTAATGACAATTTTTAGAGAAAAAGTGAAAACAGACTTAACCTGATTTTCCAGAGTTGACAAGGCACTGGAAGGCCAGAGAGTGCTGCTTCCTACTTGGTTCTTAGAAGCAGCTGAGAAAACCCTTAACTAGGTGGACTCTTAGAATTCGATGAAAGAACTGGAAACAAAATTCATTTGGAAATGATGGGGAATTTTAAATATTACAGTTAGGAAAATCCGGTATACCTGTGTTTATTACTTACATTGGGGATGACTTAAAGTAGGGTGGAAACTCTTGGGAAGATTTTCAAGGCTTCTAAAAAGAGATGCTGGCAATAACCACAAGGCTGTGACTCAAGCTCTCTGAGAGCAAGCTCATTAATTGCAGAAATCAGATTGCTAGATGTCAGCGGGTCTTATCTCATAAGATCAAATCCACATTTTCACTGTTGCAAAATAGTCTTCTGAGAATTCAGTGCATTGAGCAAAACACCTGTGTAGCAGGACTTCAGTGCTAAACATGTGAGAGATAATGCTTTGAATCTAGAGACTTAAGGTTTGAATTTGCATCTTTTCCCTGTTAACATGTAATAATTTAAACAGAGAAAACTTGCTCTCATTGAGCCATTCTAGGCATAGATGCACACTCATGCTTACATCATAGCATAGTAGTTGCTAGGCAACAAAACTAAATGTCAGGTTTTTTCATGACAGCATATCATAGTAAGCTTTAAGAAAACAAATAGTTTTATAAGGTGAAAGAATTTCATCTTTCCACTATATCTTTACCATTGTATAAAGCAGTAGGAAGCCACGTGCACTTCCAAAAGTGACCCGTAGATAATATTATCATGAGAATCCCTGTTGAAGGTATATTTAAAGCTGTGAGTTTAAAAGAACACTTAGTACATAACTAATCAACTGACTTACTTCCTGACCTCCCTCCCCACATACCCCATATACACATGTGCACACACTCACACAAGGTTTCCAACAGTTGATGCCAACCTATCATGGAAAGCTATTTACACAGTCTTGCTTTGGCTTGCACGTTGTTTACACCAATGGGAACAGCACAATGAACATTTAAGAAGAGCTTAAAACAAAATGGTGTCTGTTATGTGTGTGTGTATACATATATGTACACATATACATACATACACATATGTATATATTTTAAGAGCTTTTTATTGGTACCTTGTGGTCGGTTCTAATTTGAGAGAGTGTGTAGTTTTGTCATGAAAATAGAATTAAAGGTGAAATATTTCAAAGAAAGCTCACAGAATAAGAGCCTGTTAAATAATAACTTGAGGAAAAAGTAAAACACTATGCCTCAGTCATGCACATTGTTATATTGGTGTGTCCATGAAACATCCATGTGAAAAACCAGTAAATACACAGCCTGAAGAAACTGGCATGAACTGGGTGGACCCCTTGGCCCTGATCCAGGGAATGCCTGGTCACTATCAAGCCTCATCCAGTCCTAATCTCTCCCTGATCCATAAAACAGCTCTGGCAAATGAGCATCAAAAAGGGAAAGGAGGCAGAACTAAGAGAAACTCACTGAGCGCCCAGACTTTGCATTGTCCAACAGCTGTGACAAGTCAGCGCTCTAGGTCAACACTGGGGAGAACTCTGCCACCTGGGAATCAAAGCACAAGCTTTGGAGGCAGTCCACCCGGATTTGTATCCCAGCTCTGGTTGCAAGAGCTTGGGCAAATCACTTACCCTCTTTGAGTCTCAATTTTTCCTTCTTCTGTAAATTGACAAAGGGAAACCATTCCTTCCAGAATTGTAAATGTTAAAATGACCCAGTGGGAAATTCCCTCGCAGTCCAATGGTTAGGACCCTGTGCGCTCACTGCCAAGGGCCGTGGGTTCAATCCCTGGTCAGGGAAGTGAAATCCCACAAGCTGCACAGCACAGCCAAAAAAATAAATAAGTAAAAATAAAATGACACAGTGTGTTTAAGGCTCATTAAATGTGTCGATATAATGATAGCAAAGTGAACCATGCACCCATCACAGGAAAAATGCTCTTGCTCTCTGGGTGATTTAGGAACCTACATCTTAACAACTTGGAGAATAAAGAAATACAGCCAGGCACAGTTAGTTAACTTTCTTTCCCTCGGGGTTAGAAACCTAAACCCCAAGGCCCTGTGTAGTCTCAGCCAGAGGTCCCCAGGAAGACGGGTTTGTCGCATCAGACACACACTTCCCAGAACCTTCCCCCATGACACCAGACAATCAAGGATTGGCGTTGCTTAAAAAGATCTGAGATCATTTTCAGTTCTTTCATTTAAGACTTGGCAGCTTGGCAAAATTTTCTGATTTTTTTTTTCCTTGGCATTTATCCTAAAACTGTGGGAAATTACCAGTGACTTCTCCCTCGCATTGTATTCCATGAGGAACTACACCAAGGAAAAGTAATAGCTCTGAACTGGATCAGTAGCATACGAGTTGTTCTCCCCCTTGCGGAGTACATCCATCTCATTCGGAAAATACAGATAAATGCCTGCATACTCTTAACGTAGCAGTAATTATCTCCTGATAAAGTAACAGAATGAGTGTTTGTCATTTAGTTTATGACAAGAAACCCTGATGTAGGCTCTGTCCCATTTTCTAAGATGGAATCATCTCACCAAGAAAAATGTGTTTGTTGTTTCTGAATGCGAGGAGAGGTGGGAGAGAGATCTCTTCTTCTCCATGAGGGAATCATGTTTCCCTTAAAAGGACCATTCCCTTCATAACAGTTGCACGTGACCGTCCGCTGCAGTCTTTCTAACAGAGTTTGTGCCTCTTCCCGTAGGCCCTTGACGGGTTCTTCTTTGTCGTGAACCTGGAAGGCAACGTTGTGTTTGTTTCAGAGAATGTGACACAGTACCTAAGGTATAACCAGGAAGAGCTGATGAACAAAAGTGTCTATAGCATTCTGCACGTTGGGGACCACACTGAATTCGTCAAAAACCTGCTGCCAAAGTCCATAGGTAAACGAATGTCCTCCGGGTCTCCGCTCACCACCCCACACCACCCCACCCCCACATACATCGTCTTGGCCGGCGGGAGGTGAAACAGACTCTTTTCTGTCAGTCAGGGATAACAGTAACTGGGGAGTGTTGTAAGAGATGCTTGTGTTAAATGTTTTAAGCTTAGAAGTCATGGAGAAAAGCCCATCTGTAGATATTGGTCTATGAATGATCGTTTTGACCCTATATTTAAAGTAAGTGAAAGGACTTCAGATGGAAAGCAGTATATGGCAACTATTTTCATGGGGTTTGTTTGGTGATTTTTTTTTTCAAGACAGTGCCCAATTGCCTCCCACCCTACCCAGTGCCAGCCGACTCTGTTTGTCCTTTTTCTCCATGACCACTTAAGAAGTAGAAGGTCACGAGAAGCTTGAGATTGAGTTTATTTTGAGTCCCGGCTTGTGAAGAGTATGATGTGGGTGTATACGACGTTCTAAAAATAAAATGTGAAGGAACAAGTGGTGTGTCGCGGTTCGGATGCTCTCAGCCTGGGAGCCCGAAGTGGGCTCTTTGGCTTCACAGACTCTCATGGCTCTGCAGGTGACACGGCTGTGTACTGCCTCCTTCCCCACCCACTGCTGCCCCTTCCTGCCCTCCTCATCTTGACCTGGAGATGCTGTCCAAAAGCGTCCGTGATTATAAAGGGCCATATTTTAAAGTGGGTGGTTCACTGTATGGGCCCACCTCAGTGGCTGCTTGGGGAGCATAACTGTTCCCACTCACTAAATGCTCTTTTTTAATATTCTCACTTAAACTGATGATGCTAAGAACATCTTCATGGCTAAAAAGAAGTGCATATTTTAGTAGAGAATAAAGTCAAGTCCTGAGTTAGCAAATGTTTTTGTTCCTTTTCTTAAAACTGTTTATACTGGCTGGTCTCATTGTCACCACAGTAAATAGGAAAAGGCCCTTTCACATTCCGTTATGGCTAGCTCTTCTTTTAATAGGATAAACCCTTTGTTTAAAGTGACTGCAACAGTAATACAAAATGTGAGATCCTTCTATTATATCCTGTAGTAAATGAACAAGAAAATGGGATTTCTTGTTTCAAATAACTAGTATTTTCAAATCTCTTCAGTAATTTTATGACTTCCTCAAAGGACCTGTACTTGTTAATTCAATATTATTATTTATTCACTTGTCTAAATAGCTCTCTGCCTTACATTATATTGTATTTTTTTATACTTTCAAATTACTTATTAACCTGAGTTAATAAGAGGTCTTTTTTCCTTTGATTACTCTATGTAGTCTCCTTTATGTAAATAAGCTTTTAAGAATATTGATGGTAAAATAAACTTTTCAGATGTCTATATAAAGCTAGCTGTGGTTCCTTCAGTAAAACAGTTTCTTGCAGTTAACTTGATATTTCCTTTTTCTCTCTAGGATTTGTTTCCTTCTTTCCGTCTCTGCAGCCCAGTGTCTGTGGGGTTAGCACTGTGGGACCTAATTGGTCCTTCAAATGTTTTCTAGCTAGTGACTTTTGAGAGTGCTTTGCTTATCTTATGACTGGCCCGTTTTTATTTCTCTTTTTGGTTTCTCTAATGCATCTGAAAAAAAAACATGTCTTTCTTCTCTTACATCACCTTTTTCTTGAATTAATATATAAGTTTAATATATTGGTATTAAATTCCTAAGTATTGATAAGAAAATAGAAGACATAGTATAGTAGTATTTCACTGAAAGGGAATAAATGACATTAGCAGTGTATTCTCAAGATTATTTCAGTCTTAATGAAGAAAAAAGATACAGCCCAATTACAGATTATACACTTCAAATTTTGGTGAAGTTTTAGGGAAGAGGGGTCAGTAAGAAGCAACAGGACCTCAAGCCTTGGGGCAGGAGTACATGTGGGTAGGAGACGTGGAGACGTCCTGGCCTTAAGACGAGGTAGCAGGTGCAGAGATGTGCATGTGGGACCGGGGAGGGACAGTGACGGGGGCAGGTCTTGTGCTCAGCAACGTGAAAGGTCCAGCTGGATGGGTAAGAGGGGGCTGGTGAGAAATCAGGGCCTGAGCTCGGAGGGAAAGGGTCCGGGTGAAGACTAACCAGTGTGATAGACATTTGAGATTCCCACGAAGTTTCCCAAGAATTCACCCAGTCATTCTTCCCCCTATAGATTTCGAAGTTACTTAGAAAAGTGTAAACACCATATGAAAGTAAAATCACTGCGTGTTTCCTACCCTGTTTTGATAACTTGGCAGAAGCCAGTCTGACACTAGTTTCTTCACCCTGTTGGCTTGCTTTTGCCTTTTGCTCAGTGAACGGGGGAGCTTGGTCCGGCGAACCTCCCAGGCGGAACAGCCATACTTTCAACTGTCGGATGCTGGTAAAACCTTTACCTGAGTCAGAAGAGGAAGGTCATGATAACCAGGAAGCACATCAGAAATACGAAACTATGCAGTGCTTTGCTGTCTCTCAACCAAAGTCCATCAAAGAAGAAGGAGAAGGTAGGGGCCACTTCTCTTATGTTAGTGTCATGTATTCCTGTGCTACTTCTTTCACACTTAATAATCTGAAACTAGAGGCCGCACAAAGGAAAATATAGAGGCAGTTCCTTTGTTCTTTTCACCTACTCAACAATTCTTGTGCTCAGTTTAATTATCAAGTCTTTAAAACTGCACTATCCAATAGAATTTTCTGCGGCGAGGGCAGTGTTACGTGTCTGCAGCGTCCAGAACAGCCACCACTAGCCACGGGTAGTTGTTGAGAATCTGAAATGTCAGTAATGCAACTGGGGACCAAATTGTCTATTTTGTTAAGTCTTCATTTAAATACCCCGTGTGGCTAGCAGCTACCCTGCCAGAACAATTCCACTAGTATTGAACCTCTCAGGGATCCTAGGCATCTCTGAACATCTGCAGCAAGGTCCAAGCCACACCTTAGAAAACACCCATGGTACAAAGAACATCTTTTGTATACTTCCGAGGGATTAATGAATTTTGTGTGGTTTGTCTATGGATGCTGCATCCAGAATAAGAGAGGATGGAGATGGGAGTGGGAGTGGGAGACGAGTTCCAAACTGTAAGCTCTTAGGCGCTTCCTTTTAAAGAGATACTGATATAGTGTCCACCCCTATGCCTTCTGAGGAGATTGCTCTACACCTCTGAGACTGTCACTGTCTACGATATGGGACAGTGCTGAATATGGCCTCCTGTGTGTGTAGCAGAAGGGAAAGAGCCGAGGCCCGTCAGTCAGTAGAAACTTTGCGGGCTTTATAATCAGACAGGCCAGGTCCTACATCAGCTGCATATCAGCGCTGACTGTGGGCAAGCTTCTCAACCTCTCTGAACACCCACGTATTCTCTTAACCAGTGAAATCAACAATTCCAGTATCACAGTGTAATAAGGATTAAATGAGCATGCCTGTACCATGATTGGCATAGATATTTAATCCTCTTTTCAAAAAATATGTAAGTAATTTTTAATTTAAATTTTATTGGAAAGGAAGTAATTGAGCTGTCACAGATGATACATAGTTTTCAAAATTAAATTTTTACGTAGAGATGGAATGTCAAGCTGTTTTATTCTCCTGTATGCAACAGAGTAAGTGCTGCTAATTCATCTGTAATATTCTAAAGCCATATTCTATAGCTAAGCTAATTTATGGTTTTGTGCTGTATATGTCAACATGTTTGTCCGTTTAAAATCTGATTCTGAATGTTTACATAGTATAGCATAAGAGTAGGGTTTCTGAGCCATGGTGCACTCATGTTCAAATCCTCACTTCCCCAAAATTTTATTTGATGTTGGGTAAGTTACTGAAACTTCATGCTTTGGCTTCTCCTCTGTTAAGTGGAGATAATGCCAGTGCCTGCCTCATAGAGTTGTTAAGAGGATTAAATGAATCAGTAGCCTATAAAGCAGCTAGAAAGATGTCTATCTCATAGTAAGTGCTCAAAAATTTAGCTTTTATTATGTTGAAGATGAGGATTACATTTATGTTTGTGATACTATTATTGGATATGTTTAAAGACATTCTTTCCCAAATTTAAAATCATAAATCAGTGACATAAGGTATGAAGAGACTTTTTTTTAATCAACCTTTTATCCAGCACTTTTGAAATTGAAAGGGCTTGCAGTGTGCTCTGCGTGTTACAAGATAAAACACATCCTCCCTGATCTCCAGAAGTGAACACAGACACATAAAACAGTTGAAGTAGGGTAAGGAATAAATGCTTAGCATCAGTTGTGTGAGATCCTAGCCATGGCCAAGAAACTAAACTTGAGACACACTGCATTTTCTAGGATTTGTTCTCTGAATCTGAGTCTAGACTCTTTATATACTTTGTTTTAAATTGCATATTGCCATTGTAGGAGCATCAACATAGTTCAGGAGAACGTATATCTAGTTTTCCTATATCTTAATGAACCTAAAACTCAAAGAGAAAACCCTTGACAGTTTCAGTTGTCATCATTTGTAGGCTTTATTAAGAATTCAGCTGGTTGTTAATATCAGCCAGTTAATAAGAACGGGTTCCATTCATTTCCACCACTGGGGAGATGCTTTCGGATGGTCACCTGTAGTATAGCAGATGCGCATTCATCGTGTGTCGTGTGGCTTCAGCAGTTTATCCTCAGCTCCCCATATCTCAGCCTCCCCCAGCTGCTTCCCACTCCAGGTGAGGACCAGAGGTACATAGTGTCTCGTTGCTCTCTCCCTTACTGACCTACAAGGTTGTGCTGTCATAAGTGCATTTGATTTTGTTTGAAACACTACAAAAGACTCCTATGATAACCATCAATGTATGTGATTGAAGATTTGCAGTCCTGCTTGATTTGTGTGGCTAGAAGAGTTCCCATGAAGGAGAGACCAGCTCTTCCCTCATCAGAAAGTTTCACTACTCGCCAAGATCTCCAAGGTAAATTTTCTCAGCAGAGAAGGGCAAAGAAATCATTCTAGAATACTTAGGTGTTTGTCAATGCAAAGAATGGTCTAGAAGCTGATGAAGAAGCTGAGCACAGCAGCTGCTGCTGGGGCAGAAGCTAGAGGTGGGGTGGTGGGGGGACACTTCTTCTCACCTTCTACCTTCCTGGTCCATGCACTTACGCTACCTATTCCTAAAGAAATCAATTTTTATCTTTTTAAGATTTAACTATTTCTCTAAAGAATAGATCAGTGTGTAGGTCAAATGCTCACTGTTGTTTACTAGGCAAGATCACGTCCCTGGACACTAGCACCATGCGGGCAGCCATGAAGCCAGGCTGGGAGGACCTGGTGAGGAGGTGCATCCAGAAGTTCCACGCACAGCACGAGGGGGAGTCTGTGTCTTACGCAAAGAGGCATCATCACGAAGGTAACGATCTCTCAGTGATACTTCTCTTGAAGTTCATCTTGCTGATGAGCACTCTCTCTGCAACAGTGATTCCTGAACCCACCCTGGGGGCTTAGATCTGGTGACTCTTGCCCAGGACTGTCGCCATCTGAAGGGGAATTGAATAGGAGGAACTGTAGGGTTAAGAGCGTGATGAAGGAAGTCAAATTGAAGATGATAACCTCTCACAAAGGCAGATGAAAGGGAATGAGATCATTTTCTTCAATGCTCTGGCTTTTAGACATGTAAGACGGTGCTCTCAGGTCCCCTCTAATAGCCAAAAAGAAAAAACCACCTGAATCATAAGGATACTGTGAAAATAAGAATGAAAGGAAATTTGCAAGAACAGGTGAATTCCTGGTAGAGGTGACAGTGGGATCCTGAGGCCCACTGCCGCCACCACCTTCCAGATGAAGTCTAAAAAGAGACGTCGCTTCTAGAAAGAGATGAAGTCACTTGTCTGGGGTCATACAGTTGGTTAATAGGACACCTGGAGCTCAGCCCACAATGTCAGAGTCGTCTTTCAGTAATAACAGCAGCTCTCTCTGAGCTCCTGGTCTCTGCCCTGGCATTGGCCCCCTTCCTGTGGGCCGCTTGATCCCCACGGTCCACCCAGGGACGTGGGTGTTTGCCTCCCACGCTGTCGATGGGGAACTGATGCAGGTGACACGGACCCAGGAGCCTTTGATTAGAAAGTGTGAGCCCTGGAGGGACCTGAGGGTCGTCCCGGCCATCGCTCCACCTCACTACTTCCACTGCTGTTCTGCAGCGTCACTTTTTCTCAGGTGCATTCTGGTCTTTTGCTAAATTGGCGAGAAGAAAGGAAAAAAACATCCTTTCTTTAGTGCTTATTAAGGACTCCATCGGGGAGGGAGATACTTTTCACTTCCACCCTTCTGACCCTTCTCTCGTGGGCCCCGCGTGTCCTGGTTGGGGCACTTGGTTACCAGCATGGATTCCATCAGAGCCACGCTGCCTTTGAGGTACGGGGCCCTGTGCTTTGTAACTGAGTTTGGCAAATTGTCTCCAAATTTGCAGAAAATTTTATAACTCAGTATTGAAAATGCAGTTTTAGTTTGTCATCTTCCATCTAAGGTGCATCCATGACTGTTGTTGCTGTTCACTTGCTAAGTCACGTCCGACTCAGATCTCACGAACAGCAGGACACTAGCCTGCCCTGTCCTGCACTATCTCCTGGAGTTTGCTCAGACTTTTGTCCGTTGAGTCAGTGATGCCATCCAGCCATCTCATCCTCTGTCGCCCCTTTCTCCTCCTGCCCTCAATCTTTCCCAGCATCAGGGTCTTTTCTAATGAGTCGGCTCTATGCATCAGGTGGCCAAAAAGTTTTGGAGCTTCAGCTTCAGCATCAGTCCTTCCAGTGAATATTCAGGACTGATTTCCTTTAGGATTGACTGGTTGAATCTCCTTGCAGTCCGAGGGACTCTCAAGAGTCTTCTCCAGCACCACAGTTTGAAACTCTGGCATTTATCAATAGTGTTTGTATGTTAAAAAGTTTATGCTTTTAAGATTGCTTATGAAAAAATACAAGTCATGGTAAATAACCTGTATTTTTTTTTCATCCTGTTTATCCTTTTTATCTTCTTCATCCACATTTCTTAGAAATAAGCACTAAATCCAACCATTTGTGTCTTCCAGCATTTTTCTTTAAGTGCGAAAGAAAAAGAGAAAATAAAGATGCCACATTTGACAGAAATAAATAACTTACCTGCCATTTCACTAGATCTGGTTTAAAATAAAAAAAAACAGTAACAAAGAATAAGAAATCCCCCAGCAACCGTGTTCAGGGTCCTTGGGCTCTGAGTAGCAATGCCCCATGTTTAATCCTGTGGCTTCCTGAACTCCTTACACAAGGGTTTACACATATGTACTAGGCACAGCGCTAGGTTTAAACAGAGGGGACCCACTGAAAGGAAACTCTACCATGTATAAAATGCATTTCATCCAAGTGTATGAAATAAGTTGGATTGCAGGTAATCATTAGTATTGAATAAAAATCTACCAGAAGACTTTGTTTACATGGAGGAGCTTCCTGAATGTGTTCAGGGGCTTGCTGACACAAATCTGCTCAGTGGAAGTTCTTGATGTAGACGAATGGTAATGGAAAATCTCAAAGGATCACTGCCAAGGTCGGATAAAATTCTGAAATTATAAGCCACTGGAAATACGAATCCTATTATAAAAATGGTATTCCTGCTGCCGTTGGCTGGCATACTGAGTATGGAAAGCCAGATGCGCATATGTACAGTAATTTGTTTCCAGTACTGCCACTTCAGAGGAATCATGCAACAGTTGGTAGCAGAAAGTGATACCTAAATACTCTGTGTCCCTACCTGGAACTGAGCAGGGGGTTTACCAGGGAAATTGCTCAAAGTGAAATTTTACCAACAAGTCTGAATCTTCATTGTATGTCAGTACCTGCTCGTGTGTGTGTGTGTGTGTGTGTGTGTGTGTTTCGGTAATTTCGTGGAATGATGAATGTACTTGGTCACTTTGGGACTGACTATTCCACCCACAAAATTTGTGCTGAGGATTATGTGGTAAAAAATGGCAGTCGTCTTAAAATGGTTTAGGAGGTAAGGTAACTAAACCATGTGGCTGAATCAAATGTTCTTTTTTTTAATATGCAGTATTTGACAGCTTTAAAATGCAGTTGTTTTAAAGATAAATATGAAATTTCGAGAGAAATTATTTTAGCTTAGTGTTATATTTTCTGCTGTAGTCCTGAAAATGGAAATAACTGATGTCATTATCCAGATGTTAAACCAATTCCGTGTCACTCAGAGTTGTGCTTTTATTATTTCCGTTTTCTATTTAGCCTTCTTTTTTCTCTGAAAAGATCCCTGTGGTTGTTTATGTTTTACTTCCTGTTGCCCTGACCACAGAAATAATATGTCTTACACACTGAGAAACAAAATTGGAGAATGGTACTATGATATAATGGATTAAATAGTTTGTAACTTCAAGATGAATATTCAGAGGCTATATTCAGTGTCATAAGTTTTACATAATATTTACTATTGTATTAAAGAGAAATTAAAGGCACATTGTACCCTTTAGAGGTAATCCTGTTTATAACACCATATTACTTCCTAACGTTTCAGACAAATCATTGCAAAACTTTTTTTGAGCTAATAAATTGTTTATACTCTATCTCACCATGATACTGAAGATTTTTAAAAGAATATGGTTGGGGAATCAAAACTTCATTTCGAGGGAAGAAATCCCAGTGTACTGAAATTATTGGCATCTTGAGAGGAAAATAAATATGCTTTTAAAAATGGATAATGGATAATGTTCTGTCATAAAGTATTACTTACAACTCTCTTCAGCCTGCTGGGAGGAAGATATTAAACTTAACCAAGTTGATTACTGTTATCATGTCTGGTCCCACCCCCGCCCCCAGTTTTGTTTCTAACCATGCATTCTGCTTCCTTGCTCGCCTGCAGTGCTGAGACAGGGATTGGCATTCAGTCAGATCTACCGTTTTTCCTTGTCTGACGGCACCCTTGTGGCCGCGCAAACGAAGAGCAAGCTCATCCGATCTCAGACTACTAACGAACCTCAGCTCGTGATATCTTTGCATGTGCTGCACAGGTAAGCCTCGTTCTGACACACCATCTCCCCCGCCCAGCTCAGGAGGCCAAGTTCTGAAAGCAGATTTTATCCCAGAGCTTGTCTGCTTGGGTAGACATTTCTGTTGACCAACCCCAGTCATGTAAATATAAATTGATTTGTTATTGGGACTTCCCTGGTGGTCCAGTGGTTTAAGACTTCCAGTGCAAGGGGTAGGGATAGTTCAGTCCCTGTTTAGGAAACTAAGATCCCCCATGCCTCATGGCTGAAAAACCAAAACGGAAGCGGAAATAATGTTGTAGCAAATCCAATAAAGACTTTTAAAATGGTTCACATCAACAAAAAAAGAAAGAGAAAAGTAAACTGTTGGCTAAAAGAAGACAACTTCTGACACTGAAATTCAAATTAAGGCTGCACTTTGAACTTTGGCCTTAAGACTAATACATTTTATTTTATTTATTTATTTATTTAATTTTCTTGGCCGAGCCATGCAGCTTGTGGGATCTTAGTTCCCTGACCAGGGATTGAACCTAGGCCCTCACCAGTGAATACTTGGGAGGCCTAACGACTGGACCACCAGGGAATTCCCAATACTAGAGAATTTTAAAACCTAACTAGAAGGACACAAGCTCACACTTACTGACTGCCTGTCACATCAGAGGAGGAAAATAGATCACTTCCCAGCAGTGACACATCCTGGGCAGGAATTCAGAATGACTTCTGCTCCCATGTGTTTAGATTTGAAACTTTCAAATATACATATACTTATAAAGGAGTATTTTAGATTGTTATTCTCAGCTTTAAATTAACCTTTTGCATTAGACTTTAAATTGAAAGGTAGTAAACATTTCCCCAAAAAATAAAAGTGAGGAAAATTGAATGTTGATTTTTAAAGTAAATATCATAAACCATCTTGTTTTAGAGCACAAATTTAGGGAAATGATTGCATTTCAAGTTATGTAAATATTTATGTGTGTGCTGTATAAAACTTTATGAGTTACTATCAGCAGATATAAAGTTGCTCTAGAGTTCCCTTTTATTACACTTCTCAATTATGTATTTTGTTATTTAGAAATTAAAATCAAGCGGCCCTGTTTGCCAACTCTTAATAAATCCGACCTCAAAACAATCTGAAAGTGATTACAGATGGGCCAGATTGCTCCCCCCTAACTGAAAGCTGATGTTTGATAATTTGTGAAACCTGTTTTGTTTGGATTTGTGAATGCATTTGGTAACTCACGAGTGACTGCCAAGCTGTAAATTAAAGCTCACAGGGCTTGGAAAATTGTCCAGCTTAGAAAGCTGCCCTGAGTGCAGGAGTGGAGTGGGGAAAGCTGCCCTGAGTGCAGGAGTGGAGTGGGGTGGCCTGCGAGTTAGGGACTAAGATCCCAGAGTAAGGGTGATCTGCAGCTCCTCGCATATGGTCTGAGAGGCGCTCACTTGGCCTTCTAGGGGAACCCAGGCAGGGGACTTGTTAGACAGGTAACCGAATTCCCAACACTTTGGGTAACTTTGTTGGCTCGAAAACTTGGAGAGTTTCGAATAGTTGTGGCGGGTTTTTTTTTTCCTCTTAAGGTTTACTATTCATCTTGAGCCAAGTAGCCCACATCAAGCTCCAGGCTCACAGATGGGTCTCTTGTTAGGAATTGTAATCTCTGGCAAATAATTGAAGACAGCTATGCTTGCTTGGGTCATTTCTTTCAGACAGTACAAGCTCCCAGTTATTCATGATAACATACCGGTTAATGAGCAAGGTATAGTATGTAACTGGAACCCTGCTAATGTCTTGTCTAGCAAATACGATGTCAACATGGTAGTAGTCAAATTTAAACACAAACTCCCTCTGTAAAACCACAGACGTCTTAATGAATGGACTGGAAAACATCCCTCTTGGTCCTAAATGCTGCATGTTCAATCTTGCCCATAATTGCAGATGGTTTCATCAAAGTATTATCTTTCTTTTCCTTCCATGTCATCCGTTCTTTTAAAGAAATGAAGCAATCTCATCTTTGAAAATTAATAACAACTTGCTCAGTATCTTCCCTTTCATCTTATATGTCTTTCCTCATCTTACAGAGAGCAGAATGTATGTGTAATGAATCCGGATCTGACTGGACAAGCGATGGGGAAGCCACTGAATCCAATTAGCTCTAGCAGCCCTGCCCACCCGGCCATGTGCAGTGGGAACCCTGGTCAGGATATGACCCTCAGTAGCAATATAAACTTCCCCATGAACGGCCCAAAAGAACAGATGGGCATGCCCATGGGCAGGTTCGGTGGTTCCGGGGGAATGAACCACGTGTCCAGCATGCAAGCAACCACTCCTCAGGGTAGTAACTATGCACTCAAAATGAACAGCCCCTCACAAAGCAGCCCAGGCCTGAATCCGGGACAGCCCAGCTCCATGCTCTCGCCAAGGCATCGCATGAGCCCCGGGGTGGCCGGAAGCCCTCGAATCCCTCCCAGTCAGTTCTCCCCCGCAGGAAGCTTGCATTCCCCCGTGGGAGTTTGCAGCAGCACAGGAAATAGCCATAGCTACACCAACAGTTCCCTCAACGCGCTGCAGGCCCTCAGCGAGGGGCACGGGGTCTCGTTGGGGTCATCGTTGGCCTCCCCAGACCTCAAAATGGGCAATCTGCAAAACTCCCCAGTGAATATGAATCCCCCCCAGCTCAGCAAGATGGGGAGCTTAGACTCCAAAGACTGTTTTGGACTTTACGGGGAGCCTCCAGAAGGGCCAGCTGGGCCAGCGGAGAGCAGCTGCCACCCTGGGGAGCAGAAGGATCCCAGCGAGGCTGGCCTGCCTCCAGCTGGGAGCAATGAGAGACCCGACGGGCAGAGCCGACTCCTCGACAACAAGGGGCAGACCAAACTCCTGCAGCTGCTGACCACCAAATCCGACCAGATAGAGCCCTCGCCGCTGCCCAGCTCTCTGTCAGACACCAACAAGGACTCCACAGGCAGCTTGCCCGGCCCCGGGTCGACGCATGGGACTTCGCTCAAGGAGAAGCATAAGATTTTGCACAGACTCCTGCAGGACAGCAGCTCCCCTGTGGACTTGGCAAAGCTGACAGCAGAAGCCACGGGCAAGGAGCTGAGCCAGGAGGCCAGCAGCACAGCTCCTGGGTCCGAGGCGACCATCAAGCAGGAGCCAGTGAGCCCCAAGAAGAAAGAGAATGCACTACTTCGCTATCTGCTCGATAAAGACGATACTAAAGATATCGGTTTACCAGAAATCACCCCCAAACTTGAGCGACTGGACAGTAAGACGGACCCTGCCAGCAACACGAAATTAATAGCTTTGAAAACTGAGAAGGAGGAGATGAGCTTCGAGCCCAGTGACCAGGTAAGGTTTGTTGAGTGTTCTCCCAAGGGTACTAATTCATAGCCATCAAGGATTTCTCCACAAGGGGCCTGCTGAGGCCTCAGGGGACCTGATGAAAATAAGCCTCCTCCTTGGTGGTTCTTGCTTTGAGACAGAGGTAATTCTCACTGAGGTCGTGAGTTCCAAACACTCTTGCCTAACAAAGAATGGAGTCGTTGTTCAGTCGCTAAAAGTCATGTCCAGTGCTTGAGACCCCACGGACTGCAGCACGCCAGGCTTCCCTGTCCTTCACTATCTCGCAGAGTTTGCTCAAACTCATGTCCATTGAGTCATGATGCCATCCAACCATCTCATCCTCTTCTGCCCCCTTCTCCTCCTGTCCTCAGTCTTTCCCAGCATCAGAGTCTTTCCAGTGAGTCAGCTCTTCCCATCAGGTGGCCAAAGTCTTGGAGCTTGAGCTTCAGCATCAGTCCTTCCAGTTAATATCTGGGGTTGATTTCCCTTAGGATTGACTGGTTTGATCTCCCTGCAGTCCAAGAGACTCTTCAAGAGTTCTCCAGCACCATAATTCAAAAGCATCAATTCTTTGGTGGTCCCTCTTTATGGCCCACCTCTCACATCTATACGTGACTACTGGAAAACCCATAGCTTTGACTATAGGGACCTTTGCTGGCAGAGAATAGAGCAGATGCTGACTTTTATTTTGTGAAGGGCCAAATGGTAATATTTCTTGCCACACACTCTGTAACACAGCTGTTCAGCTCTGCCACCGGAGGGCTACAAAAGCAATCCTAGATGCTAGGGGAACAAGTAAGCCTGCTGTGTTTCAGTCGAACTTTATCGACAGGCACTGATGCTTGAATTTTACACAATTTTCATGTGTCACAAGATATTCTTCTTTTGAAGTTTTTTTCAATTATTAATAACTGTCAATCCCTTCTTAGCTCATGGGCCATACAGAAACAGGTAGCTTTTCACACACAGGGCAGCTGGGCTTTACCAACCCCTGGTATCAGAAGACATCTCACTTGGAAACAATCACTTCCTCGAAAGTGGGTTGGGTCAGAGTAGACTTTAGTAAATGATTTCTTACTTACCTTTCTCTCTTTTTAAGATCAGAGTCTGGCTGGTTTTCAAACTTAATGAAAGTCATTCTGCCTCTCTTTATTCTCAGCCAGGACTTATGCTTGATGCTGAAGAATTTCTTAGGCCATCAGTAAAAACTTATTTAAGGGGAAATAAAGAGGAGAGGAGAGGTAGAATTGGCCTGGGTCTTGGTATAATTGAGCCACCAAATATCAAACATAAGTGCAAAACTGAAATAATAGGTGGTGCTATCTGTTGTTCTTACTTGAAAAATGAATTCCCTGAAAAAAAAAAAATCCAGGATAGCTAAAATAATATTCGAAGTCATCCTTGATGACATGCTGAGGTAGTGACATCACAGGGAAAACGCCAACAGTCTAATATTTTTGTTTATGTTAAAAAAATGAGCCATTACTGACAATAATGGCTGGGCATAAGGGGCTTTCTGGGGAATCAGCAACTGGCTGGGTTCACGATGTCAGGAGCACTGCCTTCAGTCGTGGTGGGTGCGAAGTGAAGAAGCTGCCCGAACCTCTTGACTTAAAGTGGTTCACTGACTTGGCCTTGGAACTTGTTTTGCAAGTGGACACTTTAGGTGTCGCTGTTTCAGGTGTGCACGGGAAGAGGAGAGGTTAGCACCCCTGACCACCCGGGGACCTCCTAGGTGGAGGCTGAGCCTGGGGGCGGCGCTAGGGTGGAGAGGCCTGATGGGCCCCGGCACGGGGCTGGGGCCACACATCCTCTGACAGCCGGGCTCCTTCTGCGTCCTGAGCACAAGCTTTCTGTCCATCTTCCACTCTGATGTCTGGCCCACTACCACCATTCTGTGAGGGCTTTGTGCCATTCAGGAGGGAAACAGCGTCATGGTATAAACACCTTTGGTGATGAATCCTTAAACTTAGCTGTTGGTGCAGAGCTCTCAACACCGGCTACTCTGTGATGCTGTGAGATCATTACATGGGGACTCAGCAGAAACTTAATAACCATATCTTGAATACAGTGTCGTGTAAAACCACACTGACAGCTGCAGACGTTTTAATCTTTTGAGGTTTACTAGATTAGAATACACAGGGCTAGTGGCAGTTCAGAGTGGCAGGCACAGATACTGTCACTCAGGCTTCTTGACACACGCTAGAGGGCAAGATGGTGACTCACGAGGTCCACCTTGGCTTAGTGGCTAAGTGGTTGGTCCCTCCCTCCCGGAACAGTTTATTTCTATCCCTAGACTGAGGCCCTAGGGACTTAAAGGGTATGGAAAGGGGGGCGCTGTTTGGCATTTTTATATTTAGCTATGTGATTACATTAGCTTCATACAAGAAACTAACAAAGGAGAAGGTTTTTTTAAGTCCTTGAGTCACTTGCAGTTTCTAATTGGTATTTATAAGAACGTTTTTAAAATCAAAACTGTCTCACTTTGGGAATTTAAAGCACAGAGTATTATCTGCACAAATCTGTCATTTTGAATGGACACATACAGGCATACACACAGACGTACACACAGTATTTTTTTCTTAATGAAACCCAGTTCCTGGTTTTACCTTCTATCCATTCCCATTTAAAACTCCACCCCAAAAATACTGCTTCAGAGCAATTTTAACATCAAAAACGTTGCAGCTTGAAAAGAAAGGTTACCACAGGAAGTATGCATTACCTAAATTTAGATCAAAGTTAGAATGACTGACTTTAAGGGAAAAAAAAGAAACAGGGATTCTTTCACTCCCCTCCCTCCTTCACTTTTCCCAAATACAGATTGATTCTATCTCCCGTTGACTTCTAGGCACATTTTATCTAAGACTTTTCTTTCATTTCAAGGGAACACAACACATTTTTATTTAGTAAGATAAACTGCTAGCGAGCCTGAACTGCACAGTTAACTTTCTTGTTATTTTGACTCAGAAAAGAACTATTATCGAGTGTGTGTTTAACCTATCACTAACTTATTAAGGGCAGGAAGTACTTCAATGGCGCTGTTATACTGAAAATAGCATTCTTCACTGGGTAGAGTATTTAAACAACGTTTGTTTCTACAGTGTTTCATAACCAACAGGAAACAATGACAGAGAAATTTCCAATATGTTCACTGACTTAAGTTATATACTTATTTACACAAGGGAGCATGTGTAAAGGATACTAACTAAATGGTACTCTTAGGCTTTCTTAATGCTTCTGGGCCACTTATGATGAGGGTTTAGAAATAGTCTGTAGAGAATTTCTTCTTGCTATTTGGCTCCATTAGAAGAGCAAACCATGTTTTAAACTGGTAGTGGCCTGAAAATTTCCCTCCAAACATGGTAGAACTGTGTTACCATTTTTTAAAGCAATTTTCTCTTAGGCAAACGTAAAATTACTAGTTTTTAAAAAATTTTTTGAAACATTGTTTTGTAGTTTATTTGAATACACGTCATTAAAATACATATGTTCTTTCTATTTCCTTCAGGGAACAAATTGATTTGACACATGAAAAATTCATAAAACCAGGAAAATGAAAAATTACAGAAATCAAGTCCAATTTTCATTTTGTAGAACTTTTACAAAAATCTTTCTGACTCATTTTCTGCCTGAAATAGTTTAAACCAGCTCTTCAAATTGATGTGGCTAATTTGAGCGTTCGAAGAGATGCCTAAGCAAAACTTTGAAGTATCTTGGCAAAGCGTTTTAAAGGAAGGCATTAATCTTTTTGTCTTGTGAAGAAATCATGCCTAAGAAAGGAACTAGAAGAACTTTTGATGAGAATTAAAGCTTACAAAAACTTGAGGGAAGAAATGTTTGATCAGAAACTTAGCGTGATCAAATCTACCCCTTCTAGAACTTCCATGACTGCAGAAGAAAATGCCTATAGATGTCAAAGTTTATTGCTAGGCAGCCCAAGGCATATAGATACTCTCCTTGAAGAAGAAAATTTCTTGAAGTAAATTTAAAACAGATTAATTTAAATGTGTACTCCAAAAATAGAGAAGAAATAAACATAGGCAAAGCAATATTAACTCTAGTAGGGAAATTTTCATAATGCATTTTTCTAATGGTGAGCTGAATAAAAATTAGCAGATTATTTGAAATAAAGAACCAAAAACTTGGTTGAAACCATCCAAATGTATTTTAATGTGTGTGTGTGTGGAGAAAGAGATTAATTTTAGCCTTATTTTCAACTCATTATATATATTAAACCCAAGAGTAAATCACAATGAAAAACCACAAGTCCTGTCATTAGAACTCTTTGAAACTATGATAGTTATTTTTCTATTCAAGATGGTTTTAAGTGTCATTTTATCTGAGTGAAAAGAGTAAAGGTAAAAGAGAAAGGTAGGAGTCTAGATCCAGACTATCAATCAGTATTGTAAAAGCTTTCTTTTACACACATCTGGGATTGGGAGCAAATATAAGGGCATTCATTGAGGAAATTAATATACTGTATTTTTATCATCATTTGTATAAATCTGTATTGAGTGTTTCTCATTCAAGGCATCTGCAAAGATTTCTCAAGAAATTACTTATTACTTCTAATGACCCACCCTCTCACTGCGCCACCCACAATTTTAAAATACTCCACACAGATCAGACTGTAGTAGGGAAACTCTCTAATAAACTTCAGTTTATTAGAACCTCTTTCTTACGTCCATAGCTATTTTCAAGACCAACTATAAGGATATTTGTCAATTTTTATAAAACTTTTTTTCTGAGAAATTATAGGAACTTTGTGAGAAAATTGAGTTGATTCTGGGAAGTTTTTTAATTACAGGTTTAAATGGCTGAGGGAACCGTGTTGGCTGAGTGTCCATTGCCGTGTTCCGGGCACTGTCCTCAGAGGGCGTTAGATGTTGATACTGTACTCCTGTTTGTACCTTACATGTTCAGCAAAACATGATAAAGATGGCTTTCCAACAGAGTCACTTTACACATACATTTAACTTTCACAGAATTGTCCATACAGATTCAGGAAAAAAAAGAATAGGTATCTATTAAATGCTTAAGTTGTGTGAGCAGTTTTGCCCACCATTCAACAGACTTGACTCTGTTTTGGTTTGGTTTGGTTTGGTTTGGTTTTGGTTCCCTTGAAGCGCCGACGGTGTGAAAATGCAGCTACAGGCTTTTCCAGCGCAGAATGGTTCCCTCGTGGACTTCAGCAGTTCGGAGTAAAGCCAGAGAGGCAGTGTGCGCTGTCACTCGCTGGCCGTGTTGCCCGTGGGTGGGGGACATACAGTACGCTTCCTTCCTGAGCAGCTCTGAGGATCACTTTGTCTGTGTCTGCCCATACTATAGCATTCTAACTTTAGAACCTAACCCTTACCTAAGATGGAGCTCTCCCAAATTTGATCCCTGCCTCTTTTGTAAGAAACAGATGGCCAAACTAACTAGAAAATGGTCTTATAATTGCTCTAACAGTACATTAGAAATTTCCTGGAAAATGGATCACCAAGTTCTTGCTAAGCTAGTTGACTCTGAAACAAAGAGTCCAATAAAATATCACTTCATTGTATCCTTTCTTACTTGAGAAATTGTGTCCAGTAAAAAGACTTCCTAGATAGATATTACATTTGCCATAAATTGCAAAAAACTTAGTCCAGCTTCTCGTGTGTAGAATAAAACTATAAGCCATTCCGCTTTAAGTAAATTATATCATTTGAATTGCTAGTGTTAGACAAAAGGGTTAGTCATGGTCAAGGATTGAAAGTCCATCAGTGACTTTGGGGAAGTTACCTAACTTGTGTTTTTCCACCTACACATCAGGAAAATCATTCTTACCACTCTCTCCACTAGGAAATAATCTTGGGGTTTAACTTAGCCATTTTCTTGCATGGTTGGCACCATCGGATTTTAAATACTTGGCACCCAGATAGGTTCTACTTGAAAGAACATAAATTCAGTTGAGGTCTCGGGAAGAAAAGCACTAGCTGTGAAATAGGGGTGCTGCATACCATATTATTTTAATGTTGATAATTGAAATTATTTCAGGAAAGGGAAAAGTCATAAGAAACATGTTTGTAGCTTCTGTAAAGTCAAATTAATAGATGCAGTGATTGGAAATGACCTCCTGCCTCCCTGCATTTGTCCCCTAAGCTGATGAGGACTGAGAAAACCAGTGTCATTTGAAACTGAAAGTGTAAGCAGTAAAAAAAAAAATAACACCACTCAAATGGAAAAGACGGGGCTGAGCGGTTCAGGGCTACTTCAAGCTCATTGTGCATTTTACCTCTTGCTCTTAAAAAAAAAAAAAGAAAAAGGAAAGAAAAACAAAGTTCTAAAGGGAAATGACCATTTACTAAATACTGATTTCGTGTAAACTTGGATCATACTTTCCACCCGTTTTTTGTTGTTGTTATTTCTTCAAGCGAGTTAACCACTAAACCTGGGCCTAGACTGTAAATCCTAGTACACACGTGGTTAATTAGAAATACTCATACTCATGATTAATTGAATTATTAGCATAAAATAAAGGGGAATTTATAAATTGCCATTGAATCCCAGTGCTGAAAGAGAGCTTTCTTTCTAATTCAGTCTTCTCTTTTTACCAAGGAGGAAATTAAGGGGCAGGAGATTAAATTATTTGTCCTTTGTCAGTTTAATTTTTTTGTTGTTGTTGTTAAAGATGATCAATAAACAGTGAGGCCCAAGGTTCGCATGTGTCCGCATCTCATTTGGCTCTGGTTCCTTGTACCCTTTAGGCTGCAATTGCGCATGGGCCTGCGGCGCCCACTCTTAGTGTAGGACTGGATAAACTCTTCTGTTTGTTAACTGCAGCCTGGCAGTGAGCTGGACAACTTGGAGGAGATTTTGGATGATTTGCAGAATAGTCAATTACCGCAGCTTTTCCCGGACACGCGGCCAGGCGCCCCTGCTGGATCAGTTGACAAGCAAGCCATCATCAATGACCTCATGCAACTCACGGCTGAAAGCAGTCCCGTGACACCTGTCGGAGCCCAGAAAACAGCAATGCGAATCCCACAGAGCAGTGAGTATGGGGTGTTGACGGTTATGCCAAGAAATTCCCATGTAATCACCATCAGAAACAGGGATTACTGAAATCTGATGCAAACAGCTTAGTCACTTCACAGTTTCTATGGTCAAATAGCACCATCTACTGTCCCAGCCCTTCAAAACAGTAGTCAGAGTGGATTCTAGTCAACGTGGCCTTTCTGCAGGCGCTTGTGGTTGATAGAGTCAGCACAGAGTGAGACTGGCCTGCGTAGATAAAAGTTCTTTGGATGATTGTCATACTTCGCTTCATGTCGGTTACTGCCTTCAGAAATGGAGTTTAAAATAGATTTTATGTGTTTTAATACATGACTAAACACTTAGAAAGTTATGTTTTTAGGAATAATACACTCACTCATAAAAATTTCTTAACCAGAATTGTAAATCTTTATACATGAAAGGGCTATACACATTAAAAATATCTTGTCCTATCTCTTTGGAATCCTCATATAAATATCAGTTTTACATGGAAATTTATCATAGAAATGATTTCTAAATGCATCTTAACTTGTGTGATATAAAGCTAGAAGACCTTAGACTATTTTATAAGATACAGTCTGTATCGCTTTTTCTTTTTTTCCATCCTTCACAGCTTGCAGGATCTCAGTTTCCCAACCAGAGGTTGAATCCTGGCCATAGCAGTGAAAGCCCCTTTCCTAAACACCAGGCCACCAGGGAATTCCCTTTTATTTTATGTTTTTGTAGGTTTAAGATGAAGTCTTTCTTCACTTAGTGAAGTGTGTGAACACTTACTTGGTTTACAAACTTTATAATTCCCTAAAGTTATCCAGTTGCTTTTAGGAGAAGGAAATATCTTTCCTGAACGAGGGATATATCTTATAGACAGACAGAGAACCTCTTTAGTGCTCGGATGATGAACATAATGATTTTTCCCTCTTCAAATACAGTTTGACCCAAAGCTTAGCTGCAGCTGCTGCTAAGTTGCTTCAGTCGTGACCAACTCTGTGCAACCCCATAGACGGCAGCCCACCAGGCTCCGCCATCCCTGGGATTCTCCAGGCAAGAACACTGGAGTGGGTTGCCATTTCCTTCTCCAATGCATGAAAGTGAAAAGTGAAAGTGAAGTTGCTCAGTCATGTCTGACTCTCCGCGACCCCATGGACTGCAGCCTACCAGGCTCCTCCGTCCTTGGGATTCTTCAGGCAAGAGTACTGGAGTGGGTTGCCATTGCCTTCTCCACAAAGCTTAGCATCTGTTCTCAAAGCAGAAATGGCAACCATCAACCAAATTACAATGTATATTTGATTAGTAGATCTTTTCTTAAAGTGATTCCTGGTCTTCCTGAAAAGGGTAAAACAAAACAGAGTTTATGCTGGTTATGTGTTAGACCTGCCAGTTTGTTTGGGAATGGAAGGTTGCTTATGGCCCATGAGAGATCACAAAGTCAGAGAGTTGAGACATGAATAAGAAACACTCTACCAAGCCTATGCTTAAGACCCAGAGGAGTTACTGAAGGGCTGTGTGGAAACTCATGGGTTCTCCCCTTTCTGTACCTCCTGGTGTTGTTCAGACTATTGAATAGCATCCAGGTAGCTAAACCTGAGAAAGTCAGATTAAGTATATCCATAATTTTCATTCCAAATGATAATTCTTCTAAATAGTTTATTTCTCTTACTGATTGTTAAGGACGTTAGTATGTTTTAAATGTTCTGTTTCATACTGTTTATATAATTCAAAGAAAATAAACTGCTTGATATTATTTTATATATTTGCTCTATGAATTGCAATCTACAATATCTTTGTTTTTGTAAAAACACTTAGCAAATAACTGGTTGTCTGTGTGATAGTATAGTGCGTTGATGTAGTGCTTACTACACAATAAACTCTTATAAACTAATCATAGAATCCATTTCAAATATAAATAAATCTGGAATTTAAAGAATATGTATTTAGAAGATTTAACAGGCCTTTAGAAGATTTGACAGGGCCTGAGAGCTTTAATACTGACTTTCGGTACCAGAGTTCACACTTAAAGACTTCTAACTTTCAATGAGAGTAGACATTTTTAGCCTAATTCTCTTCCTAGGAAAATCCAGTTAAAATATGACAGTCTCAGTCCAAACCACATGTGTCCAAGTTTGGTGCATTTGGAGATATTTATGGCTTCACAGCTGTGACAAAACAGTATTTCTAAATTCAAATAATATATGAAAAATATATTTGTAGTTTACTTAGCAAATACAGTTGAATATTAGAAGTTGATATTGGGGAGAAAAATATACAATAAATAATAAACATGTTCTCCTTTTTTTTTCCTTTGCTTTATTGCTCTGTGAGGTTGTCAAGAAGTAAATTAGAGACGTGTTGATTAGATTGCAAGTCTGTGTTTGGACACCCATGTTCTTTTTGTCTATGAATTTGTCTTTATGTAAGCAGCTGGTCCCAGACATGCATACCTTTGTGATTTTACAACCGACATTTCCCCTGAACACTGCTTCTGTTACTATTTTCCATTATCCTCTATTAACCTTCAATTTTCATTTGTTTTCTCCCTAGCTTTTAATAACCCACGACCAGGGCAACTGGGCAGGTTATTGCCAAACCAGAATTTCCCACTTGACATCACATTGCAAAGCCCAACGGGCGCTGGACCTTTCCCACCAATCAGAAACAGTAGTCCCTACCCAGTGATACCTCAGCCAGGAATGATGGGTAATCAAGGGATGATAGGAAACCAAGGAAATTTAGGGAACAGTAGCACAGGTAAGGGCTCAAATGGGCTGTCAACTTTTTATTGGTGGGTTATTCAACTTAATGATGTATTCCTCCACATCCAAGTAGTAGAATTTTTCGTGTGAAATTTTTTATGCTAGAAACACATTTGAATGTAAGAAAATTCTGCAGATTTTCACTGTGAGCGTGGTATATGAAGAATTGGAAAGCCTCCCAGTAGGCTGACCTTTTTATGCTGTGATCATTGTTTTTACAAGGGTTCTAGTTGCTCGCTAATCCTACAGTAAAAACTTATTTCACTACTATTCCAGTTACTATTTTAGACCTTGTAGTGCTTTATGTAGAAGAATTTGCTAGCTTTTTGTGATAATCTGCTGACAACCCCAAAAGTGTGTTAGTGTTAATCGCTCAGTCGTGTCCGACTCTTTGCGAACCCATGGGCTATAGCCTTCCAGGCTCCTCTGTCTATGGAATTCTCCAGACAAGAATACTGGAGAGGGTAGCTATTCCCTTCTCTAGAAGATCTTTCCAACTCAGGATAACCCCAAAACTCCCTATTAATTGATGATTTGTGTTTCATGAATTTCAGAATGAAAGTATAAAATTCCACCAACCTTTTATACTTGTAACAATAGCAGTTCTCATTCTGAAAAATATTAATTAAGAAAATGAATTTTAAGTGGTAGTGTGGTTAACCTAATAGTAGCTGATCCCAGAATTCCATTTTTTAAAATGTATAAGGTTGCCTGTGATCTGGTTTGACCCTTGACCTGCTGTGGCTTAAGGTGTCTGCCAAGTTTCCCACGCATATTCCTAAGTGGTAGTCATCCCCATAGCAGCTGCCATACTCCCAAACCTCCTTCCAGTTCAGGCTAGGAATCACTGCAGCAGCATTGATGGCTATAACCACCATGTCCTGTACCCTCTGGGTATCCCGCACCCTTAGGATGCTGAGCTTTCTAATGAAGTCCTGCTCACCGTTTATAACTGGAGACAAAGGCATTGAAAGAAACATGTTACAAAAAGAACTTATATTCATAGGTTTTAATTCTTGGCAGTTTTTTTAGCTTAGTGTGTCATCCCTGTAATCACATTTCCATTCAGATAAGTAAAAATAAGAGTTCAGTTGAAAGAAAAAAGATGGGTTTTTTTTTTTCTTTTAACTTTCTGTTGTTGGTAAGCAGTTCACATGGGAAATGTGAGCTATGTTGTATTAAAATAGTTTATTCATTCAACAGATATTTACTGGGTGCCTACTAGATGTGCCAGACACTGACTACATCACTAATTATTTATTTGCAGAAACAATGCCATATTGATCTTATATTATTTTTAAGATAAAGTATTGATTTATATAAGTAAAATGTTGACTCACATGAAATTCTGTCAGAGAAAAGGAGCCAATAGTTTATTAAAGGTGGCTCCTTATCAGTGAAATGCAACATCTGGGTTCTTGGAGAAACATTAGGAATTTGGAGACATACCTATATTCAAATCTAGGCAGCCTGGAGATGCCTGGCATCCAGACTATAAAGATCAAGCAGTGTCTGTGCTTTGCTTTAAAAAAAAGAAGAAAACATGAAAGAGACTACCCTGGTTATAATTACATTAATATTTCAAATTATGGATTATTTTCCCTTCTGCTTTCTAGACTTTATATAATCTTGTTATATTGATTAGATAATAGATTTTTTGAAAAAGAAAATGTCTTTTCTCCCATATCTTTATATCATTCAAGTCTAGTCTTCAAATGGTTTTTAAAATATGTACTAATATAATACTGTCCTAACTTGTTCAGTCTAATTACACTTAACTCTTCATTGTCCTGATGAGGTACATTCTCATTTCACCAGTGAAAAACCACCCACAATACATGCTCTCCCCATTTCTGAAATATACCCTGTTTTTAGTTATTATCATAATTAAAGTCAATGCAAGTCACATCTTTGAAAGCAGAACTGTTGCACATCCTTTATTAAACACTTCAGAACGAAGGGTCCTCACTTGGGGTTCTTCCCCTTTAGGATACCAAGTTTTAGCCCGTGTCTGGCCATCGCCAGCATCCTGGGGCCAGAGAGAGCAAGCACGTGATCTGCCAGCAGTGTGTGCTCTTCTCACTGGTGTGTGTGGTTGCGCAGCTGTTACTATCTCAAGCGTAAGAGGATTTTTACATATCTGTCCCTACCCAGTCTAGATCTACATCACCAGCAACGAGGTGGTCCAGGCACACCGAGGCAGCCGGCGCTTCCTTGCCGTGACCACAAAGAACCAGAGTGGAAAGATGCTCTCATTCCCCCGGCTTCCAAGGCTGTCTCATTCAGCTTTGAAGCTTAACAAATTGTAATGCTCAGAAAGGGATTTGAGAATTTAAAGTCTGGCCAAGGCTTCACGGGATATTCTCTGTGATTTGGGTTTAGAATTAGAATATTGATTATCAGTTTTTACCTTGTTTTCTCTTGGCCTCACCTCCCATTTGGAAAGTAAAGCATTGACGTGTATATCAGCTAATGTGATTCACTTCCTGAGGAAGGAAGTTGGGGTTCTCCACACGCCACAGCACCTGTCTCTTAAGTACATATGGGAACAACTGTAACAGCTTTTCCGAACTGTAAAGAGTGGCAAGTCTGTGTTGTGAAAAACTTCATAGTAATTGCCAGCTTGTGTTTCTTACCCAAGGCCCACATCTGGCCCGGCGAGGGCGTGAGCTGTCGGGTTAACTGTGTATTAGGAACAACTGTCTGTCTCGTGTAGAGTAAGAGCGTCTAGTGTTCCTGCATGTTGACTATGTTTCCGGTCACCACATCTCTGTCTTCTCTGCCTTGCCTGTAGGCATGATTGGCAGCAATGCTGCCCGGCCCACCATGCCGTCTGGGGAGTGGGCGCCCCAGAGTCCTGCCGTGAGGGTCACCTGTGCTGCTACCAGCAATGCCATGAACCGGCCGATCCAAGGAGGTATGATTCGGAACCCAACAGCCAGCATCCCCATGAGACCCAACAGCCAGCCTGGCCAAAGACAGATGCTTCAACCTCAGGTCATGAATATGGGTAAGGTGGTTCCTGTACTCTTTGCTTTTCAGTTTGATGCATTCTTAGGAGAGAGGAACAGCTCCTTAAGTTCTGTCAGGCTTGTCATTTGCGGTTTAGGGAATACCCCCCGCCCCACCACTGCCCCCCACCACCCTGTGTCAAGCTATCAAATGTGGGATTTTGCTGAAGATCTCTGCACAGGTCATAGAATTGCAGGATTTCCAGTAAAATAAGATAACTCACTACCTTTATGATGTTTCATTTTTGCTTGAAACTATCCAATTTCAACTTTTACAGGGAATGGATTACACTGTAACACTAGAAATATCATATAGATGATATTTTAAAGAAGCATTTCAATGGTACAGCAATGTCCCTAACTCTGCATGGTCATCAGGACCTTAAAATGCAGATTTCTGGGCACTACCCTAGACTAGGTGGGCACGGTGGTAAAGAATGCACTGCCAATGCAGGAGATGTAAGAGAAGCGAGTTCAATCCCTGGGTCAGGAAGATCCCCTTGAGAAGGAAATGGCAGTCCACTCCAGTATTCTTGCCTAGAAAATCCCACGGACAGAGGAGCCTGGCGGGCTATAGTCCATGGGGTCACAAAGAGTCAGACACGACTAAGCACAGCACATTTTACCCTAGACTGTTACACAAGACTCTCCCAGGTCTTCACTGAAAGAGCAGGGTCTTACAGAGCAACTCAGAACATATAAGGATCACTAGAGTTGTTTGGATACAGTTCACATGTTATTAAAATTAATGATCAGACACATTGTTTGATACCATTTATATGAAATGTCCAAAACAGGCAAATCTGTAGATAAAGTAAGATTAGTGGATTCCTAGGGCTGGGGCTTTGTGGGGAGAATGGAGAGTTACTCCTGATTACATTATGAGGTTTTTTGGGGGTGGGAGGATGAAAACATCCTAAAATTGATCATTGTGATGGTTGTACAGCTCTGCAACTACACTAATAGACACTGAATCATAACAGTTTAAGTGAGCTAAGTATATAGTATGTCAATTATATCTCAATAAACGATTATTTTTTAAAAAAACTTAATGTAGCTCATTCTTGTTTCTTAATATTGACATACTAACCTTCCACTTGTCTGTTACCATAATTCAGATAAGGTGATGTTTATATACTTTTTCATATACTTAGATAGTGCAGGATGTTGTTATTATTTAGTCACTAAGTTGTGTCCAACTCTTTGCCACCCCATGGACTGTAGCCCGCCAGGCTTCTCATCCATGGGATTTCCCAGGCAAGCATACTGGAATGGGTTGCCATTTCCTCCTCCAGGGGATCTTCCCGACTCAGGGGTGGAACCTGGATCTCTTGCATTATTGGCAGGCAAGTTTTTTTACCACTGAGCAACTGGGGAAGCCCAGAGCAGGATGAGTAAACGCTAAGTCATTACCAGAAAGATGCCAGGATGGTTTTGACATAATTATGCAGAATGGTCATCCCGCCCTGGCATCGATTTTCTTTTCTAGTTGTTTAATTGCTCAGCACATTTTGGCTTATTGTTTCTGAGATGACATTCATGTTGCCTTTCTATGGAAAGTGTACTTCCAATTAATAATGCACGATTCACAAGTGTAAATTCACATAATTTGAGACATGCATGAAAAATACTAAAAATGGCCAGATTTCCATGCAGAAATACACTGGGAAATTTCTAAAATACTTAATTCATTCATTTAAAAATCATCATAGTAAATCCTTTCTGTCCAGAAATTTCATTTATCCTCAGTCTTTCTTCATGAATGACAGATAGGTTTTGAGCTTGAAAAATGGCTCTGTGAGCTTCATGGTGTAGCTGAATTGCTCTGATTTTTAATAAACTCATAAAAGCTGTGAACTCAACAGAAAAGTATCTATTGTAATGGAAGACAGGTCCACAGACAGTGATAATATAATCATTAAAGAGTTCATATCGTGCATTAGCTTTAAACCTCTACAAAGAATTCCTAAGAAAGAGCATGTCTGAGTTGTCTGAGCCCCCTTTCTACACCTGTCTTACAAGCACTTCGCAAAATTATGTCCAGGACCTTGATGCCCTTTTAGGGGATCTGGAAGGCCAAAACTATTCTCATAATAATATAAAGATATTATTATTCTCTCATGGACGCACAATAGAGTTGGCTTAAAAAAAAAATCTTATCTGTGTTGCAAACAAACAACTCATAGAAAAATAGGTCAGATTTGTGATTACCAGAGGGGAGGGGAGGGCAGGGAAAGGCAAGCTGGTTGGAGGTGGTTTAAAGGCACAGATTTCTATTATAAGATAATTTCTAGGGACGTAATGTATAACATGATCAATGTAGCTAACACTGCTGTATGTTATATATGAAAGTTGTTAGAGTAAATCCTCTTGACAGTTCTCATCACAAGGAAAAGAATTTTTTTCTTTTTTTTCATTTGTAGCTATTTGAGATGATGGATGTTCACTAAATTTAATGTGATCATTATTTCATGATGTATGTAAGTCAAATCATAGTGCTGTACACCTTAACCTCACATAATGCTGTGTGTCAATTATATCTCAATACCACTGGAAGAAAAGTCTTGTTTATAGCATAGTGGATTTATTATGATGATTTTTAAATGAATTAAGAATCATTTTTTTCTATTTTCCAGTTTTAATTTTCAATACAGTAAACAGCAGTAAGATACATCCCACTTACACAAAAGCCTGTACATTAATAAGAATATAAAGACTCCTTGGAGAAGGCCATGGCAACCCACTCCAGTAATCTTGCCTGGAGAATCCCATGGACAGAGGAGCCTGGCAGGCTACAGTCCATGGGGTTGCACAGAGTCGGACACAACTGAAGTGACTTAGCATAAAAATTCCTAAGTACAAGGAGTTTGGAACTGCTCATCTAGAGTCTCAAAGTGGGTGATCAGCCTTGATATTTATTGCCCTTTTGTTCTATTTCAGAACAAAAATTCTATCTTATTATTTCCACCTAATTATTATTATTTCTGTCTTTTCTATCAGCCAGGTATTTCTCTTTCTATTCCATAGCTGAAACAGACACTTCGCTGATTACAAGTTATAAGATTCAGGGGTTGTTTTCTTCTCCCTTTTCAGGGCCATCTGAACTGGAGATGAACATGGGGGGACCTCAGTATAGCCAACAACAAGCACCTCCAAATCAGACCGCCCCCTGGCCTGAGAGCATTCTGCCAATAGACCAGGCACCGTTTGCCAGCCAGAACAGGTGAGCACTCGGGAGGTCCCAGAGAGCAGAGTTCACGAGTTATCTGAGCCCTAGGCCAGAAGTTAATCTTATCCTTTTAAACACTTGGTGCCTGACCCGTTTTCATGTATTCAAACTATATCACTTACTGGTCTGGGAGTGCAGGAGGTAAGGGAGGGAGGGGAATCCAAAAATCAGTTTAACTGAGCATCTGCCTTCAAAGATGCTGCAGTTTAGTTGGAAAATAAAATATGTAGACTAATAACTAATATGAGCTAGCATGTACTATAAATGGGGTGATCATTCAATTGGGGTGATTGGGGAAAACTTCAGAGTTGATGAGAAGTGGTATCACTGGGATTTCCCTGGGTGTCCAGTGGTTAAGACTCCATACTTCCGATGCAGAGGGCACAAGTTCAGTCCCTGGTCAGGGAACTAAGATCCCACATGCCACGCAGTGTGACCAAGAGATTTTAAAAAATGTAGAAGAAAGGTATCATTTCAGTGGGCAGAGATGGCAGGAAGCCAGTTCATCTGGCAAAAGCAGTATAATCAGAGGCTTAGAGGTTACAGAAACCACACAATATGTTTAGGGTAACAGAATCGTCTAGTTTTATGCTTCATATACTTTACCACATTAAAAAACAGTATCAGAAGATTTAACTGGAAGAGTAGATTAATAAAGGAACAGATTTATAGAGGGTCTTAAATTGCAAACTCTGAAGAATTTGGCCTTTTTTCTTTAAGCTGTTGAAGTTTTTTGAAAAAGAAAGTGGTATATATGATCAAATTTGATTGTTTTTTGATTCTGATTATTAGTCTCATCATTTTTGTTTCTGTGTAGGCAATCTTTTCTAATTGCTTTTGAAATATTTCTGTAACTGCTATACTGTAGTTTTATTGTAGTGTGTCTAGGTGTGAATTGATTTATTTATACTGCTTAGTGTTTGGTATATCTTGTGCTTGTTTTTTAAATCTGTCAATTTGTGTGTCTCATCAGTTCTAGAAATTTAGGCATTATCTCTCTATACTGCCACACCTCCATTTCCTTTATTCTTTCTGGGATTCTGGCAAGACACGTTAACTTTCTACATTAGATTTTTTTAAAACTCATACCCTCCTTATTTCTTTATCCATCTTCCATTTTCAATCTCCTTGTCTCTCTGTACTACATTGAGGATAATTTATTCATATGTATATTTCATTAATTATCTCTATAGCTATGTTTGATCCAGTTACATTCTTCATTCCTAAAAGTTCTATTTGCCTTATTATTTTTCATGGTCTCTTGTGGTTTGCTTATTTTTGACTCCACCTTTATGTCTTTAAACATGACGTTCATCCTTTGTTTCTGCATTTCTTGATTTGGGAGTTCCAGTATCTGGATTCCTTGCAGGTGTAAATCAGTGACTGACTCTTGCTTCTGGTGGCCCATTCCCTGAGTATTATGGCAGTCTTTCACTGGGAGTTCTAGTTACTCTTGGTCAATGAAACACTGGGGTTAAAACTGAGGATACTTTTTCTTAGGAGAGAGTTTGCGTTGGTCTCTGCAGGGGTGAGGGTTCTGCTCACCAGTCTGCTCAGAGCAGCCCAGCCCCCCGACACACACACCATCAGCTCTTTCTCGTGGCTGTGGCCCAGCGAGCCCCGACTCTTGAGGATAAAATCCACCTGTCCCCGGGGGCTTAGGTGTGGCTCAAGTTTCAGCTCGAAGGTGGTTGTTCCATTATTCCCTGGAAAGACAACATCACAGTTGTGTTATGTGCTAATCTCAGGGTTAGCAAAGCACTGGAAGCAGGTGGCTCGCAGGCGACCCTGAGGCCTGTATCATGGTGCTGCTCAGCCAGTTGTGTGGGCACAGAGCCCCGAGGAAGGGAGATAATTCACGTACTGAGCCCGAGTCAGCATGGGAACATAAAGGATGCAGGCAGTGTGTTCTGGGAAGTAAACATTAGGAAACAACTGGAGGAATTTGGTCTTGAGGCTCTCATGTGAAGAGTTCAGGTTGGAGGCTAGCGAGGACCTCGCTACAGACTGAACTATTTTGTCCTTTGGAGGTTGTTCAAATCTAAAATTATAAAGTACTTTTATCAAATTCACTAATAATAAAAGCAGAGTTTCTAAAATTTCATAAGGGTAGAATATTTCCAGAGCTTCTTGTTTTTAAAAAAACAAACAAACAGGTTTTAAAATGACTCCTACCCTGAGATGAAATGCTTTTGTGTAGCTCAGAATTGTGTTGTGGAGCCTGTTTTCCTTCTGTATCTTAAGAGAATGATGCAGGATTCAGGGCACTCAGTGAAGTTTTAAAAAAAAAAATTAAATAGCATAAGGTGAATATGAGCTTAACAATAGGCTGGGTGAGAAAAAGCTGGGGACTAGTTATTTCACTGAAAGAAAAGACCAGGGCAACTGCTTAACAGCTGTTTAGGGAGATAAGAGAAGGTGCTCACCAGCTGTATTCCATTCACTTAGTAGGAGAAACTAGTGTGTTCAGACCCCCGGTGCCTGTGCACCACTTGCGGGGTCTCATTGGACGGCAGTTCTGAGTGGAGTCCAGGATTCTACGTCTCTGACAAGCCCCAAGTGATGCTAGCACCGCTGCTCCTCCACTGTACTTCGCAGGGGAGAACATCAGAAGAGCCACAGTCAGAGTGGCTCTCACTGGACTGGGTACCAGGGGCGGTGTGTGGCCTGCATCACTGGGTTTGCTTGGGAATAGAGCATCATATAAATAACCACTGTAGTCATCCTTAGAGGTGGTACTTTCTCAGGGTCCTTCCAGCTCTTTAAGTCTGATTTCATGGTGTCAGTGAGTGTGTGCATTTTCTAAATATGTTTATTTGGTTTGTTAAAAACATACCCATGTCCATGGAAACTTGCACACAGTAGAAAACGTTTTGGATGAAATATCTAAGATTAGTTTCTAGGGGAAAACTAGGCCCAAAGTTAGGATTTTCACTGTTGCCCAAGTCGAGGAGGGTTCTGTTAAAACAAAAATGGGGACTTCCTGGCAGTCAAGTGGTTAGGACTCTGCGTTTCCATGGCAGGGGGGCATGGGTTCAATCCCTGGTCAAGGAACTAAGGTCCCACAAGCCACAGAGAGAGGCCAAACAACAGCAACAACTAAAAAACAAAAGAGGAGAAATGCAGAGTATATGCTGAAGCCAGTGAGAGTCGGCTGCTCGGCGTGCCGGGGCATTTCTGTGGCTCTGCTCTGACCCTGTTCTCATGTTGTTGGTATTACTGTCAGTTTTCTTTATATAAGAACTCTGTGGACAGAACCGAACATTTTTACTATTTTTAAAGGTATTTCAGCTTTTCTAGCCACTTAACTCCTCTTCTTTTATTTTAAATAATTCAATTAGAAGAAATTTATGACCAAATTTATGGTAGTCTTATTGTCAAAGAAATCCAGAGATGATGGACAACAAGGGTTCTAACCACGTCTCTCTTTTTAAATAAAAGAAAAGCAGTGATTTTTTTAATCCCCTTTGTAAACATTAATATCACCATTAATATTTAATATTTTTCCTGCCTACCTATTTAGAAGTAGGTTTTTTCATGTTTCATGAGCCCAGCGTTAGTTATATATACACATTTCAAAAAGAGAGTAGTTTAACCCTTAAATTTCTAACATATTCACATCCTCATTTATTTATAATTTTATTTCCATTGGCTGTCATTTCATTGTGGTGGTTTTTTTTTTTTTTTTTTCCTTTTATTCATCTGGTAGGTAAAAGAGATATTTAAAATATAGCCCCAAATGTATAGATGATTTTTTTATAATTTCTGTTGGATGTATGTAAAAGTGAACAGTAGCTGCCTTTCATGAAAGACTTTCTTTCACATTAAGTTCAGAATTTCTGAGGTAATTTGGTGTTCTTTTGTTTGTAATGTTCCTTAAAGTAAAGTTTTCTTGGTTGACCATTAATTTCTTATCATATAGTAGCTGCTACTTTTTTGCAAAATTTTGAAAATACAAGTAAAAACTGATGGTAATGTTCCAATTTCTCAAACAATAGCTCAGAATTTGTCTTTTTCCCCTTATCACCATCTTTAATGTCCTGGTAGTCTATAAATAAATAAAAGTATAGATTTCAATAAATAAGGTTTTATCATATGGTATCCCTTACATGTGGAATCTAAAAAGACATGATACAAATAAATTTATTTACAAAACAGAAAGAGACTCACAGACTTAGAGAACAAACTTATGGTTGTTGGGGGGGAAGGATAGTTAGGGAGTTTGGGATGGACATGTATATATTTAAAATGGATAACCAACAAGTACCTACACAGGGAACTCTGCTCAATGTTATGTGGCATCCTAGATGGGAGGGGGGTTTGAAGGATATGAATACATATATATGTATGGCTGAGTCTCTTTGCTGTCCACCTGAAATTATTACAACGTCATTAATAGGCTATACTCAAATAGAATATAAATTTTTTTTTAATTTTTTTAAAAAAGAAAGATTTTTATTAACAATGGACCTGTCTTCTGCCAGTTCATTCCTTACTGCTTTGCCAACCTGGGGCTTCTGTGTGTTCTTCCATTTATTCCTCTGAATTTCATCCTTGTCTTAATACTATATTTGTCAGCCACCATCTAGATTGTAACTGTATTTATAATTGCCCAAAATGTAAGAAAAAATTTTCTGCCATCATATTGGCAGTCATTTATAAAGGAGGAATTGAAGGTCCAGATCACTATTTTTTCTATAAGCCAAACGTATTATGTTTCTCAAAGAAGTGTTGTAACTCATGGTATGCCCAAATTTATGATACCAAGCCACAATGCAATATATTTTTATGAACATAAGACTGTATTTTTCTGAACATAAGGTATGATAACTTGGCTAGATCAAGAACCTTTTATTTTCACCAACGGGAACTTGCTGAACTTAACACAGTTCGGATACCGAGCCAACAAAGAAACTGAAGATGCTCACCAGGCACAGTTGAGGTTTGTGAGTAAATGCCAGCATCAGGTCAGCACAGCGCAGTGAGTGGGCCTGGAGTCGAGAGCAGAGTGGGCATGGCCGGGGGTGACTGGAGGAGAAACGCTGAGCCTGGAGGGGAAGGATCACAGATGCAGGAGGGGGTGGGGAACATGGAATGGGAAGTCTTGGCATTATGGCGGGTATACAGCATCTTCTAGGAAAAGGCCGGCTGCCCAGGGCAGCTGGGACCCACAGGGAAGCCATAGGCTCTACGCTATACTGGGACAGGTTAGGCTTTACTGAAGTGTGTGTGTCTACCACCACCAGCACCCTGTCCCAGGGCCTGGGATTTTGTGAGTCCGCTCAGTAATGGGAACAGGAACCTGGCAACATCGTATCAGGAGGATTAGAGACTGTAAGCAGGTATCCCCAAGGCCCCAGCTCAAGTTGAAGAGGGCTTTGACCAAAGTAGGAATCTAGGTCATGCATTAGCTTAACTTTTTTAATTAGAAAAAGAAAAGGAAATCATGAGACCAAAAAATAGGTTATTATGTAGGAAATCACTTAGATGCCAATGAACGTTTCCAGTACTTTTTTTTTTCTCTGTATTGGGATGTGCCCTCCCTGGAGTGGAGTTGTCTCCCACGATACCGGACAGGGTCTCCTCTTCCAGCTGACGCCGGCAGATGCATACAGGGCACCTGCCTTCCCACAGAGCTCCTGCAGCCTCACTCCACTTAAACGGGACCCGAGTTCATAGTAGAGATCTGGGGTGGGGGCTCTGGCTGTGTGGGGATTTAAAGCTTGTGAAGAAACAGAAGTTGAAAATTATGCAGTAAAGCTCGAGAAAGAAAATATTAACTAGCATCTTTGGGGAATGAGGTCTCAGGCCTAAGAGAAGGTGGTAAATAGCATCCACTGTCGGCTGACTTGAGCTCTTTTTTCATAAAATGTACCACATCTGAATGTTGGTCATTCCTCTCTGGGGAATTTCCTCTGCTCTTTGCTTCCGTGACATGCAGTGCTGTGGTTTTTCTCCTCCTTGTTGCCAGTGTTCTGATCTGCTCCTTCCTCCCACTCCCTAAGTGTAGAGTAATCTGATCACAGTTGTGTTTAGAAACTTAATTCTGGGAGCATGTGGAAACAGGAAGGGTCCAGTCTATTTGGGTGCTTGACGTCTCCCTGAGAACTGAGGCCCTGGCGGCAAGGCCTCTTATGGTACCTCTCAGGTCATGGGATGCGAGCTCGGAGAGCCAAGGACTACAGGCACACAGTTTAGTGAAGGGCATACTTACTAGGTGATTTTCTTCACAAATGACTGGGGCTAATGAAGATTCAGGGTAGATTATTTCTAAGTGCACTGGGTTAGAACTGTTCGAAACTATTGGCGTAAATCCTCAGCATTTCAGGATTCTAGGCCAAAATGGCACAGAACTAGCTTTAGGAAACATGGCCTGTTATCCCTATGTGAATCTATCATCACTTAAGAATGAGGGTGCTGTGCTTAGTCGTTCAGTCGCTTCCCCTTCTGCGACCCCATGGACCGTAGCCCGCCAGGCTCCCCTGTCCATGGGGATTCTCAAAGCAAGAATACTGGAGTGGTAGCCATTCCCTCCTCCAGGGGATCTTCCCAATCCAGGGAATGAACCCAGGTCTCCCATATTGCAGGTGGATTCTTTACCATCTGAGCCACCAGGAAAGGCCATGAATACTGGAGTGGGTGGCCTATTCCTTCTCCAGGGGATCTTCCCTACCCAGGAATCAAACTGGGGTCTTCTGCATTGCAGGCAGATTCTTCACCAGCTGAGCTACCAGGGAAGCCCTAAGAATGAGGGTGCTTACTTGTAAACTTCATTCTCTACAAAACATCATGTAGTACCTCTAAGAGGACAAATTAGAGGATCATTTCCCCTTTCAATATTTGAGTAACTCAGAAACTCTTTTTAACTCCCAAGGTTGTCAGTTAATGTAAATCACAGGACTTTATTATACCATTGAATTTGGAGTGTAGTGTTACAGTTTTATCACCTAAAATATACAACAGACATAATCTGCATGTTCATGGTCGACTTTTCATGACTAACTTGGTAGCCTGACAGCCATACTTCTTGAGGATTTTCATAAATGTTTGCAAATCCTACTTATGCATGACGGAGAAATATCCCATTAGTCCAGCCAAGTGCAGTCTAATGGCTAATGGCAGCTGAGTTCAAAAAAAGTAATGGAGCTTTCATGCTCACTGTGTCCCTCAGATGGGTCATTCAAGCCTGGTGAGAAATGAAACTATGTAATCAATTAGTCTTTCCTGCTAAAATCCTGGAAACTCCTTGGACTACTTCAGTTCAGTTCAGTCACTCAGTTGTGTCTGATTCTTTGTGACCCCATGAATCGCAGCACACCAGGCCTCCCGGTCCATCACCAACTCCCGGAGTTCACTCAGACTCACGTCCATCGAGTCAGTGATGCCATCCAGCCATCTCATCCTCTGTCGTCCCCTTCTCCTCCTGCCCCCAATCCCTCCCAGCATCAGAGTCTTTTCCAATGAGTCAACTCTTCGCATGAGGTGGCCAAAGTACTAGAGTTTCAGCTTTAGCATCATTCCTTCCAAAGAAATCCCAGGGCTGATGTCCTTCAGAATGGACTGGTTGGATCTCTTTGCAGTCCAAGGGACTCTCAAGAGTCTTCTCCAACACCACAGTTCAAAAGCATCAATTCTTCAGCACTCAGCTTTCTTCACAGTCTGACTCTCACATCCATACATGACCACTGGACAAACCATAGCCTTGACTAGACGGACTACTTCAGGGCAAAGCAAATATATGAGTATATATGCTAGAAGAGTCATTGTAGATTTGTGGGAACACAGTGGTCACCCCGGCCGGTGATGAATCCCCACTTTGTAGTGTTGCCTGTCTGTTCTCCACCACGGAGTCTGACAAGCCCTCCAAGCCTCAGCTTTGCCAGTTTTAGAGCAGGAGCAATAAAAACAACAATCATAACATCCAGTGCCTTAACGTGTGTCTCACCTATCTCTGTTGTTGTTGTTGTTGTTTAGTCGCTCAGTTGTATCTGACTCTCTTGCAACCCCATGGGCTGTAACTCACCAGGCTCCTTGTGAGTTATGTCCTTAGGGATTCTCCAAGCAAGAGAATACTGGAATGGGTTGCCATTTCCTCTCCAGGGTGTCTTCCCTACCTAGGCATCAAACCCAGATCTCCTCCTGCATTGGCAGGTGGATTCTTAACCACTGAGCCACCAGGGAAGCCCCCTATCTGTGTTAGGCACTAAATAATGCGTATCTATTATGTGGGGTTGTTGTTTGTGTCTGACTGGTACCGTATTTTACTACTTTTGTTATTAAGGCGGGAAAAAAATGTTCTCTAATCAACTCACTTTTCCGTGGGCACGAGATGAAGTTTGTCTCTTTACAGGCAGCCATTCGGCAGCTCTCCCGACGACTTGCTGTGTCCACATCCTGCAGCAGAGTCTCCGAGTGATGAAGGCGCTCTCCTGGACCAGCTGTACATGGCCTTGAGGAACTTTGATGGCCTGGAGGAGATCGACAGAGCCCTGGGGATACCCGAGCTCGTCAGCCAGGTGGGCACACCATGAGGCTGGCGGAGGCCAAGCTCGCAGGGACACAGAGACGTCTGTTTTCTTCTGCTTGCACATAAACGGCAGTCGGCTTTTTAGAACGTGCTCTTCCCTCGTAACCAGGAGCCCTGTTTCCTGTCACCCCCTCTCCTTGTTACTCCCACATCAACTTTTGCCCCAGAGTGGAAATGACCAAGAATGAATTTTACCTGTAATTTGGATTTATTTGCCCAAAAGGCATAAACTCAAGTCCAGGTCACTTGACTATGGCAGAGAGGAACATAACAAGGAGCAGAGAGGCCAGGAACAGACCACTGCTGTCTCAGCGATCTAGAACCTTCCATCTCAAAACCAGTATCCTTCATCTTATATCTGTGAGCTAGTGATAGGAAGCTACTTGTGTTAAAACAGGTTGCACATAAGTTAGCAGAAGTCACTTTAAAGGTGAAGTTAGCCAGTCTCCGTGGGCTTACATTGCTTCCCCCGCTGCCCATGCCCCCGTTCCCTTCTCCAGGGGATCTTCCCAACCTGGGGATCGAACCCAGATCTCCATTACAGGCACATTCTTTATCGTCTGAGCCCCCAGGGAAGCCTGTATAGTTGATTTAGTTGGTGACATAAAGTCATTTAAGAGTACTTTATAGCAGCAATATAATAACCTAACAGAGTCTCATGAAATAATTTGGAGGACTTTTCTCAGTCTGGCTACGCAGCCCAATTGATGTGAAGCAGGCATCCTGTTTTCCCGTAGAAAGATCACAGGCTCACTGCCGTCTTCTTCTTTTCTCGTCATGAATCATCTTTGTCTTAGTGCTAAGAAGTACCTTCCAGAGTTTGATCTGCTTCCTGGACGTGTGAGGTGTTGAGAGGGTCTGTGAGAAGGGTGGTGCCGAGTCATGGGAGACTTTCTCTGAAGCATTAAAACTAGTCTTGTAATCCCCACATTCAGCAGATAGAAGTGGGAGTTAAGACTTGTCAATTCATACTGAGAACAGCAGAATGGAAAGAGATGACTTGAGGTTGCATGACATAACCTGAATAAATCAAGAGAGGAAAATGGAGTTGAAATATTTCCTGTGTGGCTGGTTTGTTTTGCCTTTAGCGCTGGTGAGAATTTAGCGTTCAGCACTGTTATCCCTGTGTTTCGTCTAAGTGACATTTAAAGATATATGATTCTTGGGGTTGCTGCGTGACTCAAGCATTGCTTTTATCAAAACTGGTGTCATTTCATCATTGAATATCTTCAATCTTTTTTTTTTTAATTTGTGTTTCTATGTTGTCTCATCAAATCCATCCTTATAATGTCATATTACCTGAATTATAGAAATAGTGATTATTAGGTGAAGTTGGGGAAATGTAGAATACAAATGGGCTTTATTTGTAGTCATCAGAGTTATGTGTTTTCTTTAAAAATGGAAATTACTTAAACTTTCTCTCTTCTAAAGATGGGCCAATACTTCAAGATCTGAGATGGTTTTGTGGATATACTTAGAGCAGTAATTCAACAGTGAATGGTTCCCATGAGTGGGCTCCACATTTTTAAAACTATTATGCACAAGAAGATGGGCCCAGTTCTCACGGTTAAACTTGATCTGAGGGCAGGATTCTGGGTGGCCCCAGGCCTGCTGTCACATGGATAGACTAGCTTAAGGAAAACCTAGGATGTTACTGTGGTTAAAGCACACCTAAGAGATGACTTTACAGTTGGGTCCTTCCCTCCTCTCTGTTGGGAGGTTCATAGCAGAAGGAAGAAAGAATGAGCCAAGTGCACCCTCCAGATTTGCAGTCATTTTAGGGCCACCTGACCTGAAGTTGTCGCCCCTGGGAAATTCTGGATTTTCTGTACCCACTCCATTCTGAGCCAGATAGGTGGAGTAGCTCTAAGAAGTCAAGAAGGACAAACACATTAGATACATCTAGTTGGAAATAAGATGGTGGGACTTCCCTGGGGGTCCAGCAGTTAAGAATCCACTTTCCACTGCAGGGGGACGTGGGTTTGATCCTGGGTCAGGAACCTAAGATCTCACATGCCACAGGGCAACTAACCCTTTGTGCCACACCTAGCGAAGCCCCTGCACTACAACAAAGACCAACACAGCCAAAGGGAAAAAAAAAGGAAATAAGATGGTGGCAGAATGTGGACCGTGTAGGGAATTCTGACGACCACAGAAAGCAGTCAGATACGGCAGTGTGTCACATTGGTGAGCAGCTCAGGTCTTAAATCACAGACTCGACTGGAACCGACTCCTTACCTGCCAGACAGGCTTGCTACAGTTTACCGCGCATCTCCAAGTCTCAGTTTAACTGTCTGCAAAATGGGAATAATAGCGGTGGGCACCCCAACACTGCTGACCCCAGCCAGGTGTCAAGGCAGTTGTCTACTTAAAGTGAATAAGCAGTCAGAACACTGAACACACCTGGGAGACATGTGCACCAGGTTCAGGTCAGTCAGATTGGTGGTGAGAGTAGGAGGCTTTCTATACTTATGACCGCTTCCCCCTTCCCTGGGAAGAAGGGTTGCTGGGAGTCAGGCCTGAAGCCCGCTTCTTGCCTCAAGTAACTGGATCTTTTGAACAAAGAGGCGTTTTCTACGAAGACAAGGAGAGTCAGGGGAGAAGTACCTTTGTGCCATAAGTACAACAGCAGAAGCTTCAGAGACAGGGCAGTGAGAGGAAAGTCTTATGTTCACTCTGCGGTTTCTGCTGGTTTTATTTATGTGTTGGTCATCTGGGGGCTTTCTCTTCAGAGCCAAGGTGTGGACCCGGAGCAGTTCTCCAGTCAGGATTCCAGCCTCATGCTAGAGCAGAAGACCCCCGTGTTCCCGCAGCAGTATGCGTCTCAGGCGCAGATGGCCCAGGGCAGCTACACGCCCATGCAGGATCCAAACTTCCACACCATGGGACAGCGGCCCAGTTACGCCACCCTCCGCATGCAGCCGCGGCCTGGCCTCAGGCCCACAGGCCTTGTGCAGAGCCAGCCCAACCAGCTGAGGCTTCAACTGCAGCATCGCCTCCAAGCACAGCAGGTGTGTTCCTGGCCACTACGCAGAAAGTCGGGGTGGGGGTACACAGTGAAGGTGGATGTGAGATGGCATGAGAACAGGGCGTCCTTTTGGGGGCTTAAGTCTCATTCTGTCCTAAGACAGTGAAGATGTTGCCATGATCGTACAGCTTTCATGCTCATTTCTGCTTTCTTCTTTCCCTTCTTTCTTGCTCCTCTGCTGACCCTGCTTCCAGCTAGAGCAGCTCTCCTCTGATTTCCTAGCTCAGTGATTTACTGATGGGCTAACCTTGAGTTCTCCAAGCCTCAGTGTTTACATCTATAAAATGGAGCTGTTAACAGGCTAAGGCTCTATGTATGGGTTGACAGGACCCAGCACAGTTTCTGGCCCCAAGTGAGTATGCAGGACACCAGGAGCTCCTGCCATGAGTCCTCTCTTGTGATCAAAATCATGGCTTTTAGCAGAATGGTGGCAGAGGGGTGGTGCATTAAGGAATAGCTCTTTTGCTCAAGAAAGTATGTTCTCACTGAAACAAGCCTGGACAGATTTCTGTCATATAGTAAATAACAGTATTGTGGACTTTAAAAATCTCCCCTCATTTTTTTCCCTCTGCTTTTTTCCTTAATCTTCCTCTTGGCCTCCTCTTCTGACCATTCTACTCTTTTTCTCCCTTGCAAACAGTGTACTTTCCAAATGGTCCAAAATAACTTGTCAGCTACAAGCAGTGGGAAGCATCACTTGATAACTAGCTCACAAGGGTATCCAGCCACACACCATGTGGTTTCAGTATCCAGCAGCATGTGGATGTTGGGTTTGGGGGCTGGGGAAGGTTTCTTGAGGTGGGAATTTGAAGTAAAATATATTCTGTTTAAAAGTGTACTGATTCCCATGTATGTGCATTTAGAATCGCCAGCCACTTATGAATCAAATCAGCAATGTTTCAAATGTGAACTTGACTCTGAGGCCTGGAGTACCCACACAGGTAAGGGGCAGACAAGCTGTCAGTATCCACTTAACCTGTCTCATCATTTCCCTCCTTGATATCCTATGTAAAGCGACTTAGAAGGCCACACATAGATCTAGATCCAGACGATGGAGGTCACGCCATGTGCTTATTGGTCTAGTCTGTTGTCTTTGTGGTTCCCTCCCCATCACTGCCATTTTTATTGCCACATACGGTCAGTTACCATTATTCACACTGTGTGTTCAGTCCTGGGTTTCCCTGATGGCTCAGTGAGTAAAGAACCTGCCTGCAATGCAGGAGACCACAGGGGATGCGGGTTCAGTCCCTGGGTCGGGAAGATCCCCTGGAGGAGGAAATGGCAAGACACTCCAGTATTCTTGCCTGGAGAATCACATGGACAGAGGAGCCTGGGATACAGTCCACAGGGTCACAAAGAGTGGGACTGACTAAGCAAACAAGCAAAGTTCCTGCCAACACTGAATTGGCAAATAGTGAACCATTGCTTCTAGGAGAAATAAAGTGTTCGGTTTCTTTGAGCCTCTTGTCACATTTCCATCAGTCAGTCCATGTGTGTTTCTGTTTGAGGACACCTTTTGTAATATATATTGTTGATCCATTAACGTCAAACTCAAAGCCAGCAGCACCATAACTCACGCCTGAATGAAGCTCGTCTAACTCACACAGTTTCCCCCACAAGGCACATCAGCCTCCTGGACTTGTTTAGGACACTAGATAGCCCTTGAGCACTAGTCTCAGGAACCATTTTAAACAGCAGAGTTACTGATGAAAAGCACAGCAGTGTGAAAAACGTGGAACTAAGTAGTCCACAAGAAGGACACTTGTCTGCAGTGTGAGAGCTGAAATAACTGATGTCACCTCGTTTCAGCCGTGGGTAGGAATGTGCATGTTGGGCTTCTCACATATTTTGCTGTTCCACATGTATCCATAAATGACGATGGTGCAGTGAGTATTGGTTCTGGGGTGACAAGTACATGTTAGCGGGTAGGCCAGCTCGCCAGTCCGTGAATAATGAAGTCAGCTGTGTACAGCCAAGATCCATAACCAGCCTGTCCCCATCACTGACAGCAAGCACGGTACCCCTTCCCTCATCCATCCTTCCATCCATCCTCCATCCTGGCCTCTGTCACCCTCCTCTCCTTATGCAACTCCCTTTCTTTCTGCCTCCATTCAGCCTTTTCTCAAGTGCTTCAAAGCCACCTTTCAGCAAAGTGACGTGGCATCCCTTTAGACTTGAATGTCCCTTAATGAGCCTCTAAACTGCCATCTTCAAGGTTTCTGTACAGTCTTTTTACAGACGGGACTGATGTTATCTTGGGGTCCCATAGTTAATGGTGTCCTCTCACAGTGAGTCTCCAGTTTATTGATAGTCACTCTGAACTGACCCACATCAGTCATTGCAAGGGTTCCGAATCCTCACTGTGTGTACAGAACTCAGGGCTCACATTCTCCACCGCCAGTTGTTCAGCTCTAAAATGTTCTCTCTTTATTTTCCAAATAATGTTGCATGAGCCTGTACCCTCTGTTATCCTGTTTCTAACATGCGGTTTCTTTTTCGATCTGTGCCCACCCCCACGTCTTCCTCCGTGTATTGCCCGCCCCCATTCCAGGCACCTATTAACGCCCAGATGCTGGCCCAGAGACAGAGGGAAATCCTGAACCAACATCTTCGACAAAGACAGATGCATCATCAGCAGCAGCAGGTTCAGCAGCGAACCCTGATGATGCGAGGGCAGGGGCTGAACATGACGCCCAGCGTGGTGGCTCCCAGTGGCGTGCCGGCAGCCATGAGCAACCCCCGGATCCCCCAGGCAAATGCGCAGCAGTTTCCATTCCCTCCAAACTACGGTATGGGACCTAGACCCCCACCACCTTCCACCACTCCTTTCTTCCCAGGGTCCCCTCACTGTCCGGAGTCACAGCTCTTTGTGTGGATCCCAGATGAACCTGGCTAACCAGGGGATGCTAGGAAACCCGCAAGGGCAGCTGGGGCTCATCAGGAGTCCCCAGGTCCAATGCAGTATCTTCCCATCTCTCAGCTCAGCCACTACCCTGTCTCCGAGCACAGGTCTTACTTTAAGAATAACCAGACTAGGTGGGCACACGGAGAGTGCCAGTTGTGTGCATAAGCGTGTACACGTCTGTGTTTACATCCATGTCTGTAAACACTGGTGCACGTGCATATACTTTAGTCTGCTTAGACAAACTGGTAGATACAAATGTTGAAAGATGTATATCCTTTAAGTGTTACAGACCTTCTATGACTTGAGAAAAATAAAGGCTTCCCTGGTGGCTCAGATGGCAAAGAATCTGCCTGCAATACAGGAGGACCCGGGTTTGATGCCAGGGTAGGGAAGATCCCCTGGAGAAGGGAATGGCTACCCACTCCAGTATTCTTGCCTGGGAAATCTCAGGGACAGAGGAGCCTGGCAGGCTACAGTCCATGGGGTCGCAGAGAGTTGGACACAACTAAGCGACTAACACTTCCACTTTCAATATTACATCAAATCTTTAATGAATTGATAATTCTTCAGAAGTGCCTTACAGAAACCACAGTGGACTAGCTCTTCATTGTCTTTGTATTGATTTGTTGTTTAATGTCAATCTTAAGCAACAAGCATGCTGTGTCATAAACATTAATATTTGTATGCATGTCATATTCGGTTAATGGTTGAATTATTGATAAAAGTTAAGTGTTTACATCAAGGTTAACATTCAAAATGACTCTCCCCATCTCCCACCAGAGTTCTCTAAAAACAACTACCCAGTCTTTGTGGTGCTTGAACCTCACATCTCCTATTTCTTTCAAGACCCAGAAGGATAATGTACAGCTTTTTCCTGTGTGATCTTAAGTTTTTCTTTCATAGCTTATTAAAGTAGTCATTAAATATGCATATTTTACAAGTCTTCTAGGCAAAAATAGGATTACCTTAATGTCATCCCTGAAATTTTCTAAAAAGCTGCCTCCTTTGTTTCCCACCTCTTCCTCTCTTTCTTTTTTGATGATTTAAGAAGGTCTGCTCAAAGTTTTCTTTCCTTTTAATGTAAACACCATTTGCCTCTAAACTGACCAAGAAGCTTACATAGAGTTTTTCTTTTTCTTGTTAATCTTGTATAGTGCAAAAGTATCCCAGATACTTGTATAGTGTACAAGTAATTTTATATAGTGTACAAGTAATCTTGTATACTGTAAAAGTATTCTTTATGAATACACAGTAAGCTAATCATGAATGCACTTACTTTTTTAAATTTTGTATTTTTTAGCCATATCATGTGACTTGTAGAATCCCAGTTCCCTGATTGGCAATCGAACCCAAGCCCTTAACAGTAAAAGTGGAGACTCCTAACCACTGGACTGCCAGGGAATTCTCATGGTCACTTATTTTTAAAACATAGCTATCTCATCATACAATAACGTAATTTAATAAAAAAGTAGTCAAGTGTGTTGATTTTTTTAGAGAACCAAACTTTAATCCAGTTTAATCTAATTGTAGTGACACATAAACATTGAAAGACTGTTTCCAGTCAAAGAGAAATATATACATTTGACCCATTGTTGATTTGCCAGGGATATGGGGCAAGAATGGTATTTTCTTTGTCTTTAGTCTCCATAGTTAATATGTCTCCTGGGCACATCTCTAATTACCATAGAGAACCAAGGTATGAAGAGTTTTTCTTCATGCATTTTATCCCAACTTGGAATCTTTTTTAAATGTGTATAACTTACCAGCACAAGATAGGGTATTTGAAAGTAATTTTATTTTTTTAAGAAATTTGTTTTTATTTGAAAGATAATTGCTTTGCAATATTGTTTTGATTTCTGCCATACCTTAACATGAATTAGCCATAGATGTACATATGTTCCCTCCTTCTTGAACCTTCCTCATGAAAGTAATTTTCTTTGTGTATTTGATTTGAATGTTCTCTTTTGTCCCCTGCCTCAACGATAAAACTAACAGCCTCCTTGGGATTTCTGTTCTGTCTTTTAAGGAATAAGTCAGCAGCCTGACCCCGGCTTCACTGGGGCCGCCGCACCCCAGAGCCCTCTGATATCACCCCGGCTGGCGCACACCCAGAGCCCCATGCTGCAGCAGTCCCAGGCAAACCCAGCCTACCAGGCCTCCTCGGACATGAACGGGTGGGCGCAGGGGAGCATGGGCGCAAACAGGTATGCTGCGTGTCTGTGTCTTTTTGAAACGATCACCAGGCAATCTTTCTATAGCCCGCCTGTCTCTTTTCTGGAAAGTTCTTCTTTGTTCAAGCAAACAATACCAAGTAAACCTCTGAGTAATAAGCCAATCTGCTTTTCCTAGAGCAGACGTTACCAGAATTTACCAAACCCTAGCTTAATATTTTTGCCTTGGGAGTAAAAGGAACCCCACCCCCGCTACCACCACCGCCGCAATAAGGTAGCACCCCCAATGTATGAGAGCAAGTGCTGTGGAGGCAGTGGCCTGGAAGCCACCTTCTTATCGTGTGTACATACTCAGCTGCTTCAGTCATGTCCAGCTCTTTGCAGCACTATAGCACAGCAGGCTCCTCTGTCCACGGGATTCTCCATGCAAGAATACTGGAGTGGGTTGCCATGCCCTCCTCCAGGGGATCTTCCCAACCCAGGGATTGAACCCGCCTCTCTTACATCTCCTGCACTGGCAGGCACGTTCTTTACCACTAGCGCCACCTGGGAAGCCCACCCCCCCATCAGTGCAGGTAATAAAAGCAAACAGAATCCTTGTCTGGTGCAGACATGAGAGTGCAAAGTGTCCCTCCAGACTTTGTCCACCACCCCAACATGGTGATGTTGGGGACAGGTCAGAACGCAGTGACCCCTGCAGCTTGGCTGAGCCCTTCCCCTGCTGTCTCTGATCTCACCATCTCCTGGCCATCACCCCATGCCCCACTCCCCGGGTTCTCTCAGCCTAGGTTTATTCATCCTGCCTCCCTGTTTGCCCAAGGGCTCTAACATTGTAATTTTTCACCGTGTTTCTAGCATGTTCTCGCAACAGTCCCCTCCACACTTCGCACAGCAGGCAAACACCAGCATGTACAATAACAATATGAACATCAATGTATCCATGGCGACCAACACAGGCGGGATGAACAACATGAACCAGATGACCGGACAGATCAGCATGACCTCAGTGACCTCCGTGCCTACGTCAGGGCTGTCCTCCATGGGTCCCGAGCAGGTGAGCACCCCAAAGAGAAACCACCCTCAGTTTCTTGATTGCAACTTTTTGTCTGTTTCTGCTATTAAATGAGTCTTTCCATGTGCTTAACATCTGCCATCAATTCCCACATTTATTTTGAAGAGTGTTTTTTCACCTTACCATCACTAGTGTTAGTGCAATTAACAGAAATACGTGTTAATGATGAAATAAACACAAAAGGATCTCTGACAGCTCAAAGATCTTTAAAAATATTTCTTAACTAACTTGTCTTCTAAATTTTTCTCTTATTTGAAGGCTTTTGCAATATCAAAAATGAATGTCAAAAAATGGAGTGATGAAATGCACTTTCTTAAATAGTTATATTTGGGGATTTTCAAGAACTGATGTTTTTTCTCCTAAACATAAAACCAGGTGAAGGGAGCTCCCTGGCAGTCCAGTGGTTAGGACTCTGCTTTCACTGCTGAGGGTGCAGGTTCAGCCCCTGGTCAGGGAACTAAGATTCCACAAGTCATGCAGCATGGCCAAAGAAGGACGGGGTGGGAAAGGATCGTTGGTCTACTTTGCACTCAAAAAAGTAAACCTATAACGACATAAGATACAATGGTCATCTGAGTTAAATTCACCCATTCCAGTCCATTTTAGTTCACCAATTCCTAAAATGTCAATGTTCACTCTTGCCATCCCCTCCTTGTTTAACCACTTACAATTTGCCTTGATTCATGGATGGACCTAACATTCCAGGCTCCTAGGCAGTATTGCTCTTGTTTGGAAGAAATGGAGTAGCCATAATAGTCAACGAAAGAGTCCAAAAGGCAGTACTTGGATGCAGTCCTAAAAACGACAGAATGATTTATCTCTGTTCATTTCCAAGTCTAACCATTCAGTTTCACAGTATTCCAAATCTATACCCTGACTAGTGACGCTGAAGAAGCTGAAGTTGAATGGTTCTATGAAGAATAAAACCTTCTAGAACTAACACACAAAAAAAACGTCCTCTTCCTTATTGGAGACTGGAATGCAATAGTAGGAAGTCAAGAGCTACCTGGAGTAACAGGCAAATTTGGCCTTGGAGTACAAAGCGCAACGGGTCAAAGGCTAACAGAGTTTTGCCAAGAGAACGCACTGGTCATAGCAAACACCCTTTTCCAACAACACAAGAGAAGACTCTACACATGGACATCACCAGATGGTCAACACCGAAATCACATTGATTATATTCTTAGGAGCCAAAGATGGAGAAGCTTTATACAGTCAGCAAAAACAAAACCAGGAGCTGACTGTGGCTCAGATCATGAATGCCTTATTGTCAAATTCAGACTTAAATTGAAGAAAGTAGGGAAAACCACTAGACCATTCAGGTATGACCTAAATCAAATCCCTTGCAATTATACAGTGGAAGTGACAAATGGATTCAAGGGATTAGATCTGATAGACAGAGTGCCTGAAGAACTATGGACAGAGGAACATTGTACAGGAGGCAGTGATCAATACCATCCCCAAGAAAAAGTAATGCAAAAAGGCAAAATGGTTGTCTGACAAGGCCTTACAAATAGCTGAGAAAAGAAGAGAAGCAAAGGAAAAAAGGAAAAATATAATATTTGAATGCAGAGTTCCAAAGAATAGCAAGGAGAGATGAGAAAGCCTTCCTCAGTGATCAATGCAAAGAAATAGAAGAAAACAATAGAATGGGAAAGACTAGACATCTCTTCAAGAAAATTAGAGATACCAAGGGAACATTTCATGCAAAGATGGGCTCAGTAAAGGACAGAAATGGTATGGACCTAACAGAAGCAGAAGATACTAAGAACACATGGCAAGAATACACAGAAGAACTAAACAAAAAAAGATCTTCATGACCCAGATAATCACAATGGTGTGATCACTCACCTAGAGCCAGACATCCTGGAATGTGAAGTCAAGTGGACCTTAGGAAGTACCACTGTGAACAAAGCTAGTGGAGGTTATGGAATTCGAGTTGAGCTACTTCAAATGCTACAAGATAATATTGTGAAAGTGCTGCACTCAATATGCCAGCAAATTTGGAAAACTCAGCAGTGGCCACAGGACTGGAAAAGGTCAGTTTTCATTCCAATCCCAAAGAAAGGCAATGCCAAAGAATGTTCAAACTACCACACAATTGCACTCATCTCACACACTAGCAAAGTAATGCTCACAATTCTCCAAGCCAGGCTTCAACAGTACATGAACTGTGAACTTCCAGATGTTCAAGCTGGATTTAGAAAAGGCAGAGGAACCAGAGATCAAATTGCCAACATCCATTGGATCATCAAAAAAGCAAGAGAATTCCAGAAAAACGTCTTCTTCTGCTGTACTGACTACTCCAAAGCCTTTGACTGTGTGGATCACAACAAATTGTGGAAAATTGTTAAAGAAATGGGAATACCAGAACACCTGACCTGCCTTCAGAGAAACCTATATGCAGGTCAAGAAGCAACAGTTAGGACTTGACATGGAACAAAAGACTGGTTCCAAATAGGAAAAGGAGTACGTCAAGGCTGTATATTGTCACCCTGCTTATTTAACTTATATGAAGAGTACATTATTTGAAATGCCAGGCTGGATGAAACACAAGCTGAAATCAAGATTGCTAGGAGAAATATCAATAACCTCAGATTCTCAGATGACACTAACCTATAGCAGAAAGCAAAGAAGAATTAAAGAGCTCCTTGATGAAAGTGAAAGAGGAGAGTGAAAAGTTGGCTTAAAACTCAACATTCAGAAAACTAAGATCATGGCATCCAGTCCCATCATTTCATGGCAAATAGATGGGAAACAGTGGAAACAGTGACAGACTTTATTTTGGGGGGCTGCAAAATCACTGCAAATGGTGACTGCAGCCATGAAATTAAAAGACGCTTACTCCTTGGAAGAAAAGCTATGACCAACCTAGACTGCATATTAAAAAGCAGAGATAATTACTTTACCAACAAAGGTCCATCTAGTCAAAGCTATGGTTTTTCCAGTAATCATGTATGGATGTGAGAGTTGGACTATAAAGAAAGCTGAGTGTTGAAGAATTGATGCTTTTGAACTGTGGTGTTGGAGAAGACTTGAGAGAGTCCCTTGGACTGCAGGGAGATCCAGCCATTCCATCCTAAAGGAAATCAGTCCTGAATATTCATTGGAAGGACTGATGCTGAAGCTGAAACTCCAATACTTTGGCCACCTGATGCAAAGAACCAACTCATTGGAAAAACCCTAATGCTGGGAAAGATCGAAGGCAGGAGGAGAAGTGGACAACAGAGGATGAGATGGTTGGATGGCATCACTGACATGATGAACATGAGTTTCAGCAAGCTCTGGGAGTTGGTGATGGACAGGGAAGCCTGACATGCTGCAGTCCATGGAGTCGCAAAGAGTCGGACAAGACTGAGCAACTGAACTGAACTGAAAGACATAAGAATGTTTCTAATATTATTATCTCTGTTGAATTTCTATATAGAATGCAAATGAAAGTTAATTGTGAAGGCAGCCAGTGTATTTATAGGGGCTTCTCAGGTGATGTTAGTGGTAAAGAACCCACCTGCCCGTTCAGGAGACCTGAGAGATATGGGTTTGATCCCTGGGTGGAGAAAATCATCTAGAGAAGAAAATGGCAACCCACTCTAGTATTCTTGCCTGGAGAACCCCATGGACAGAGGAGCCTGTCAGGCTATAGTCCATGGGGTCGCAGAGAGTCGGACACAGATGAGAGTGAGCGCAGCACGTTTTCACGTTCCTCCACACTCCCCCCAGAACTTGCATGTGGGAGACTAGATAAGGGGAGTGGCATTCTGCTCCTGGAAACAAAGCAGAAGCTTGGTGGGTGGCTGCTCCCCAGTAGGCGTATGGATGTCTCTCAAGATAAAGCCCCGTGCTGTCCTGTCGCCCTCAGGTGAATGACCCTGCTCTGAGGGGAGGCGGCCTTTTCCCTAGCCAGCTGCCTGGGATGGACATGATTAAGCAGGAGGGAGATGCATCACGGGTAAGAAACCAGAGAAATAAACCCGCGGCTGTGAGTATTCCATAGACTAGAATTGGCACAGACACATTGTCAGCCAGTAGGCTGAGGAGAATTGTGTAATATGGACTTCCCCGGCGGTCCAGTGGCTAAGACCCTGCCCTTCCAATGCAGGAGCCACATGCTGTGCAATGCAGCCAAAAAGAGAAGGAAAAAAAAAATCTCATTTTATTGGATATACAATGATGTTTGTGTGAGTAATTTTTTATTTAAGCTCATTTTAATTGAGCTGATGGTGGCATATGATTTAAAAACACTCATTTTGCCCCAGAATGGAATTATAGCAAAGCAAAAAATGAAATAGCAAAGAATTAGGCGTGTTAGCACAAACTCTGATTTCTTTTTGTTTCTGAATTGTAATATTTGATTTTCAGAAGGATGAAGAGGAACTAGCTTCTAATTGTTCTCTCTCACTTAATTAAGTCTGAGTTTATTCTAAGGGGAAGGCTACTGCAGGTCAGATGGTGCAGGGCGTTCAGAAGATCTAGGGTGGACTCCCTGGTGGTTCAGTGGCTAAGACCCCACTCTCCCTTCATTAAGCCCAAGTTTATTCTAAGTGTTCTAGATTTCATTTTCTTTAAGCAGCAGCCTTAAAATCTGATCTATATTATTTCTTTATCATCTTAAACACTTTTTCTAAGAAGAGTGATATTACTGTGTCCAACTAAATCTTGAAACAGTAGAACAGTTAGTACTGAGAACCCACCTGAGTTGGGAGCCTGGTGACAGGCCTGTTAACAAGAGGAAGGGCTCTCAACAGTTTGGCACAGGTGCTGGGGCCTCTTAAGGGAGAAAATGTTGTCCCTAGCAGTAAGTAACTATTTTCAAGTTCTCTCTTAAGTGACAAAATGTAGAATTGATGTTGAATTTCCTACAAAACAAAAAAATAAGTGAGTGTAACCTTTGTGGTTGGGGTTATTTAAAATGGCCAAGTAGTCTGATGTTTTCATGCTGGGCCTCATGATGGTTTTACCAAAAATTCTGAGCCATGACAACTTTCTCTTTATTTTCCCGCAGAAATACTGCTGACACTGAAGGTAGCTGGTTGCTTCTTTCTTCAGCTGACTGGGCTCACTTGCTCAAGACACTTACCAATCTGGAGAGCTGCGTCTCTTCGTTTCGACCCAACCGACCTGCCATCCAGCCCTGCCCGAGCAAGACGGGCTGACGGCCGAGTCCCTCGGCTCCTCCTCCTGGGGGAGCCGCCTGTCGGGTTGACAGATGGTCTGCAGCTCGCGTCCGGACAGTTGTCAGTCTGTTCACTGCATTCACCTTAGTGCAACTTAGATCTCTCCTGCAGAGTAAATGTTGACAGGCAGACTTCACACCCGTGTCAGATTGAATGTATCTAAATGTATGTATTTAAGGAAAACAATCCATGCTCTTGTTCTCTTCCTGTCTGGCTCCAGACACTGGTTTCTTGCTTTGTTTTCCCTGGCTAACCAGTCCAAAAGATTAAGATTTCATCTGGGGGAAAGAAAAGATTAAAAAAAAAATCAAACTAAAGATGTTTTAAGCTAAGCCTGCCTCTGGGATAAGCAGGACAGACACCGTGGACCGTGCCGTGTGTACAGACATGCCCAAGAAGTGAAGACCAAGACATCGTAGTTGTATCTTTGTAGAAAGCTCTCAAGACGGTGTTGGAAAGCATTTCCAGTTCCTTGAACAGATGAAAAAGAGCCTGTGGGAGGGCTGTTAACATTAACAAGTCCTTCTTCCTCTTTTTTTTTTCTTTTCAATTTCTTTGATTCAAACCAAACTAGTTCGCCCAAATCATGAATCAGAAAGAAATTGATTTCCAAATTCAGTTTGCTTTAGATCCATCAGAAGCTTGAATCAGCGCCTCCTCTTCCATCTGATCCTTCCCTTCTCCCTCTACCTTCCCCATTCTCCCCACTTTTTTTTTTTTAATAAAAGCAACAGAAACCAGGTAAGCCCTTTATTATTTCCTTCCATGTTTTGCCAGCCACTTACCAGCCGCTAACTCTGAAATTCCAGAAAAAATGCATTTACTGGAAGGAGAGGAGCAAAGTTAGTACTCGAAACCCATCAGACTTTGGACACCTGCCTGGGAAGTGTGTTCATTCTGTTCCCCGCGACACTGGCCCCCCACACGGGAGAAAACCACAGTGTGCTTAAAATTGACCGCAGGCATCAGGACAGAGTTCACCTCCGCCATGTGTCTTTTATTTTGTTTTTTTTAGCAGTGCTGACTTAATAAGCCGAAGTTTTGTAAGGTACATAAAATCCAATTTATATGTAAACAAGCAATAATTTAAGTTGAGGACTTAAGTGTTTTAATTGTGTAATTTTTTGTGAGGTATACATATTGTGGAATCGAATCCAAAATGAGGTACTTCAGTGTTACAATTAGATATCTTCATAGCAGTGTCTCCTGAAAGTGTTTTGTAAAGGCTCTCAAGGCCTTGATTAGACCTAATTTGTAGACTTAAGACTTTTTATTTTCTAAATCTTGTGATTCTGCTCATAAGTCATTTATCTATCTGATATGCAGCCGCTGTAGAAACCAATTCTTGATTTTTATATGTTTATATTCTTTCTTAACCTTAGGAAGACTACGTGTTACTAAGCAGGCCACTTTTCTGGTTGTTTTTCTTGCCCACTCTGGTAGGGGAATAATCTTTTCTTAATTGGCATCAGTTTCAGACAACTGTAATACCAAGAAACTGGTGACCTTTTTTGAGCTATTTCTCCCCAACTCCTAAGACACCTACTTTCTTACCTAAATTTCAGAATGATGTCTTTTTGATGTCTAAAAAGCAAAGCATTTTATATCTCGTCAGCCAGGCCTTTTAGGAACAGAGAAGTCTTTTTTCCTTGAAATCTGCTTGTTTTTTTGTGGAAGGGTGAAAAATAGACAAACTACCCCTACTCATACGTGTCTCTCTATATGGACAGATTACGGAAGTATAGAAAGAGATAGAGCCCAAAGATAAATGGTTAAGTAGACAGTCTGAAAGCATGGCTCCATGCTAAAGAAATGTTCTGGGAAATCTGCATTTCGCTACTTTGTTTTCCACGTAGGGGGTCTCACTACAGGAAGGTGGCCCAGGAACAGCACTTGATGGGGGCCACCAATTCACAGTCCCCCCCCTCAAAAGGCTCTGCTTTTCTCAACCAAACCATTGGGTCGCCCAACTGTGGTGGAGGAATAACTCGGGCGGACATCAGCCCGAGCTCAGCGTCCTCACTGGCACCACGAGGCTTATGTCACACTTGGTGTCACGTGACCACTTTCCAGTTGATGTTTAGAAACATGTGAATTCGAATGACTGGAACTTCACAAGAGAGAATGGAGTTTAACCTGGATTTGTCTGAGTTGGAAGTCCCTTTCCACGGGAACCCTGTCCAAAAACCCCTGTGTACCTTCTCTTGTTTGACCTTCTGCCCGCTGTGTTCTGTCAGTCCCAGTTCAGACAGATCTGATCTGCAAACCTGCCATTCCGGTAATTGGGAATAACTCATAATCATTGCCATTTTGAAGGAAGAGAGATGATCAGTTCTCTTACAGCTTAGATCAGGTCATGGGTTTTTTACATCTAATTAAGAAAAGTCAGTGAAGGAATCCTCTGATCACATTGATCATGACAGAAGCAAAGGCCAAACCAGTCCCTCCATGATCAGTATTTCTCATGGTGTACACAATAAACTTGTTAGACCGAGTACTCGGTTTTCGTTTAATAGAACAAATAATCAGTGTTTTACTTATATTACTAAATGTGAAAAACACATAATGTGAAAAGTATACATACATTAACTTGGTTGTGAAGCTCATCTACGTGTTCATGTAACGTGGTAAGTTGAAAAAGTGAAGTGAGCTGTTTTCCTGCAATGAATTTGTTGGACTCAAAAGATGAAGATGCCCCCTCCCACGTGTATCTCTCATGGCCTGTAACCATTGAAAGCAATGTTTTTGCAGTTTATATAATGCAGTTTTTAATCTGTGTGTAAAAACGGAGTTCCTATGGGCTTAACACATGAAATGGGTGGCACAGATCCCCTTGCAGAACCCAAAGATACACAATCAATTTTGAAATGCAACTTAAGCCATTAATTGTTGGTGTGAATTTAAAATTTTCTAGTATTTGTATGGTAGTATGCTGCCTCCGAGCAAAGCATTCTCTGCACAAAAGAAAATTACTGTAGTGGCTTCGATTTTAATTAGAATTTTCTCCCTGGTGTTTCTTTATAGACTAAAACGAAACCTTTTAAGTTTCTTACTACAGGTAAAAGCTATGTGCAAGAACCTCAAAATGCTAAAATCTAGCATAATGCCTTAGATCTGTTTTTAAGTCTTGTATATTCCTACATAGCTGTCCGATGTATTATATTTGTATAGTGAACTGTGTACAATTTTTTGAATAAGTGCATCATCACTTAAACTTTATGTTGTTGAATGGTGATGATGATACATTTCTTCAAACATTTAACTGTCTTTTTTTTTTTCTTATGCCATTTGTGGTTTTATTTGTACAGTTCCTCATGAAGTTGCATCTGAGATGTGTGTATATGAAAAGATTATCCAAGGGTAAAATTAAGCAATATATTAACTATGGTTCTTCAGGAGAAAGCTTACAGTGCTTCAGGTTGTGATTTATTTTCAAAATGGAGTTGACTCCAAACGTCACTTTGTTCACCTGCATTGATGTTTGTATTTCTAGTGTGAGCAGTTTATGCAAAAGGTAGATATATTCAAGAGAAATTTTAAATACATTTATGCAAGTTAATATTGCTTTGCTGATGCTATTTGCTTATTTGATGTTAAATAATGCTATTGTAAATAAAGAATTCTGTTGTTATTGCATCATTTAATAAATTTTAATGCCTTCGGGTTTTACATGGCTTTGAAGATTTTCTTGAGTTTATATTATATCCTCATTCACAGTTGCAGTTAAATATAAAATTACCTGACTTGCCATTTAATAATTTCTTAGACTTATACAGTAGTTGGCACTGTTCTCAGCATGTTAACATTTATTCTCTCAATGTCCCATTTTCTAGATTTTCTGAAATCTGAAGCCTGTCTGAAGTCTGAAGCCAAGAGGGGTGTGTCTTGCTTAAGATTATCTGACAACTTAATCGCAAATAGAGGTGGAATCTAAATGAATCCTAAATGATGCTATCACCTCTCATTCCTGTTTCTCAAAAAACATTTATGAGAATAACGCGGGCTTCTTACTGGTTTATTAAGGTTATACCTTACACATTAGAATAATCATGATGGTTTTAATAGGTTGGCTTATTGGTAGTCAATAAGCAATGCAAGTACAGTACTTAAAACCCAGGTCATAAACTACATGAAATAATAAATCTGGAATTGTATTTTTTTAAATATACCAAAACCGAAATGAATGATGAGAAAAATCTATGCTAGTCACCATATTAACAAAGTAAAAGAAGAATTTAAAAAACATGATTAACTTAATACACTGTTGGATAAATTTGCATAGGATAAATTTCAGCCCCCATACATGAGAAAATCTCAAGGAAAAGTAAAGCTTCTCGGCAAAGTGAATGCCCTGAAGTTGTTTAAAGTTATTTGATACAATCCCCCTGTGACTTCATGGTGAAATATTAAAAGAATTGAAATCAGAACAAAATAAGTAGCCCACTACCCATGCTAAGAAATAGGTTATCAGGACTTTCCTGGTGGTCCAGTGGCTAAGACTCTGAGCTCTCAATGCAGAAGCCCCAGGTTTGATCCCTGTCCGGGAACTAGATTCCACATGCCTTAACTAAAGATCTTGCATGCTGTGACAAAACCGAATATCCTGTGTGCCACAACAACTAAGACCCAGTAAAGTCAAATTAAATATTTAAAAGACATGGGTATCACTGGTGGAATAGAAGAGGAAAAACTTTCAGCACAATTAACCATCTATGCTGCTGCTGCTTAGTCGCTTCAGTCGTGTCCGACTCTGTGTGACTCCATAGACGGCAGCCCACCAGGTTCCCCTGTCCCTGGGATTCTCCAGGCAAGAACACTGGAGTGGGTTGCCATTTCCTTCTCCAATGCAGGAAAGTGAAAAGTGAAAGTGAAGTCGCTCAGTTGTGTCCGATTCCTAGCGACCCCACAGACTACAGCCTACCAGGCTCCTCCGTCCATGGGATTTTCCAGGCAAAAGTACTGGAGTGAGTTGCCATTGCCTTCTAACCGTCTATGGGAAAGCCAAAATAAATCTACCTACCCACTCTAGGGGTACCCAGGTGGCACTAATGGTAAAGAATCCTGCCAGGCACAGGAGACTTGCAAGAGATGCAGGTTCAATCCCTGGGTCCAGAAGATCCCCTGGAGTAAGGAATGACAGGCCACTCCAGCATTCTTGCCTGGAAAATTCCATGGACAGAGGTGCCTTGTCTACAGTCCATGGGGCCATAAAGAGTTGGACATGACTGAGCAGCTGAGCACCAGCTCTTAGAACGAGTGAAAAAGTTCAGTCAGATGTCTGGAACATACAAAAATCACTAACTTCCACTCACACGAATAACTAGTTTTTAAACCCCCATTTACAATAACAAACATTCTAAAATAGGATTACATTACACCTAACAAAGTGTGAAAGACCTTTATGAAGAAAACTATAAAGTTCTACTAAAAGATGCAAAAGACCTGAATAAGGGAGGCGTGCCATGAGCCTAGAAAAGGAAAGCCCAGGATAAAAAATCAATTCCTGCCCCTACATCATGACAATGCGAGTGCACAGTAGTATACATTTAGAAGATAAGGTGTACAATAATGGAAATATTAGAAAAACAACTTCCAGAAACATTTTAAAACACTGGTGAGAGGGCTTCCCTCTCAGTGGTAAAGAATCTGCCTACCAATGCAGGAGATACGGGTTCGATCCCTTGTCCAGGAAGATCCCACATGCCGAGAAACAGCTAAGCCAGTGCACCACAACGACTGAGCCGGTGCTCTAGGGTCTGGGAGCTGCAACTTCTGAGCCCATGCGCCACAACTGCTGAAGCCCGGGCACTGCAACAGGAGGAGCCAATGTAATGAGAAGCCCCCGCACCACAGCTGGAGAGCAGCCACCCTCCCACCACCACTCACCACAACTGGAGAAGAGCCTGCACTGCAGCAAAGACCCCACACAACCACAACTGGATAAATAAATGAGTAAAATGATTTTAAAAGAAACATACCAGTGAGTATTGCAGAGTACTTACACAGAACTGGCTAAATAACTCGGAAGACTATAGAGCCCAGAGACAGGTCACTGTATGTAGGTAAGTATATGATAGAGATGCCATTTCTAATCAGTAGGAATCTGTTCCCAAAAAAAAAAAAAAAGTGTTGAGACAGTTGGCCACATTTGGAGAAAATACCAAGTTAAACCCCTTCCTCACAACATGGATCCAGGGTGTAAACATAATGAAATATAAAACTAGAAAAATACATGTTTACATTGTTGGAAAAGTGAAGTCATTCTTTAGGGAAAAATACAAAAATTATTTAAATTTATAAAAATTAATATTCTGTCAAAAAAAGACATAACTAATGTTAGCATAATCTAACGTGCGCACGCATACTCAGTCATGTCTGACTCTTCGGGACCCGCATGGACTGTAGCCTGCCGGGCTCCTCTGTCCATGGGATTTCCCAGGCACGAATACTGGAGTGGGTTGTCCTTCCCTTTTCCAGGGGATCTTCCCGACCCAGGGATCAAACATGAGTCTCCTGCACTGCAGGCAGATTCTTTACTTCTGCACCACCTGGAAGTCAAACGAACATGAAGAACATTTTCTTTTTTTTTTTTTTCATGAAGAACATTTTCGTCTGGAAGACAGCAAGAAAGCCAGGGTGACTGGAGAAGATAACTGGCGGGGTGAGAGGTAGGAGATGAGGGCCAAGAAGCAGCCAGGGCCAGATCACGGAAGGTCATATAGGCCAGCCCCCAGGGCATCAACCTAGGTTTCATTCTGTGTAATGAGAAACCTTCGGAAAAGAGTTCTCAGCAAGAAAGCAATGTGATCTAATTTGCGTTTTTAAAGACTGACTACTCTGCGGAGAAACGTCTCTATGGAAGCCAGCTAATAGGCTACTGAAGACACCAATTATTACAAAATAATTAAAAAAAAAAAAGGATTGTGAGTTCCCTGATGGTTCAGCGGTTATACTGCAGGGGGCAAGGGTTCCATCCCTGATTGGAGAACTACGATCTTGTCATGGAAAGAAAAAAAAAAAAATGGAAAACTGGACCCATGACTTCAATCCAGGTCCCTCCCACATCCCACTAAAACAGTAAAGTCCTTTTTACAAAAGCGTAAACCCCAAGGACAAAGGTAATAGGAACAGAAACCGACAAAGTTTGGCAGTTGAAAGCAGATCGAAGAGTGGTCTCTTACTCTGTAGACCTGACAGAGCTGAATGCTGAGCCAGAAGTGAGAGAGTAACGGCAAGAAGCAAACAAAAGTTTCACCGTGGAATTTCTCAAAGGCTCAAGACAGAGCAGGTGCCTCTGGATGTGGCCATGAGAAGCCTAGATAAGAAGCTGGCTGAGCGGCTCCAAGCAAGCAACCTTCCTCCTGGGCAGCAGAATGGAAGCGTATTCTCCAGAAAAGTTTAACAGCTATCAGGGGATGGTGAAAATAGCTCAGTTGTATCTGACTCCTTGCACTCCATGGACTGATAGTCCACCAGGCTCCTCTGTCCATGAGATTCTCCAGGCTAGGATACTAGAGTGGGTAGCCATTGCCTCCTCCAGGGGATCTTCCCAACCCAGGGATTGAGCATTGCAGGCATATTCTTTACCATCTGAGCCACCAGGCAAGCCCAGGAGATGGTACCATACTGACCAAGATGAATTCTACAGTCTGAATGTTGATCCCTCTTCACGAGATTAGCTACCCAGACACACTTTCCTGCCTGGTTGCCTAAATGTCTTCACAAGGGAACCTGAGCAGCTGCAAAGGCAAGACGCACAGAAGTGAACATCCTGGTTGCTCATGACAAAACCCAGGTCACGTTACAGTGAAGCCCACAGCTGATGATCCTGCCCGGGTACACTGAGCTTCCAAACATCTTTCAGTGCCTTTGTCTAAAACACAAGGGAAGAGATTCAACCATGGTTTCAAGGAAAGCCTGGAAATGAAAGACACTACAGCAGCCATGAACGTATACTCCTAGATGTGCTGTGCAGGGGGAATGTGGTCAACCCAGTGCCCAGCTACAACACACTTCCCACCAGCAGCCCCGAGCCCATGACTGGGTGCAGCAGGAATAGCAGGCAGAGGCACTCCCAGGAGATGGAAGTGCTCCCAATGAGCAGCTTTGCTTCAAGGACTCTAAGCAGACTCGCCAAGCTCTCTTAGATACGTGCTGCACCTGAAGGGATCTTCCTTCCTCTGATTTGCCCTAGATTCCTCCTTACTTTCCCTCATAAGCACTGCACCTAATAAATCGCTTGCACTTCTAATGCCATCTCGATGACTGCTTCTTGAATGGTGCAGACTAATATTAAGTGATCTAAGAAAGTAGCCAGTGGGATCCATTGGCTGAGACTCTGAACTTCCAATGCAGGGGGCCCAGGTTCAATCCCTGGTCAGGGAACTAGATCCCGCATGCCACAACTAAGACTTGGCACAGCCAAATAAATATTTTTTTTTAAAGGAAGGAGGCAGTAAGAAGGGGACTTGGGACAGGCTCACTCAAGGCCAGTTGAAGAGACATCATTGTGGTCAGCCAGTGCGACACAGACAGTCCTTGGTATAAGGTGGTGGCTCAAATCCTGAAGATTTGACTGGTGGGAATCCCAGAAAGTACAGCAGTGGAGGGGAAGGCTACGGGAGATGGGTCAAAGCAAGGCATTCAGAAGATCTGGGGGTGGATTTCCCTGGTGGTCCAGACTCCACGCTCCCAATGCAGGGAGCCTGGGTTCAATCCCTGGTCAGGGAACTAGACCCCACATGCCACGACTAAGACCCAGTGCAGTCAAATAAATAAATAAAATTTTAAATCTATAGTTACTCTGAGATGTCAATAGCTCTCTCTCAATAATTGAGAGAAAAAAAAATTGGGGGCAAAAGGATGCCACTGTGGAGAAGGCTGGTTACTGGCTAGTTGAACTGCTGCCTGGCAGAGGGATGCTGAAGCTGAAACTCCAATACTTTGGCCACCTGATGGGAAGAACTGATTCATCTGAAAAGACCCTGATGCAGGGAAAGATGAAAAGTGGGAGGAGAAGGGGACAATAGAGGATCAGATGGTTGGATGGCCTCACCGACTCAATAGACATGAGTTTGAATAAACTCTGGGAGCTGGTGAGGGACAGGGAGGCCTGGCATGCTGCAGTCCATGGGATCGCAGAGTTGGACACGACTGAGTGACTGAACTGAACTGGAGAGGGACAATGCTGATGAAGACTATCAAGGGACAATTAACACTAAATAATGGGCTTCCCAGGTGGTGCTAGTGGTAAAGAACCTGACTGCCATTGCTGCTGCTGCTACTGCTGCTGCTAAGTCGCTTCAGTCATGTCTGACTCTGTGCAACCCCATAGACAGCAGCCCACTAGGCTCTTCTGTCCCTGGGATTCTCCAGGCAAGAACACTGGAGTGGGTTGCCATTTCCTTCTCCAATGCATGAAAGTGAAAAGTGAAAGTGAAGTTGCTCAGTCGTGCCCAACTCTTAGCGACCCCATGGACTGGAGCCAATGCAGGAGACATTAAAAACATTGGTTTGATCCCTGAGTCAGGAGGATCCCCTAGAGGAGGGCATGGCAACCCAATCCAGTGTTCTTGCCTGGAGAATCCCACAGACAGAAGAGCCTAGTGGGCTATGGTCCATAGAGTCATAAAGAGTTGGACACGACTGAAGCAACCGAGCATGCACCCACATAAATAAGACAATAGAGCAGAGCCAGCACCCAAGACTCTCCTGCAGTGGAAGAGCAGACACTGCTGGGCAGCAGGCTGAAGCACTCCTTATTACAGTTTTAGAATGCTCGACGGAGGCAGGTTTGTTATGCAAAATGCAGGCCCCTGATAGGGAAAACCTGGGCTCCTGAAACGTGGGTGCGTGCATGCTAAGTTGTTTCAGTTCTGTCCAACTCTTTGCAACCCTGTGAACTGTAGCCCACCAGAGTCCTCTGCCCATGGGATTCTCCAGGCAAGAACACTGGAGTGGGTGAATCCTGGGTAGAGACATCAAGATTATGGGTCCCCCGCCTCCGGGCCTTGTACTAGTACCTCCTATCGGGTCAGAGGTAGCATTAGATTAGAAATAAAGTGCACAATAAATGTAACATGCTCAAATCATCCTGAAACCATCCCCCCTCAATGCCTGTGAAAACACTGTTTTCCGTGAAACTAGTCCCTGGTGCCAAAAAGGCTGGGGACTGTCGATCCATTAATAGATGGTTGCTGCTGATTTTGAAGCCTACAAAATCTCTGAGCTTGTAGAGGTGGCCCACCCTTCTCTACTAAGAGCTCTCGACTTAACATCTGTCATTGAAAAGAAAAGAGGCATTTGATCGATCATTTGTTATCAGCACTATTCATGTTGGTGTAATTTATTATTTAAGTAATAATAATTAAGAGGACAAGACGAACAAACAGGACAGAAAGGAGAGCAGTACGCTGAAGGCAGCCTCCTCCTGGAGAAGTCTCAGTTCCTTGTTCAGCTCTCAGGCCTGAGACGATTTTCAAATTAAAACCCATTGAAGAGGTAGCCTGGTTGTTAGGAGTAAGAACCCTGCCGTACCATGACAGGTATCTACAACATCTACACATTCCCCAGGCTTCCTCTAAGGGAGCTACAGTTGTTCCTTTGGGTAACTGTATGCTGGGGAAGGGGAAGAAACAAACACCAAGGCCTGAATTGACACTGCCACGTGAAAAGAAGCATTGTCCTGAACCGCTGATAGAGTGGGGCCCAGGAGGCCAGGAGCCCTGGCTGAAGTCCCACTCACGTGGGCCCACTCGTTTCCTGGACATCCCGAGGGCATTTCCCTAGTCCCCAGGTGTTGAAGTGGAAGCTTTAAAACCAAACTCCAGTCAAGACGGCAAATCAAAAACAATATTGAAGGACTTCCCTGGTTGTCCAGTGGCTGGGACTCCCTGCTCCCAGTGTAAGGGACCTGGGTTCAATCCCTGGTCAGAGAACTAGATCCCACGTGCCACTGCTAAGATCTAAGATCCTGCATGTCCCAAACTAAGATACATCACAGCCAAATAAATAAATACTTTAAAAAAAAGAAAAGACCAAAGAAAGAGCCCAGAGTCAGTAATAGAGACCTCAGTGGTTTAACAGATGGGGGAGCTTACCTCTCTGAAGCAAGGGCCGGGAACTACACCCAAGCGTGTGCAGCTGACCGCAGGCAGGACATGGGGGCTTTCTTCATTTCTGGGGACGGGGAGGAGAAGGGATTACCAGTTTTGGGGAATTGATGTCAGATGTACTCTTTAGTTACCAGGGAAACCAGCAGAGGGGCACAGGCCCTCGCCGCTCCTTTGATAAAAGCAATCACCAGCTGGTTTCCAGGGGTAAGCAACAGGAAGGTCAGTCCTGTGAGTAGGGTGTGGGTGGCACAGGCCCTGTTAGGACAGCCGATGGACAGAGAGCAAGAGAACAGCCATCTTGAGTGGCCTGACCCTACAGGACACATCTTGCTAAGGGATGCACAAAATAAATCCAGACAAAACCCAGATGCTTGCAGACAGTTCCAAGCTCTGGCGGCCGGATGCCAAAAAGCTGAATGCAATTCCTGGGGTAGGCGCTTGGTGGCGCCACTCTCACTGCTGGGCGGGGAGGGGTGTGTTGCCCCTATAAGAGCAAGACAGGCACTGCATACTATTGTCTCCTTTCACATTTTTTCGTAAAAGCAAAAATACTGTTCATTTTAATTTCAGTTAGCAAAACAGCTACTTAGTACCTGGAGGTGATTTTTTTTTTGTAAAAGCAAGGTGCCCTAAAGCAAAAATTAAGGGATACCTGTATTTATACCAGTGTGTGTGATTTAGTTGCTCAGTTGTGTCTGACTCTTTGTGACCCCATGGACTGTAGCCCAGCAGGCTCCTCTGTCCATGGGATTCTCCAGGCAAGAATACTGGAGTGGGTTGCCATTTCCTTCTCCAGGGGATCTTCCTGACCCAGGGATCTAACCCAGGTCTCCCACATTGCAGGCATTTCCTTACCATCTGAGCCACCAGGGAAGCCCTGCTTTTATACGAGAAGTGGACATAACTCTCTTTCTGTCAGGCCATTCATGTCAGATTTTGAATCAGTCTTATCAGGTATGGAGCTGGGTTTGCATGTGGCTCTGTCTATGGTTATGTGCAATGGACCTCAGACTTCACACTCCTTTGGTGGTATGGAAAGCCAGGGCTTAGGGCCTGCACCCTCGGGTTTCATCAGATCTTGTTTCCCTGAACCAACTGCAAAGGGGGTCCCTGCCCACACTCCTACCCTCTTTCCATGGTTGATGGATTGTTCCTGATACATGGCGTTTGCCAGCTTGCTGAAAAGGAAGATGGCAGTTATTGCCTTGGTTCGAGCTCAGTCTTAGGCAAAGCCCTGTGGCCCTGGGACTTGAAGACAAGCCTTTCTCAGTGATCTTTCCCTCTGTCACAGCTGAACTTTGCCTTAATTTTTAAGCAGGTCTCCTGGGGAAGAGATTCCTGCCCTTCTCCCAGCAGTTGGAAACTTCTATTGACCTGACCCTGGGACTGTTTCTTGACTCTCTCGCAGGACACAAAGGTTTTCCTCTGACCCTTCCCGTAGCCCTGGTGGGTCTTGGCCTCTGCGGTGGGGGCAAAAGCATTTGCTGCCCTCCTCCCTTCTCCTGTGTTTGTCTGCCAGGGAGAAGATGCAGGCAGGGTGTCGCATCTTTTCTATAGCACCATCTGCTTCTCTCCTCCAGATCTGCACCCCAAGCAAAGCTTTCTCAATGAGCCCAGCAGAGATCCTTAGAGAAGAGCCTTCAAGTGGGGTGAAGCTGAAGCCTGTCTTTAGCCTTGGTTCCCAAGAGCCTTATTCTTTTATACCAGCCTACACCAGCCTATGGCAATTTGTTCAAAAGTTTAGCTCAGAGAAGATGGGATGAATTGAGAGAGTACTGCTACTGCTAAGTCGCGTCAGTCGTGTCCGACTCTGTGCAAAACAGCTAGCCAGTGAGAAGCTGCTGTATAGCACAGGGAGCACAGCTGGATGCCCTGTGATGACCTTAAATGTTAGTCACTCAGTCGTGTCCAACTCTTTTCAACCCCATGGACTATAGTCCACCGGCTCCTCAGTCCATGGGATTCTCCAGGCAAAAAATACGGGAGTGGGTTGCCATGCCCTTCTCCAGGGGATCTTCTCGACTTAGAGGGGTGGGATGGGAGGGTTAGGAGGGAGGTCCATGAGACAGGGGCTATATGTACACATATAGCTGATTCACTTAATTGTACAGCAGAGACTAACACAACACTGTAGAGCAACTATGTTCCAATTGAAACATAAATTTAAAATATTAAAATACAGAAATTCCTTTAAAAAAAAAGGTCAGCTCACATCTTGGTATTTCTTCCTCCTGTGCTCCCCAGGTAGGAGACCATCGTCATTAGATTTCAGGCTACTTGGCTGCCCTGCCACCTCAAGTCTCTGAGGGATTCACGGCAAGTTATGAGTTTGTATTAATAATCAACCAGCCTTTTCTTGTTGTTATGGTGAGAGCAGTACCCTTTCCAGTTTTCTTTATGTGAAAGTGGAAATTTGCTGAATTCTTCATGTAAACTAAGAGTTTGAATGATGAAAACAGTTAGGCACAGGTGTAGGGGATCTGCTAGGGCTTAGATGAAATTGCTGATGTGGCTGGATGGAGAGAATAGAACGCCTTAGAGGAGAGAACTTAGAAACGCAGGACCCTTGTTGAGTTTGGAGTTCGGAGCAGAGCATAACCAATAGGACCTACAGTATAGCACAGGGAACTCTACTCACTGTCTCATGATAATCTAAATGGGAAAGGATCTGAAAAGACTATATATATACATATATATATGAAGCATTTTGCTGTACAGCTGAAACTAATACAACATTGTAAATCAACTATATGCTGTGCTCAGTATACTTGCCCCTCCAGGCTCCTCTGTCCATGGAACTTCTCAGGCAAGAATACTGGAGCAGGTTGCCATTTCCTACTCCACAGGATCTTCCCCATTCAGGGATCGAACCCACGTTTCTTCTTTCTCTGGTACTGGGAGGTGAATATTTTTACCACTGAGTCACCTGGGAAGCCCCAAATCAATGATAGTTCAATAAAAATTAATGTGGTATCACCTCACACAGGTCAGAATGGCCAACATCAAAAAAATCTACAAATAATACATGCTGGAGATGATGTGGAGGAAAGGGAACACTCTTGTACTGTTGGTGGGAATGCAGTACAGAGAACAGTATGAAGGTTCCTTAAAAAACAAAAAATAAATCTACCATATGACCTAGTAATCCCACTACTGGGTATATACCCTGAGAAAAACATAGTTCAAAAAGACAGGGACTTCCCTGGTGGTCCACTGTTTAAGAATCCTTGCAATGCAGGGGATGTGGGTGTGATTCCTGGTTAGAGAATTAAGATCCCACGTTCCATGGAGCAGTTAAGCCCAGACACTGCAACTACTGAGCCCGTGTGCTCTGGAGCTCATGGGCCACAACTAAGACCCCACACAGCCAAGTAAATACATATATACATTTTTTAAAAAAGACACATATATCCCAATGGTCATTGCAGCACTATTTACAGTAGCCAGGACATGTAAGCAACCTAAATGTCCATTGACAGATGAATGGATAAAGAAGATGTGGTACATACATACAATGGAATATTACTCAGCCATAAAAAGGAATGAAACTGGGTCATCTGTAATGATGTGGATGAACCCAGAGTCTATCATACAGAGCGAAGTAAGAGAGAGTCTTTCTTCTTCAGAAAGAGAAAAACAAATATAGTATATAATACATATATATGGAATCCAGAGAGATAGTGTGGTATATGGGCTTAGTTGCTCCGAAGAGCCTATTTGCAGGACAGGAGTGGACATGCAAATATAGAGGACAGACTCGTGGACACAGGGAAGGGGAGGAGCAGAGAATAGGGTGAACTGGGAGAGTGACATTGACATAAACAGTATCGCATAAAATAAACAGCAAGTGAGAAGCAGCTGTATCACACAGGGGGCTCAGCTCAGCGCTCCCTGGTGACCTAGAGGGATGGGATGGGGGAGTGGGAGGGAGGCATGTGTATACATATAGCTGATTCATGTTGTTCTGCAGCAGAGACTGACACAGCATTGTAAAGCACTTACACTCCAATTAAAAAAAAAAAAAAGAATCATAGTGTGAAGGGTAACAGAATTACCGTAAGTGTGAGGATGTTGAATGGTTTCAGCCCTACATGTCTCACCTGTGGATAAAGCCTGTAGATCTTGCCTGAGTCAAATGGACATTTAAAAGATCAAAGGCCACTGGAGGAAATTCACACTGCCCTGGACGGGCACTGGGACAAACTGAAGTTTGGGGAAAGCAAAGTATCTGGGCGGGTGGGGCTCTGGTTGAACATAGGGTGGGGGCTACGCTGAGAAGAGAACACAGTGTGGAGCCTGGGTTCAGTGATGGGGCTGGAACAGTGCCCCAGACTCCTGGGCTCCGAGGGAAAGGAATACTGAAAGTGAGATGTGTTATACTGCATGAAAACCCATGACGTTTCAGGTGACTTTAACATTAGAGCTTCTTCTGGTGGCAACCTGTTGGGACTGATTCCAGCTTAACATAAGAGAGACGCACACAGAGAAGAGAAAGAGCAAAGAGTTTTCATAAAAGGATATAGACGTTGAGGAGATGATAGATAATAAGGACTACTGCATAACACAGGGAATTCTACTCAATACTCTGTAATGACCTATACGAGAAAAGAATTTAAAGAGTGGATACGTGTACATGTGTAGCAGACACTTTGCTATACACCTGAAACTAACACAACATGGTAAAGCAACTGTACTGCAATAAAAGGAAACTTTTTAAAGCAACTTTCCTTCTACCAACAACACAAAACAAGCAAAAAGAAGCTGAGGAGAAGCAGCCAGTGCTCCCGGGGCTACCCTAGCAAAAAGCTAATGACTTTCTCTCTAGAGCTGCAATTATGGTGCTTCAGCTGCAGTGTCCCAGATTCTGAATTCCTTGTCCCAGGGAGGAAAATATTCAATATGATGGAACTACCTTAGATCAGGTCTCTAAAGAGTGATGGTTAAGGAGCAGAATCAATTAGCACAAACTTGGGAATGTTGCCAGAATCATCGGGGCATGATTGGTCACCCCAAAATCTCTGATGCGGTTTCCCCCAGTGATAGATCACAGGTGAGGACCATGGGATTGCACAATTGGTGAAAAGGAGGGGACAACGTTACCATCATGCAGATCATGTGTTTATCTAGAAAATCCCACAGAACCAAAAGAAACAGATGAGAATTCATAAGACAGCTCAGAATGATCACTATCATCAATACGACAAATAAGTGAGGTGAACAATTGCATATAACATTCCCATTCACAATATGTTTTATTAAATTATCAAGTTCCTAAGGATAATTGTATAAAAAAGTCTACAAAAGAGTAACAAAAAAGACTTAAGCAGATGAACTCAAGAATGCTGGATTTTCACAGCTAATTTACAGATTTAATTTCATTCATATTTAATGGGATTTTTAAATTTTTGCTAAAATTGTCTAAGTTTTATCCACAAGAAGAATCAGATGCAAAAAAAGTTGTCAAATATTTCAAATAGCTTCGAATAGCTTGGAAACCAATGAGACTTAGTGTAAATACATAAATATTGAATATGAAATGCCCTGAATAAGAACAGTAGTTTCTCTGCAGAGAGAGAGAAGGGATGATATTTTTCTTCCTGCTAGGTATTCTGTTCTCTCCAAATATCTACAGTAAACTGTTTAAAAAAGAAGAGGAATGAAAAATGTGGAGTATTATGGGAATTCTCTGGTTGTAAGTAGTTAGAACTCCATGCTTTGACCACTTAGGGCCTTAGGTTCTATCCCAGGTCAGGGAGGTAGGATCCCACAGCCACGAGGCCTGGGGGGAAAAAAGGGAGTAATAACTTAAAAGGTAGGGGGTGTTACTTCTAATAGACTTTGAGTCACCACTTTTTTGGATGTATTTGCCTCTAATTTACATATGAAATTTAAAAACAAACTGAGTTTATAGTTCATTAAACTTCTGCAGTCTACTTTTTTTCTTATTTTGATTAAGCATGTTCTTATATTAGTGAAAAATGAGTTTACTAATGTTAATATCCTATGTAATATCCCATTGACTTAAGTAATTTCCAAACTTTCGATAACATAAATAACACAAAAATAGTTGTGTGCTTATAGGTGTCTGTACTTCAGATTATTTGCCTTAGGAAAGCATCTCCAAATGGAATGAAAAGGTAGGTTCCCAATACATATTGCCAAATTTTATTTTGGGAAAGCATATACTATCATTTGTTCTACTATAAAGAGTACAAGAATACCTTAACCAACATAAGGTAGTGTGCGTGCTCAGTTGCTTCAGGCTTGTCCGACTGTTTGCAACCTCATGGACTGTAGCCCGCCAAACTCCTCTGTCCATGGGATTCTCCAGGCAAGAATACTGGAGTGGGTTGCCATTTTCTCCTCCAGGGGATCTTCCTGACCAGGGATTGAACCCACATCTCCTGCGTCTCCAGCATCAGCAGGCAGATTCTTTACCTCTGAGCTACCTGGGAAGCCATTCATTTGTGAATCAATGCTAATTAGTTATTTGGATAGTAGTGAAGGTTAGGGTTACAGAGTCAGACACGACTGAAGCGACTTAGCAGCAGCAACATTGAAGGTTTTCTTTAGATACATATAACAGTTATATTATATTTCACATATCAGATGAAAAGAAGGCTAAATGAAGAAAACGGCAAACAAGCATCTTGGTTATATCTTCAAATAGTGAAGGTCTGAAATTTTGATCCTAAAATAATGAGAAGCTGCCATGACAGTATCTGGGATAAAATGGACTGCTGCCAGCTTGGATGTGAACTGAATAAGGAATAAGTTGAATAAGGAAACTAGTTTACAAGGGATGTGCGGAGAGTAATTCACACAAAAAAAGAATAAGCTGGAATGGAGGTATTCCCTGGTTCTTTCACTACCAATGTTGCTACGAAACTTTTCTTTATTTTTTCTAATGTGATAGATATTTTAAAAGAGCAAGTAAGATTATGTTACCTTTTTCTTCAACTCGTTTCTATCCTTTGTAAATACTTTGTAATGGCAATTAACTACTTTTATAATCAGAAAAGCACACACACAAGCCTTGAGCAGAGAAAGCACAAAGCTTCCCCACTGGGGGGCCCCAAACCCTAAGCCAACTGTCTGACGTGGCACCCAGAAGAGGGAGGAGATACTGCAGCTACTTATCGCCTCTGGGAGCATCTCTACAGATCACAGATTTTTTATCAACGTTAGCTCTTCAATCCCCTCTCAGCAGTGAAAGGGCACAGTCCTAACCACTGGACTGCCAGGGAATTCTTCTCAATCCCTTATTTTCATTCCCAGAATCGGGCCATTCTTTCCCGTCCTGATCTGAACTATTTATTTGCCTTTTCCAAAGAGACACCCCTGCCTCCACCCTCAGACTGACATCCTTGTGCCACTCATTTCTCCAGGAGAGGGAAGGGAAGCTCTCTTGGGCTTTCTTTGGTCTGAACAACTCAAGAAGAATTTAAAAACAAGACACAGAAACAGAAAATGATACTAACTAAAAAGTAAGTGTTTTCTCTGATTTCATTCCTTTCCAAATCACCCCACAGATTACTCATTTCACTTCGAGCGTGTATATTTACAAAGTGTATGCAGTATAACAGGCCTCCCCGGGTGCCTCAGTGGTAAAAAAAAGGAAATCTTCCTGCCAATGCAAGAGATGGGTTTTTGATCCCTGGGTCGGGAAGATCCACTGGAGGAGGAAATGGCAACCCACTCCAGTATTCTTGCCTGGAGAATCCCACTGACAGAGAAGCCTGGTGGGCTACAGTCCATGGGGTCACATGTCAGATACAACTTAGCGACTAAGCAACAACACACACACAGTGTAACAGGATCTAGCAATGTGGGATGGGGGCCAGGAGATGGGAAAAGCCCAGACCTCCCTGCTGACAGCCTAGAGACCCCCTACCATGCTCGGTTCTGTTGTTACAATCTGCTGTGCTGAACAGAGTCAGCCTCTGTTTATCCTCCCTCACTGGCTCCCTTGATTCTTCCAGAAGCCCCCAAGACTCACGACTGGTGAGTGATGGCAGTCTAAACATCCACCCAGGTTTGCCAGCTTGTAGCCTGTCGTTCTGTCACGAAGCACCCCGCCATGTGGCCTGGCCCCAAGGAGCTGCTCCTGGCGTGGAAGGGCCCGCTGTGTACTGCGAGCTCGGCAGAGTTGTGTCAGCGCCCCTCACAGGTGTGTGCATCCAGTGTGGCATTCTGTGCAAGTCAGTGACTCAAAGCCCTTTATTCCGCTTCTGCTCCCTGTCAGCTACATGTGTCACCCCATCCCAGGCAGCTGGGGACACTGCTTAAGAAAACGGAGCTGTGTGGGCATAACAGTGAAAGTGGCATTTCTGTCTCGCTGGGCAGCTTGGCTGCAGCCAGTAGCCAGGATAGAGCAGGAGCCTTTCTGGCTGAGAGGTGGAAGGAAGAAAGGGCAAGGGGCGGTGGAGAGGATGATAGAAGGGAAGACGTGACGGGAACCAGTGTAACTCATTCCTTCATTGAGTCACAGAGGTATTTAACAAGTCACTTAGGAGGTAGACACTGTTGAATCACTAAGTCGTGGCCGACTCTTTGTGACCCCACGGACTATAGCCCACCAGGCTCTTCTGTCTACGGGATTTCCCAGGCAAGAATACTGGAGCCAGTTACCATTTCCTTCTCGAGGGGGTCTTCCTGGATCAGGGATTGAACCTGTGCCTCCTGCACTGGCAGGCAGATTGTTTACCATTGAACCACCTGGGAAGCCCTGCTCATAGCGTATGTGCTCTGTGCTGTGCTTAGTCGCTCAGTCGTGTCTGACTCTTTGCGACCGCATGGACTGTTGCCAGGCTCCTCTGTCCACAGGGATTCTCCAGGCAAGAATACTGGAGTGGGTTGCCATGCCCTCCTTCAGGGGATCTTTCCGACCCAGGGATCGCATTGCAGGATTCTTTACTGTCTGAGCCACCAGGGAAGCGGCTTGTAGTCTATAAACAGCAATTAAAGTAGGGTTCAAAGTCATAGTGCTCCTCAAAGGAAGCAAATTTTAAAAGTTAGAGGAAATCAGAGTGATTAATTTCCATTAGAAATTTCATGGAAATGGTGGCATTTAATGTTTCAAACAGCAGCAGCACGGAGACTTTAAAGGACTTACAGAGACTTACGGAGTTGAAGAAGGTACATCCTGGGGAAGGAATCAAGAGCTACCAGCCTCCCAACCAGAAGGAAAACCCTCTGGGACCAAGTTTGTAGAGATGTGTGAATACCCTGCTAAACTAGAAGGCCCTCCTTCCCACCTCCTCCAACAGATATGCAGACTTGGAGGAGGACAGCCTCACTCTCGGGCTCTTCAGTCCAACCAGTGACAGTCTAACCCCAAACTGGTCGTGGGCAAGTAGAGCTACCTCTCAGCAACTTACTTGTTCTTGTCATGACTAGTCCTTCCCCATGTGTGCAATTTAAAAAGAAAACTAAGGGACTTCCCTGGTGGCCCCGTGGCTGGGACTCTGTGATCCCAATGCAGGTGGCCAGGGTTCGGTCCCTGGTCAGGGAACTAAATCCCACATGCTGCAATGAAGATCAAAGATCCCGGGTGTCTCAACTAAGACAAGTGCAGCCAAATAAATAAATATTTTAAAAATTAATAAATAAATAAAATGAAAAGTAAAAACAAAACTGAGGGCTTTCCTGGTGACTCAGTGGTGAAGAATCCACCTACCAGTGCAGGAGACATGGGTTTAATCCCTGGTCCAGGACGATTCCACAAGCCATGGGAAAACTAAGCCCGTGCACTACTGAGCCTGTGCTCTAGACCCGGGGAGTGGCAGCTACTGAAGCTCTAGAGCCCGTGCTCAGCAACAAGAGAAGCCCCCGCAATGAGAAGCCAGAGTCCTGCAACTAGAGAGTAACCACTGCTTGCCACCGCTAGAGAAAAGCCCAAGCAGCAATGAAGACCCAGAACAGCCAAAAAATAAATAAATAAATAAAATTATAAAATAAATGAATTTTAAAAATTGAATTTATAGCTCATTAAACGTCTGTATTCTACTTTTTCTTTTTTTCCCCTAATTTCCTCTCAGCCCCAAACTCACCCTACTTGAGTGCTTTAATGAAAAGCAATCTTGAGTCCTTTAAATAAGTTGCCGCAGGCGCTGAAGTTTTGTCAGCAGAGGGCGCTGGAGAGGCATTGCAGGAAGAAAGAGCTTCATTTTCTAAGAGGCCATCTGGGCGGACCCGTTGCTTGGTTTCCCCGGTGCCCACCTACCCTACACAGCAGCCAGCAACACTCGGTAGCCGGCAGCTCCTTCTAGCAACTCCCTCGGGTGGTCTTGTAGCAGACTGCCTGCAATGAGACATCTCTGTGAACAACCTTCCCCAGCACGCTATAGGGCTGATTTCCAATCAGTTCCAGAGGGCGGGTGTCCAGAGACCTCAAAGGCGTGGACCACAGCAACATGTCTGCCTCTCAGTAGCAATGGCTGAGCCTTTTCCAACAAGGTCTGCATCTCAGTTCATGGGCTGAGGGGTGCTTATTAGATCCTATTAGCCCGCCAGGCTCCTCCGTCCATGGGATTCTCCAGGCAAGAACACTGGAGTGCGTTGCCATTTCCTCCTCCAGGGGATCTTCCAGACCCAGGGATGGAACCCACATCTCATGTCTCCCGCACTGGCAGGCGGGATCTTTACCACTATCATGACCTGAGAAGCCCTATTAGACCCAGTACTAAATAAAATTATGTCTGCTATTATATATTGTATTTACTATTCCTACATTCTTCAGAGTTCTTTTAACTTCTTCCTAGCAAATCCCTAGTCACTCCACTCCCTTGGTATTGATAATAATTCTTTATATTAAGCTTTCCCTATTCAAAGTACCGTTTGATTTTTCTCTTCTGACGGGTCCCAGACTGATACAGAATTTTAAACAAAGCTGGCTCCCTTTTATGGCTGTAATACAGCAGGAGAAATCCTGTACTTTGAAGGTAAGCATTTTGTACAAAGGAGAAATCTGTTGTATATGTAACAAATTGTCACATATTATAACAAACTCTAAAACTAAAAAAATAAATAAATAAAACTAATGAAAACTAGAGAAATGGCTTTAATTGCTGGTTCCTTACATACTTTATCTAAGAAAAATTTATATATATATAGAGAGAGAGAGAGAGAGAGAGAGAGGGGACACTGCTCAGTTTTGGGATCTTAGTCCCCAGACTAGGGTTCGAACCCATGCCCCATGCATTGGGAGTGTGGAATCTTCACCACTGGACCACCTGGGAAGTCCCAAAATTACCACTAGTGTCACCTGAGAAGCCCAGAGAAGCCTTTAGAGTTAATTTCCCTCTACTATTCAGGTCCTCTAAGGACTCAACTAATGCCCCGTGTACTCAGCTAATGCCTGGTGTGTGGTCTGTCTTCTCTGACTGGTTGGGATGTGATGTATACTCGGCTCTGTGTAACCCTGGAATCATCTGTCCTACCACTTTCTAGGGTTCTTTCCCTTGCCTCATAGTTTCCTCTAATCTGCACAGGCCACTACTCAGTCCCAGAGGCGAGGAGATCCCTCTGCAGATCTCTGGAACTCTCTTTCTATGCAGTTCCCCCTTTGGTATCCGGCCCCACAATCCTACCTACCTTGCTGATCTCCGTATCTTCAACTCAGCAAGACTGTTGGGCTTGGTTTGGGGTTCTCCTTCCTGGATCTACATCCTGGAAGGTCCTCAGTAAGGTAGTGAGCTCAAGCACTCAGCTCCTTAGGAATCAAGGTCTGTTGCTGCCTGTTGCTTAACATTTCAAAGCAGTTGATTTAAATACTTTGTCCTGTTTCTATAGTTCACAGGAGAAGGGCAATTCCGGCGGCAATTAACCCTTCAAGGATAAGAGGAGATCCTCTACGATCAATTTTTAATATATGATTAGATTTCAGTGTCCCATTTATTGGCCATCTTTATTCCTACAAATGTGAGAGCAGGCTCTGAAAGTTCTCTATCTTTATCTGTCTTTCCCTGACATAATGATTAACGTGGACTCCTCTAATAGTTATTTCAGTCTTATCTTTATCTATGGTTATATTTTCTTCCTCTTTCTCATTGCTGTATATTTTCCCCCCTTTCCCCTTGGTCATTCTTGCCAGAAGTTTGTCTATTCTAATGATCTTTTCAAAGAAGCAGCTCTCGGATTTATACATCAATCCAACTATTTTTAGTTTTTCAATCTATGCAGTTGGGTTTTATTTTTTATGCATTCTTTCTTCCTGATTTCATTAAGGGTATTTAGTTGTTCTTTTTCTAGATTATCTTGAATTCTTATTTTGTTTATTTTCTATCTTATTTAAATATTAAAAGCATTTATGGACTTCCCTGGTGGTGCAGTGAATAAGAATCCTCCTGCCACTGCAGGGGACTCGAGTTCAATCCCTGGTCCAAGAAGATTCCATATGCCACGGAGCAACTAAGCTTGTGAGCCACAACTACTGAGCAGGTGCTCTAGAGCCCACGAGCAGCAACTACTGAGCCCAAGCACCTAGAGCCTGTGATCCACAACAAAAGCAGCCAATGCAGTGAGAAGCCCGCGCATCGCAACTGGAGAGTAGACCCTGCTCGCTGAAACTAGAGAAAGCCCACTGGAAGGAATGAAGACCCAGCACAGCCATAAATAAATAAATATTTTTTAATAGCCTCAAGTTTATATATATATATAAAGCATATATAACTTTTTTGACTTATAGCTTTGACTACTGTGATTGTGAATCCTAACCCTCATTAGTCGGACAAGATTGAATCAGAGCAACCCTATCAGTTACTTGCTTACAACTGTGCAAAGTTTTGTGTTTTGAGTATCATTTCCTTCTTCAGTCAGAACCTTACCTCACTTATATCAACCATGGCCTTGAGAAATCAATTAATCAAAGTCATTCCACTTCTGAAAGTCATTCCACTTCTGATATCTCATCCTGCTGCTGCTGCTGCTGCTGCTGCTAAGTCGCTTCAGTCATGTCCAACTCTGTGCAACCCCATAGACGGCAGCCCACCAGGCTCTGCCGTCCCTGGGATTCTCTAGGCAAGAACACTGGAGTAGGGTGCCATCGCCTTCTCCATTATTTCCCCTAATGAGAAGCTATTTTAGGATTACATGTGGGGCATTCTCACAAGTTGCTTTATTTGAGGGGGAAGCCTTCCACAATTTGGAAGCCCCATGGAGATTTAGCTGCAAGTCCCAACCACGTACCCAGACTCTGAATTTGAGCACCTAATGACTCACCCTGCATCTCTCCACCTAAGGTTCCTGGCCCAAAAAAAAGAAAGACAAGTCACACAGTAGGTCTGAGTGCCAATGTCATTGATGTTCCTAACTCTATCAGGAAAATTAGGTACCACCCACTGAAATGTCCATTTTCTGATTAGATCTATATTTCTAAAAACTCTTGATGAAACAATACTCTTGATCTAAACTTAGCTTTTCCCATCTTACAAGGTGTCATTAACTAAAATGGAGTAACGAGCAAAGAATAGACAATGAACAGAAGCCCAGGAGGTCCAAAGGACTGGCAAGCTTAAAGTCTTGTCCTGCCAGTGTCCCTCAGTAGATGAAATTTGCCTTGGCTAATCATCTAAAAACCCTATGAAGTCTGTTATCCTTTCAACCCAGCTTTATGTCCCTGAGAATTGGTTTATGAGGGGAAAAAAAAATCTCCAATGCTTCAGTCTTCAGGGCTGCAGTTGTTAGGTCTGTGGTCAGAGACAGCATGGGGCTGTGCACAAGCAAAACTTCTGGCAGATCATTATCAATTTGCATGGGGTGGTCTTGCTGGGTCCAAGCCCACAGCTCCAGTAGGCTCAAAACCTGTTTCTTATGTGCCGATAAATTCTCAGTGCAATCTAAATTCTTGTGCATATCTTAAAAAAGTGACACAGTTTACCAAGTGACCTCTTTGAGGAGCTTCCAATAGGACCAAATTGTCCATTCTTGAAGCAACTTAAAACAAAGGAGCAAGAATTCCCTGGTGATCCAGTGGTTAAGACTCTGCCTTCCAAGGCAGGGGACATGGATTTCATTCCTGGTCAGGGAACTAAAATCCAACATGCCACGGGTTGTGGTCAAAATTAGAAAAATAAAAAAACAAATGGGGAAAGCAGGACGAGGCAGCAAATGTAATTAAATCTTTAATTTCATATTCAGTGGTCAGTCTTTTATGACTAATATGAAGAACTTCAAAATTTAAGCTGGTACAAGGAAGCCATAATCCCAGTTTCCTTGACTTCCATCATCTCCATCAGTCAGTTCAGTTGCTCGGTCATGTCCAACTCTTTGCGCCACCATGGACTACAGCACACCAGGCCTACCTGTCCATCACCAACTCCTGGAGTTTACTCAAACTCATGTCCACTGAGCCGGTGATGCCATCCAACCATCTTATCCTCCGTCCTTCCCTTCTCCTCTGGCTTTCAATCTTTCCCCGCATCAGGGTCTTTTCCAATGAGTCAGTTCTTCACATCAGCTGGCCAAAGTATTGGAACTTCAGCTTCAGCATCAGTCCTTCTAATGAATATTCAGGACTGATTTCCTTTAGGGTGGACTGGATGGATCTCCTTGCAGTCCAAGGGACTCTCAAGAGTCTTCTCCAACACTACAGTTCAAAAACATCAGTTCTTTGTCACTCAGCTTTCTTTATAGTCCAACTCTCACATCCATACATGACTACTGGAAAAACCATAGCTTTGACTAGATGGACCTTTGTTGACAAAGTAATATCTCTGCTTTTTAATATGCTGTCTAGGTTGGTCATAACCAAGGAGTATGCGTCTTTCAATTTCATGGCTGAAGTCATCATCTGCAGTGATTTTGGAGCCAAAAAAAATAAAGTCTGTCACTGTTTCCACTGTTTCCCCATCTATTTGCCATGAAGTGATGGGACCAGATGCCATGATCTTAGTTTTCTGAATGTTGAGCTTTAAGCCAAACTTTTCACTCTCCTCTTTCACTTTCATCAAGAGGCTCTTTATTTCTTCTTCGCTTTCAGCCATAAGGGTGGTGTCATCTGCATATCTGAGGGTATTGATTTTTCTTCCGGCAATCTGGATTCCAGCTTGTGCTTCATCCAGCAAGGCATTTCTCATGTTGTACTCTGCATATAAGTTAAATAAGCAGGGTGACAATATACAGCCTTGATGTACTCTTTTCCTATTTGGGCTTCCCTGGTGGCTCAGAGGGTAAAGCATCTGCCTGTAATGCAGGAGACCTGGGTTCGATCCCTGGGTCAGGAAGATCCCCTGGAGAAGGAAATGGCATCCCACTCCAGTACTCTTGCCTGGAAAATCCCATGGACAGAGAAGCCTGGTAGACTACAGTCCATGGGATCACAAAGAGTTGGACACAACTGAGTGACTTCACTTTCTTTCTTTCTTTTCCTATTTGGAACCAGTCTGTTGTTTCATGGCCAGTTCTAACTGTCGCTTCCTGACATGCATACAGATCTCTCAAGAGGCAGGTCAGGTGATCTGGTATTCCTATCTCTTGAAGAATTTTCCACAGATTGTTGTGATCCACACAGTCAAAGGCTTTGGCATAGTCAATAAAGCAGAAATAGATGTTTTTCTGGAACTCTCTTGCTTTTTCAGTGATCCAACAGATGTTGGCAATTTGATCTCTGGTTCCTCTGCCTTTTCTAAATCCAGCTTGTACATCTGGAAATTCTGGGTTCATGTACTGTTGAAGCCTGGCTTGGAGAATTTGGGGCATTACTTTACTAGCGTGTGAGATGAATGCAATTGTGCAGTAGTTTGAGCATTCTTTGGCATTGCCTTTCTTTGGGATTGGAATGAAAACTGACCTTTTCCAGTCCTGTGGCCACTGCTGAGTTTTCCAATTTTGCTGGCATATTCAGTGCAGCACTTTCATAGCTTCATCTTGTAGGATTTGAAATAGCTCAGCTAGAATTCCATCACCTCCACTAGCTTTGTTCGTAGTGATGCTTCCTGAGGCCCACTTGACTTCACATTCCAGGATATCTGGCTCTAGGTGAGTGATCATACCACCGTGATTATCTGGGTCATTAAGATATTTTTGGTATAGTTTTTCTGTTTATTGTTGCCACATCTTCTTAATATCTTCTGCTTCTGTAAGGTCCATACCATTTCTGTCCTTTATTGTGCCCATCTTAGAATGAAATGTTCCCTTGGTATCTCTAATTTTCTTGAAGAGATCTCTAGTCATTCCCATTCTATTTTTTTCCCTCTATTTCTTTGCACTGATCACTGAGGAAGTCTTTCTTATCTCTCCTTGATATTCTTTGGAACTGTACATTCAAATGGGCATACCTTTCCTTTTCTCCTTTGCTTTTCATTTCTCTTATTTTCATAGCTATTTGTAAGGCCTCCTCAGACAGCCATTTTGCTTTTTTGCATTTCTTTTTCTTGAGGATGGTGTTGATCCCTGTCTCCTGTACAATGTCACGAACCTCCGTCCATAGTTCTTCAGGCACTCTGTAATCTAGCATGTGGACTAACAGTTCCTTCAGATGCTCACGGCTGAATAGGAAGAGTTGATTGAAAGGATCTTGAGATCAGTCTATGTATTCCTGGGGTCAGTCAAACAGAACAGGGACTAAAGAAAGCACACAACATGGTAGAGTCCTTACTGAGGGCAATACCTGTTTTATTTAACAGGTGAAGACCGACCGGACACCAATTCAATTTTTTATTTATTTTTTAAGCAAATTCATTGAGGATTTTAAAAATTGCTTCCAGGCAACAATCTGGGGTAGATCAATAGACACTCTTGTCACATCATCCTCATTTTTTAATGAACAGCCTTAAGCCAGAAGTCAGAGAATTGATACTTCATAGCTAGAGTGGGATAGATAGTGTTGGAGAAGGTTAGAGAAGAAAAACAGAGTTAGACTCTAATCAAGTTAGTGATTTTTCAAATTAAACACCTGGACAGCCCCAGATGTTCTCTATGCCTTTCCATAAAAAAGGTCCCCCCTGCCCACTCCAGTACTCTTGCCTGGAAAATCCCATGGACGGAGGAACCTGGTAGGCTGCAGTCAATGAGGTCGCTAAGAGTCAGACATGACTGAGCGACTTCACTTTCACTTTTCACTTTCATGCATTGGAGAAGGAAATGGCAACCCACTCCAGTGTTCTTGCCTGGAGAATCCCAGGGACGGGGGAGCCTGGTGGGCTGCCGTCTATGGGCTCGCACAGAGTCGGACACGACTGAAGTGACTTAGCAGCAGCAGCAGCAGAAAGAATTCTTGCTGTCATTATGAACAAAAGAGATGCTGGAAGACCAACTGCCCCACTGTGGGCAGAGAAATCTCTAACAGATAATAAGAGGAATTCCAAGGAGGAGGCAGCAGCCAACTTGAATTCTTGCCTTAAAACTCTCAGGATTAGCATGAACTATAGTGAGTCACATGCCTTCCAGGTGTCAGAGCCTCGGCACCAAGTGTTCCACTGACCTGGAATCACACGTGATGACCACTTGCTCTCATCACCTAGTTAATTTCAGATCTTTCACACTTTCTGGAGCAGGGGAACCATCCCTGTCCTCTCAGCCCAAGTCAGGACATGCTCCTCTTTCCTTACATTGCTTCTTTATACTTTCTTCTTTGCTCTCACTGGATCGCAGCTTATAGTTACACATTCATCAAGTATTCACACAAATATGTATCATCCTCATAAGACTGCTTTGGGGACCACGGCTGGACAGAGCTGGTTTGCTCACAACTGTATTCTCTGTGACCAGCACATCGACAGCAAGGTATTCAGGGATTCTGTTGGGTAAATGACTAAAAAGCAAATTAGAATAAGATACACTTTCCATGTGAGAGATGGCAGCTTTAAATACAGTGGTCCCCAACCTTTTTGGCACCATGGACCAGTTCCCTGAAAGACAATCTTTCCACTGGGAGTGGGGGAAATGGTTCATTTTCAAACACGTTACATTTATTGTGCACTTTATTTCTATTATTATTACATCAGCTCTACCTTAGACGATCAGGCATTAGATCCCAGAGGTCAGGGACCCCTGCTTTAATGGACTGGCCATATTCAGTGTTAGGTGAGGGTGTGGAGACACAGGGCACTCACACCCATTGTTGATAGAGGCATAAATTGGTAATGGCTTCATGTACCTATAAAAATGTTCACTGTTGATACCTGTTGATCCAGGGATTTAGCACCTGGGTATTAATTCTGTAGGCACAATAGCACAAATACGTATCTCTATAACAATGATCCCGGAAGTAACAGCTCGAAGTGTGACCAGTAAACTGGTCACAACTTAAGTACCTTTGTAAGAGGATACTGAAAAAATTAAGGGTACACTCATAAAATTAATTTCTGCACCATGCAACTATTATAAGATTCTCTGGGGGCTCAGTGATAAAGAATTTGCCTACCAATGCAGGAGACTTGGTTTGATCCCTGTAGCCTGGCCGGCTACAGTCTATAGGGTCGCAAAAGAGTCAGACATGACTTAGGGACTAACTAACAACAACACAAATATACTGTTAGTAACAAAACTAATGGTTAATGAGAAAAGTTAATCCCAGTATTTTTTTTTTAATCCTCCATATATAAACACAAATAAAAGTTTGGTGTTTTTAAAAAAATAGTGGAGGTAGAGAATAAACCAAATCGTTGATCAGTTTCACCTCTACAGAGTAGGGATGAGGGGTGGGTGGGGATTTTCACTTTTATTTTTATCAATATCTCTAAACTATGTAAACAGGCAAGCTTATAATTCAAAACACATTTTAAAAAATATTTTAAAATCTAGAATCTTTGCAGAACAAGACTTATAAGGTTCACTTATAAGGTAAGGTTCACCTTGAGAAGGTTAAATTAAAGCTACAACCAGTGAGCAACTGCACTAAAAAATGGTCCCTTGAGGACCTAACACCCAGGGACCACCCAAATACAGGCTCATCAGTCTTTAAATCCTAGGGTGAGGTCTGGGAGGAAGGAAGACACAGTAAATGAGGGAGGTCGTGGGGGTCCTGGGATGTGCTTGCCTCCGGAAGGAAGAGGGCAGAATTTATTCTGCATTTCCAAGTACAATATCCTCCCCAGAGGCTCCTTGGACAAGATCCGACGGATACCTTTCACCTATCAGCCAAGATCTTAAGAACCCAAGTGAGGCAGAGAGTCTAGAACCAGGAGCGGAAGGAAATCCTGGGCTCCTTGTCACCCTAGCCCTGTTGAGGAAACCACACACCGCCCACCTCTCCGATCGTCCCGGCGACTACGAAATGAGTCAGGACCCAGGGCTGCGCGGGCGACACCAACCGCGTCGCGCTGGCGAGGTGATCTGGCCCCGAATGTGGGCGTGGCAGGCGGCTTGGAGAAGCAGCCGGGCGCGCACAGCCCGCGCCCTGGAAGACCCGGGGCCCTGAGCTAGCCTTCCTCCCCACCCCACCCCCCGCCCCCCGCACTGCCTCGCGTGCGGCGAAGGCTACAAGGTCAGGTCCCCGGGGCTCGAGGAGAGGGCGCCAGCCGCATCGTGGCTGCTTTGGTAAGTGGGGTGGGTCACGGAGGAAGCCCTACTCCGCCGCAGGCCTCCTCTCTCTCCACCGACTTTAGGACCTCTGGTGGCCTCTCTCGGCCGGATGGATGCCGCCTCCTTTCCTTCCCTCCAGGTTTAGTGACACAGTGGAGGCCAAGCCGTGCATTAGGATCTCCGTCTCTCCTTCCAGCCCGCACCGCTGCGCTCAGGCTCTCCCCATTTTGCCAAGAGGAAGCCGCGGCTGGGGCGGCGAGAAACCTGACCCAAGGTCACCGGGACTGACCAAGGTTTCCCCCACCCTAGATGCTTCCTCGTGTGAATGTGAATGGGTCTAAGTGTTTCTTTCTTTCCCTCAATAGCCGGCGAGAAGAATAAAAATGCGGCCTTTGAGCGCCGGGTTTGGGTCTGAAAAGCCCCGCGCGTCGGAGGTGGCGTGCCTTCCCCGGGGGTAGAGACCGCCGGGCGGCGCGCGGGCCGGTTCTCCGACAGTGAAAGATGCTGGAGAAGTAAAAAGCCCCCGAGAGGGTTCAACAATCTCCCCCGCCCCCCAAACCTTGGGAGCGGCACGGGCCCCGAGCCCACCCGGATCTGAGCCCTGAGGGGGCGATGCCCGCTCCCCACGAGGTGTCAGGGACAAATGTCCATCCGGTCCTAGGGGTTGGACGCCGCTTTCGGCCAGCCTCGGCTCATGGCAACTGGAAGCCGAGAGTCATGGGCGCGACCCCGGGACTCGAGTCCCAGCCTGTAAGGGCGCGAGTGTAGGTGGATGTGAGCGCAGAGGGGCCTGCCTGGGGACCCTGGCCACACTTGCCCACGGTTATTGCTCCTAGGAGAAGACTCTTTAGAGTCCCCTGGATTGCAATCAATCCTAAAGGAAATCCTAAAGAAAATCAACCCTGAACAGTCACTGGAAGGACTGATGCTGAAGCTGAAGCTCCAATACTTACACCTGATGTGAACAGCCGACTTATTGGAAAAGGCCCTGATGCTGGGAAAGATTGAGGGCAGGAGAAGGAGGCAACAGAGGAAGGGATGGTTGGATGGTATAACCTACTCAATGGACTTGAGTTTGAGCAAACTCCAGGAGATAGTGATGGACAAGGAAGCCTGGTGTGCTGCAGTCCGTGGAGTCACAGAGTCGGACTCGACTAAGCGACTGAACAACAACAACGGTCAGCCTGGAGCTGCACCGGTGCCCGCCCCAGAAAGCTGTCGGCGAGAGCTCTCCGCCGGGGTCCCGGGGAGGTTTGGAGAAGTGAAGAGTTAAGTGCGCGACCCCCTGGGAGCGGGGCGCGCCCAGCGCCGGCCAATGGCCGCGGTGGGCGGGGAGGAGCCGCGCCCCTTGGACCCGCGTGGACCGCGGCCCTTCCCCACCCTAGCGCTCTCCGGTCCCGCTGCCCCGCCCGCCAGCTGCCCTCTTAAACCCGACTCAGCCCTGCGGGCCCGCCCGAAGCCTACGGATCCTGAACCCGCGCCGCCCCTCCGTGGACCAGGGGTGCCCGCTCGCCCGGCTGCGCGGTCTCCAAGGTGGGTGCGGAGCCCCGCGTGCAGCTGTGGCCCGGGGCTGCCGCCCGCCGGGGTGGTCGGGAAGCACAGGCAATAGTCTCTGGCGCAATTCGTTCTGAGGAGTCGTTTTGCCTTCTCGGAGTTTGTTTTTGTTTTTGTTTTTTTAACTCGCTTAAACGGCTTTCAACCCCAACTCGAAGGTCCTCGGGGTGAGCCCAGCGCCTTTGGGGAGTCTCAGAAGGGGACGCGTAGATGCCTTCGTCGTGGCTGACCTCTTTTCCTGACCCCGTGTTCTTTAATTTCTGAGTCACGACCCCGCTTGGTTTCCTTATTGGGCTCATTGATCTTGCCCTCGAGACCAGCCTGCCCTGAAGGGGCCCCAGTCTCCAGGCTTGGTGAACTTCTGTCCATTAAAACGCTGTCCTTTTCGGGTGGGGGCGGCAGCGGCGCTGGGGCCGGAGCCAGTTCTCTCCCACCTGACCTGGGGCTCGTCGTCTCCTGCTCCCGAGAGGCCACCCCAGGATCCCTAAGTTCCCAGGCGAGGTGGCGAGTTTCGCAAGGGACCTGGGGAATGTGGCGGGACTCGGCGCACGTGAGGAGCCCACGCTGGCTCCGGAGTTGAGAGGGGAGCCGAAAATGGCACTCACTTCCTCCATCTCCTCCTCTTCGTAGCCGGGACCGCCGGGGTCCTCGGGGTCAGACCCGGGCCTCGCAGCGAAGCGGCCTCCCGGGACCTGAAGCCGGGCTAGGGGAGCGCGACTCCTACGCAATCCGACCGGGCTTTCGGCCCTGTCCTTTCTGCTAGAGACCCGGGAGCGCCCGAAGCTGCCGCCTGCCCCCAGGCGCGGTCTAGCACTCGGCCCCCGCCCCGGCGAGAGGGGAGGTCCTGCGGCTCCGACCCACCCTGGAAAAGAGGGTGTGGAGGACAGAGAAGAGGGCGGAGGAGGGAACTTGAAGCGAATTTTGCAGGAGCCGGGTTTGGGGCGGGCGTCGAGCGTGGGTGTTGGAGACGAGCGCTGCCCGGTCAAGGTGTGTCTGTAGAGGAAGCGCGAAGCGACACTTACCCGGAACTCGGTGTCGGACAGAATCCCGGCAGATATTCGTTTTTATTTTGTTTGGGAGTTTGGGCGGTGTTTTTAATTGCTGTTTTTGTTTCGTTTGCCGGGTAGGTCTTGAGGAATCGAAGTGGGAAGTTTATCTAATGTCCTTGGACTCGGGCGGGGGAGGCTGGGCGCGCAGGAGCCGGCTTGCAGCGCCCAGCGCCCCTCACCGGGCCGCCCTTGCTTTTCCGCAGACCCGCCGAGCGCCGTGGCCCGGGGATGGCCCTGCGGCCGCCGGGGGAGGCCGGCCCCCAGGACAAGGGATGCTACCCTCCCGACTGGCTCCAGGGCAGCCCCCAACACCTGGCCGCCTACTACACGCCTTTCCCGCCCTACGGCCACTACGGGAACACCCTGACCGCGGCAGAGGAGGGCTTCCAGCCTTTCCGGCCCCTGGAAGCCCTGGCAGCGTCCCCGGCTCTGCCCCCCTTCGGCTTCCGGACCGCGCCTCCCTTGCTAAGCCAGGGCCTGGCCCTCCCGAGGGAGCCGCTATGCGACCTGCCCTGGTACAGCAAGCTGCCGACCTGGTACCCTGTTCCCCACCTCCCCAGGGAGGTGCCGCACTTCCAGAACAGCAGTCGTGAGTTTACCGGCGCCGCCAGCGAGGACTTGGCACACACCGCCGGCCGGAGCGACGGTGGCCAGTGTTGGGGACCTGAGATTTTCGTTCCGCCGCCCCCCGTGGATGCTTCGTTGTTACCTGAGAGGCCGAAGCCCTCGCAGCTGTTATCGGGGTCCCCCAGCGAGCCCTCTGAGGATGGCCCCAAACTCGTGAACCGAAAAGGGAAGGCTTCTCGCCGCTACCACTTCACCCAGGAAGACCTGCACTTGGTTCTGTACGGGGTCATCCCCAGCCCGCAGCACTCAGCCCGCCTGCAGCACGCGATCTCGGGCCTCCTGATCCCCACCGATAGCGCCGGTAAAGGCGGGCCCCATAATGCGGGAGTCGGGGGCAACTGGAAGAGAGGTGGGAGCAGGAGGCGGAAGGGGCGCTTCTAGGTGGATCCCAGGCAGTGCGAGTGCTGAAGGGGAGGGTGTGTGCTTCCATCAGAAGATAGAGCTGGGGAGGCCAGGCTAACCTCCGAAACCCTACCCGCATGACTCTTAAGGTTGTTTTGCTTCCCCGGTGCCAATGCAGGGGACGCGTGTTCCATCCCTGAATGGGGAAGAACGCCTGGAGAAGGCAATGACAACCCACTCCAGTATTCTTGCCTGGAGAATCCCATGGACGGAGGAGCCTGGCGGGCTACAGTCCATAGGGTCGCCGAGTCAGACACGACTTAACGATTAAACAAGGTTGTCTTAAGAGAAATGGCTCATGCTGTGTGTGGGCTGATCAGGTGGGCTCAGGTTCTCCCAGGATGCCCAAGGTGTCTCAGTGAGAGCCAGCTGCCATCCACTCTGGGAGTCTCCCTCCAGCCATCTGACCTTGGTCAAAATCAGCATTACCTCTGACTCTCCAGTTCCTTGAATTTGCTAACAGGGGTTAATTACCACCTAACCAGCTAGGGTCCTTTTGAGTCTAAAATGAGACACTGCATATGTAAAAGGAACCGGAAGCCTCGAAGGGTCAAATGGTAAGCTCTAGAGAATGAGGAGGAAGACACGTTTTATAATACCTTTTATTTAAAAAATAAGAGTTTAATCCTGTCTTTTTCTAGGGGCTGATTCTCTTCCTCAGACTCTGGATAACGACTCCCTTCAGCTACCAGAAGGTAGGCAGGGCTCCTGGCTTGGATTTTTTTTTTTATTTAATGGCGGTAAACACAGTAGGTTTCTTCACTGGCTTTCTTTCCTGCCCTGGGTCTCCTGCTAGGTCTCTGCCTCCAGCAGACGAAGTTTGGTGAAGTCGCACATTTTGGGGTGTTCTGCAGTAGTCTTGTGGCCAAAGGAGTCAGGTTTGGGCCCTTTCAGGGTAAAGTGGTCAACACCAGCGAAGTCAAGACACACGGAGACAATTCCCTGATGTGGGAGGTAAATTTGTTTCTTATGGGTTGTCGGAAAGTGGGGAGGAGGGTCGCTGGGGATGAAGCCTGGCCTCTGCCCCTCTGGGAGAGGGGACCCTCTCAGCAGTACTCAGCTGTCTAGTGCTGTCTATTTTGCAACATAAAGAGAAAAGTAGGCAACTGCAGAGCCGCTAGGGATAGCACCTCCACATGGAGTCTGTGTATCTTTTCAGTGCCTTAAGGCATTTTCATCTGAAGATTAGCCCCAGAATACAAAGAGCCAATACCCTGGGTTATATTTACAGACAAAACAAATACTTTAAATATTACCATGTGATGCTAAGAATATGTCCAAAAGGACAAAGACCAGATTTAAAATTTTTTGATATCATTTGTCTAATGGGGATTTTTAAAAACAGCTATTCTTAACTCTGTATGAGGCATGATGGTAGGACTGCAGTATGTCAGACTGTATCAGATTATCCTCCCTTGCCCTGAATTTTGAGGAATACACTTTAGGAAAATAATCTGAAATCCAGACTTCCCAGAATCTGTTTGTAACACCAAAGCATCAAAGACTGCAGAATTACTCACTGGAGAGAAAGAATTAAATTATATCTCCATCAATACACACGAAAACTCATTTGAGATAAAATACCAAACAAATTGGTTGTCTTGAACTGATAGAATTAAATGTAACCTCCTGTTCCCTTTGCTTCTGTTTATGAAGTTAATATATGCTCACCCTAGAAACTTGGGAATCAAGAGGTGATAAAAGTAGAAACCTTTTAAAAATGTCACACCACCTAGACAGATATCTTTCAGCTGATAAATCCATTTAGGCTTAATAATATTGATAATAAATATATTCAAAGAGATCAAGCGTGAGATTTGAATTGTACATTTTTAATATGTAAATTTATTTTCTATGTCAAACCAAAAGAAAAATAAAAGATACATTTCTAAAGTTTGTTTGATTCCATTTAGATCTTTGAAGATGGTCAGTTGAGCCACTTTATTGATGGAAAAGGAGGTGCAGGGAACTGGATGTCCTATGTCAACTGTGCCCGTTTCCCGTCGGAGCAGAACCTGGTGGCAGTACAATGTCAAGGGCAGATCTTCTACGAGAGCTGCAAGGAGATCTACCAGAACCAGGAGCTCCTCGTGTGGTACGGAGATTGCTATGAGAAGTTTCTGGACATTCCCGTGAGCCTGCAGGTTCTCAAGCAGGGGAAGCAGGCATCTGGGTCCTCTGAAGGTGAGTGCACACCTTTGCCTCACCCAGTGAGGTCCTCTTGGTCGAAGGACTGGGCTCTTTGCCCAGACCAGCACCTTCCTGCAGCTTCTCCACTTGCTTGTGGAACTTCTGCCTCCCAGCTCTAATGTAGAACCCCGAACTCAAGGGCGTCTCTAGCCACATGAGTCTTGCCAGCTGGAGGACGATGCCCTCCTCTTCCCAAAGCTGCTGACGCTACTGCTGTTCACCAGGATACCTTTATCTTCTACCCTTTCACCCGCTCCCAGAGAATAAAATAAAAGTGAAATAAATGGATGCAACCTCTGCCTTAGATGAGCCAGCTTCTGATTCATCTCTGCAGAGGCTCACACAACTCAGGAAGTCACTGTTTTTTTCATTAAATTTTTTTTTTTTTTTTAATTAAGCTTCTTATTTTGTATTGGAGTATGACCGATTAGATCTTCCCTGGTGGCTCAGTGGTAAAGAATCTGCCTGCAATGCAGGAGACACGGGTTCAATCCCTGAGTTGGGAAGATTCCCAGGAGAAGGAAATGGCAACCCACTCCAGTATTCTTGCCTGAAAAATCCCCTTCACAGTCCATGGGGTTGAAAAGAGCTGGACACAACTCAGTGACTAAACAGCAACAGCATGGCTGATTAACAACCTCATGATAGTCTCAGGTGGACAGCAAAGGGTCTCAGCCATACGCAGAGCACTGCTTTTCAAATGGTGGCTTGCAATATGTTAATAGGGTGGGAAATCAGTTTGGTGGTAGAGATCAGCATTAAAGAAGAAAAAAGAATAAGAATAAAATAGAACAGAAAATATTGATATGAATCTCACTTAAGCATTGTTTGGTGAGGCTTTTGTTTCACATGGATGTGTGTGAACCGGGTCTCAAATAGAAAATGTTTTTCTTACTGGGTCTCAGTCCACTTAGAGGAGCATGGAGCTAGACTCTTGCTCTCCAGTTTTAGTGTTGTGTTAACATGTGGGGCCCTTTCGGAAGGTGCAGATTCTCATTCCAGGATGGGAGATTTTGCATTTCTATCAAGCTACTAGGGGATGCTGCTGCTGCTGCTGCTGTTCCCTGGACCAGATTTCAGTAGCAGGGAGCTGGAGGACCATCAACCCACTCGCTGGGGATTTGCATTTTAAAAAAGCTCTCTGGGCGGTTGATTTTTATAACCACAAAAGCCTGGGAACCAGTCATCTCATACGTGGGACCAGACAAATGCAAATTAATATGTGAACCAGGTAGAAGACCATCCTGTTCTGTTAGGATAGATGTCATAAGCAGCAGGTAAAAGAGAATGTGAATTGCATTCATCACACTGCAGTGATGGTCTGCATGCATGTCTCCCCTGCTAGACTGAGACCCTTCAGGGCTGGAGACAACTGTAAACACCTTAATAGCTCCTGCTCTGAATTCCTTCTGTATTGAAGGAAGGTGGAAGACTAGACTAGATTAGGGAAAACTGCTTAGGGATGTGGTGAATTAAGGGATGAGTTTTGGGCTTCCCAGGTGGCCCAGTGGTGAAGAATCTGCCTACCAATGCAGGAGACTCAAATTCCATCCCCAGGTCAGGAAGATCCCCTGGAGTAGGAAATGGCAACCCACTCTAGTATTCCTGCCTGGAAAATTTCAGGGAGAGAGGAACCTGGAGGGCTACAGTTCATGGGATAGCAGAGAGACACGATTAAGCATGCACGCATGCTCACCACAGTTTAGGCAGGGAAAGGCAAGACAATCCAGGCTTGGGGATATAGTGAAGCCAAGGGCAAGGATGTGTTCACCAGGGATTAAGAGGTGAACAATGAACAGTCTATTTCTAGAGGCCAAATAATGAGGGGTTGTTGAACTGTCTTCTCAGTACCCCAGCTTATGGATGGTGTGGGGATGAGGGTGAGGGGTGAGATGGCAGAATTCTCTGGGGTCTGGACTTCACAGTTGCCCCGTAGTTGGCACCAAACCAAGCCTTTTTAGTCACTTCCCAAGAGGTACCAAGCACTGCTGAAATAGAAGTGCCAAATGGATTTGAGAAAGATACATGCTTGACAACTCACAAAATAGAATCATTATCTTTTTGAAAAGGTATTCAGCACTATGTATCAGAGCTATTAAAATGTTCATAACCTTTGATGTATCAGTAATACTCTTCTGGAAATTTGTCTTTAGGAAATACTCCAATAGGAAAAGCTTTGTCCATAGGGATTTTTAATACAGCATCATTCCTTTTTGTGAAAAGTCACAAACAAATGCCCAATAGTAGAATAATTATTAAGTAAATCATAAGCACCAGGGATAAGGGCTTCCCATGGTCAGTGGGGTGGGGAGAAACACCAGCAGGTGTAGTACCTGGTGTAGTACCCACCTGTACTACACTTCTTTCTTTTTTTAAATATTTATTTGGCTTCACTGGGTCATAGTTGTGGCATGCAGGTTCTTTAGCAGAACTTGGGATCTAATGCCTTCACCTAGGGACCGAACCCAGGTCCCTGGCATTGGAAGCATAGAGTCCTAGCCACTGGACCACCAGGGAAGTCGCTGTGTTACACTTCTGAACCAAATTACATCTGGATAAGTTCATGGCTTTCTGTTAGGAAGAATGGTTGAGAATAGAATTAAAAGAAATGAAAAATCAACATTCTTCTGTCCTCTCAGAAGAAAGTTTTTGTGTTTTATCCAAACCTTTTCTTGAGACTTGGTAGGAGCCTTCCCCTTTAAGGTGTTGAGTGGGAGGGAAGGGCCCTATGTGGGCGGGTTATCTAGAGTTTGCAAACCTAGAGTTTGCAAAGTTTGCAAACCCTCAGTGTGTTTTGGGTGGGGGGCAGGGGGTGGTGGTGAGGGTGGGGAATGTGTAGATAGTTCTTAGTCACTACCCAACTCTATCTAAAGAGTTGTCTAGGTGGCAAACCCGCAGAGTGTGTGTTTTGGGCGGGGGGTGGGGAATGTGTAGATAGTTCTTAATCACTACCAAACTCTATCTAAAGAGTTGTCTAGGTGGGGCAGAAAGCATCATTTTCAGTTTCAGGAAACCATTTGGCTGAAAAAAATTGAAATGGGATGGAGGAGGAAGGAAAGGAAACAGGACAAAATTAGGTTAAGATAAAATTTCCAAGAACCTGAGCTGAAAACGTAGGCGGCTGAAGCCTAATTAGTAAGGGTGCTGTGTCATTTCTGCCTAAGTGGTGGTTCTTATGCAAATTGACTATTGTGCCCCTATTCTGAATTTTGGTGTGCCTTAGGGCTTTAATTTGTAAAGACTCGCTGACCCTGTCTCGTAGACAACCCCCTTCCCACCCCGGAAGCTGGAAGGCCAGGTATTTCTAACCAATGAAAATTCTAGCTTCGAGCAAAAACCGTCCCAGCAGGGAGGTTCTGAGAGCATTAGCACCTCAATGAAAGCGGTAGACGAGACTGAGCAATGGATCGTCCTGGGGCTGGTGGCTGCCTTCCTGCTTATTTACTTAATAAATGAAATGATTTCTTTCCTTGGCCACCTGTTAAATGTGCCTAGCATGCAGTTGTTGACTAACAAAGCCCCCAGTGGATAGCTTTCCTGCTTCCCCAAGCTGACTAAAAAACTTCCACCTACACACTCTTGCATGTACTCAGTCTTGGCTACTCTCTGCCTCCCTGGAGCAGAGGCAGTGAGGTTTCATTGATGCATTCATAAGCAAAACCACTTGATCCTCTGGAATCCAGAGTGTCCTCAGCAGGAACGCTTTTGTAGGTGGCCCCGGTCCTTCCCCTTCCCACCCCACCACATAGACACCCCTGAGCCTGGCATCTCTTCTGCTAGATTTGGCTGCACCTTCTCTAACCTCTCCCCAACCTCTCTCCTCCTCTGATGAAAACGGAGTTACCTTCCTCAGTCTTGTCTGTCGCTCAGTGATAGAGTCACTTGTTGGTTTGAATTCAGTGTCAGGGTTAAATTAATCATGATAATCCCATGTTTTAGTTCTGGAATCTTCCCCGAAAGCTCAGAGAAATGCATTGTTAGCTAAAAGGGTACCTAAGTCTTTGTAAGTGAGGTCCAATGGAGCAGCACTTAATGAAGCCTGGGAAGAAGCTCTGGGTGCCCATCAAGGCCCCCAAAGGGTGAACTGCTTGAACTTGTAGCTCAGTCTGATCTGAAAAGCACAAATACAGTAGGTATTCGGTACATGAACCTTGTAACACAGGCCAGTTAGGAAGTAACTATAAGACTGACTTGCTCATAAATAGGGCTGGAGGAAGGGTGTCTTCAATAAATATATTTCAGGAACAAAAAGGAAAAGGAACCTAGAGATTAAGACATTGAAGAGACATAGTAACTGTGGACAGCATGTGGACTTTGAATCCTACGCTGAACCAACTGACTGAAAAATAAACAAACATAAGTGCGTGTATATGTATTATAAACAAATATATATGTGTTTCTATCTATTAAGGAATAAGGTTTTGACAATTAGGTATGACAGTGGCTTTATGGTTATGCTTTTCAAAAAGTTGTTATCAGGGACTTGCCTGGCAGTCCAGTGGTTAAGACTGCACTTCCTCTGCAGGGGATGCGAGTTCGATCCCTAGTTGGAGAACTAAGATCCCACATGCCACCCTGCTCCCCAAGAAAGTCATTATCCATTAAAGATTGTGGGCTGAGGTGTTGATGAAACAAGTGAGAAATCGGTATTAAAAATAATCTGTTGGGGGAAGTGATGTGAGTCAGTCACTGTCAAAGCCTGGTGTTTGGGCCCAAGAGGGTTTATTCTATTATTTTGACTTTGGTATTTGTTTAAAAGTTTTTGTAATAAAAGGTTGTAAAAGACGGTCCTAAAGAAAGTAAGAATGTGGGAAGATAGCTGACCAAGCCACTTTTCCCCCTGTGTTTGACAGAGTCTGCGGAAGGGTACAGGTGTGAAAGATGTGGCAAAGTATTTACCTACAAATATTACAGAGACAAGCATCTAAAGTACACGCCTTGTGTGGACAAGGGTGACAGGAAATTTCCCTGTTCTTTATGCAAACGATCCTTTGAGAAGAGAGACCGGCTCCGGATCCACATCCTTCACGTTCATGAGAAGCATCGGCCTCACAAGGTAAGAGTTAGGGCAGTGACCCATCTCTCTCTAGCAGTCTGCTTTCAGGCTTTTTCCCCAAACCCCTGGGTGCACCCCGAGGGCCTCCTGGGTGCAAGTTACTGGGATGGGAGGATGGGACAGGGTCTCTGAAGGAAGTGGCAGTGCTGTGAAAGGGCAGACATGGACCCAATGTGATGGTCCATGGACCAAGACATGATGCCTGAGTGTTGAAGCTGGCGGATGCATGGTAGACAGGGGCAGAAGACGGTGTCTTTCTACATGTGGGCCATGAAAGGCCTCATAGACAGGTGGCCGTGAGCAGAACCTAGGACTGAGGAAGTGTCTGGTTTATTTGGAGGTGGAGTTGACTGGGGGTTGCGGGAAGGGTTGAGACATCCCAGTTGAGAAAGACCTTGGCCTGTGGTTTTAGGTAACCACACCTTGTTCCATAATGTGTTCAGGCTTTTTTTTTTTTTTTAACGTTTTATTGAAGCATAGTTTGGTTTACAATGTTGTATTAATTTCTGCCGTACAGCAAAGTGACTCAGTTATACACATACATACATTTGTTTTCATATTATTTTCCATTATGGTTTATCACAGGATATTAAATATAGTTCCCCTTGCCATACAGTAGGACTGTGTTGTCTATCTGTCCTATATACACTAGGTTGCATCGGCTATTCCCAAACTCCCAATCCTTCCCTTCCCCACCCTCTTCTCCGTTGGCAACCATAAGGACCTCTGTGTCTGTGAGCCTGTTTCTGTTTTGTAGATAACTTCGTTTGTGTCATATTCTAGATTCCACATAGTAGTGACATCATATGGTATTTGTCTTCCGCTTTCTGACTTTCTTTGCTTAGTATGATAATCTCTAGGTCCAATGTGCAGGCATACTGATAGTTACAGGCATGGTCCAAAGGATGGGTGGCTTTTGTGCCATGCCAGGGACTTTGTAAGGAAGAAAGAAACACTGGTGCATTGGGGAGCCATTGTCTACCATTCTGGATATGTGGTGGCTCTGCCAGACTTGGTGCAAGAAAGTGCTGACTACCACTGGTCTTAATTAGGATAAAGAGGATGGGGCTTGGGTACAGACCGACAGATTCAGATTAGGCTTCAGTGCTGTCAGGACTCCTGCCAGCCCCACTCTTCATTTGAAGAAATAAAACTGCTCTTGTCTCTCCCCTTCTGTTCACAGTGAAGCTCCTGGAAATATCACAATCACTGTTATATACAGCTGTAAAATCTGAGTATTTTTACAATGATCTCAAATTGTTTTTGTAAATCTAAGAAATTTTAAATTATTAAGACAGTGAAATCATTTCTCACCTTTTGTTGTTTGGTTGCTCAGTCATGTCCAACTCTTTGCAACCCCATAGACTGCAGCACACCAGGCTTCCCTGTCCTCCACTATTTTCCGGAGTTTGCTCAAACTCATGTCCTTTGAGTCAATGATAGCATCCAACCATCCCATCCTCTGTTGCCCCCTTCTCCTCCTGCTGCCCTCAATCTTTCCCAGCATTAGCATCAGGGTCTTTTCCAACGAGTCTGCTGTTTGCATCAGGTGGCCAAAGTACTGGAGCTTCAGCTTTAGCATTAGTCCATCCAGTGAATATTCAGGGTTGATTTCCATTAGGATTGACTGGTTTGATGTCCTTGCAGTCCAAGGGACTCTCAAGTCTTCTCCAGCATCACAATTCAAAAGCATCAGTTCTTTGGTGCTCAGCCTTCTTTATTCTCAGCTATAGATTGGCAGAGTAAAAAGTTATACTGTCCAGTATTCTACATGTAAATCAATAGGGAATTGGTTATGTAAAGTTTGGCTTATTAAGCACAAACAAGTTGTAAAATATGTGTGGAATGATGTCACTTAGAAAATCATGTACACTGTATATAATGTTTACATATAAATGGAAACACAATTGGAAAGAAGCCATTAAACTCCAATCTTTCTGGGAGTATGATAGAGAATAAAGCCAAGCATGATTTTTATGTCTTCACTTGGTAAACTTAAAATTTTATTTTTTATCTGCAGTTTTTTAACATGAGAAAACAATATACACTAGAGATAAAAAGAAAACAAAAACCACTAGATATGTTATGGCCCAAAGTTATTTTAGGTATAATTTTTTTCTATATGTGTATGTATTTTTAATACGCTTGGGGTCATACTGATGTTATGTACTTAAAAATCTACTGTTTTGTGCATTTCCCCCCAGCATGGCTGCAGTGAACAATATTATCTATAAATCACTCTGTTTTTCATTTCTGATTATTTCTTTGGGGTACAGTCCTAGAAGTAGAAAGATTGAGTCAAAGGTACAATTTTAAGGCACTTGAATTAAGGTACCACACACCTTTCCAAACAGTCCAACCAGCTGGGCTTGCAGTGTGTGTAGTCAGTAACCCCAAGTCTCCCACAATATTATCCTTCTTATGTTCACATTTTTATAGATGAAAAATGGTATCTTGCTTGGCTTTGCATCTTTGTTATTTATGAGGTTTACATTTTATTAAAATATATTTTCTGAGACCTCCCCTGGTGGTTCAGCGATTAAGATAAAGAGTAATCTAAAAAATAAAATAAGATATATTTTCTTGGCTAGTTTGTATTTGTCTTGTGGTTTGTCAGTTTATGTCTGAAATTTTAACAGAGTGTGTTCAATGTTTCTTTTCTCTTTCCTTCCTTTTTTTTTCACCCCTGCCTGCTTTGTAGTCAGTAAAAGACAAAGTATTCTTTCCGTCTGAAGGCACAGAGCCTAAGCTCAGAGGAATTCTCCTGCACTTTCGGGGTTTCTTTTTCAGCCTGCAGAATCTTAGTTCCCCAAATAGGGACTGAACCCGTACCCCTGCTGTGGAAGCTTGGAGTCCTCACCACCAGGGAAGGCCCTCTCTTGTACTTTCCTTGGCTATTATCTATCTTCCATTTTTGTTCTCTTCCTTTAGCCAAATGTTAGGTTGAATCCACTTCTTTGTATTCATTAACCTTTACTTTTTTTCATCAGCATTCTCTGAGAGTTCTCAACCTTCATTTTTATGTCATGTTTCAGTCTTTAGCAGTCAGCTGAGCCTGTTGACTACAGCATTTCATTCTGTACCTTTTCATTGGTTATTTTTAATTTCCAAGAACAGGTTCATGTTCTAATTGCTTCCCTTTCATTTAAAATTGATCTGTTCTTTTTGCAATGATAACTTCAACATCTGACTATTTTTGCTTTAGTAATGACAGTATGGGCTTCCCTTGTGGCTCAGCTGCAATGCGGGAGATCTGGGTTCCATCCCTGGGTTGGGAAGATCTCCTGGAGAAGGGAAAGGCTACCCACTCCAGTATTATAGTCTTAGAGAATTCCCTGGACTGTGTAGTTCATGGGGTCACAGATTTGGACACGACTGAGCGACCTTCACTTTCAATGACAATACATGCTCCTTATTCAAACTTCAAGTAGTAAAGAAAAATTAGAGAAGATTTTTAAAATCCACCCCCAAATCCCATCATCTAAAAATACCTAGGTTCATTTGCAGAGACGTGGATAGACCTAGAGACCGTCAAACAGAGTGAAGTAAGTCGGAAAGAGAAAAACAGACATAATATCGCTTATATGTGGAATCTAGAAAAATGGTTCAGATAAACCTATTTTTGTAAAGCAGACATGGATACAGTCCACCCCTCTTCCGCCTTTGGTATGTATACTTTGGTATACACTACTATGTGTAAAATAGATACTCATGAAAACCTACTGTGTAGCACAGGGAACTCAGTGCTTTGGGGTGACCTAAATGGGAAAGAAATCCAAAAAAGAGGATGTGTGTGTATACACACACACACACACACACACACACACACACACACACGTGTGACTGATTCATATTGCTGTACAGCAGAAACTAACACAACAGTGTAAAGCAACTCTACTCCAATAAAAATTGTTAAAATAAAGTTAAATAAATAAAAATAGCCAGGCTCCCATGTGTGCCCATAAGGACACCTGCGGAAGAGAGTCCAGAAACACAGTAGTTTCTTTTACCTGGTTCAGAATTCCTGAGAAGATTGGACAGGAGTCATCAGAGTCCAGAACACAGAGAAATGACGCGTGCCTGTCGTTCCTATAGCAGGTGGCTATACTGCTTGCTTTCACCGCCCCCCCCCAAATTGCCCGTTTTTTTGTAGGTACATTTTTTGCGTCATCTGTCACCTGTATTGCCACTTGGGTCTACATATCTGTCCCCACTCCCACGAGATTTTTACTCCTTGTCTGTAGCAGAGTGTTGAGAGGTTCTCCATAAATACTTGGTGAATTCATTGCTAAGGGCTTGCAATTTTCTCCCAGCCTTGTGAGAACAGCAGGGCAAGTATTTTACCCATGAGGAAAATTGAGCAAAGACTCCAAGTTTAACTGATTTGTTCTGGTCACACAGCTACCTGTTGACAGAGCAGGACAGAGTCAGGCCTCTGTTACACACCAGGGTTATATATCTAGGCAGCTAGCATCCAAAGACTTTCGAGGAATGGCTTGGAGCCACAGCGCTGAGTAGGCTGTGGACCAGAATGTGGTGTTGGATTCTTCCCCAGAGTCCTGTGACGCCCTCACCCGTCTCAGCTAGACCCTCAGCCTGCATCTGCTCCATCCTCTGCCTACTAATCCTCCCCCACCATCACCACCGCCCGAGATAAACATAATGGCGAAGTTAACTTCCTAGCGGGGAAATGTGGTTTCAACTCTATTTTTCTTTTCTGTCTTAGTGTTCTACATGCGGGAAATGTTTCTCTCAGTCTTCCAGTCTAAACAAACACATGAGAGTCCACTCTGGAGACAGACCCTACCACTGTGTGTATTGTACTAAGGTAAATGGACCTTCTTTTCTTTTGCCCCACCCCACACAGCACACAGCACACCGCACACAGCATGTGGGATCTTAGTTCCCTGACCAGGGATCAATATCACGTCACTGCAGTGGAAGGGCAGAGTCTTAACCACTAAACTGCCGGGGAAGTCTCAGTGGAACCTTCTTTTAAGGAATCTGCCTTGAGCCCTGTTTGGGTGTCCATGGATAAGAACTTATAGAATAAACCCTGGCTTATAATGAGTCCCTGGTAAATCAATTCATCATTAGCCCATCCCCAATTTCCACCCCAGATTATACTCATGTTTGCTTACAATGATCAGATACAACCTACTATTGCCAAATTGGCACTCAAGGCATTTGTTATGAAACGGACCCTAAATTTATAAGATTCCAATGATAACAGACATGAAGTACAGACCGCCTTTTTTTTTTTTTTTCAAGTACAGACTCTTAAATTTCGCTAGTCTTGGTTTCCAGAGCACTTTTGCTGAAGTAGCATCTAATCTTGTTAAACAGAATACTAATTTATAAAAATGAAGAGACAAATATATCATGGTTAGGGGTTGCTGGGTTAGGAACAAAAGTTGCTGGGTTAACTTTAAAAATACTAAACCAAAACATCTCATGTCCTCTTTCGATGAGGTACATCTGGGCTGTTCAATGTGTAGTTACCCATTAGCCATATGTGGCTATTTAATTTACTAAAAATGAAATAAAATTGAAAATTTAGTAAGTCGGTGGCACTGGCCACATTTCAAGTGCTCAACAGTCCCACCATTGATGGCTGGCGACCACCACATTGGCATGGACATAACATTTCCATCATTTTAGAAAATCTTATTGGATACACTGGAATCTGCTATTTCTATCATCAAGCCATTTATTTTTTTTAAATATGTAGCCATGAAAGAAATATAGTCTCTATTAGGGTGACTGTTAAGGTTCCAAAAGAGGAATAAAACTACCTGGCTTAGGGAAACGGATACCACCAAAGAAACTGTGTCAATAGAATGGAAATAATCAGTGTAGCAAATTGGAGCTAAGACATAACTAGACAATGTGCAGCTAGCACAGACCTAAGGAGGGTGGCTCTGGATTTGCCTGGACGAGGAATCTATCCTGAGGGATCACTGATCTCCTGCCAGATTTCCAGAGCAGGCTCAAAATATCCCACCGCCCCTCCTCTTCCTGGCGTTCTAATTCTGATTCTCACCTTGAATTTCTGGCTAATCTGGGAATGAGAGATACCCAAAGGGGTGACTCAATGCACTTGGGTCATAAATGAGCTGTTTGATGTTCTGATTTTTTTTTTTTTTTTTTTTTGTAGCTAGTTAGTTAGTTGTTTTTGGCTCTGCTGGGTCTTCGTGGCTGCACAGGCTTTTCTCTAGTTGTGGCAAGCAGGGCCTACTCTCTAGCTGTGGTTCACAGGCTTCTCCTTGCAGTGGCTTCTGTTGTTGCAGAGCACAGGCTCTAGGGCTCATAAGCTTCCGTAGTTGCAGCCCATGGGCTCAATAATTGCAACTTCCAGGCTCTAGAGAACAGGCTCAATAGTTGTGGCACACAGGCTTAGTTATTCCTAGGCATCTGGGATCTTCCCAGACGAGCAATCAAACCTAGTCTCCTGCATTTGGCAGACAGAACTCTACCACTGAGCCGTAGGGAAGCCCTGAGGTTCTGACTTCTAGTTAGACTCCTGTCACCTGAGCTGCTGGAGACTGTCCTAGGCGCCCACACCTTGTGCTCCTTAGTGAGCAGTGGTCCAACCCCACATGGGCCCAGTCCTGAAACTCCAAGGTCACTGGTTTAACCTGGTGTTTTGTATCACTGTCAGCAGACTCCCAAATTGGGGTCATTACATCTCTAATAAATACCTGAAAGTGACAAAGGTCAGAGCAGAGTATTGAAATGAATTAGGAGACAGGGTATAAGTGAGGGAAAGAAACGAAATGGCCATGTAAAAACAGCAAAGCACTTGTGAACCTAAAATAGTAGAACTACTCTGGAAAACTGTTTGGCAGTTTAAGAACTAAACTTGTAACAACCATTCAACCCAGCAATTGCTCTCCTGGGCATTTATCCCAGAGCAGTGAAAGTTTGTGTTCATGCTAAAACCTGTACACAAATATTAATAGCAGCTCATAGAAACCTCAAACTGGAAATAACTCAGATACCGTACCATGGGTAGGTGATTAAACAGACTGGAACATCCACACCATGGAATTCTTCTCAGCTATCAAAATGGGTGAGCTGGGACTTCTCTGGTGTTCCAGTGGTAAAGAATCCACCTGCCAGTGTAGGAGACACGGGAACGATCCCTGATCCAGGAAGATCCCATATGTTGCGGAGCAACTAAGCCTGTGTTCCCGAAATACTGAGCCTGTGCTATATAGCTGAGAAGCCGCACCTAGTGAGCTACGTGCCTCAATTACAAAACCCATGCACCTAAAGCCTGTGCTTCGCAACAAGACTGCAGTGGAAAGCCCGACCACTGCGACTAGGGAGTAGCCCCCCTGCTCCACAACTACAGAAAAGGGCCTCGCAGCAACAAAGACCCAACACAGCCACAAATAAACTAAATGCTTTTTTTTAAATAAAGGATGAGCTGTTGTACCTGAAAGAACTTGTGTGAATCTGCAAAAAAAATTCTGCGGAGAACCGCTGATCCCCAAAGGTTACATATTGTATGCTTCCATGTACATAACATTCTCAAAATAATAAAATTACAGAAATGGAGAAGAGATTAATGGTTGCAATGGCTTAAAAGTAGGTGTGAGGGGGAACTATGTGTGCCTGTCACAGGGTGACATGAGGGTCCTTGTGATGGAAATGTTCTGTTCAGTTCAGTCCGGTTGCTCATTCACATCTGACCCTTTGCAACCTCATGGACTGCAGCATGCCATGCTTCCCTGTCCATCACCAACTCCTGCAGCTTACTCAAACTCATGTCCATTGACTCAGTGATGCCATCCAACTATCTCATCCTCAGTTGTCCCCTTCTCCTCCCACCTTCAATCTTTCCCAGCATCAGGGTCTTTGCCAATGAGTCACTGCTTCACATCAGTTGGCCAAAGTATTGGAGTTTCCGCTTCAGCATCAGTCCTTCCAATGAATATTCAGGAATGATTTCCTTTAGGATGGAATGGCTGGATCTCCTTGCAGTCCAAGGGACTCTCAAGAGTCTTCTCCAACACCACAGTTCAAAAGCATCAATTCTTCGGTGCTCAGCTTTCTTTATAGTATAGTCCAACTCTCACATCCGTACATGACTACTGGAAAAACCACAGCTTTGACTAGATGGACCTTTGTTGGCAAAGTAATGTCTCTGCTTTTTAATACGCTGTCTAGGTTGGTCACAACTTTTTTTCCAAGGAGTATGCATCTTTTAATTTCATGGCTGCAATCACCATCTGCAGTGATTTTGGAACCCCCCCAAAATAAAGTCTCTCACTGTTTCCATTGTTTCCCCATCTATTTGCCATAAAGTGATGGGACTGGATGCCATGATCTTAGTTTTTTGAATGTTAAGTTTTAAGCCAGCTTTTTCACTCTCCTCTTTCACTCTGATCAAGAGGCTCTTTAGTTCCTCTTTACTTTCTGCCATAAGGGTGGCATCATCGTGTATCTGAGGTTATTGATATTTTCTCCTGGCAATCTTGATTCCAGCTTGTGCTTCATTGAGCCCAGCATTTCACATGATGTACTATGCATAGAAGTTGAATAAGCAGGGTGACAATATACAGCCTTAATGTACTCCTTTCCCAATTTGGAACCAGTCTGTTGTTCCTTGTCTGGTTCTAACTTGCTTCTTGACTTGCATACAAATTTCTCAGGAGGAAGGTCAGGTGGTCTGGTATTCCCATCTCTTGAAGCATTTTCCACAGTTTTTTGTGATCTACACTGTCAAAGACTTGAATGTAATCAGTAAAGCAGAAGTAGATGTTTTTCTGGAATTCTCTTGCTTTTTTGATGATCCAGCGGATGTTGGCAATTTGATCTCTGGTTCCTCTGCCTTTCCTAAATCCAGCTTGAACATCTGGAAGTTCTGGGTTCACGTACTTTTGAAGCCTGGCTTGGAGAACTTTGAGCATTACTTTGCTAGTGTGTGAGATGAGTGCAATTGTGTGGTAGTTTGAGCATTCTTTGGCATGCCTTTCTTCGGGATTGGAATGAAAACTGACCTTTTCCAGTCTTGTGGCCACTGCTGAGTTTTCCAAATTTGCTGGTGTATTGAGTGCAGCACTTTCACAGCATTATCTTTTAGGATTTGAAATAACTCAACTGGAATTCTATCAGCTCCACTAGCTTTGTTCGTAGTGATGCTTTCTAAGGCCCACTTGACTTTGCATCCCAAGATGTCTAGCTCTAGGTGAGTGATCACACCATAGTGGTTATCTGGGTCATGAAGATCTTTTTTGTTTAGTTCTTCTGTGTATTCTTGCCCTCTCTTGTTAATATCTTCTGCTTCTGCTAGGTCCATACCATTTCTGTCCTTTATTGTGCCCATCTTAGCATGAAATGTTCCCTTGGTATCTCTAATTTTCTTGACTTTCAATGTCAACATCCTGATTGTGATATTACCCTATAGTTGTAAGATGCAACCATTGGGAAAACTGGGTAAAGGGTACCCAGAATCTCTGTTGTTTCTTCTAACTGCATGTGAATCACTATTACTCTAAAAGTTTAACTAAAAAAAAAAGAAAGAAAGAAACCAATAAGGTACCCATGTATGCAAAGATAGTGGCCAATGTTAGCAATTCCTTCCATAATGCAGATCATCCTGGAGTGTGATCTCAGTACCATCTGCTTAAATGCAGCTGCCTTCTTACCCAAAAGAGCGTACTCATCAGGTCAACCTGCATTTTTGACTAGACACCCAGACGATCTTAGCCATTGAAGGGCCACTGTTGTAACCAGTGGCATGTCCATCATGTCCTTTTTTATTAAGGCTATTCCTGGTGACCAAGAGTGCCCTATAGCATTAAAATCCAGGATTTGTTGACTGCGGAGAACTAAAGTGTGATATCAGGATCAATGAGGGCTTCTGAGGTGGCTCCGGGGTAAAGGATCCACCTGCCAGTGTAGGAAATGTGGATTCAATCCCTGGGTCATGAAGATCCCCTGGAAGAGGAAATGACAACCATTCTAGTATTCTTGCCTGGAGAATCCCAGGGACAGTGGAGCCTGGTGGGCCACAGTCCATGGGGTTGCAAAAGAGTCAGACACAGTTTTTCAAGAAAACACCACCAAGGATTGGTCATAATGAAATTAACTCCTTTGTTTCATTGGTGGATGGCATTTTATTTTTTCCTGTGCTTTCTGTCCTCTGCAGAAATTCACTGCCTCCAGTATACTCCGCACGCATATCAGGCAGCACTCGGGGGAGAAGCCCTTCAAATGCAAGTACTGTGGTAAATCTTTTGCATCGCACGCTGCTCACGACAGCCATGTCCGGCGCTCGCACAGGGAGGATGACGGCTCTCCCTGTAACACCTGTGGGAAGACCTTCTCAGATCAAGAAGCCTTCCACTCCCACATGAAGTCTCATGAAGACTGCTAGCCCTCAGAGAGTCTGAGGACAAGGCCTCTAGATGCGTCTTGATGTTTCTTATGTTCATGGGTATATCTCACAAACCAGTGGCCGTTATATTGAGATGAGAAACAGAATAATGTAACTGACCTACCAGTAGGATTTACCAGATTTATTGTCTGTAGTTTTAACAGCTTTTGCAGGAATGCTTTTTCACACTTTCTAACAAGAATGGAGTTTGGGTGAATGCACCCAGAAGGAGTGAAAGGCTGATGGTTAACAGTGCTTACAGGTCTGGAAACACAACATCAGCCCTGAAAGGGACCATTTCATTTCACGGACTAGGAAGCAGAGTCTTTGATTTCTCGATTGAAAAAAAAAAAGGAGGATTTTTCTCTACTCTTTGCCTCGACTCCTGATTGTGATATGTCTGTGGCCATCCCCTGTTATATTTCTTAACAAAATAAATTCTTTAAAAATCCATTCAAGCCAGAGCTTCATTAGTATCGTAACTAAGTGTTCAGACATGAACTAAGGTCCCATTTTATTTGAACTCTTTTTTTGGCTGCAGTGAGTCTTCATTGCAGCTCTTGGGCTTAGTTGCCCTGTGGCGTGTGGGATCTTAGTTCCTCAACCAAGTATGGAGCTCATGTCCCCTGCATTGGAAGGTGGATTCTTAACCACTGAACCAGCAGGAAAGTCCCCTGGAATTCACTTTTTAAACCCTTAGTTTCTACCTCTCCCTTGTCAACTGACAAATGTCTGTTAATAGTTTGTTTAGCACCAGAGTTACTTGGGGGACACAGAAGGTACTCATTCACCATCTGTGACCTTTAGCAATTGGGGAAGAAAAGTTATTGTTGCTCTTCAGTCTCTAAGTCACGTCCCACTCTTTGCAACCCCATGGACTGCAGCACGCCAGGCTTCCCTGTCCTTCACTCTCTCCCACAGTCTGCTCAAACTCATGTCCATTGAGTCGGTGATGCCATCCAACCATCTCATCCTCTGTCACTCCCTTCTCCTCCCACCTTCAATCTTTCCCAGCATCACAGTCTTTTCCAATGAGTGTGCTCTTTGCATCAGGTGGCCAAAGTATTGGAGCTTCAGCGTCAGTCCTTCCTGTGAATATTTAGGGTTGATTTCCTTTAGGATTGACTGGTTTGATCTCCTTGCCACCCAAGGGACTTTCAAGAGAAATGTTATTACCAAGTGAAGAATGGCTAAAAATTGCAATAGGCTAAGAAATAAATTAGATTCCCTGGTGGCTCAGACAGTAAAGCGTCTGCCTGCAATGCCAGAGACCCAGGTTCAATCCCTGGGTCGGGAAAATCCCCTGGAGAAGGAAATGGCAACCCACTCCAGTATTCTTGCCTGGAAATCCCATGGACAGAGGAACCTGGTGGGCTACAGTCCATGGGGTCGCAAAGAGTCGGACACGACTCAGCGACTTCACTTTCACTTTCAAGAAATAAATAAATGTATTTATATTGCCCTAGGTTTAAATGTGATTTCATTCCTGATGAAGAGACAACTATAGCGCTTTTGCAGACATTGTCACAAGACTAACGCAAGCTTGTGGAGAGTAATCTTTTCTTGCTTTCTTTTTAAATAATTATTTGTTTTCTTGGCTGTGTCAGGTCTCAGTTGTGAGCAGGCTGAGTTGCTCTTTGGCATGTGGGCTCTTAATTCCCTGACCAGGGAATCAAACCTGTGTCTCCTGCATTGCAAGATGGATTCTTAACCACTGGACCACCAGGGAAGTCCTGAGAATAATCTTTTGTTTTGTTTATTGACTCATGTGGGTCAAAATGGCCAACATCTGTAGACCATGAAGCCTATGACATGGCAGCACTGAGTTTACCACCGGACGGATAAGGAAATCAAAGAAGAAGGAAGTGGTCCAGCATTTGCCTCTTAAGGGGCAAAACTAGGTTGGCCTGACTCCAAAATCCAGGCTCTTAATGAACTAGTGATGCTCAGCTTATGAACCCTGCTAAGGAAATAGTATTTTTCTATTGACTACGCCCATCCTTCCCTCTTTTGGGGCCAGCAACAGCAAACTTTTAAATACTCAAATGGAAAATGGGAGACCAGAATAAAACTGCATTGTAGGCAAGCATGCTACTAAGCCACCAGGTCATGGCTCTATCGACCACGGGTTTTTCTCCACACTTTATTCATGGTCCACATTTCTTCCAAATGTAAGAGATTTCAATACAGAGCAGATGTCCCTTCAGAGGGGGCTCCCAGCTGCAGCAGAGTCCTTTGAAAAGAGATGTAGCGCACGTGGAAAAAGCAGTGACAGATTTTTCTCTGGGGAATGCTTGGCTGCGGTGAGTGGGTCTGAGTAATTTATCCTAATGGGAGTGTGCCCTGTTGTTTCAGGACTGTGTTAGTTTGTGTTAATTAAGTCAGAACAATGATCATTTGAAAAGATAAGGGGGCTCAGGCCTGTAATTAGGCAGCCTTTCTTTGCCTGCTAGTTCAAAATATATTTCTCGGTCCATATGGATTTGAACATTATTTTAAAACCAAAGTAGTAAAGCAAGACATCAGGAACTGGTGTGATGCCAATGTTTTCACTAGTTGAATAATTCAAATTAACTACTCTGTTCTTTGAACTGGAAGAGTAGCAGAGAAAGGTTAAAAAAAAAAATTTCCTCTTTTCTAGCACTAATTCCAAAATGCATGCATGTCAAGTAATACCTTAGTATACAGATCATGCGTGCCTACACTAACTGGAATGCTTTGGACCTTTTTTAATTAATCCAAGCTTTTTTCTACAAAGCTTTGGTCATATTGATCACATTACCTATATCACTTTTTGGTTTGGAAAATACAGTCAATTCATAACATCTTCCTATTAGTAATTACCTTAAGCTCTCTTGTGTTTAAAAGTACATCTCAGATTTCTAAAGATAATTTAGATTAGCTTAGAGCAATAAGAATTTTTTTTTAATGGACTAAGAATTAAAGTAGAAGACAAACCACTCCATAGAAAGTATTAAAACTTTCAGTTAACATAATTGTGTTGGCCAAACATTGTTGGAACACGAAGCATAGACTATATTTTGGAGTTGGCCAAACTTAGATTTGTGCACCATGTCCCTACTGTATAATCTTGGGCAGGCCACTTAATCTTTAAGGTTAACAGGCTTATCCATAAAATAAGGTAATAATTATGTTGTAGGGTATTGTGAGAATTAAGTAAAATGAAACAACTTGCTTTCTGTATTATACTTATTAAATCCATTTCTTTTTTCTTAACCTGTCAATGAAGGCAAAAGGGAGACAGAACTATGCAAATTCTATTATAGATAAATATGCTTTCTTTCAGTGGTTCATGGACCAGCTGCATCAGAATTGCCTGGAAATTTGTTAGAAAAACAAATTCTCTACCCCTGCTGAATATCTACTAAATCAGAAATTCTGAGGTGGCACCCAGTTATCATATCAAAGTTCAGAAACCTTTGCTTAATGTGATTATCTCCACAGTCCCTGCAACATAGCAATGGGTAAAACCGAGTAGCTCGGTGACTTGGTAAAATCACAAAGTGGTTCATTAAGAGGAACGATTAGAATGCAGATGGCAGGCAAAATGGTGCTCTTCCTGAGAATAACGGAAACCCATAGAACACAGTTGTCACTTCACTGTTGGAAACACGGAACCCGTTCTGTAGCTATGAACCCGATTGATGGAATTCAGAGACCTTCTTATGAGATAATTCTGTGCTTATATTCCTTTTCCTATCGGAGTCTATATTTTATGACAAATATTATCTGTTAATTTATTATAGGAAAAAATGTATAAAAAGGGACATGTGAACCCCGGGAAAACAACAAGGCTCAAAGTGGTATCCGTGATATTGATGGAGCTCTTAATGGGCCCTCGGGGTGCTCTTCTAGGACTTGGGAAGTTGGCAGCTGCAATGAACAGTGCTGTCAAAGTGGACAGATGTTTGGGACTCTGTGGGGCCTGCAGTAGGTAGGCTAACAGGGATACGGTCGTAAAGTCATAGCTTGGTTTGTACCCACGGAGGACAAGGCAGATTGGGTTCTCAAGAAACTACCATTCACAGTATTATAGAGATAAAATCACAAATACTGGGACTTCCCTAGTGGTCCAGTGGCTAAGACTCCAGGCACTCCCAATGCAAGGGGCCTGGGTTAGAACCCTGGTTGGGGAACTAGATCCTACCTACAGCAACTAAGACCCAGTAGTTCTATGTATTTTCAGAATGCCTTATGCTGCTAGTTTATGGACTAGATCCAAAACTAAGGAGAACAAATTCATATAGAATTCTTTCCATAGAAACATGTAACTCAAATATATCACAGCACTTTTTTGTTGATTGACTGTATCAAAATCAGTTCAGTTCAGTAACTCAGTTGTGTCTGACTCTTTGCAACCCCATGGACTTCAGCACACCAGGCTTCCCTGTCCATCACCAACTCCTGAAGCTTACTCAAACTCATGTCCATTGAGTCGGTGATGCCATTCAACGATCTCATCCTCTGTCGTCCCCTTCTCCTCCCACCTTCAATCTTTCCCAGCATCAGGGTCTTTTCCAATAAGTCAGTGCTTTGCATCAGGTGGCCAAAGTATTGAGTTTCAGCTTCAGCATCAGTCCTTCCAATGAATATTCAGGAATGATTTCCTTTAGGATGGACTGGCTGGATCTCCTTGCAGTTTTAAAAGAAGTTCTATATTCAGGAAATATAAAGTACATGATGCTTCCTTTTATTGCTGAAAAGAATCTAAACTTTATTGCTTTGTGGGCTTAAAGTAACTTTAACAAAAATAAATTATAATTTGTGTGTATGCGTGTGGCCATGCCACTTAGCATGTGAGATCTTAGTTCTCCGATCAGGGATCACACCTGGGTCCCCTGCAGTAGAAATGCAGAGTTTTAAACACTGGACTGCCAGGGAACTCCTTGAATTATAATATTTTGAAATGACATTTAGCTCTAATTACAACTAGAGTGAAGAATGTCTATGGAGAAGATTATCTCAGGATAAAGCATTCTTTCACCATCATTCTTTTTCATCTTTTTCATTATCTCAAAATGTGGGATAAATTGTTTTAACATTATGTAAATTCTATCCATCAACTTGTGTGATTTGTGATGGATTTATTTATAGCATACTAATTTTCATTGAATGGAGAAGGGAATGGCAACCCATTCCGGTATTCTTGCCTGGAAAATCCCATGGACAGAGGAGCCTGGCAGGCTACAGTCTGTGGGTTTGCGAGAGTCGGACGCAACTGAGCAGCTAAGCACAGCACAGTACCAAAAAGACTGGAATTCCATTCTTAATTTTACAAACTGTTTTAGAACACCAAGTCTTTTTCCATCTGCTCCCACAGTGTGTTTTATTTGACCTCTAGCGATTGTTTTTTAAATGCTAGTAAAAATACCAGGTATGATTTTATGGCCAAATATATGATTTTTTTCCCCCACTCTTAACCAATTTGATGTAGCAAGATGACTGACGCAGAAGACAGTTTGTTTTTCATGACAGAAGGATTTTTCTTCTCTTTGGGAAAGATTTTCTCAACCTCCAGTGGCCACAGGACTGTGAAGGCCTGAACCAGGGAAGGGAGGCCGAGCCATGCTGGTGAATTCCCCTCTCCCTAGTTACCTGATTTAAAGATGCTGGAGCCAAATTCTCTTCCATTTGATTTGCAAACTCCTTTCATTAAAAATTCTTTTCCACTAGGGGAGCCCAGGTGGCTTACTGGTAAAGAATCCGTCTGCAAGGAAGGAGATGCAGGTTCAATCGCTGGGTCAGAAAGATCCCTGGAGAAGGAAATGGCAACCCATTCCTGTATTCTTGCCTGGGAAATCCCATGGACAGAGAAGCCTGGAGGGCTACAGCCCATGGAGTTGCAAAAGAGTTGGACATGACTTAGCAACTAAACAACAACAAGCTATGTATTACATTATCCACTAAAAATGGGCAGGATGTCTTCCAAGGTTCTTCCTTAGAGGGAGGCTGCTCTGTTTCCCTTAAACATCAAATCTCTTCAGTCCCAAAGCCCCCTGGGGGCAAGCCCAGGGTTGTCTATTCCTGTAACTGTGTGTGTGTGTGGGTTCAGTCGTGTCCGACTATTTGCAACTCTGAGGACTAAAAGCCACCAGGCTCCTCTGTCCATGGGGTTTCCCATGCAAGAATCCTGGAGTGGGTTGCCATTTCCTTCCCAGGGGATCCTCCCGGTTCTTTACCACTGCACCAGTGGGAAAGCCCATTCCTGTAACTGGAGGGCCTGAAATCTTCAGTGGTGACTAGAAGCCCTGGGCTGGGTAGTCTGCGGAGCAGGCATGATTTAGAATTCCAGTCTTTTGGAATCCCCATTTGCCAAAGGGGAAGACTGAAGGACCTGGAAAGGCTAGTGCTGGAATATAGGCCCCTTAGGCTGTCCACGGGTCTGGGCACCCTGAGGGTCCTGAGTCTGATGACTCACAAATGCCCAGGGGCATTTCCAGAGAGAAGAACCTTGAACAGGGCCAGTCAGGAACTTTGTCAACTTATAAATTGCCAAATTTGGCAACTTTGGTCAACTTACAAATTGAAAAGTCCTCCACTAGTTAGTTACCTGGGGACGTGTATGCCATTGCTGTTTTCAAGGCATGGCAGGATTGGAGGGAGAGGAAATAAAAAGGAAGAACTGGGTGTGTTTAATCTATATTTGTTGTTGTTTACTTGCTAAGTCATGTCTGACTTTTTGTGACTCCATGGACTGCAGCATATTACAAATAGCAAATACACAATATCAAGAGACATTAAAAATTAGAAGTCTAGGTGTGAATTATCTTAATTATAGAAATACTTAAATGCAAAATGGGAAATTTTCTCTGGGACACCTAATCCTACAACCCATCTGTCATCCATCAATTGGTCTATCAGTCCAGGTTTCCAAACTGATTTCAGATGTCAGATGAGAAGAGAGTAGGTTTGTGGTTACAGCTGTTTACTTAATTCAATCTGAGATAGTGCCTGACCTCTAAGTTTCTCATAATAGATCACAGACTACAAGACTGAGAATTCATATTTTGAAAGAAATATTAATACAACTAACCATCAATTTATTGAGCTTGCAACGTTCTAACTCCCAAATAAAAGGGGCTGATCAGTCGCAAAGGGGTTCCTGTCGAGTGGAAGTCCGAGTCTCTCAAACCTGCCTGAAGATAAGAATCACATTCTTGCGTGTGTACCCTCAGGGTGGAGGGTGGAGGGAGAGGAGTCTTGGGGTACTCCAAACTAAGCATTATTTTTCTATGAATTCCAGGAAGGTTTTCCAAGTTTTTTGTTTCTTTTTAATATTTTGGCCATACTACAAGGATCTTAGTTCCTTGACCAGGGATTGAACCCATGCCCCCTGCATAGACAGCATGGAATCTTAACCACTGGATCACTAGAGAAGTGCCCTATTTTTGTTTTTTAATTACTGTCTAGGAAAGAAGATGGGCTTACCTGGTAGTTCAGCTGGTAGAGTCCTCCTGAAATCCAGGAGACCCCAGTTCAATTCCTGTGTTCAGAAGATCCAATGGAGAAGGGATAGGCTATCCACTCCAGTATTCTTGGGCTTCCCTGGTGGCTCAGCTGGTAAAGAATCTGCCTGCAATGTGGGAGACCTGGGTTTGCTCCCTGGGTTGGGAGATACCCTGGAGAAGTGAATGGTTACCCACTTCCATATTCTGGCCTGGAGAATTCCATGGACTGTACAGTCCATGGGGTTGCAAAGAGTCAGATGCAACTGAGCAACTTTCACTTCACTTCAGCAAAGAAGATGACTGTGTGAATTTGTGGTCAAAAGTGAGACCACATAGTAGTCAAAAGCTGGAAGCAACCCGTGTCTGTGAACAGATGGGTAGATAAACAAAGTTGGTCTGTATATCTAATATCTAATGGAACAAGATTCCACCTTAAAAAGGAAGAAATTCCTACTTGCTCCAACGTGGATGAATCTTGAAGACATGATGCTGAATAAAACAGGCTGAAAGTAGAATCGTGGTTTTGGGGTGGTAAGGAACAGAGGATGAATGTGTCATGGGTACAGAGTTTCAGTTTTGCCAGATGAAGTGCTTTAGAAGTGGATGATGGTAAGGCCTGTACAACAGTGTGAATGTACTTAACGTCCTTGAACTGTACAGTTAAAAATGGTTAAGATGGGAAATTACCTGGCAGTCCAGCGGTTAGGACTTTGCGATACCACTGCAGAGGGCACAGTTTCCATCCCTGGCTGGGGAACTAACATCTCAAAAAATGTGAGTGGCCTGACCAAAAAAAAAAAAAAAAAAAAAAAACAAGGTTACAATGGGAAATTTTGTTCTGTATATTTTACCACAATTTTTTTTTTTTTAATGAGACCAACTATAGCTACTACAAATAGACAACCCAACACGAGTTCTGGGGCTCTAAAAGGACTACCCTGATAGAAGGCCTTTCCTAAGCTCTAAGTGGCTTTTTCTTGCTAGCTAAACCTTTGTTCCTAATCTCTGCCTATCTGTTGTGGGGCTGGACACTCCCCTGCTCCTGAGAGGAGCCTCACTTTCGGAGTGTTTACCCCAGACCCTCTCTTTAAGAGGCTACCTGTCAGTTTCCATTTCAGCTCTACCTATTTACTGGACGGCTGACCACCGACTGACATATTACCTGTATTGATTCTCTAAGAGCCATCAAGGTGGAGGGAAAGACTATTCTAAGGCTGCCCTGAGCTCTTAGCTGAGTGGGCTCATAAATGTCCCCATTAAAGGTTTCATTCAATGACAATCTTGGCAAAAGTAAATGGACATCGGTCTCCCACCCCCACTGCTGATCCAGAGGCCATTATCAATGGGCAGAGAGCGCTGAGCTGCAGCAGTATCAGTTTCCACATTTTCAAATGATTCCTCTAATGAAAAGCTGCGCTCTTTTCAGGCCATGAAACAATGGAGGAAAAGTCTATTCATTTAGGTATTTTATATATATTAGCTTATCTATTTATGGCTAGCTTATTTATTTATAGCTAATGCTGCCATCAGCATTCCCTGGGTGTAACGTTCACTCCCTTATTAATTGGTTGATAAGCCTGCTAAAAACCAGACATGCTGAAATTGCCTTGAATTGCTATCACGCAGCGCACACTATTTTGATAGTATACAGGATAGCTGAAGTGTATTTTTTCATTTCAAACACAAACCCCCTGCCCTTATATTCTATGTTATTCCCCTCATTTCATATTTGCACACTTATGTGATCAAAGCTCATAAAGATCCATTTTCAACCATGTTTGTAGGAAATAAGTACATCACCACCCTTAACCAAATATCTTTCAGTCATTGAAAGATCTTCACCACCAAACTGTGAGCTCTTTTATGGCAAGACTCTCCCTCTTTCCCACTTTCCTTTCCTTCCTCCAGTCCTTCCTTCATGAAATAAATACACAGCACCTGTGTGTCTTGCCCAGCAGGGACTCCATGGTTGGCGACAGTTTTTTTGGAGGAAAAAAAGTACTGCCCCAATGAGATTCATCTTTGAGGGATCTAGGGAAAGAACCGGGACTTTGCACACTGGTGTTTTGGAAGATTAGGGTCCAGAACTGGATTTACTGTTTCTGTTAGTGCAGTTTGATGAATTTTTGAAGATTTTTCTTGACGTGGATAATTTTTAAAGTCTTTAATGAATTTGTTACAGCATTGCTTCTGTTTTATGTTTTTGGTTTTCTTTCTGGACCTGAGGCACGTGGGGTCTTAGCTCCCTGACCAGGGACCAAACCTGCACCCCCTATATTAGAAAGTGAAGTCTTAACCACTGGACCGCCAGGAAAGTCCCTGAGAGATCTTTTTATTTTTATTATTATTTTTTTTTCTGAGAGATCTTTTTTAAATGTTCAATTGCATGGCTACTCTGTGCACACGGAGAGAAATAGGAGTAATGAAAGGGGATACAATGACATGTAAGTGTTCTTTCATTAAATTCTGCCCTCCCTTTTCTTTTGTTATGTGAGACATAAATGTAAAAATTTGAAAGAAACCACAAAGAGAGCCCTTAAAGTCACTTCAGAATTGTGTTCTGCTGAAACTAAACAGAGACAAGAGGGGGATGGCCAGTCAGCCCACAAATCGGGTGAGCCGAGAGAGGGGTAAAGTTACTTCCGTTTCCAACTTACAAGCCTGACCCCCGGGGCTCTTCTAACCTCCACTGGATGTGAGTCTGCGTGTCAAACCGGGTCCCTCTCCTGATCCTGGACACTCCTGTTTCCTCTGAGACCTGGCTCTTCTTCCCACTGCGCACTGTCTCTGCAGTGTCCCGAACTCCCAGCAGTTGTTTAATTGGTAAGTTGTGTCCGACTCTTGTGACCCCATGGACTGTAGCTTGCCAGGCTCCTCTGTCTCTGGGATTTCCCACGCAAGAATACTGGAGTGGGTTGCCATTTCTTCTTCTAGGGGATCTTCCTGACCCAGAGATCAAACCCTTGTCTCCGGTGGCTCCTGCATTGGCAGGCAGATTCTTTGAATTGCCATCTCCATCCTACATTTTGACCTGACGTCCTACTACTGTGTGCCGTGTGCCCTGGAGGCAACTGATTTTGCCAAGTGTCCAACTAAACTAAAGATCTTTCCTACAAGTCTGACAGCCACCAGATCCCTATTTTAGGAATGGCCCCACTATCTCCTATCCAGGTTCCTACCTGGCAGTCACACCTCGCCTCCAGTTCATACATTTCATCTCAGAAGCCTGAGGTCCATCATCTCCACCCCACTGACACAATAGCTCTAACATCAATTCCTGCCCCTCAGATCCCTTCCTTCCTAGCCAGAGGTATCTTTTCAAAATACAAATCACTTCTTTGCTCAAGGCCTTTTAATAGCTTCCAAGATTATAGTCCAAACATTTTAACCTTAACCTACAAGGTCTCCAGCCTCTTTCTGAAACAATCTCCCTTAGGACTTTGATTTGGCCACTAGCTTTCTGAAAGTCTCTTTAACAAGTCAGATTACATTCTGCCTCAGGGCCTTCACTGATTGTCTGCCTTCTGCCTGGAGCACTCCCCACCCTTCTTGAATCTAGCTTTGAGTGCTGACCACCTAGATTTGGATCTAAATGCTACCATTTAACCAGTTATGTGACCTTTAGTTTCTGTAGACTATCTGTGAAATACAGGAAATAATAGCACTTACCAGATTGAGTTATATAAGGATTAAGTAAAATCATGTACCTAACCTTATCCTTTCTAGTAGTCATGTATGGATGTGAGAGTTGGACTATAAAGAAAGCTGAGTGCCAGAGAATTGATGCTTTTGAACTGTGGTGTTGGAGAAGACTCTTGAGAGTCCCTTGGACTGAAAGGAGATCCAACCTGTCAATCCTAAAGGAGATCAGTCCTGAATATTCATTGGAAGGACTGATGCTGAAGCTCCAATACTTTGGCCAGCTGATGCGAAGAACTAACTCATTGGAAAAGACCCTGATGCTAGGAAAGATTGAAGGCAGGAGGAGAAGGGGACAACAGAGGATGAGATTGTTGGACGACATCACTGACTGGATGGACGTGAGTTTGGGTAAACTCTGGGAGTTGGTGATGGACAGGGAGGCTTGGCATGCTGCGACATGACTGAGCGACTGAACCTTATCCTTAATGTCTAAGGCAGTTAGTATGTGTTCAATAAATGCTAGAGATAAGTATCATTGTTATTTTCTTCAGTGTTTCCAATAAACATAGTACCCTATATTTATGACAGGGTGGTTCAGTATTTATTGAATGAATGAATGAGCACAGGAAAGATGAGATCTGGCCATCCCTTTATTGTCATTACTGTGGCTCCCCAGGTGGTGCTAGTGGTAAAGAACCTGCCTGCCAATGCAGGAGATGTTAAAATACACAGGTTTGATTCCTGGGTGGGGAAGACCCCCTGGAGGAGGGCATGGCAACCCACTCCAGTATTCTTGCCTGGAGAATCCCATGGACAGAGGAGCCTGGTGGGCTACCGTCCATAGGGTTGCAGAGACTGAACTGACTTGACCCGTGCACGTGGAACCGAAGAGTGAGAGCAGCCACCCAGGGTATGTGACCGAATGGAGAGGGGAGGACAAGTACACAGAACCAAAAAACAAGTGGGAAAGCACAGCAGGTGTGAATACAAGGAGGGGAAAGTCATGATCAACTTTCACCCTGTGATGGAAGGTGGAGAGGTGACAGCCCAGATCTGCCAGGTGAAATCTATGGGGGATTGGTGGGGGTTGGGTGAAGGCGTGAAGGATGGGAGTCATGGTGGGAACATGGGATGTGTTCAAGATAAGCTTGAAGAAGTTACACTATCCTGGGATGCTTCTGCAAGATCTCATATGGCCACCACCAGGCTGCTTCTACACCTTGTCACTTTTATACACTCAGCAAATTCACATGTTTGCCAGTGATAAGAGCCAATGCACATCCGTTCTGCTATATACAGTGCATAATCTGGCACCATTCTTAGAAGACAGGCCCTGGACACTGAAAGTTTTTTTTTTTTAATTGGCCACACCTTGAAGGATGTGAGATTTTAATTCCCTGACCAGGAATCAAACTTGCGCCACCTACATTGGGAGTGCAGAGTTTTAACCACTGGACCACCAGGGAAGTCTCAAGCCTTTTAAAAAATGTATGTAAAATTAGGAATCCATTCTGTAGAGAGTTAGAAATGCAAAGATTTATGAACCAGCCTGTTCTTTGCAGCACTGTTTTTGACAATGAAAAACATGATAACATAAATGTCCAGTAACAGGGTTGGTTCCAAATAGGAAAAGGAGTATGTCAAGGCTGTATATTGTCACCCTGCTTATTTAATTTATATGCAGAGTACATCATGAGACACGCTGGGCTGGAAGAAGCACAAGCTGGAATCAAGATTGCCAGGAGAAATATCAATAACCTCAGATATGCAAATGACACCACCCTTATGGCAGAAAGTGAAGAGGAGCTAAAAAGCCTCTTGATGAAAGTGAAAGTGGAGAGTGACAAAGTTGGCTTAAAGCTCAACATTCAGAAAACAAAGATCATGGCATCCGGTCCCATCACTGCATGGGAAATAGATGGGGAAATAGTGGAAACAGTGTCAGACTTTATTTTTTTGGGCTCCAAAATCACTGCAAATGGTGACTGCAGCCATGAGATTAAAAGATGCTTAACTCCTTGGAAGGAAAGTTATGACCAACCTAGATAGCATATTGAAAAGCAGAGACATTACTTTGCCAGCAAAGGTCCGTCTAGTCAAGGCTATGGTTTTCCAGTGGTCATGTATGGATGTGAGAGTTGGACTGTGAAGAAAACTGAGTGCTGAAGAATTGATGCTTTTGAACTGTGGTGTTGGAGAAGACTCTTGAGAGTCCCTTGGACTGCAAGGAGATCCAACCAGTCCTTTCTAAAGGAGATAATCCCTGGGATTTCTTTGGAAGGAATGATGCTAAAGCTGAAACTCCAGTACTTCGGCCACCTCATGTGAAGACTTGACTCACTGGAAAAGACTCTGATGCTGGGAGGGATTGGGGGCAGGAGGAGAAGAGGATGACAGAGGATGAGATGGCTGGATGGCATCACTAACTCGATGGACGTGAGTCTGAGTGAACTCCGGGAGTTGGTGATGGACAGGGAGGCCTGGCATGCTGCGATTCATGGGGTCGCAAAGAGTCGGACACGACTGAGCAACTGAACTGAACTGAACAGGGCTGGTGGCATGTGGATACAATGGAGTGTTGGGTGGTTCAATAAAACTGAGCTTTTTTCAAAGGATGTTTGACATTCTTTCTATAAACCTACTGCATGACATTGGGCAAAGCTCACAATGTTAATGTGAAGCCAAAAAAGAACCCAAACTCTGTATAGCAGGTATGTATCTGTACAGAGCTTACAGATGGGTAGAAACTACCATTTTCCAGAAGTTAGTAACTAGGCAGGGGGGATTAGCCCGGAAGCCCTCCTAGCAGGCCTTATTTAAATTCTTTCGGGGCTGTCTTTATGTGCTGAAGCTATCCTGACCCCCAGGACTGGCTTGTCAGTCCACTGAGCTTCAGTTTCCTTGTCTGTTAAATGAAGTGGTGCAACTATTTTTATCATGGATAAGATAAACAAACACGCAAGGTAGGTGCAATCTCCCTTAACATTTGCTATTGTCAGCCCTTCCTTTTTGGGCTCTGTTTGAAGAGGCCAAATTGCTGTGCAAAGCTGGTAAGAATTTGAAAACTCAAGAAACAGGTAGCAGCCTCCAGTGGGGCACTGGAGGTGGAAAGAGACTAATTGTTTATTTTGGGGGGTTTGGGCACATGGTAGATTCTGAGGAACACATCACTGTTCCCAGGGACCTGAGAACAGATGGCCAGGACACCGTCTCCTGGCTGGGTCTCCAGGGAGCCAGTGGCCACCCTGGGTTCCGCCTCTCCCTGGTTTTCTGGACTTGGGTGGGAGTTGCTCTGAATTTCAGAGACCCTTCTTTCCCTCGTGCAGTGGTCCTCCCACCAGCAAATGATCACCTCGGGGTGATTTCTGGGTGTGGAAACGCCAGAGATCAACGAGGTGGAGAGCTCCAAGGGAATGAGGGAAAATTTGTTCTCGGGCTCTACCGAAACACCAAATTGGAAGACGTTTCGTTGGCCTTGTCATTTCCCATCACGTCCCCAATTCAGCAAACTGGGAGGAAAGGGGCCAGGAGCGAGAAGGGAGCGAGGCACCTGGACCCCTGGCCAGCCGGCTCCACCCCTCCCGGGGTCCTTCCAGGGGCATATTTCGGAAGCCTAAAGTTACCTGCCAGTGGCAGGGGCTGGAAAGGGCTGCCAAGAGGTGCTGGAGATGTTCTGCAGCCTCCCTAGCCGCCACCACTTCTTAGAACTCCACCACCTCGAGAGAGGAAGACCGGGAGAGGATCTGAAGAGCAGAATCGAGATTTTTGAATTGTTTTCTCTCATCTTTGGAGGAAACTGATACTCCGCATCCAGTCACCTACAGGTAACGTTTTCCAGTCTCCGTCCATCCAGGTTACGTCTGTACGTCGTTATTCAACAGAAACTGCTTTGTAAACTGCCCCTTCTCCACTTACAGTATAATGAACACTGTTTACCAAAAGTATCCGTCCGTAAAAATGACTTTAAACGGGCACATTAAATCCCACTGAAAGGATGAGCCATGATTTAGAATCAATGTTGATCGTTTAAGTAGCTTCTAATTTCTCAATATTAAAAATAGCTGCGCTGAGCATCCGTGTAGGTATTTGCCTACATGCCGGATTGTTTTACATTCGAACCAGTTTCTAGACGGGAACAACTGGACCAAACACAGGCAAGAAAATGGTAAGGTTCAGGTGGGCACAAGTGTGCTGCAGCCATGGAGAGTGCAACAGCAGCTATTGTTAATACTTTCCTAATTTTTTTTCTCTAGCTGCCCCTCCCTTCCCCCCGTCTCCTCCACCAGTAATTATTATTCCGAGCCCTCCTGGGTAAAGCGTGGCCCTGGTTTCACCTGGACTACCAGAGGTCTCCCTATCAGGGAGGACGGACGCGGCCAAGAGACCAGGCACCTAGAGTGAGGCTGGGAGTTCTGGAAGGCAACAGGGACAGGCGGGGCTCCAGACCCAATTTACGGATGGATGTCCGTCCCAGGTGACCGGCCCCTCCCCATCCCCTGCTTGGGCGTGGCGGGGGGCGGCGTGGGGTCGTGACAATGGCCTTGACGACAGGTGGCCCTCAACTGAGCCTCTGGTCATGGGGAGCCTCAGTCTCCCCCTTCTTCCTTTCTCCTCTCCCTCCCCAACCCCACACCGGACTTCCTTCCCCCTCCCCTCCACCCGCGGCTGCCGGAGCCCCCAAGCCCCGGTGAGTGGGAAGCCCAGCCGCCCGCCTGGGGCCAGAGAGGGGGCGGGTGAGCAAGCGAGGCTGAGGTCAGCGCGCATCCTGCAGTGAGAACCCGGGAGGCGAGGGCGGGGCGCGGGTCCTCTCCCTGCTCCACGCGCAGCCCGGGGCATCCGAGCTCCTACACCCGCATCCAGGCTGCACCCCGGCCGGCCCCCAACTCGCCTCACCGCCCTAACCCTCGAGGCTGGGCTGGCTCTCTCCTAACTTTGGGGAGCCACCCAGGCGGCAGCTAGAGACCCTCCCTTTGAGGAAAGGTCTAACTCGGGACTCTCTACCTGCACACTGAGATGGGGCGACCGGTTTCTTTTTTTCTTTTTTAATCATAGTGTACAATTCGAGTAAGATAAGTAGGACAATTCCAAGCAGATCTAGAAGGAACGTTCCTTACGCTATGATTGATCGAATGATGTAATTCAGGAAAGGCAGAACAATAAGAAATGTGAGCACCGCAGGGACCCCACGCTCATCCCCGTGCAGGGCCGACCCTAGGAAAAGTCTGGACAGGAGAGGGTCCTCCTGGGGTGTTTGGGGCTCCAGGCCAGGGCATCGTCAAAAGGGCGTTGTGGGCCGGGCCATGTGTAAGGCTCGGGTTCCATTCTGTTCGAGGCCCGAGTTTCCAGCATCTTACGGGGACCTCCGGCCGCGATCTGATGGCATCTCTGTCCACCTCCGTGGGTGCTGGAATCTCCCGGCTGGTTCTGGCTCCACTGGGCTGTGTGGTCCGTAGCATTCGCCTCTTAAGGTGAGGTCGCTGCGACTCGTTTCAGCCACTGGCTCCTGGACACGTGGGTGTGCACACAGTTTTTGCCCCCCCTCTCAACTCAGGAATTGTCTCATCCCACGTGCCTCCTAGTTCCGTGTCCCACAGAAATGGGGGCTTTGGCAGCAGTGACTGCTCAGCACAGGAAGTTATCCAGCGCCCTGAACAAAGATCACTGACATGGACAAAGCCTTCAGTGCGCCAGAGTTCAAAATAAGAAAATACTAAAAAACAAACAAACAAACAAAACCTGGGAGGAGACAAGGTGTGGGGCAGAGGAAAACTTCCCAAAAATCTCAGACCTCCCAAGACATACTAAAAAAGTTTTCTGGAAGGGGTGCTCTTTTTGGTTAACTTCTAATTTCAAATTTCAGTACATTATAGTCAATGACTGTGGTCTATATAAACTTCTAATTTGAGGAATGCATTGAAATTTTTACCTGCCTAATTAATACATGGCTAATAGTTTCAAAATATACCATGAGTGTCTGAAAAAGATGTGTAATTTTTTGTTGGGTAAAAAAATGCTTCTTTATGAATTCAAGTCTGTGAATTGGATTGTGTTACTTAATCATCTGCATGCGTATTTTTTGTATGCATTTGATCTGTGGGTTTGTCAATAACTTTGTCTTGCTATCAGGTTTTACTTTACTTATTTTAAATATATGTTACTAGGTATGTAAAGTTGCCTGGCTGTTATTTATTCTTGGTGGATCATACCTTTTATGAATATAGAATATTCCTCTTGGCCCTTTTAGTACTTTAAGCCTTGATTGTCCTAATTTGTCTGATAATATTTGTTATATCTGCTTTCTTTTTATTAGCATTTACCTGATAGATCTACTTTTTTCCACTCTCTCCTTTCCTTTTTTTTTTTTTTTGTCTTTTATTACACTCTTAATGAGTGATGGAGAAAACAGTGAGTCTGATAATAATTTTTACCATTTCTGTATTTCCCAAATTGTGTGTGTGTGTGAGTGCGTGCGTGTGTGTATAATTTTTGTCCCTTTCTGTTCAGATAACCCTGTTCTGAATTTTACTAGGACCCTCCATCTACCAAGGAAGGGGGTAGTGAGGGGGTCTGAGATGCAGGACAATGTACTGGTGGCTGCTGTTGTTTCTCCAGAGGATGGGAGAGCTTGGGCACCCAGAAATCTAAGACAGTTCAACTGGACTGAGCAATGGTGTTTTGATAAGCTCACTTTTACATGTTTGTTGCTTTTTTTCTTAATTTATTTGGTTGTGTCAGGTCTTAGTTGCGGCATGTGGGACCCAGTTCCCTGACCAGGAATTGAACCCATGCCTCCTGAGTTGGAAGCACCGAGTCTTAGCCACTGGACCACCAGGGCAGTCCTATATTTGTAACTATTTTTAATTTTGAATCCCATGCTGGTTTGATTGTAGTAATTGAAAATCGTACATGAAAAATCCACACTCGGGTGCCCTTTTATGGTTTTATAATATACAATATGGACATTGAATGAAAGCTAGACAATAATAATTAAGTTGATTAGAAGTGTGTCCATAAACTGGGTAAAAAAATTCTATTCATACCTATTAGCTCAAGCTATAAATAGGGTAAAATCATCTACTTCCTTCCAGTTCAGTCAAATGAACATTTCCTTTTACTTTTGGTCTATTTCTGTTTGTGTATCTTTCATACTCAGCATTACCTTAATCCACTGGCCTGCCTTTCCACGAGACGAGTGTGGTGTTTTGGTTTTATAATATGTTCTATGATTTGCCGTGCAGACTTTTTGGCTCACTCTCTCAAATAACAAGTTGTATTTTTCTTTCCCATTTGTCTTGGGGAGTGTCCCTTTATTCTAAACATTTTCCATTTTAAAATCACAACTCCTGTACTAAAATACATCCATTCTTCTGTCTTACTGAGCAATTTAGTTTATGGAACAATAAACTCCAGGTTATTAAAAATATTTTGCCTAAATACAGAGTTGCTGAACTTCCATTTGAAGTAATTTGATGGAGATCATAAAGGAATCTTTTGGGGAGCTTGGGACATAAGTTTTGAGAGAGTTTATCATCTTGGCCATTTTTTCATCAATTACCTGGTACACATTTCTAGTTAGGTTTCCCTGCAATACCTCTGAGCAAACATTGGGTTCTTATGCAAAAGGCTTCTTACAAGAGATTGATTTGTTGATTTTTAAAATGCCTCTTAAAATAAGAATTCCCATTAAATTTCATATTGGAAAAAGAAGCAATATGTATGATTGACATCTCCAAGAATGTCTTGTGTGTGCTACTCACATACAATTGTTTTGTAGCCATTATATTGAACATGTCTCATTTTGAGAGTATAACCTTGAGTTGTCATTGCTTTAGAAACCATGGACTGGTTAGGACATCCATTAATGTCCTCGAACAAGTGCTATAGCAGAATCCCCAAGGGAGACAGGGATTTTACTGGTCTCTGGACACAGGAATCCATTTGTTGGAGCATATGCTGAGTGTGATGAGCTGTAAAATGAAGTTAATTTCTGTGCCAGACCAAACGAGGTGAAAGCCCGAGCAACTGGATAGGATGAGGGCTGCATATCCTTCGGATAAAAAAATCACTGCCTTAATTTCAGATATTGTCACATGAGGTGTTTTTTGGTTTATTTGACTAGGCCACGTAGAGCAATCAAGAGGAACATGAACATAATCTAAGCAAGAGCTCAGGCTTCAGGAAGCTCTCATTGTGAAATCTTTAATTTCAGGTTACACTTCATGCAGAGTAGTCGAAGAAAAGAGGACAATGCCTTTTCGCTAAAAGCACCCTGTAAGTGAAACTGTTAATACCATTCTTGTGAGTTCTTGTAGCTGCAAATTTTAAAACAGAAGAACTGGAATTTTCTATCTTCCACTTGAGGGTACCTGATTATCAAAGCAGGAACAGTAAAACATTTTCATTTTACATTTGCTACTAGGAGTTCATTTGGAGTTTGAGAGTATTTTTCTGGCTGAGATTCTCTTTAAGCTATTTAATAGTTTTTCTGTTATTTTCCATGTCAGTTTTTTCCTTGCTATTGACAGTTGCTCTGCTGTTTTTAAAGACAGCACTCACTACGTGAAAAGCGAAGCCCACATTTCTACTCCCCACCCCACCCCACCCCCATTCAGTCATAATTGCTTTGTAAGCAGAGTATTAGCCTTACAGTGCTGCCCAATATGGTAATTAAGCTTGGAGTTGTTTAAGCTGTTGTATTTGAAATTTTACTTGCTTTTACAAACGGAAGAACCTACCTCTTCTTTTCTGACAGGCAAGTGGTGTAGTAATTAAGAGCATGGATGTTAGAAACAGATATAATTAATTGTATGCTTTGGGGCAACAAACTTCTGAGATAATAATTCCTACCACACAGGCTTTTAGTGTGAATTCAGTATTTTCTAAATATGTAGAACACTACTAGTTCAAATACAGTAGTACTTTTTTTCACTCATTGTATGATGGATATCAAGTCCTTTCTGAAAATCGGATTATATTTTATTTCTAAAACTCGAAACACCCTGATGAAAATTTTGCCTTCAAAAAATTTGATGCGCCAGGCCCTGTTCTAAATACTTTGTGGTGGCTTTTGTTATCATGTCAATCCCTTGTACAGATGAGGAAACTGAAACACAGAGAGAAGAGTAATCTGCCCAAGTTAGAGCTGTGACTTCACACAGGCATCCCACTGCAGAGTCCTTTTAATTTTTAAATTTTTTGACTAGGTAAGACATTCACATAACTTAAAGCAAAGTACATATACGGTAAATATATATGGTGAAGTATCTTTTCACTTCTCATGAGCAACCATTTTTACCAGCTTCTGAGATGTCTTTCCAGAGTTTCTTTTTATAAATACAGATGTATGTCTTATTTTCTCTGCATTTTCTTCTATGTGAACTTTTCTTATTTATCAACATGTCTTCAAAACCTTTTCCAATCAGAACACAGAGGTTTCTCGTTCTTTTTTGGAACTGCATAGTACTCCATTATGTGGATATGCCATAGTTTATTTCGTTTATCTCCAACCGATGGACTGTTTTTTCCCGGTGTTTGCTAACGTAATTAAGGCAGCAAAAGACAAGTGAATGGTCTTGCCCATCCTCCATTCGCTTGTGTGCAAGGACAGCTGGATTCATGCCAGATGTGGTTAAATATGTGTAACACTGACAGATATTGCCAAATTGTGGTCCAAAGAGAGCTGTTCCAGTTTACACTCCCCTCGACAATGTAAGAGGGTACCCTTTCCCTCACAGCCCTGCCAAGCTTATTACCCAATTTATGGAGTTTTGCTGTTTTGAAATCCCAGGCGACTCAGTGGGTAAAGAATTTACCTGCAGTGCAGGAGATGCAGGAGTCTTGGGTTCGATCCCTGAGTTGGGAAGATTCCCTGGAGGAAGGCATGACAACACACTCCAGTATTCTTGCCTGCAGAATCCCATGGACAAAGGAGCCTGGCAGGCTGTAGTCCATAGGGTCACAAAGAGTCAGATATGACTGAGGACTAAGAGACTAACACTTTCCACAAATTAATCTTGGAAAACCATGGGTATTCTGTTCCCATCTTTTTTTCCTGAGGTATGACAGCATTTTGTTTTATATCCCTAGTATTTCATATCCCCATTGACCAAGCCCAATATATGTTTCTTGAAGTGCTTTGCTCAGTCACTTCAGCTGCGTCCGACTCTGCGACCCCATGGACTGCAACCTACCAGGTACCTCTGTCCAAGGAATTTTTCAGGCAAGAAAACAGGAGTGGGTTGCCATTTCCTTCTCTAGGGTGTTCACATTTTAAATTTGATATCTAAATGTGTTCCCACAGTGTTGAGTCCAGGATTGAATATGGAGAATAACTGAAAAAGAATTGCTTGTATTTATTTTTCTGTTCTAAATATTGCTTTATTTACACAAATAATTCTTGCATACATTCTCACTGAGAATTACTCAATACAGGTAAAGCAATAGTCTCCTTTGTCCTTCTCACTTCTCAAGAAATTTGTCAATGCATTTACATACATATAGAGACCCTATTGGCAACATATGCTTTTATTTTGTAGAGTCATTAAAAAACTTATTGGATCATGCTGCACGTAACTGTGTAGCAGTTAGGTTTTTCATTTTTACCATAAGTCTGGATGTACTTGTCAGTTTCTAGAGAACTAACATTATTTTTAACTTCTGCACAGTATCTAAGAGGGCTTCCCTGGTAGCTCAGCGGTAAAGAATCTGTCTGAGTTACAAGAGATGCCGGTTCGACGCCTGGGTGGGGAAGATCTCCTGGAGAAGGAAACCTACTCCAGTATTCATGCCTAGAAAATTCCATGGACAGAGGAGCCTGGCAGGCTACAGTCCATGGGGTCACAAAGAGTTGGACATGACTGGGCAACTGAGCACACATGCACTATCTAAGAATTGCTTGTATTTAAATGATCAGAGGTCTTTTTTAGCATTTAACATCCCTTTTAATGCTTCCTTTCCTTACTCTCTTGGACTGTCTATCAGGAGTGAAGCATTCTGTGACAAATGATCTGAAAGAAGCAAAGTCAAACAAAAGTTGTCTTTATCCCACCGTTTAGTCTACCTAGATTTAAAATCCAGAGAAGGCAATGGCAACCCACTCCAGTATTCTTGCCTGGAAAATCCCATGGACGGAGGAGCCTGGTAGGCTGCAGTCCATGGGGTCGCTAAGAGTTGGACATGACTGAACGACTTCACTTTCACTTTTCACTTTCATGCATTGGAGAAGAAAATGGCAACCCACTCCAGTGTTCTTGCCTGGAGAATCCCAGGGACGAGGGAGCCTGGTGGGCTGCCGTCTATGGGGTCGCACGTAGTTGGATACATACGACTGAAGCGACTTAGCAGCAGCAGCAGCAGATTTAAAATAAAATTTACCCGAAGCAAACCAAAACACCATATTTCTAAGGCTATGAAGTGAAATGAAAGCCGCTCACTGACTCTGTGATCCCATGGACTGCAGCCTGCCAGGCTCCTCTGTGCATAGAATTCTGCAGGAAGAATACTGGAGTGGGTAGCCTATCCCTTCTACAAGGGATCTTCTTGACCCAGGAATCAAACCAGAGTCTCCTGTGTTGCAGGCAGATTCTTTACCATCTGAACTATCAGGGAAGCCCTAAGGCTATGCTTCTCTTTTAATAGAGGTGTGACTAGATAGGAGAATATAAGGAAATGCAAGATAGGTGACTGGAGTAGTCATTAAAAAGGCTCCCTTTCTGGAGCCCTAGGAAGGCTTTAGGTCCTGGAGCAATGATCAGAGTTTAGTTTGGATTGAGTTAAGAGTGGGATTTTCCTTTGTCAGGCTACTGGGAAGCTCCGTAACCATGGAAGTAAAGGATGTGGAACTTAATTCCTTTAAGAACATCCAAGGTCACAGGATGTCTGAAAAGTCTTTGTGTACTGCAGGGGTGGTTACACTCCAGTTCGAAGACTTGGCTGTGGGACAGGTCCATGGGATGCAGAATTTTCAACACCTCTGGGAATGTTCATCTGCATTTGCTTGGGTGCCACCAAGAAAGATGCTGACTCTCATTTTAAAGCTGTTAACAACCAAGGTGCTGAGAGAAGTTCTGAAACCTGCCTAAGGTCACACATTTGCTAATGACAGAGTTTGGGATTGCCTTGATCAAGTCTAAAAGTATAAGCAGTTCCAAAAATAGATGGTCGGGAATGGGAAAGACATAAAAAACAGGAATTAAGCAGGGGAGGGTCTTCCCTAGTGGTCCAGTGGCTAAGACTCTGAGCTCCCAATGCAGGGGATTGGGCTTTGATCCCTGGTCAGGGAACTAGATCCCACAAACTGCAACAAAGAGCTGGGTGCAACCAAATAAATAAAAAATAAGCATTTAAAAATAAATTAAATGTAAAAAAAGAATTAGACAAGGGTTTGTAAGCTGTGAAGGCCAGTGAAGAGTTTTAAAGCATGACTCCAGAGGGGCACTTTTGATTGCATCTCTGGCCTTGTTGACAAAGGTCCTGAGGTGACTATCAGGCTGCAAAGTGGGGAGAACATTTGGAAGGAGGGTGGGAGTTGGGCCGATCATATTTCTGAGTTATTCTAAGGATGGTCATCTTCACCTGAAGCAGCTGTGCTTAGTGCTTTGCACCTGGGAGAGAGCAATGCATGCTGCTGCTGCTGCTGCTAAGTCACTCCAGTCATGTCCAACTCTGTGCGACCCCATAGACCGAAGCCCACCAGGCTCCCCCGTCCCTGGGATTCTCCAGGCAAGAACATTGGAGTGGGTTGCCATTTCCTTCTCCAATGCATGAAAGTGAAAAAATAAAGTGAAGTCGCTCAGTTGTGTCCGACTCCTATCGACCCCATGGACTGCAGCCCACCAGGCCTCTCCGTCCATGGGATTTTCCAGGCAAGAGTACTGGAGTGGGGTGCCATCGCCTTCTCTGGAGCAATGCATAGCTGTTGATAAACCCTAATGACCTGTCTCAGCATCACTGGTATTTTATGAAGAGCTTTTCTGTTGCTTTTTCAAAGTGGAAAGATTATGGCTTTTGTTTTTTTTTGATGTGAACCATTTTAAAAGTCTTTATTGAATTTGTTACAATAGTGCTTCTGTTTCATGTTTTGCTTTTTTGGCCACAATGTATATGGAATCTTAGCTCCCTGACCAGGATTTGAACCCACATCCCCTGAATCGGAAGGTGAAGTCTTAACCTCTGGACAGCCAGGGAAATCCCAGAAAGATTATGTTTTTAATATATCATTTTTTTTTCAATCTTCAGAATAGGAAGGAAGGGCCTATCAACTTAAAAAATAGTCACAACCTAAAAATTGAGAGTTATGTCTTTGTACATATTTATATTTATTTGATTTTACCAAGTCTTAATTGCAGCACGCAGGATCTTTAGTTGACCCATGTGAACACTTAGTTGTTGGATGTAGGATCTTAGTTCCCTGACCAGGGATGAAACCTTGGCCCCCTGCACTGGGAGTGTGGAGTCTCAGCCACTGAACTACGAGGCAAGTCCTGACAGTTATGTTTCTTGCAGTGGGAAGTTTTAGGACTTCAAGCCCTGAGATACAGCATCTTAAATAACCCTGAGAAAACTGCTGCGAGGGGGTTGGGGGTGGGGGGAGGGGAAGGTGAGGAGGGGTGTGGGAGAAAGAGGGAGCAGTCACCTGAGATGGTAGAGGAGGGACTGGAGCACAGGAGTGAGTGAAGCCTTTCTCAGAGGCTTCAGTAGGTTGTCGCCCCGCCCTTCGAAGTGGAGACAGACCACCAACAAGCTAAGTAGTTCAACATATCAGCTCATGCAAAGAGCTGAAATGATTTCAAAGTAAAATCTATTTTATTCTTTATTAGGTCCTTTTAAAACTTTTCCGGCTATGCTGGGTCTTCATTGTGGCTGAAAGTCTTCTCCAGTTGTGGCATGCAGGCTTACTTGCCCAGTGGCATGTGGGATCTTATTTCCCTGACCAGGGATCAAATCGGAAGGTGGACTCTTTACCACTGGATTACCAGGGAAGTCCCTAGTCTTTTCTTTAAACTTCCGAATTTCATGTGATTTGGGGGACAATTGGAAGGTTGAAGCTAGACCAGGCTCTAAAAGTGACTGAGGGAAATAGAACTGATACGAAGTCACAAGCCTGTCTTGGTGGCAGGGGATGTCACATCTGCACAGATCGCTATATCCTGAAGGAGATGGGTTGAAATCAGTCCAAGTTCCACAGTGGTCCTCAAAGTGGGATTCCCTGGATCAGTTCCCTTGTCGTCATGCTGTACATTTTAGAACCCCTGAATTTATTCATCTTATAACTGGAAGCTTGCCCCCTTTGACCTATATCTCCCACCGATGAACCAATGGGTTTTAAAAATGTGGTATATATACACATACGGGCTTCCCTTGTAACTCAGTTGTAAAGAATCTGCTTGCAATTCAGAAGACCCGGGTTCAATCCCTGGGTCGGTAAGATCCCCTAGAGAAGGAAATGGCAACCCACTCCAGTATTCTTGCCTGGAGAATCCCAAAGACAGAGGAGCCTGGCAGGCGACAGTCCATGGGGTCGCAAGAGCCAGACACAACTTAGCGACTAAACCAAGCGACCAACCAACCAAACATATACACATACATACAATGGGATATCATTTGGCCATAATAAGAAGGAAATTGTGCCATTTGTAACAGCATGGATGGACCTTGAGGACACATTAAGTGAAATAATCAGACAGAAAAAGACAAATGTTGTATGATCTTACTTATATGTGTAATTTAATAAGCTGAACTCAAAGAAACAATAGAAGAGTGGTTACCAGGGGCGGTAGCACAAGTCGGGAGGGAAGTTCATTTCACTAGTTAATTTTTAATTTTTTCAATATGCCTTCTAGAAAATTCAAAATATTTCTATTGAATAGTGTTGGTGTAGGATATTGGAAGATTTGCTACACATTTTGTCATTTTCCTGAAGAGAAGAAATGACTGCCTCATTGTTGTCATCATATTCTTTCTCTGGCCATAAGCAACTCTTATCCAATATCCTGAATAACAGAGACCCTGCATTTTTAAGCAAAGTCCCCCCAGTTGTGCCATCAAATAGTGCTGGTGCGGCAAGCAAAGTGGTTGTGATTGGAAAGTGGGTAGTTTGCATAGGACTATTATTGAATTACCATATTCCAACCTGGTTGGCATTAAAAAGTAAGATTAAACAAACAAAAAAAAAGATGATTAAAAAAACCAATAGGGACTCTGTGTCTTGCAATAAAATTGCCTCCTTAGTTTGCCCTTGCACAGTTTAGCATCAGTGCCTTATTGATCAGAATTAGGAAGTTAATAAGGTTTGGGCTAATTAATCAGCTGGGTAGGGACTGGAACTGCACTGCAAGGCTTAATCAAGTCATCAAAGCTCTCAAGCCATGAAGAAGGTAATTAAAGGAAAAGGATGCCTGTTATATAGTAACAGGAGATCAGGAGAGAGCAAGAGTGAGATAGAGAACCTCCATTTTCTTTTGTACACTTTCTTGACATAAATCAGACCCAATGACCAGAGCACTGCTGCTCAGCTTCCTATCAGAGAGTTAAGTTGAATGAATGTATAAATCACCTCATTGGGTAATTTACTTGCCCTAGACCAGATGTCGATGAAACTATACTTATTTATAGCAAACTTTGTCTTTGCCAAGTTCTGCAGAAATGAATTCCTTAGGGTAACTTACGGCTGTCATTAATGGCTACCGCAATTTTGATTTAGAAGCAACAAACCATTCAGTAGTTGATTATCCATCAGGTGCTGAGACCTCTGCTTCCAGACTTTGCGTACTATGGATCTTACAAAGTGTAGAGAGCTATTTACTCAGGGAGATTATGTAGTATGGCAACTTGGTGATTCTCGGGGAATCTTTTCTTCCCTCTGGGTCTCCCTCAGCCTGTCCTCCACACACCTCCTTCCCCCCAATACTTCATTGTAGCATTCTGAAACTCAAATGGGAAAGGAAGAAAGACAATGTGGGGCGGATGTTAGGAAAAGGGAGAACATGCAAAGGAGTGAAGGATGCTCGAAGGCCAAGGCAGAGATTCTCATGTGTGATCTAGACATCACCCACCTGCAGACTGGATGGATCTTTTGGCCTGGGGAGATGAACTAAACTCAAAAAGGAGCTGAGGTTTGCAGTCATTCAAACTGGTTCTGATCTTACAACTTAATGAGGGTATCAGCGAAAGCACTTCTATTGTACATGTTGGGGACTAGCCCAGGGCCCCGAGAGTCCATTGTGTTTAGGAACCAGAATTCCAGTGTCTTTGTCAAGACCCAGACAGGGGAACGGGGAGAACAGAAGCCAGATCTCAGGGACAGGGATTGAAAGCCTCTTCTTTCCTGTCTTCCTCGTTCTCTCTTGAAACTCCTCCCTCTCCTCTTTCTGTCAGGACCTCTAGCATCTGTGTGGGCTCATTGAGCTAATTAACATCTGAACGGTCCCTCTTTTTCCCGTGCCCCACCCCTCTCGCTCTCTCAAATCTCTGATTCCTTGAGTCCCTCTAGTTCTTACTGTCTTGTTAAGGTGTGAATGAGACCTATCTCTAAATTAGTCCATCTATTCAATGAAATGGAATTTCCCTGGGGAAATTTTGAAAATAAAAGGAATGAGGGAGTCCTAGACATAACAGGTATCAAAATGTTTTATAAAACTACAAAGTGTAACAGTTTATTTAGTAATGATGCATGAATATATACATCAAGCAAAGAGAACAGGGCATACAGAAATCGAGCAAAATTCATTCAGAATTTAGAACAGTATAGGAGGAAAGGGGCCATTTCAAATCACTGTGATTCAAATCACAATCATTTCAAATCATTTATTTAGTCATTAAATAATGTTGAAGAGGTACTTCCCTGGCAGTCTGTGGTTAAGACTCCAGGCTTCTAATTCAGGGGTGCAGGTTCTATCCCTGGTTGGGGAACTAAGATCCCACATGCCATGTGGCATTGTCAAGTTCAAAAATAATGGCAATATTAATAATAATGTTGAAGTAATTAGCATTCTTACTCCCAATTTCAATTCCAGATGGAGAAAAGCATTTATAGGAGGTAATCATTGCTATTTTACTTGTAATTGAAAAGTATGAGAAGTAACCTAAAATCTGTTGTAGGGTTAAATAATTTATGGTTCCTCAGGAATATTGGGCTTCCCTGGTGGCTCAGACGGTGAAAAGAATCTGCCTGCAATGTGGGAGACCCAGATTTGATCCCTGGGTCAGGAAGATCCTCTGGAGAAGGGAATGGCTACCCACTCCAGTATTCTTGCCTAAAGAATTCCATGGACAGAGGAGCCTGGCTGACTACAGTTCACAGCATTGCAGAGTCAGCCATGACTGAGCAACTAACACTCACTTTTTCAGGAATATTAGGCTTGTCTGAAAGGGAAAAGGTGTGCTATAGCAAATATTACCAAGAAATATTGCTACATTTGGAAAAGAGGGTGAAGAACTGTATCTGGCACATCTTATGTAAATATATATATATACAACACACATATGCCTATCTGTGCAGGGAAATTTCTAGAAGGATAATTTAAGAAACTTAGAGTGGTGGGGATTTACTTTTCTTTACACATAGCCATTTTTAGGGCTTGAATGTTTAAATAATTTTTTATTTTTTTTTTTTTTTTTTTTTTTTTTTTTTTTTTGGGTTTTATGCTTTTATTACCACAAACAAAATGTGCACACGAGCTGTCTATTCATTTTCCTCGCTGCGCAGTCTGGCATTGGGATTGGTGATTCTGATGGCCAGCTGGGCTGCTCTTTCCACAATGGCCTTGCGGTTCTTGGAGGAGACGTTGTGAGCAATCTCAGCACAGTAAGATTTGTTGCACATCAGCAGCACCTCAAGCTCCTTGACGTTGTGGACCAGGAACTTCCGGAAGCCGCTGGGCAGCATGTGCTTGGTTTTCTTGTTGCTCCCATAACCGATGTTGGGCATCAAGATCTGGCCCTTGAATCTTCTGCGCACCCTGTTGTCAATGCCTCTGGGCTTCCGCCAGTTCCGCTTGATTTTGACATATCGGTCTGATTGATGCCTAATGAACTTCTTGGTCCTCTTTTTGACGATCTTAGGCTTCACGAGGGGTCTGAGGGCGGCCATGATGCCGAGTCAGAGATGGCTGCCACCTCCGTAGGCAGCGCCGGGGAAGAGCTAAATAATTTTTTAAAGCTAGTTTCAAAAATATGTGAAGGAGTTGAATTATTTCTAACAAATGACTTCTGGAGCAGTTTGGGAATAATGCTAAGATTTGGGGGTGAGGGTAAGAACAGAGTTTGAATCCAAGGGAATCTTTGACAAACTATGTAGGTTATGGGCAAATAGCCTTCCTGAGCACAATTTTTGTTTAATAGGAGTAATAATCCCTTTTAGGTTTATTTTGAAGGCCAAATACCTTTCTATGTCCATGTGTACAATTCATAGCTTAATGCCTGACATTTAATATGTCCTGATTTAAGAGCAAATTCCTTCCATTTCAGATAACTCTTTATCTCAGGGATCTACCACCCTCTTGATCCAATTTCAGAGAGTTCTTGCTGATAGGTTGTGAACTTTACCCTCTGAAATCAGAAAGTAAAATACCAGAGTCTCTAGACCCTCCCCCAGTCACTTTCTCTCTATCTCTCTACTTCTGTTTTTGCTTTTCACTGGTCTGGTTTGAATTTCCTCTAAACACTCTAACCACTCTGCTGCCAGATCCCTTTCCCCTTTGTTCTTTTGTCACATTCACCAGGAAAAACCCAAACACTGGGTCCTTCCGATTCTGCCTTCTACAACCTCTCCCTGGGCTGCTGGAGAAGGAGTTCTTGAATACTCCTCAGTTTGCTGTGTCCAGCCTCGCGTGAACCTTCAGCTCTGCCTGGCCACCTCTTCCCAATCCTGGTGAGCTTGCTTTCCCACTCATCACAAGGATTATTTCAAACCTGAAAGCTTCTGAAGAACCTTCTGATCTTTCTAATGCCATCAGCAATTTTGCCTGATCTACAATTTCACAGAGAAAATAGAGCCATCAGAAGAGAGTGCCTTGAGGGGTGGAGTTGGGGGGGGGGTGATAAATTAGGAGTTTTTGATTAACATATACAGGCTACTATATATTGGGCTTCCCTGGTGGCTCAGATGGTAAAGAATCTGCCTGCAGTGCAGGAGACCCAGGTTCAATCCCTGGGTGGGGAAGATTCCCCTGGAGGAGGGAATGGCAACCCATTCCAGTATTCTTACCTGGAGAATTCCATGGACAGAGTTGCGTGGTGGGCTACAGTCCATGGGGTCGAAAAGAGTCAGACATGACTGATCAATTAACTTTTTCACTTTCACTGCTATATATAAAATAGTTCAACAACAAGGACCTACTGTATAGCACAGGGAACTCTACTCAATATCTTGAGATAGCCTATAATGGGAAAGAATATGAAAAAGGATATGTATATATTAATATATATATGTATAACTGAATCTGTTTTCTGTACTCTTGAAACTAAGAACATTGTAAATCAACTATACTGCAATCTTTAAAAGATTATGATATATTCATGCTACAGAATATCATTCAGTCATCAAAATTATCATGATGAAAAAATTGTAATATTCTCAAAAAGTAACATTAAGTAAAATAGAATGTAAAACTGCAAGAAAAAAAGAAGAAAAGATCTTCACGTTCTTGCCCGTTCCGTGCTTAAATTACACTCTGCTCTCATCAGTCCTCCTGCCCTCAAGGAAAAGGGAATATTTGCCCTTTGTTCTATTAGAGTGAGTCTCATGCTTTGGGTTAGACTTCTCTGTGTACTCATCCCTCCTCAGAATCAGTGGCTTCTCCCTCCCTCTTCACTTAAAACATTTCCTATCTCAAACAACAACGAGGACAATAAAATTATCACCATTTTTATCATTAACCTCCTCACCATCAACAACTCTGAACCCTCCCTCTACACCACAAATCTCTCCCTTCTCTGCCTGTCGACACCAACTCTGCCCTCTTCATAATCACATGGATTTTGTGTTTTGTGTGCATGTGTGTGTTTTATTTTACTGTTTTCTTGGCCCTGCCACTCGGCATGTAGGATCTGTGAGGGCACAGGTTTCTTCCAGGCTGGGGCCGTGTCGATCTTGGTCACTGTTGTTATTTACCTATTGTACTTAGCTCAGCATGACACTCACTGAGCCGGTTTGTAAGCACTGCACACAACACCTATATCATCACAAGGTGGCCACTGCAGTTGTCCCGTTTTATAGGTGAGGAAACAAAGGGAAGTCATTTGCTCATGACGGCTGCAGAGTGAACAAGGCAGGGCCAGGATCTTACCCTGTTCTGTCTGCTTCCCAAACCCACGTTCTTAACCACAACACTCTATTATGTAGATGGCACCACAAATCAATATTATTGACTAAATGGTTGGCTGAATTTCTGTGGGAGTTTTCTTAGCAAACTTCTTGTATCTCACTGGTCCAAACTTGAGCTGGTCTTATAGCATAAGAATAAACAATAATTAGCTCTGTAGCCTCCATTTTGTTTTTCTCCCCAAACAATTCTCTGTGCAGTTGAGTTGGTTGGGCTGGTGTAGCCAAGAAGTCATGAGTCCACTATGTTGAAAGCTCTTATGTAGGAGAAAATGGCTGGGTTGTAAACACTAAATACAAGTCTTTCTTCTATATTCTGGTCTCTTGCCTCGTGGAGAGCTTTCCTAATTTCCAAGTTTTATTGATATGGTTCCCATTTAGATTCAACCTAATTTAAGTCTGTTTTGAATTGATAATCAATCAAAAATAAAGTTATATGGTGACTATTTTAAACTTTTTAATGTTAATTTACCTTTTTATGTTTACATTTTTAGACAATTTTTAAAGGTTACAGTCCATTTGTAGTTATTACAAACGATTGGCTATATTCCCAGTGTTGTACAATGCATCCTTGTAACCTATCTTGATGCCCAATAGTGGGTACCATCCACTTCCCCAACCCTGTAATACTCCTCCCTCTCCACTGGTAATCCCTAGTTTGTTCTCTGCATATGTGAGTCTGCTCCTTTTGTGTTATATTGTTGTGTTTTTTAGATTCTACATGTAAGTCATGCCATACAGTAGTTATCTTTCTCTGTCTGACTTATTTCACTTAGCATACTGCCCTCCAAATCCATCCATGTTGCTGTAACTGGCAAAATTTCTTTCTTTTTTATGGCTGAGTAGTTACCATTGTATATAAATATCACATTTTCTTTATTCATTCATTTATTGATGGCCTCTTAGGTGCTTCCATATCTTGGCAATTGTAAATAATGCTGGTGTGAACGATGGGGTGCATGTTTCTTTTGGAATTAGTGTTCTTATTTTTTTCAGATATGTGCCCAGGAGTGGAATTTCTGGATCATATGGTAGTTCTATTTTTAGTTTTTTGAGAAACCTCTATACTATTCACACCAATTTATATTCCCACCAATAGTGTATCACAGTTCCCTTTTGTCTACATCCTCGCCAGCATTTGTTATTTGTGTGTCTTTTGGTGATAGCCATTCAAACTGATGTGAAGTGATTCCTCATTTTTTTTTTTAATTAATTAATTTATTTGGCTGTGCCAGGTCTCCGTTGCGGCCTGTGGAATCTAGTACCCTGACCAGGGACTGAACTCAGGCCCCCTGCTCTGGGAACTTGGAGTCTTAGCCACTGGACCACCAGGGAAGTCCCTGTTCTCATTTTACACATGAGGAATCTGAGGGCTTTGGAGATTTTGTAACTTGCTAGGGATCACGCAGTTTGGCACCTAATCATTCCACTATACCGATAACAATATATTTATGCGATGACTCTGAAGAAAAGAGTTTAATAATGCTCGATATATTTTCTTAAAAGAATAGGGAAGTGGGTAGTACATTTTAAAAATGAGGTATAATTTATTACCTACTATAAAATTTACCTGTGGTAAGTGCATAGTTAAATTATTTCTAATAAATTTAGATTTGTGCAACCAATCCTATAATTCAGTTTTAGAATATTCCCATCACCCCAAAAGTCCCCACTTACTCATCTGCAATAGATCCCCACTCTTACTTTCAGACACAGATGATCACTAATATGCTTTCTTTCTCTATAGATTTTCCTTTTTTAGAAATTCCATAAAAATAGGTAGATACATATATCATACAATAGGTATCTGATTTCATTTCCTGAGTAAATGTTTTTGAGGTTCATCCATATTATTGCAAGTATCAGTGGTTTGTTCCTTTTTATGATGGAGAATATTCCATGGTATAAATATACCATGAGTTAAGTTTTTGGCTATCAGGAACAATGCTAGTCAGAACATTCACATACAGGCAAAGGAAGTACTTTTGCAACCCTGAAATTTTAGGGAATTCAATAATCACCATGGTTTTAGATCAAAACTAATAAGATTTAATTAAGCTGGCTGCTTCCAGGAGCTGAGGGGGCTGGGAGAAAAAGTCTGTAAGTGAACAGGGGATGAGACAGCAAGGGCTCAGAGTAGGGGGACCTCTAATCTCTAACACCCTTCCACTTTCCCTCATAATCCTCCCAGGTCTCTATTTTCTCTTGGCTTCACTCTTTTTTCCCCACATCTCTTCAGATGCTTTATTACTCCTTTTTTTCCTTCTTTTTTAAAAAAAATATTTTTATTTTTAATTGAAGGATAATTGCTTTATAGTATTGTGTTGGTTTCTGCCATACATTAACATGAATCAGCCACAGGTATACATATGTCCTCTCCCTCTTGAATCTCCCTCCCACCTCCCAGCCCATCCCACCCCTCTAGATTATCACAGAGTCTCTTGGTTTCACTCTTAAAAAAAAAAATACAATTTATAACCCTTATCCTACCAGATTTATCAAAACTTTCTTACCTCTTCAGACTACACTGAGGCATAAGTCAATTTACTGACACTGCAGCTCCAGGCCCACGTGCTGGTTCCAGAGCACGACTGTGGTGCTGCCTGGAAGGCCTTCCTGCCCTTGTCTGGCTGGCAGAATGGTCCTTTTCACCTACACTCAGCTTCCCTGACCACCTTTCTACTGCAGGAGAGTCAGAGACCCTTCGGATGTCTCATATGTATCTCTACCTAGCAGTTATCCTCAGCTGTCAGCCATCTGTCCATCCATCAGATACAGTACCCAGGTCTATGTGTTCATACTTTCATCTCCATTTCTTTTGCTGACATATCTAATTTCTCTTGTTAGATATGAGCTCATTGGCAGCAGAGGATTTTTGGTCTTGTACATCATGTTCCTCAGTATGGGTGCTAAGTCGCTTCAGTCATGTCCAACTCTTTGCAACTCCATGGACTGTTGTAGTCCGTGAGCCTCCTCTGTCCATGAGATTCTCCAGGCAAGAACACTGGAGTGGGTTGCTGTGCCCTCCTCCAGGGGATCTTCCTGACGGAGGGATCGAACCCATGTCTCTTATATCGCCTGCATTGGCAGGCAGGTTCTTTACCACTAGCGTCCCCTGGGAAGCCTGGTATGTAGCACAGTAAATATTCATTAAATGCTCGTGGAAAGAACAACAAATGAATCAATAAATAATGAATGACTATTTTAGAAAGAAAGGAGAAAGGTGGCCTCACTGCAGACCCATCGAGGCAAAAAGAGAGCATACACACTAATGGTCATACTAAGTTGTAAGGTAATTCACAAATATTTGTCTTTCTTCAACAACTTATCAGAGTTTGCAAATACACCCAAGTTGTTTAGCCTAAAAAGAAAATCAGAGATTTGAGATTTTCTATATGATAATACCTCTCTTGAAAGAAAAAAAAGTGAAAGCGTTAGTCCCTCTGTGTGATCCTATGGACTGTAACCCGCCAGGCTCCTCTGTCCATGGGAATTCTCAAGGCAAGAATACTGGAGTGGGTAGCCATTCCCTTCTCCAGGGGATCTTCCTGACCCAAGAATTGAACCTGGGTCTCCCGCATTGCAGGCAAATTCTTTACCATCTGAGCCACCAGTTCAGTTCAGTTGCTCAGTCGTGTCCGACTCTTTGCGACCCCATAAACTGCAGCACACCAGGCCTCCATGTCCATCACCAACTCCCAGAGTTTACTCAAATTCATGTCTATTAAGTCAGTGATGCCATCCAGCCATCTCATCCTCTGTAGTCCCTTTCTCCTCCCACCTTCAATCTTTCCCAGCATCAGGGTCTTTTCTATGAGTCAGTTCTTGCCAAACTATTGGAGTTTTAGCTTCAACCTCAGTCCTTCCAATGAACTCTCAGGACTGATTTCCTTTAGGATGGACTGGTTGGATCTCCTTGCAATCCAAGAGATGCTCAAGAGTCTTCTCCAACACCACAGTTCAAAAGCATCAATTCTTCAGCGCTCAGCTTTCTTTATAGTCCAACTCTCACATCCATACATGACTACTAGAAAAACCATAGCTTTGACTAGACAGACCTTTGTTGTCAAAGGAATGTCTCTGCTTTTTAACATGCTGTCTAGGTTGTTCATAGCTTTTCTTCCAAGGAGTAAGCATCTTTTAATTTCATGGCTGCAGTCACCATCTGCAGTGATATTGGAGCCCCCAAAAATAAAGTCTGTCAGTTTTCGCTATTTCCCCATCTATTTGCCATGAAGTGATGGGACCAGATGCCATGATCTTCGTTTTCTGAATGTTGAGCTTTAAGCCAACGTTTTCAATCTCCTCTTTCACTTTGATCAAGAGGCTCTTTAGTTCTTCACTTTCTGCCATAAGGGTGGTATCATTTGCATATCTGAGGTTATTGATATTTCTCCCAGCAATCTTGGTTCCAGCTTGTGCTTCATCCAGCCCAGCATTTCTGAGCTACCAGGGAAGCGCTGAATCTCTCTCTTACTCTCTTGCTTTCCAACATGTTTTTATGGTGGGGGCTGTGCTGGATCTTCATTGTGGTGCCTGGCTTTCTCTGGTTGTGATGTGCAGGCTCTCCATTTGCAGCTTGTGGGCTCAGTTGTCCCTTGGCACATATGATCCTAGTTCCCTGAACAGGGATCAAACCACGTCCCTGGCATTGGAAGGTGACTTCTTAGCCACTGGACTGCCAGGGAAGTCCTTCTCATATGCTTTCTTGAGTGTGAGGAAGAAGGGTGAAATTATAAGTGGCCAGCCAAGATGGGTGCCATACTCTGGGGTTTCTTGGACACGTGCTGTGAAGATGAACAGCTTCTATTAGGAGTCACGGCAGGAAAAAAGGACATAACTTCTAGGCTAGAAAATCATAAAGAAGGAACTTGTGAGATGTTAACTCCAGAGGCTCCTTCCCTGACTATACAGAGGCAGCCAAGTCAAGGATACATAGGAGGTGATTCTGCCTGATGCTCATTCTTGGCATGGAGAGTAAACACAGCATCCATGTTCTTTCTTCCCTGAACGTACAAAGCACGGGGCTGACTAGTAGCTGTATATTTTCTGGTCATGAAATGAGATTTCCTAAAAGAAGGACCTGGGCTGTCTTGGAAACCATTATTAAGAGGCTCACACATCTGCTAAGATTTCTACCTAAAATGACTGGAAGTGCTGATAGCGGAAGCTCCCATGACCTGGAAAATTCATTTGCTTTTTGCTTCCTCACAGCTCGAGTACAAAGAGCTATTGTCTACCCATTTCTCTTAAAGTTCAATTATTAGAAAATTGATCACATGTCGAAAAGTGACAGATTAATTGCCCCAGAAATCCAAATGTGTAAGAGCCTGGCATCTGCAGACCAAGTGATCTGCACATTTGGCTCAAGATGAACTGATGAGGCTCCTACACACATATCCATTGGCTGTTTGATAACTAATGTGTATTGTGACCAATGTGGACTTGATGGGGGGAACAGTGTGATTCAAAAGTGGTAGCCAAACGGGACAGTTTGTTTTATTTATCTATATGTACCTTCATTCTGGCTCCCTAGGTGGCTCAGTGGTAGAGAATCTGCCTGTGAATGTAGGAGACTCGGGTTTGATCCCTAGGTGGGGAAAATCCCCTGGAGGAGGAAATGGCAACCCACTCCAGTATTCTTGCCTGGAAAATTCCATGGACAGAGGAGCCTGGTGGGCTGCAGTTCATTGGGTTGCAAAGACTCAGACACAACTGAGTGACTGAACACACATACATATACACCTTTATTTTAATGGAAAATCTTAAAAAGTCTATGTGCAATTTCTTTCCAAAATTTAATTATAAATTAAATATGAAGAACAGCCATTTGAATTATGCAAAATAGATAAACAGTATATAATCAGAGCTAATTAAATTGCACAGCCCCTTTCACTCTCAAAAGTGTCCTGGTTTCCAGATGGTATGATCACTCTACTCACTGAACACATACTTTGTGTTCAGTGTTCTTCTAAGTAAGTTATATACACTCATATATAGTCTGATCACATATATTGTAAGACCATGCCTTCAAATTTTCAAGACAATGAACCATTTGGCATTAGCTAGAATGATATTGTGCATGCTCTTAATAGACTCTTAGCATTTTCATTAGTCAGGAGTGTAATGGTGCTGGGAAAATCTAATAATAAAGGTAAGCAATGGTAATTGGTTGTTATGGATTAATCAAAGAGTATATAAAGCAGAGCATATAAATTTTGGATCTAATCATCACAGTTTGGAAGTGTTCTATGTCCTTATAGGGAGGATGAATGAGTACTGAGAGAAAACTGGCATTTTTTTTTCTCCTTAATGACATTTCTTTTCATTAAAGATGAGTTTATCACTAGTGATTAGCTTCTTTCCTTTAAGCAGGCTTTATAGAATAATACAGCAGAGAAAAAAAATAATAAAGCTAAAAATCTTATCATGATCAAGTGGAAATTATTGGGTCTTTCACATCTGCTGTCTTATATAACAAGGGTTAAGTTTTAGGTCCCTGACAACTCAGCCAATATACTAAAAACCACTGAATTGTATATCTTAAATGGATGAATTGCATGGTATATGAAAAATATATATATCAACTTAAAGCTGTAACAAAAAAATTTAGCTTCCTGTCACACTGTAGTTTATAATCTCAAATGTGTTTATGCACATATTATATATGTGCATAAGGACACCAATTTTCAGTTGGTGCGTTGTGTACATTATTGCATGATTCAAGAACATGCAATAATGTACACATCATACCAAATAAAATTTGCACTATACTCGATAGGGGGTCATATGACATGAGCATTTTATGTTTTTTGAAAAGACTGGATTATGCTTCAATAGGATTGATGATAATGTCATCAATGTGGCATCAATGTGATACCATCGTTTTGAAATGACAAATGCACCAAATATAAAAAGTGGAATCTGGTGTAGTCACACACAAATCTATTAAATCAGAACCTCCTGGAGTTGGCACTGGAGCACTAGTAGCTTTAAACGATTCCCAGGTGACTTCAGTGTGTCACCAAGGATGAGGGACAGGAATTGAGCTGAAATGGCTGGGTGACAATAACCTTCTTTCAATCGGATATGCTGGAAATGCGCTTCCTCCCACAGTAAAGGTTGCTTTGCTTCTGTAAATGTACTCCTGGATATTTTTAAGTACTAGGTTTATTTAATTCATTTTATTTATTTGGCTGCATCAGGTCTCAGTTGCGGCTCACAGGATCTTCAGTTTCCGCACGCAAACTCTTAGTTGCAGCATGTGGGATGTAGTTCCCTAACCAGGGATTGACCCTGGGGCCCTCTTGCATTGGGAGCTCAGAGTCTTAGCCACTGGACCACCAGGGAAGTCCCTAAGTGCTAACTTTAAATGCTCTCAAGATATACCGAGTGGAACAAAAATAAAAGGAAAACACAGCTAGGGAAGCTTATGTGTATGCTCAGTCCTCAGTAGTGTCCAACTCTTTGCGACCCAATGAACTATAGCCCACCAGGCTCCTCTGTCCATGGAATTTTCCAGGCAAGAATACTGGAGCAGGTTGCCATTTCCTCCTCCTATGAGGAAGGCTTGGAAGCATAAATTTAAAAAAAAAAAAAAAATCAAAATAAGGAAGAGCTAAAGAGGTAAATGAGACCCAAGAGGCCCTTCAATTGTTCTTACACTAAAAAGGACATTAAGAATTGAATTCAAGGGACTTCCCCGCTGGTCCAGTGGTTAACACTCTGCCTTCCAATGAAGGCGGCATGGATTCCATCCCTGGTTGGGAACTAAGGTTCAACATGCCTTGGGGTTGAAATGTAAAAAAAAAAAAAAAAAAATTAAATAATCTAATTCAGTGGGCTTCCCTGGTGGCTCAGACAGCAAAGAATCTGCCTGCAATGTAGGAGACCCGATGCGATTCCTGGGTTGGGAAGATCCCCTGGAGAAGGGAATGGCTACCCATCCCAGTATTCTTGCCTAGAGAATTCCATGGACAGAGGAGCAAAACTTAAAAAAGAACTAATTCAATACCACATTCTACATTCCTTACCCAGGAAGGTAAAGGATTAGAAGTTAAGAATTGTCTGTATACCTGAAAGTATTACAGCACTGTTAATCAACTGCACTCCAATATGAAATAAAAAATTAAAAAAAAAAAAAAAAGAAATTAAACAATGTGTTCAGGACAGAATACAACTAGTTCACAATCAAATCTTGAGTAGAAGTCAGGCCCCGTCAGGGCCTGTGCATTCTGATTCTACCACGGGGTGAGAGGGGCTCCTTGCCTTCCACATTATAAACTGCTGAGACAATTTTCTATTTCCAGAAAAGCTGCACAAATAATGTAGATAATTCCCATTAACCATGCAGGTAGCTTTCCCTAATGTTCATCTCTTAACTAACCAAGGTACAATGAGAAAAGCCAGGAAATTAACATTGGTACAACGCTTTTGAAGTGTAACTCAGTCTTACCCGACTCTTTGCCACCCCTTGGACTGTAGTCTGCCAGGTTCCTCTGTCCGGGGAATGCTCCAGCCAAGAATGCTGGAGTGGGTTGCCATTTCCTACTTCAAGTGATCTTTCCCACATCGAACCTGGGTCTCTTGCATTGCAGGCAGATTCTTTTACCGTCTAAGCCAACAGGTACAATGGTACAATGCTATATTCTTTTACAAATGAAGAAATGGAGGCCCAGAGAGGTTGAACCACTCACCCAAGAGCACACAGACCAACAATGGTATAATCCCATCACCTTTAAGGGCACAAGTACCCAGTTCCCTTGGTTTCATCTGAAATCCACCTTATATTAAAACACGTTTCTAGAGTGAAGGCTGGGTGCAAGCATCACATTGTCCTGCTGACGTCACGGATGCAACCAAGACATTTCATGGGCATGGTGAGACCTCCCGCCCCCCTCTCAGAAGGGCCCTCGAGCTTGGTTCAATGCTTTGGGGCTGTTGCAGTCTTGAAATTATCAGTAATTTTATCTTGGAACATGTGTTTTGTAAGTAGAGGCCGATGGTGCAACGGGGGCGATAAACCCGGCAGCTGGGTGGCGACTCCCGCCTGCGGGCAAGAGCGGGTGTCCTGAGCGGTTGTGCTGGCACCCAGTGCGCATGCGCCAAGGTGGGGCCAGCCCGGGGATGAGGGGCAGGCCCTGAAGGCAAGGATCACAAAGGCGCGGCTTTCAGCCCCGATGTGGCTGTGACCGAGGCGTCAACAGCAGAAGCTGGAGTGAGGGAGTGCCGGTACTTCTGTCCGTAGAGCCCATTCCTGTGGCACCTCGCTGGCCTGCAAACTTTGTCAGTAAATTAGTACAAAACAAAATCATATACGTGGACATTACAGTAAAGCATATCAGGAGTTCCCTGAATTCTTCAGTGAATTTAGGGTCTCTGGTTTTGAAAACTGCTGTAACATTGCAAAGCCAGTGTCCTCAGGCTTAGACATAGAAATTAAATTCAAAGATTGTCGTTTGATGGGAATGAACACTTTCCACGTGATACTTCAGCATCACATCAGTAGAAAAGTCCTTCTAAAAAGAAAAATTATAAAAAATTGCTTGTGATTTTACATATGCAAAGAGTGACTTTCAGTTACACCAATTGAAAATGAAAGAGTATACATTTTGAAATCAGCCTTTACTTACAGAGAAGTGAGCCAGAAAAATCTTATGATCCATTAGAATATCACATTAATAAGGTATTATTGACTATAAGATTATAGCCCCAAATTATTTTTTTGCGATTTTAAATGCACTTTTCTTTATGTATCACTGTTGGGGCTTCCCTGGTGGTTCAGAAGGTAAAGCATCTGCCTGCAATGAGGGAGACCCGGGTTCCATCCCTGGGTCAAGAAGATCCCCTGGAGAAGGAAATGGCAACCCACTCCAGTATTCTTGCCCGGAGAATCCCATGGGCAGAGGAGCCCGGCAAGCTACAGTCCATGGGGTCACAAAGAGTCAAACACAACTGAGTGACTTGAGCACACTTGCAAATAGTATTGACTTAAGCTTGAACTTTGAATACAGACATCGTCTGGCTAAGCAACTCTGTCACTCTGGCTTCTTAATGAACACATGGTTGTGGGCGAATGAAAGCATTACTGAATAGAGACACTTTCAGAAGGTTTGAAGGGATGAAATGCAGCATGTTCAGAGGCTGAGTGGTAGTTATAGGGTTGGATTTAGAGAGTGAAACTGATAAAATATTACATCTATTCAGCATGAGAACCTGATGATCAGTTGAAATGCAATTCAGTGCTCAGAGAGTAGTGGGCATTTAGGTACTTTGGGCAAAGACTCATAAAAAGACAGGAGTCTAAAAAGGTGCTACAAAGGATAAGCCGAAGAAAGAGATTTTATCAAACATTCTTCATTTAAATTAACATTTGGTAAGAGGGGGGAGATATATGTATACTTACGGCTGATTCATGTTGTTGTACTGCAGAGACCAGCACAACATGGTGAAGCAAGTATCCTCCAACTAAAAATAAAAATTTCAGTAAATAAAAGTCAACTGGAAGGAAAAGAGAAAGGAAAGAAATGTATTAACTTATAGTTATCATGGCTCGCTCCAATTATTGTTACCCTGTAGGAGTTAGCTTTCTAACAGATAACCATGAAAGATCTACCCAGAATCTCAAAGTCAATGTGTACATGAGGCATTTGACCTCATGTCTCCCTGATGCCTTTGTTTTTTTGCTGTGATTTGTCATCACTTTCTTGAGAGGATGAGCTATTATCATCCAAAGGAGTAAATGTTGATTCAGTAGTTATAGTGGGTTACAGAAGACCTCACAAAAGTTATGCCCTGTTCTAACTTCCAGAACCTGTGACTGTAACCTTATTTGGTAAACAGGTCTTTGCAGATGTAAATAAGTTAAGGATCTCATAATGAGACCATCCTGCACTATCCAGGAGAGGTCTAAATCCAGTGGCAAGTGTCTTCTAAGAGACAGGAGAAGGCAAAGAGGGTCAGATGAAGAAGAGGCAAAGACTGGAGTGATGTCTGGAGCCATGAGATGCTGGGAGAGACTGGGATTCTCCGCTAGATGCTTCCGAAAGAATGCAAGCCCCTTGATTTGAAACTTTTAGCCCCTAGATCTGTGAGAGAATACATTTCTTTTGCTTTAGGCCTGCCACTTTGTAGGACTTTGTTACTGCGTCCTGGGAAACCAACATAGTCATCTCCCAGAGCATAGGGAAGCTGAACTTCAGTGTTCAGAAGTTCTTGTTAGGAAGATTTTTTTTCCTTTGTTATTTATGAAAGTGACATTTTAATTGCATCTTCCAGAACTATCCTGTCCTGAACTGTCCTGTATCCTTGATCTTACCACCGATATTATCAAACACCCACAAACACCTCCCCCGTTAGCCATTTTTCCTGAACCACTGGTCTGAGTAATACCCAAAGGTAATACCCAAAGTGGCTTATTAGTAAGACAACTGTCTAATTTAGTATTCCAACATCTGAAAACATAAATCTAATGAAGGACAATTTTTACCCAAATGAATGTCAGGAAGTTAATTATCACAGTGATTTTTGGGATGAAGTACTACACACTGTTTCCTCAAGGTATTCAGTTCGGTTCAGTCGCTCAGTCGTGTCCCACTCTTTGTGACCCCATGGACTGCAGCACGCCAAGCTTCCCTGTCCATCACGAATTCCCGGAGCTTACTCAAACTCATGTCCATCCACTTGGTGATGCCTTCCAACCATCTCAACCTCTGTCATCCCCTTCTCCTCCCACCTTCAATCTTTCCCAGTATCAGGGTCTTTTTCTATGAGTCAGTTCTTCGCATCAGCTGGCCAAAGCATTGGAACTTCAGCTTCAGCATCAATCCAGGGCTAATTTCCTTTAGGATGGACTGGTTGGATCTCCTTGCAGTTCAAGGGACTCTCAAGAGTTTTCTCCAACACCACAGTTCAAAAGCATCAATTCTTTGGTGCTCAGCTTTCTTTATAGTCCAACTCTCACATCCATACATGACTACTAGAAAAATCTTAGCTTTGACTAGATGGACCTTTGTTGGCAAAGGAATGTTTCTGCTTTTTAATATGCTGTCTAGGTTGGTCATAGCTTTTCAGAACCAAGGAGTAAGTGTCCTTTAATTTCATGGCTGCAGTCACCATCTGCAGTGATTTTGGAGCCCAAACAATAAAGTCTCTTACTGTTTCCATTGTTTAACCCCCATCTATATGCCATGAAGTGATGGGACCAGATGCCATGATCTTAGTTTTCAGGATGTTGAGTTTTAAGCCAACTTTTTCACTCCCCTCTTCCACTTTGATCAAGAGGCTCTTTAGTTCTTCTTTGCTTTCTGCCATAAGGGTGGTGTCATCTGCATATCTAAGGTTATTGATATTTCTCCTGGAAATCTTGATTCCAGCTTGTGCTTCATCCAGCCCAGCATTCCTAACGATGTACTCTGCATATAAGTTAAATGAGCAGGGTGATAATATACAGCCTTGATGTACTCCTTTCCCGATTTGGAACCAGTCTGTTGTTCCATGTCCAGTTCTAACTGTTGCTTCTTGACCTGCATACAGATTTCTCAGGAGGCAGATCAGGTGTTCTGGTATTCCCATCTCTTGAAGAATTTTCCACAATTTGTTGTGATCCACCCAGTCAAAGGTTTTGGTGTACTAAATAAAGAAGGAGTAGATGTTTTTTCTGGAACTCTCTTGCTTTTGATGATCCAATAGATGTTGGCAATTTGATCTCTGGTTCCTCTGCCTTTTCTAAATCCAGCTTGAACATCTGGAAGTTCTGGGTTCACATACTGTTGAAGCCTGGCTTGGAGAATTTTGGGCATTACTTTACTAGCGTGTGAGATGAGTGCAATTGTGTGGTAGTTTGAGCACTCTTTGGCATTGCCTTTCTTTGGGATTGGAATGAAAACTGACCTTTTCCAGTCCTGTGGCCACTGCTGAGTTTTCCAGATTTGCTGGCATATTGAGTGCAGCACTTTCACAGCATTATCTTGTAGGATTTGAAAGAGCTCAACTGGAATTCCATCACCTGCACTAGCTTTGTTCGTAGTGATGCTTCCTAAGGCCCACTTGACTTCTCATTCCAGGATGTCTGGCTGTAGGTGAGTGATCACAGCATCGTGGTTATCTGGGTCATGAAGATTATTTTTGTATAGTTCTTCTGTGTATTCTTGCCACATCTTTTTAATATCTTCTATTAACGGAGCACCACCCAGGCTTGGAGCTGGTTAAGAGAAGAAAATATACTTTCTCCTAATGCTATGAGCCAGTTTGCTTTTATATTTTCCTTTAAACTTAAAAAAAAAAAAAAAGATTACTACTTAAGCAATGAAATTCTCTGTTCTTTTTTAAAGAATCTATGAGAGCTGAGCATCTTTAGAGCAAATCATTCATTTTCCTTATTAGTGTTTTCACTTCAGACAATGCTCTGATTTACCTAGGGTACCGTCTCTGTTATCAGAATCCTGAAGGTGACTCCTTAAGTCTTTTACAGGACATTTCTCTTTCTGATCGCATCTCATTCTCTACATGGTACCTTCATCTGAAAAGACAATTTCTCCTTGGACTGAAAAGAAACCATTTTTGAGCAGTTGCAAGTAATAACCAGCTGATCTGATTGGTTTATTAAGACAAGTTACTTTCAAGTAAGTTACAGATGTAACTTTATCTTTAATCTATATTCCTCCTTTACTTCTCAGAGAGAAGAGAAAACAATTCGAAATCAAAAGCACTTTACAAAAAAAAAAAAAAAAAAAGCTATTTGCCTAATTGATACTTTTTAGAAGAAGTTTTAAAGTTCTCTCATTGCAGTTTTTCCCCATTTGATTTATAAATTAATGTGGATCATTGAGAAATGCTACATAATTCCACTAAAAGTGAATTTGAAGCTTAGAGCCTGGAATCACATCACCCATGTGGATAGTGAAGTGTTTTCAGTTAAGTGACATTTCGTGACAGCCTCAGAAGAAAAAGAATCTTTCATTGATTTTTTAAAAATTGTAACTTTCAGTTACAGTCTAAAACAACACAGCTAGATGCATGAATACTAGCTTTTAAAATATCTTGCATTTCATATGATAAAAATTCTAAAACTTACATCTATGTTAAAGAACTTATCCTCTAAATTGTTAACTAGTAGGATTACCTAAATATATTTTCTTTTTAAGAAATAGTCATTGTCATTTCTATTTAATTCTTTTTTAAGATCCACCCATTAAAAAAAATTTTTTTAATTATTTATTTGGCTACGCTGAGTCTTAGCTGTGGTATGTGGAATCTAGTTCCCAGACCAGGGATCAGTCCCAGGCCCCCTGCATTGGGAGTGCAGAGTCTTAGCCACTGAACCACCAGGAAAATCCTATTTAATTCTTAACAAGATTTAGCAGCAGATCTAATCGCAGAAATTTCAAGGTATTATACACACATCTACTTAGTTATATATAATTTATATATAAATTACATGTCAAGATGAATACAACAACGACAATATAATATTTAAAAAAACTGTGGTTTCCCTTAGTAACAGTCTCTGGTGATGATTATACTACTGTCTTTTCCTACACTTGTCATTTGGGAGAGTGATAAATTTCAATTAGAGATTGGTGAAACCAAAAATGTATTTATTATCCTACCTAACTTCATGGATCCCCTGATTCTGTCCACAGACTGTACTTGAATAGTGTTTTCTTTAATATCATTGGTTTTGTGGGGTAATATTCTGTACTTTCCGGAGAAGACAATGGCACCCCACTCCAGTACTCTTGCCTGGAAAATCCCATGGACGGAGGAGCCTGGTGGGCTGCAGTCCATGGGGTTGCTGGGAGTCGGATACGACTGAGCGACTTCACTTTCACTTTTCACTTTCCTGCATTGGAGAAGGAAATGGCATCCCACTCCAGTGTTCTTGCCTGGAGAATCCCAGGGACGGGGGAGCCTGGTGGGCTGCCGTCTATGGGGTCGCACAGAGTTGGACACGACTGAAGCGACTTAGCAGCAGTAGCAGCATTCTGTCCTTTATACACTTAACAAGGTTACTTTGAGAAGGAGGTCCAGAGTTTCATCAGGCAAGGTCTTTATGAATATCCAGAGGTGGTGCTGGTGACAGTTATGGTTAGTGATATGAACTAGGCTGTTTTAAACTTAAGTGACTCCATCCTAAAGCTTTAGGGTTCCAAGAGATCAGAAAAAAACCCATAGGTTTGCCTTTTTTTTTTCTTTTCAGTTTCTTCAGAATCTAGAGCAGTGAAACCATCACCCTGCATATCCTACTGGGCTCTAGTTTTTCTAGAAGAATGATGCTCCATTACATTATATATTCAGTTCAGTGAAAACCCATAAACTAATTTTTTTGTCTTTGGATTAAGAAATATAATTACAGGGAATTCCCTGGCAGTCCAATGGTTAGGACTCTCAGCTTCCACTGCTGGATCTGGGTTCAATCCCTGGTCAGGGAACTAAGATCTCATAATCTGTGCAGCATGGTCAAAAAAAAAAAAAAAGAAAGAAAGAAAAAGAAAAACATTACACAGATTAGAAAATAATATAATTTTTAATAACCCCACAATATAGTAGATCATTTGGATGACTTCATAACCACAGAAAGCAAATTGTTACAGGCGAGCTTATGAGTTCACCTAACCATTTCTTTCTTCTGGTTGACATAGCAACAAGCTGGAAAATGAATACATTTAGGAAAAGAGCACTGAGGAAAGATCATGGTGGGACTCAGATTTTCTTTTACATTTTCTTTTATTTTTCCAAAAGAAGATCAGTAGTGACTCCCTCTTGTTACATCGATGGAAAACTCACTTAACAAGCCACCTTTCAGTTAGGAGTGAACTCACAAATCCTTTGACAGCTTCAAGCTATTGCATAATATGTTTAATGACTTCAGATTCACTCCCACTGCTTCATGGATGACTGATCTATAGCTCTTTCCTCTACTCTTTTTTCTGTTGGATACACACATGCATTTCTCATCACGCTGTCTCATGGAGCAGGTTCATCAGGAAGGATTGCTTTGGACCTGTAGGAAGCAGTTCAAAACCTGTTTCAGAACACCCTCCCACACTTTGTGTGTGTGTGTGCAGCATGTGGGATCTTTGTTCCCTGAGCAGGGATTGAACCTATGCCCCTTGCAGTGGAAGCATGCAGAGTTTTCTTGTTATTGGTTTTAACTTTTTGTATTGAGGTACAGCCAAATAACAATGTTGTGAGTTTTAGGTGAACATAGAAGGGACTCAGCCACACACATACATGTATCTATTCTTCCGCAAATTCCCCTCCCATCCAGGCTGCCACAGAACATTGAGTAGGGTTCCATTGAAAGCATGGAGTTTTAACCACTGAACCACCAGGGAAGTCCCTGTTTTAACAGTTTTCAATGACAGTTGTGTATCAGTTCAGTCACTCAATTGTGTTCTACTCTTTGCCACCCCGTGGACTGCAGCATGCCAGGCTTCCCTGTCCATCACCGATTCCCAGAGCTTGCTCAAACTCATGTCCATGGAGTCGGTGATGCTATCCAACCATCTTATCCTCTGTCATCCCCTTCTCCTCCTGCCTTCAATCTTTTCCAGCATCAGAGTCTTTTCCAATGAGTCAGTTTTTCCCATCAGGTGGCCAAAGTGTTGGAGTTTCAGCTTCAGCATCAGTCCTTCCAATGAATATTCAGGACTGATTTCCTTTAGGATGGACTGGTTGGATCTCCTTGCAGTCCAAGGGACTCTCAAGAGTCTTCTCCAACACCACAGTTCAAAAGCATCTATGAGAGAGTTGTGTCTAAGATTACTCTTCCCGCATCTTTTCAATTGTTTTTTCCTTGGCGGTGCCCTCTACTTTTCTTGGCTTGATGTAGCTTTATGTTCAAGGAGCTTTTGGAGGTCTTTGCCCAGGTGTAGTGGAGTGATGTTAACCGTCTGCTGCATGAAAGCACTCCCCCCATCCATGGACAGCTGGGCCTGTAGCATCTCCTGCAACACTTGTTCTGTGTAGATGATTTATTTCTGTAAACCTGCACTACTCTGCCGATTTGCTGCCCTCTGTAGAGCCTTTGCCCAACCTGAACTTCATCTCCTTCCTATTGGGTGTGGGTCAAACATTATGCCTGTCTCGGCTCTTTGGAAGGACGGAAAGACAATCTTCTTTAAAATGCCTGTTTAACATTCTTGCTTTGTCAGAAGTAATGAAGGGATGCAAACTCACTTTGGCCACTAGTGCTTCAGCGATGACCACAAAAGCACTAAAAAGACTTTTTAATGACTTTCCAGCATAGCACCAATTCTTACAACTTTCCCCGGTGTGTGTATATAACTTGTTCTTTGTTTTGCTATTTTTACAAAACCTGCCCCATGCCCTCTGACCTTACACCTGCCATTGTCTCCCACTCTCACCCTGGGTCACCCTGACTTCTGGCTATTATTCCTTAAGCATCCAAGCAGCCCCTCCCCAAGCCTGCATACGCTGCTATGACCTTCACCTGAATGTCCTTCCTCTGGCATCCCCAAGGATATTTGCATAAAAATGAAATAATTAGATTTTTAGAGCTCCTTCTCAGAACATCCCTCTATATCGGTTGATAGCAAAAATGTCAGTATTAGTGTATGTATGGTCAGTTGTGTTCGATTATGTGACCCTATGGACTGTAGCCCACCAGGCTTCTCTGTCTGTGAAATTTTTCAGGCAACAATACTAGAGTGGGCTGCCATTTCCTACTCCAAGGACTCTTTCTGACCCAGGAATCAAACCCGTGTCTCCTGCATCTCTTGCATTGGCAGGCAGATTCTTTGCCACTGAACCACCTGGGAAGCCCAAGATCACCAGCACTAGGCCCAAAAGTCTCCATTCTCTATTTTCAGAAGCTCTGGCGATGAAGAAAATGTCAGACGGTCAGATGAGAACTGGGAATCTCCGAAAATTTCGGAAAATTCTCCAAATGGATCTTATTTCCCTGAACCAGCCTCTGGCTATTTGTTAGGGGCATTGAGTTGGAGTTTGGGTCCCTAACAAGTGCCAGGAGAGCAGACCTCATGAGTGGGTGTGATTAGCAGCAGAGCCATTGGGTTTAAGGTCATTCAAGCAGTTGAGAGAACTCACAGCCTCTCATTTCATGGAGTTGCAAATCCAGTCCTGGAGGGAAGATCACTTCCTCCTGAGAGGATGCAGAGAAAGCCAGCGGGGCCAAGGCTGCATTTTTCTCATGGAAAACATTCTGGATCTGCTACAGCCAGTGGGAGAATTTAGCTCCATGATTCTATGATGTAAAGAAAGGTCAGATAATTTTAGCCTGGAAAATTTTAAGCTGGATGGTTTAACACCTCCTGTGCCTATTACAGAAAGTGGAGAAAAAGTACCCACTGAACATCTGATTTAGGCAGGTCGTGCATCTAAGGGGCAAAGCCCTCCTGAATTAACTAACTTCCAAGTCTAAACCAGGGTCTGTTTTTGTTCAGTAGCTCAGTCATGTCTGACTCTTTGTGATCTCAGGTACTGCTTCACGCCAGGCTTCCCTGTCCTTCATTATCTCCCAGAGTTTGCTCAAACTCGGGTCCATCGAGTCAATAATGCCATCCAACCATCTCATCCTCTGTCGCCCCCTTCTTTTCCTGCCCTCAATCTTTCCCTGCATCAGGGTCTTTTCCAATGAGCTGGCTCTTGGTGACTTCTAATGAGGTAGCCAGAGTATTGGAGCTTCAGCTTTAGCTCCAGTCCTTCCAATGAACCTAGGTTAGTGATTTCCAATTTTTTTGAATTATACAACCTAATCAGTAAAAGCTTTTTGACAAGCACCATTAAAATGTTTACACATATATATAGTTACCTCCTGGACTCTGGCAGTGAGAATACCAAGTCGCAATGACTAGACTGCCAAGGAATTTTCTAAAATGTTTGTATTTTTATTTTAGAAATTTTATTTAATTGTTGTTTTTGTTCAATTGCTAATTCATGTCCGACTCTTTGCAGTCCCATGGACTGCAGCACGCCAGGCTTCCTTGTCCTTCACTATCTCCTGGAGTTTGCTCAGACTGATGTCTATGGAGTCAGTGATGTCTTCCAAGGTTACTACAAGATAATGGGTATAATTCCCTGTGCTATACAGTGTATCCTTGATGCTTATCTATTTTATATGCAGTAGTTTTTATCCATTAATCCAATGTCTCTAATTTGTCCCTCCACCCTTCCCTCTCCTCTAGAAAATAATCTTTTTTTTTTAATGAAAGAAATACCAATAAATGCATCAGTGAGACACATTTATGGAGTGACTCTTTCCAAAGAGAGATTCTTTACCCACTGGGATTGAGGCTTATTAACCTTGGCCTAATTGTGGTCTTGAGCTGTCACTCATTTATTATTTATCTTCATACCCTCTAACCTGGTTCCCTATCCAATTTAAACAAACAAGACAGCCCTAAGGGTTCTCTTAAACAGCCTAAAATATAGTCATTCTTCTACTTGGGCATTGGCCCTAGGTCCTGTCTGTGCCCTAAGCTAATCTATGAAGGAGCAGAATTCTTGAGATAGAAAAGACTTAATTCTTGCATATTTAAAACTAAAAAGCTACTGAAAGAAACTGAGGGGTATAATTGTCAGCGGAGGACTAGGGTCCTCCTGGGCTGATTTTTTTTTTTTTTTTTTTTTTGACTCTGTCATGTGGATTGTGGGATCTTAGTTCCCTGTTCAGGGATGGAGAAGTCATAACCATTGGACCACCAGGGAATTCCCAGGGTTGGGTTTTTTTTCCCCCTCCTGTGCTCACTGGCATGGTTCCCAGCATCCACGTGGAAAACAGTCTAACGTAGACACACAGAGCGAATGTACAAGTGAATGTACAAGGCTGCTTGCCCCCAGTCCTCTCAATTATGGATCCTGATTTAAGAAAATCCTACTGAGGAAGTGGTCAATTACACCTACTTTCCTTGTCTCCTTGCCTGGAAGCTATTTCACTTCCTAGCCAAAGTCTAACCGATGTCTGATTTCCATGTTTCCCACCCCACTCCAGTACTCTTGCTTGGAAAATCCCATGGACAGAGGAGCCTGTTAGGCTGCAATCCATTGGGTCGCTAAGAGTCGAACACGACTGAGTGACTTCACTTTCACTTTTCACTTTCATGCATTGGAGAAGGAAATGGCAACCCACTCCAGTGTTCTTGCCTGGAGAATCCCAGGGACGGGGGAGCCTGGTGGGCTGTGGTCTATGGGGTCGCACAGAGTCAGACATGACTGAAGTGACTTAGCATAGCATAGCATAGCATTTACCGCTTCACCTGGGGCCATTTGCCCAGGTGGACATGCTCTCCTGGTAAGGGTTTCCTCACTGATCCCATATATAGTCTCTTTAGCTTCCTCCATCTCCAGTTCAGGTTCTAATCCTCACCCTTTCCACTGCAATCTCACTTCTGTTCTCTGTCCCTATTTCAAAATACTGTTCCACTCAAGCAACACATGAAAAACCAGTCTTGGAAGGTAATCTTAGAGACTGAGCTCAATCCAGGGCTCCCCAGACTTGCCCCAGGAGAAAAAGTAAACCCCCTCTGCTGATTACAACAGATGCTCAGACCCCAGAGCAGAATGAATCTCCACTGGATGAATCTGCAGGGAAGGTTCCAGAAATCTTTAGTTTAATCAAGGCCCTGGGTGATTTTTTTCTTTTTTGATTACCAGGATAGTTTGGGAAGGGCTTCCTTGATGGCTCAGTGGGTAAGGAATTCACCTGCAATGAAGGAGACACAGGAGATGCAGGTTCAATCCCTGGGTTGGGAAGATCTCCTGGAGGAGGGAATGGCAACCCACTCCAGTATTCTTGCCTGAAAAATCCTGTAGACAGAGGAGCCTGACAAGCCACAGTCCATGAGGTCGCAGAGTCAGACCAGGGCAGAATGACTAAGCACAGGGCACACACAGTTTGGGAAACAGACAGGGAATCCAGGGCTTCTCAGACTTGAGCCTGCCTCAGACTCTCGTGGGAGGGTTTGTTAAACCATGGGTGGCTGGGACCACTCCCCAGAGTTCAAGTTTCAGAAAATCTTGGGTGGAGCCTGATTATTTGCATTTTTAATCGGATCCCAGAAGCTGCCAGCGACTTGGGCCCCTGGTCTGAGAACTCCCACCCTGACAACCTCTGATTCTAGTTCCAGTGGCTTCTTGGAAACTGTATTCACTACACTTGAAGGGATTAGCCGTCACGATTGATAAACTAAGGATGGAGCCACATCTGTACCAAAAAAGAGACCCAGACTTCTCAATTAAATGTACTGAGGATCAATTACTAGAAAGCCAACAGCCGCCCCACCCCAGACCTGATTCCCGGAATGTCTCTTAATTCCGTTTTTTCTTAAGCACCGGGATTACTGAAAAAATAAGCCAATTTTTTAGTTTTCGAAGCTTTGTTTCATTGCATTTTTGCTTCCAGTTCTTTTTTTCCTATCACATCATCAGAATGACTTAGGACGTTTTTGTGTCCCAGCCAGAGAACCTCACAGCTATTCTAACCGTGTGTGTGTGTGTGTCCTCACAGCTATTCTAACCGTGTGTGTGTGTGTGTGTGTGTGTGTGTGTGTGTGTGTGTGTTGGGGCTGGGAGCGGGATATCCCAATTGGAGACAGATGAGCTCTGCGTATGCTGGGGGAACGGGTCTGGTCTGGCTGATTCCAGTACAGCGCTGAGCCTGTCTCCGTAGGTTCGTAGCAGGCGGTAGAGATGGTACAGGAACCGCGCGAGTGCCTGGAAGAGGTTGCAGCAGCCGGCATTTTGCAGATCAATTAGGCACCGATGCGAGTGCTCCTGTAAGTAGGTCTTCGGGGAGAGACTAAAAAGGGATACGATACTTAGGCTGGGCTGCTTTGCAGACATTATGAGCGTTAATAAAACTCATTACGTCGTAGCATCTTAGCTTCTTTCTGGCAAGGGGCAAAACGCTCACTTACTTTAGCGCAGGACTGTGTGTGTGTGTGTGTGTGTGTGCGCGCGCGTGCAATTAAAAAAATAGAAATGCAGAATGAAAAAACACTGTTTACGAACGTTTATCAGCAATTTGTTTACGGGATCCTACAGTTTCAGTCTATTATGACAATGATGCTTTTAAAAAATGTTTGTTGTGGTATAATTGCTTTGGGCTTCCCGGGTGGCTCAGTGGTAAAGAACCAACCTGCCAATGCAGATGTAGGTTTGATCTCTGGGTTGGGAAGATCTCCTGGAAAGGAAATGTCAACCCTTTCTAGTATTCTTGCCTGGAAAATTCCATGGACAGAGGAGTCTGGCCGAGTCCATGGGGTTGAAAAGAGTCGGACTGGACTTAACAACTAGACAACAACATAATTGCTTTACAATGATGTTTAGTTTTCTGCTATACAGCGAAGTGAATCAGCTATACATACATGTGGATCTTTTTTGGATTTCCTTCCCATTTTAGTCACCACAGAGCACTGAGTAGGGTTCCCTCTGCTATACAGTAGTTTCTCCCTAGTTATCTATTTTACATATAATATCAATAGTGTATATATGTCAATTTCAATATCCCAATTCATCCCATCCCATTGCTACTTTCTATATCTGGCTTCTTGGAATATAACCATCAGCAAGAGAATGGATGGGAGCCTAGTATGCACTTATGGACAAACATTTCCACTTGTTCCCACACACTCACAAAGAGCCAGGTCAGGTTGACGGGTCTGATACAGGAAGGAGCGTTAGTGAAAATGAATAATTTTTTCACGGTGTGAAGTGTGCACATGTAACATGAAGAAAAAAGTTTAGCCAAAAGGAAAAGACCAATATTCTTTTCAGGATCTTTTCTTTAGGCAGAAAAATTCAAATTCATTTCATAGAGGGGAAAATAAGTATTGGAGATTCATCTTAATTGATGGTACACATTGAGCGGTGTTTTCCATACTTTCTAAAGCCTCTGTGTAAATATGGTGTAATAGTCAAAACAGGAAATTAGATGTAAATTAAAGTCACAGGTAACTAGACACAGGCAATCAGAAAAAATAATGTAATCAAGTCACAGTTCTGTTTTCAAAACTACTCTCCTTTATGTCTTCTTTGAAGTTTTACAGACTTGGTTTTTATCCATTGAGGAGAGATGAGAGTGTTAACATTCAGCTTTGTACATTGTACAGTTAAAAAAAAAAAAAAAAAAAAAACTCAGAAAGGATACTCCTGACAAGCACAACATTTTGAGGAGTCTGGAGAGGAGAAGTTGAAAAAATGAGATACCCGGGAAGGTGTACTTCAGAGAAATTTTGAAAGGGACAAATAGTAGCTACAAATTTCGCAGACTAGATGTATTGAAAGAGAACCTGCACCCTGCATACATTTCATTTGCTTTCTCAAAAGAAACGGTAAAGGTCAACATTTTGTCCAAAACATTTTTTTAATTTAAAAATTCTTGTTTTGTATAGTTACAGAAGTACTGTGTGCTCATCAAACGAAGCTCATATATTACAGAAGCATGTGTGAAATATTTTGAACCCACTGCCTCAATCTTGTTTTTAGTCCCATAATCACTAGCACTTCCATTTTAATCAGAAAACTAGGGTATGTTATGAATAAAAGGCTAAAAGTTCATAAACTTCCTGGAGAATTAATTGGGAATGGTAACTGCTGACTCTTGAGTTCCTGGCATGCTTTCCCCTGATAAAAATGGTTATTTTATAACTGCTTTCTTAACCTGCATCAGCTAAAGAATAAAATTTGATGTTAGATTTTGGCAATCAACAGACTCTGTCAGTTAATCATTCTTTTAGAGGGTGAATTATTGCAGACAAACGCTTCACTTTTCCTTTGTGGTCCTATTAATCCATTCATTGATGAATGTCTCATGAAAAAATAAAAAGGTCACAATACACGTTAGGGCTTATAGACCCTCTTGGTTAATAATCTACAGATTGGACTATGTGTTCCTTTAGCAAAGACCTGGCCCAAACACCATGAGCTAATAAATCTATTTAGTGTGTGTTAAAATAATTGCAGTGGCTGCCGTGAGGTTAGTAGCAATGAGTGACAGTGATGTTTTTTGTTTTTTAGGTAAGTTTTTAAAGACTTTTAGGAGTTTTCAGAGTTTTTCATTTAACTGTGTAAAGGTGTTACAGGGACTCGTGACTGACTTTTGTTCTTTGTGTTCGTGGGGTCTCTATTTAGGTTAAAAAGAAGCACTTAGCCCATCTTCTTAACAATCAAAGGTAGTCATGCTTTAATACCTTAACCCCGCAGAGCTATTGTCTGCTTGCAAGTATATTCTATAGGCTTTGCATTCAAGATTGATCTATGCAAATAAGAAAATCTTTTGTTAAGTAAATTTAGGAATGCAAATAAATATGCAAGAAAAAGAAGCAATTAAAAAATCTTTAAGCTACATTACTAGTCATTCAAGTAGTAAAGCCACTGAAGAAAAAAATATATAAATTATGTGGGGTTGTAAATGTTTATTACGAGTTGCAGTATAGTCTCTAGTTCAAATAGCACCGTGAAACAAGCTAGTGAATATTACACAAAAGAAACAGACTCACCGAGGTAGAGAACTAACTGGTGGTCACCAGTGGGGGGCAGGTAGGGGGAAGGGCAAAACAGAGGAAGGGGATTAAGGAGTACGAGCTACTATAAATAAAGTAAATAAGCTACAAGGGTCTATTGTACAGCATAGGGAATATAACCAATATTTTATAATAACTATAAATGGAGTATAATGTCTAAAACCTGTGGATCACTATGTTGGACACTGAAACTTACATGATATTGTATATGAATGGAAAAAAACCCTCATTTTTAAAAAATGAGGGTAAATCTAGATTTTAACAATAGCACCGTGAGACACCAAATTGCACCATTTGTGGATGTGACTGGGAGCAGTTAAGCGCAACATTTAGGTAATTTATTCTTCATCTAATGTTAATACATACTACTTATGGTATGCCAGATATAGTCTAATCATTCAGTTTACTTTTTTGTTACTTTATATAGAGAGGCAAGATAAACATAAAATAATGTCCTAAATTTACAAGAGAAGTTTTCTTTCTACTTATGTTTTTTTTTTTGGCCGCAGTGCACACCTTGTGGGATCTTAGTTCCCTGATCAGGGATTGAACCCCCTGGTCCACGGCAATGAAACCACCAAGTCCTAACCACTGGACCATCAGGGAATTCCCTCTCCTTATGTCATTTTGTCAATCATTTATTAAGACCCTGAAACAGTGGTTTCAGGAAATCTGTATCAGGAAATCTCAATGACATTTTACTTGTATAGAAATTTTCTAATGGGCAAGAGGAGGAGGTAGGGGACACAGAAAGCAGGCTTTGTCATTTTTTTCATAGCCTTGTGCTTGGTCATGGCCTTCTTCCCATCCCCCCTCATGCTTACACTGTTTGTATGACCTTGAGCAAGTCAGTTAACCTCCCAATGCTTCAGTTTTTTCATCTGTAAAATGGGAATAATAAACATAATACTGGATGAGAGAAATGCTCTGAGAATTGAAGAAAGAAAGTGAACTTGTCAATTGTGCCTGACCCTTTGCGACTCCATGGACTGTAGCCTGCCAGGCTTCTCTGTCCATGGGATTTCCAGGCAAGAATACTAGAATGGGTTGCCATTTCCTTCTCCAGGAGATCTTCCCAACCTAGGGATCGAATCCAGATTTCCCGCACTGCAGGCAGACTCTTTACCATCTGAACCACCTAATGCAAAATCCCCAGCATTGTCTTTGAAATCTAGCAAGCACTCAAAGGAAGTAAGCTGTTTATTGTAATTATGTCTGTATATCATTAGATGCTTCCTAGGTGGTGCAGTGGTCAAGAATCCACCTGCCAATGTAGGAACTGTGGGAAACTTGGGTTTGATTCCTGGGCTGGGAAGATCCGCTGGAGTAGGGAATGGCAACCCATTCCAGAATTCTTGCCTGGAAAAGTCCATGGACAGAGGAGACATGGCAGGCTACAGGCCATAGGGTTGCAAAGAGTCAGGCATGACTAAGCACGCATGCACATACACACACACACACACACACACACACACGTTGTTAGATATGAAAGTTACACTTATACATTCATGAATTTGTGGAAACTTCCAGGAGACATGTATTTTCCAGGAGAGATGATAACAACCGACGTTTCCTGAGTATTTGTCTGGGGACGGGCATGTTGTCTCCTGTTTGATTGTGGCAGGGCCTGCATGGAGTGTCCAGTATATCAGGCTGGAATGCTCTGCACATACTCACTGTGTGAGATCGATGTTGGATTGGCCCCTAACTATTTGTGAATTTCTCCTGGGCATTCTACTACCACTAGTGAGTCTGTAGTTCCTTCCAGATGTGTGCATGCATGCGTGTTAAGTCACTATAGTCGTGTCTGACTCTTTGGGACCCTATGGACTGGAGTCCACCAGGCTCCTCTGTCCCTGGGATTCTCCATGCAAGAATACTGGAGTGGGTTGCCATGCCCTCCTCCAGGGGATCTTCTCGACTCAGGGATCGAACCTGCATCTCTTACATCTCCTGCATTGACAAGCGTATTCTTTACCACTAGCACCACCTGGAAATTTTATACTCCCATAGTATTTTCTCACCAATCACATGGAATTCAAAGGCTGTTAGTCAATTAATTTCAGTTACCCCTAGCAGTGAACTTATCAGATATCTCATTAGATAGATGCTTCATGCCTTTGGCACTCGCTGTAATTTTAATTTCTTCTCTGCATTAAAGAAGCAGGGGACACAGAAGAGAGAAACAGGTGATAACACCTGTGATGTTATTTTCACATACAGAACTGCAGAGCTCCCCCTGTTTCTGTTCAAGGAGCTGTTAAGGCAAAGAACAGGTTCTTAGACCCTCCGTAACTACTGGTTCCGAACAACAGACTGGTTCTTAATCAGGAAAGGAGTATGTCAAGGCTGTATATTGTCACTCTGCTTATTTAACTTATATGCAGAGTACATCATGAGAAATGCCATGTTGGATGAAGGACAAGCTAGAATCAAGATTGCTGGGAGAAATATCAATAACCTCAGATACACAGATGACACCACCCTTATGGCAGAAAATGAAGAACTAAAGAGCCTCTTGATGAAAGTGAAAGAGGAGAGTGAGAAAGTTGGCTTAAAACTCAACATTCAGAAAACTAAGATCATGGCATCCGGTCCCATCACTTCATGGCAAATAGATGGGGAAACAATGGAAATAGTGAAAGACTTTATTTTGGGGGGCTCCAAAATCACTGCAGATGGTGACTGCAGCCATGAAATTAAAAGACACTTGTTCCTTGGAAGAAAACTTATGACCAACCTAGACAGCATATTAAAAAGCAGAGACATTACTTTGCCAACAAAGGTCTGTCTAATCAAAGCTATGGTTTTTCCAGTGGTCATGTATGGATGTGAGAGTTGGACTATAAAGAAAGCTGAGTGCCAAAGAATTGATGCTTTTGAGCTGTGGTGTTGGAGAAGACTCTTGAGCATCCCTTGGACTGCAAGAAGATCCAACCAGTCTGTCCTATAGGAAATCAGTGCTGAGTATTCATTGGAAGGACTGATGCTGAAGCTGAAACTCCAATACTTTGGCCACCTGATGGGAGGAACTGACTCATTTGAAAAGACCCTGATGCTGGGAAGGATTGAAGGTGGGAGGAGAAGGGAACGACAGAGGCTGAGACAGTTGGCTGACATCACCAATCAATGGACATGAGTTTGAGTAAGCTTGAGGAGTTTGTGATGGACAGGGAAGCCTGGCGTGCTGCAGTCCACGGGTCGCAAAGAGTCAGACATGACTGAGCAACTGAACTGACTAACTGACTACTGGAGGGAAAGAGGGTGGTGGGTGGCAATTTTAGGAAGCCTAATGAGCTTCTGAAACCCCATTTGTATTGTCCTCCAGCAAAGTTGTCTCTTCAAAAGAAATAAAAATGGGTATAGAATTCATTCACCCTCTTCTGATGATGCTAAATCACTCCTGACTTGAATTTGTATGAATCTGACTCATGAACCGCTAAACAAAATGGGTCTTACAATTTTCATATGAAAGTAAATCAAGGCAATTTCCTGGAGGTTCTGAGGTTAGGACTTGGTGCTCTCACTGCTAGGAAGGGATAGACAGGAAGTTTGGAATGGACGTGTACACACTGCTCTATTTTAAATGGATAACCAACAAGATCATACTGCACATGGAGCTTTGCTTAGTGTTTGCCTGAATGGGAGAGGAGTTTGGGGGAGAATGGATAATTGTTATCTACGTGGTGAGTCCCTTTGCTGTCCACCTGAAACTGTTACAACATTCGGCCATACACCAGTATAAAATAAAAAGTTTAACAAAAATTTCAAAATAAAAAAACTAAAGTGTTAACAGTAAAAAGAAAGGAAGAAAGGAAGAAAAAGAATGGAAGAAAAGATGTCTCTGTACCCAAAAGAAAACCTTATGGGAACGTTATGGAGGGACCATTCATTAACTAAGATTATGATTTTAAGGCCCATTAATATTTAAGGTAATCAGAAATTATGACAGAAGATCATTTCCTAAAAAAACCTCCTAACTCAACTGCTCTCATAATAAATATGGAAACAATATGTTGTGAGCGTGTGTTACAGGGTGTTGGGCTTTGTGTTAGTTTCCTTGGGCTGCTAGAACCAAGTCCCATTATCTGGGTGGTTTAAAAGATGGCAGATTTTTTTTTTTTTTTTTTTGGGCTGCACCAAGTGGCATGGGGGATCTTCCCTGGCTGCGTTGAACCTGAGACCCCTATATCGGAAACTCGGAGGCTAACCCCTGAACCACCAGGGAAGTCCAAAACAGAAGAAACTGATTCTCTCACAGTTCTGGAGTCCACAAGTCTGAAATGGAGATGTTGGCAGAGGTGTGCTCTCTCAGAAACCTCTAGGGAAGGGCCCTCCTTAGTGTAATTTCCTTCTCTTTATCTACTGTCACACGACTAGCTCCCCTCCACTGGATTGTTGTTGTTTAGTTGCTAAATTGAGTCTCTTTGTGACCCCATGGAGTGAGGCACACCAGGCTTCCCTGTCCTTCACTATCTCCCAGAGTTTGCTCAGACCCATGTCCATTGAGTCAATGATGCCATCCAACCATTTGTCATCCCCTCCTCCTCCTGCCCTCAATCTTTCCCAGCATCGGTGAGTCAGTTCTTCAAATCAGGTGGCCAAAGTACTGGAGCTTCAGCTTCAGCATCAGACCTGGATTAGGGACCACTTTAATGACCTTATCCTACCTTGATTACATCTGCAAAGACTGTTTCCAAGCAAGTTTCAGAGGTGAGGGAAGGGTCCTACCTTGATAACTTTTTAGATGACACAGTCAGCTCAGTCGCTCAGTTGTCTCTGACTCTTTTCAACCCCATGACTGCAACACGCCAGGCTTCCCTATCCGTCACCTACTCCTGGAGTTTACCCAAATTCAAGCCCATTGAATCTGTGATGCTATCCAACCATCTCATCCTCTGTTGTTCACTTCTTCTCCTGCCTTCAATCTTTCCCAGCATCAGGGGCTTTTCAAATGAGTCAGTTCTTCCCATCAGGTGGCCAAAGTATTGGAGTTTCAGCTTCAGCATCAGTCCTTCCAATGAATATTCAGGACTGATCTCCTAATTTCCTATAGGATGGACTGGTTGGATCTTCTTGCAGTCCAAGGAACTCTCAAGAGTCTTCTCCAACACCACAGTTCAAAAGCATCAGTTCTTTGTCGCTTAGCTTTCTTTATAGTCCAACTCTCACATCCATACATGACTACTGGAAAAACCATAGCCTTGACTAGATGGACTTTTGTCAGCAAAGTGATATCTCTGCTTTTTAATATGCTGTCTGGGTTGGTCATAGCTTTTCTTCCGAGGAACAAACATCTTTTAATTTCATGGCTGCAGTCACCATCTGCAGTGATTTTGGAGTCCCCCCCAAAATAAAGTCTTTCATTATTTCCATTGTTTCCCCATCTATTTCCCATGAAGTGATGGGACCAGATGACATGATCTTAGTTTTCTGAATGTTGAGTTTAAACCAACTTTTTCACTCTCCTCTTTCACTTTCATCAGGAGGCTCTTTAGTTCTTCTTCACTTTCTGCCATAAGGGTGGTGTCATCTGCGTATCTAAGGTTATTGATATTTCTCCCAGCAATCTTAATTCCAGCTTGTCCTTCATCCAACCTGGCATTTCTCATGATGTACTCTGCATATAATTTAAGTAAGCAGGGTGACAATACACAGCTTTGACATACTCCTTTCCTGATTTGGAACCAGTCTGTTGTTCCAGTTCTAACTGTTGCTTCTTGACCTGCATACAGATTTCTCAGGAGGCAGATCAGGTCTTCTGGTATTCCTATCTCTTGAAGAATTTTCCACAGTTTGTTGTGATCTACGTAGTCAAAGGCTTTGGCATCATCAATAAAGCAGAAATAGATGTTTTTCTGGAACTCTCTTGCTTTTTCGATGATCCAATGGATGTTGGCAATTTGATCTCTGGTTCCTCTGCCTTTTCTAAATCCAGCTTGAACATCTGGAAGTTCATGGTTCAAGTACTGTTGAATCCTGGCTTGGAGAATTGTGAGCATTACTTTGGTAGCATGTGAGATGAGTGCAATTCAGTGGTAGTCTGAACATTCTTTGGCATTGCCTTTCTTTGGGATTGGAATGAAAACTGACCTTTTCCAGTCCTGTGGCCACTGCTGAGTTTTCCAAATTTGCTGGCATATTGAGTGCAGCACTTTCACAGCATCATCTTGTAGGATTTGAAAGAGCTCAACTGGAATTCCATCACCTCCACTAGCTTTGTTCATAGTGATGCTTGCTAAGGCCCACTTGACTTCATATTCTAGGATGTGTGGCTCTAGGTGAGTGTTCACACCATCATGGTTATCTGGGTCACGAAGATCTTTTTTGTTTAGTTCTTCTGCGTATTTTTGCTACCTCTTCTTAATATCTTCTGCTTCTGTTAGGTCCATACCATTTCTGTCCTTTATTGTGCCCATCTTTGCATGAAATGTTCCTTTGGTATCTCTAATTTTCTTGAAGAGATCTCTAGTTTTTCCCATTCTATTGTTTTCCTCTATTTCTTTGCATTGGTATCTAGGAAGGCTTTCTTATCTCTTCTTGCTATTCTTTGGAACTGTGCATTCAAATGGGTATATCTTTCCTTTTCTCCTTTGCCTTTAGCTTCTCTTCTTTTCTCAGCTATTTGTAAGGCCTCCTCGGACAACCATTTTGCCTTTTTCCATTTCTTTTTCTTGGGGATGGTCTTATCACTGCCTCCTGTACAATGTCAGGGACCTCCATCCATAGTTCTTCAGGCACTCTTTTGTCTATCAGATCTAATCCCTTGAATATATTTGTCACTTCCACTGTATAATCCTAAGAGATTTGAATTAGGTCATACCTGAATGGTCTAGTGGTTTTCCCTACTTTGTTCAATTTAAGTCTGAATCTGGCAATAAGGAGGTCATGATCTGAGCCACAGTCGGCTCCTGATCTTGTTTTTGCTGACTGTGTAGAGCGTCTCCATCTTTGGCTGCAAAGAATATAATCAATCTGGTTTTGGTATTGACCATCTGGTGCTGTCCATGTGTAGAATCTTCTTTTATGTTGTTGGAACAGGGTGTTTGCTATGACTAGTGCATTCTCTTGCCAAAACTCTGTTAGCCTTTGACCTGCTTCATTTTGTACTCCAAAGGTATCTCTTGACTTCCTACTTTTGCATTCCAGTCCCCTATAATGAAAAGGACATCTTTTTTTGGTGTTAGTTCTAGAAGGTCTTGTAGGTCTTCATAGAACTGTTCAACTTCAGCTTCTTCAGCATTACTCGTTGGGTCATAGACTTGGATTACTGTGCTATTGAATGGTTTGCCTTGGAAACGAACAGAGATCATTCTGTCTTTTTTGAGATTGCATCCAAGTACTGCATTTCGGACTCTTTTGTTGACCATGATGGCTACTCCATTTCTTCTAAGGGATTCCTGCCCACAGGAGTAGATATAATGGTCATCTGAGTTAAATCCACTCATTCCAGTCCATTTTAGTTCACTGATTCCTAAAATGTGCATGTTCACTCTTGCCATCTCCTGTTGACCACTTCCAATTTACCTTGATTCACACCTAACATTTCAGGTTCCTATGCAATATTGTTCTTTATAGCATCACACTTTACTTCCATCACCAGTCACATCCACAACTGGGTGTTGTTTTTGCTTTGGCTCCGTCTCCTCATTCTTTCTGGAGTTATTTCTCCTCTGTTCTCCAGTAGCATATTAGATAACACAACTCAACCCTTATCATGCTCCAAGCCTCTCCCTTTCCTAATGGGTTTTATCTTCAGTCTCTACCCCTGGGTTTAAGATTCCTAAGAGAAAACACAGATCAGTTGAAGCAAGTGTAAATTCTTAAAAATCTGACTGGGACTTTTGCCCTGGATAAATCCTCATTTTTTAAGCACTGATAGGAACTTTCCCCAAGATCCCCTCCTCCGTCCCGGGCTCTGATGGGAAATGTTTACCCCTCCGGTGGGTCTCAGGCTAGTTTGAATCCTCCATCATAATCTAATCCCCTCTTCCAGTAACGATGCCCACCCCCTACTTTATTCTGTGAGCTCCGTTAATGACTTTGTATCAGTGCCCTGGCTGACATCTAGAAGGAGATGAAGTTGAAAGAAAGTGAAAGTGTTAGTTGCTCTCTTGTGTCTGACTCTTTGTGACCGCATGGACTGTAGCCCTCCAGGCTCCTCTGTCCAGGGATTTCCTAGGCAAAATACTAGAGTGGGTTGCCATTCCCTTCTCCAGGGAGGTCTTCCCAATCCAGGGATTGAACCTGGGTCTCCTGCATTGCAGGCAGATTCTTTACCATCTGAGTCACAAACAGAAGTTAGATGGAAACGGTGTGTGTTCACATGCTTTATGCTGTCACCTGAAGAATTCCTCCTCCTCCTTCTCCTGAGCTTGTGTAACACAAGACTGAGACTGTCTCTTCACCTGAACCAACCATACGCTGATTCCTGAGCAAGTCCTCCTGTGGGGAAGATTTCACAAGTCCATTTACAGGGTCATTTCTTTTCTCTGTGTCTTTGAACTCTTACCTCACAGACAACAAGGCGGAATTTTAAAATGGTGATCTTTGGAACCAAAGATGTTGGTGATACCTTGATGAGTAGACATAAAGACGTTATTGAGGGCTTCCCTGCTGGCTTAGTGGTAAAGAAACTGCCTGCCAATGCAGGGGATATGGATTGGATCCCTGATCTGGAAAGATCCCACATGCCCCATGGCAACTAAACCCCAACGCCACAACTACTGAGCCTGTGAGCTGCAACTACTGGAGCCTGCGTGCCCTAGAGCCTGTGTGCTGCCAGGAGAAGCCACCACAAGGAGAAACTTGCTTACAGCAGCAAAGATCCAGCACAGCCAAGAATAAAAACAGATGTTATTCCTGGTGGGAAGACACAATGGTGCAGCTGCTGAGAAAAACGATCTGGTGGCTCCTTAGAAAAATTAAACAGAGTTTCTGTATGACCCAGTAATTCTATTTCTGGGTCAACACCCAAAAGAAGTGAAAATAGAGGCTAAAACAGGTATTTGTTTACAGCAGCATCATTCACAATAGCCAGAGGCAGAAACAACTCAGATGTCCACTGATGAATGAATGAACAAACAAAATCTGGTCTATGACTACAATGGGGTATTAGTCACCCTAAAAAGGGAGTCAGTTCTGACACCCGCTACAGCATGGGTGAACTCTGGAGACATTATGCTAAGTGAAGTAAGCCAGTCACAAAAGGAAAAATATGGTATGATTCCTTTCATATGAGGTCTCTAGAATAGGCAATTTCTTAGAGACACAAGTAGAATGTTGGCTGCCAGGGACTAGGGGAGGGAGAATGCGGAGCTAGTGTTTAACAGGTACAGAGTTTGAGTTTGGAAAGACAAAAAGTCCCGGTGATGGGAAATGGTTGTACAACAACATGAATGTACTTGTGTCTGTGAAATGTATACTTAAAAAATGGTTGAAATGATACATTTTAACCATTACGTTAAATATACGTTAAAATGTACATTACGTATATTTTATCACAATTAAAAAAAGGCTGTGCTTGCTCCCCTGTGATGGAAGAAACTGACCGTGTCAGTGGTGGTCAAAGCTCTCTGCTCTTAGTGACTCCTTTTTAAATTTTCTTTTAAAAATATTTATTTATTTATTTGGCAGGGATCTAGTTCCCTGGTCAGGGATCGAACCCAGGCCCCCTGCATTTTGAGTCTTAGCCACTGGATCATCAGGGAAGCCTCCTTAGTGATTCCGATGATGCAGTGAAGCATGGTCTTGTCAGACCATCAGAAGTTATGGGAGTGGGGGTAACAGTAAGGGAAGGGGTGCTGGAGGGTGATTTGAAATAGAACTGTGTTTTATCCCAATAACTCAGCATGTTGACTAAAACCCCCCTTTTCCTGTTTGACTTCTTTTCAAAGGAAAGTTGTACATAAACAATGAGGACCTACTGTATAGTACAGGAAACTATATTCAATATCTTGTAATAACCACAATGAAAAAGAATTGGAAAAAGAATATATATCTTTCTACCAACCTAGCTGAATCACTTTGCAGTACACTTGAAACTAACACAACATTGTAAATTAACTATTGTTATTGTTCAGCTGCTTAGTCATGTCTGACTCTTTGCAGCCTCATGGACTGCAGCATGCCGGGCTCCCCTGTCTTCCACTATGTCCCAGAATTTGCTCAGATTCATGTCCATTGAGTCAGTGATGCTATCTAACCATCTCATCCTCTGCTGACCCCCTTCTCGTTTTGCTTTCGATCTTTCCCACCATCAGGGTTTTATCCAACGAGTCGGCTGTTTGCAGCAGGTAGCTAAAGTATTGGAGCTTATTAACTATACTTTAATTAAAGGATGAACTATACTTTAAAGCGCAACTATATTTCAATTAAAACAGAAAAGGAGAGTCACTATCACTCCTCGATTCTAGTTGTCTAATCACTGCAGAGTTGTTTTCTGACAAGTCCAAGTCTGTTTTGACCCTGGCTAACAAAGGAGTTCAGTGTCCCCTATGACTTTACCAAAAAGATAGTGACAGTCGAGGGCACAAGGGATGGGTATTTGGGATGAGATCTTTGGCTTTTTTTTTTCAGTATTATTTTATTGATTGATTTGGTAGTGGTGTTGGGTCTTAGTTGCGACAAGCAGGATCTTCTCTGTGTCATGTGACATCTTTCCTGCGTCACATGGGCTCTAGTTGTGGCAAGTGGGCTCCAGGGTGGGTAGTCTCGGTAGTTGTGGCACTCGGGGATCTTTGACCTTTGATCTAGCTATTTCTTGAATCACAAAGAGCAAAACATATCCTCTGGTTTTCTAAAACCAAAGCATTATATTGGTTGTCTTTCTGATGTTCAGAATTTCCCATTAAAACAAAGATTCATTATAGTGAAGAAATTGGAAATCGTGTCACTCCTGTGTAATTACAGAAAAAGGGAGTAAAGCGTGCAGGCTTCCAATGCCAGCCAGGTCTGTGTTCTTCATAAAAGCTCGGTGTCGCCTCTCTGTATTGCTCTCTTGTGATTACGGGTAGTTGTCAAGTTGAAAATGGTAAATGACCCTTCAGCCTTTGCTGAAAAACATTATCTATTCAATTAATGGCCCATAAAATGATTTAGGTAAAAGACAGGAAGGTAATTTCTTCTTCCAAAGGAGAAAGACAATCCTGTCTCATTTACCAAACTTCAAGCTTTTATAAGATTTTAGGAAATGTAAAATATCACTTACCTAGGATTCTAGAAGCCACAAGAGGAAACCAGGAGCAAGGAGGCAAACACAGACTAAAGATGCATTTCTAAGAGGAAAAATCTTCATCCCCTCTTTCCTGTATATGTGAACATTTATTCCTTGTCTTTCTATAGACGGATTGTTCACCTGATTAGGGCAAATGTTGATACGGAATGAGGTAAACAGTCATTCTGTGCACTTGAAAATTAAATGTGGAAAAAAGTGAATCTGGTCTCATATGGGATATCCATGAGTCTTTGCTGTAACACCCACGCTGTAAATCAGTAAAGTTACTCAATAAAAGTAATCTGAAATAGAAATCAAAGTGTGTGGGACACAGCGACACCCCCAGATCATCCTGTAGGGGGAGCTGTACTCTGGACGTCAGAAGACAGAAATTTTCAGTAGTCTTCACCCCATGAGATTGTTAACTTTATCAATACCTGAAGAAGCTCTTCAATTCGGGATCTTACAATAACATAAAAAGGTTGATAGAGAATGGCTGGACCACACAATTGAGGGAATCCATTGGCTTAAACATGAGTTTCTATACTGCAAATACCTTATAGCCTGGCTCTGACATGAACCTCCATTTATTTCCTCAAGAAGAAGCTGGCGCACCCTCAGCGGGCGTGTCCGTTGGTCGAGCCTGGATCCCCTGGCTGCCTCGGTCCTTTCCTGGCTCCCTCTCTGCAACTTCCTGTGATCTGTTCTGACACCAGCCACCAGGTCTCTCTGTGCTTGCCCAGAGTTCTAAAGAGTTGAGGTTTGCTAGCGTTTGGAAGCCCATACCCCTCCCTGTGAGGTTCTCCCCACTGCTCTGCCCTGCAGTTCTCTGGTCTGTTTTATCCCAGGATCCCTCAGAGCCATGGGGTAGAAGCTGGATGTAGTGAGGATATCATTCAATTTCAGTGTTAACAGAGCAGCATCCTGCTTGAATTGCACCTGAAAAATCCTCTCCTGCAAAAGGGGAGTTATGGACTCTGGGATTCATTCAGTTATGTATCCATCTATCCATCCGTTGGTCTTTTTTTTCTCACAGTAGCCAAAGCAATCAAAAGCAGAAATTTGAGGACTTCTGTGGTGGTACACTGGATAAGAATCCACTTGCCAACGCAGGGGGCATGGGTTTGATCCCTGGTGTGGGAAGATCCCATACGTGGTGGAGCAGCTAAGTCTGTGCGCCACAACTATTGAGCCTGTGCTCTAGCGCCCGTGAGCCGCCACTACTGAGACCTGTGCGCCCTAGAGCCTGTGCTCCGCAACAAGAGAAGACACCACAGTGCGAAGCCTACGCACCGCAATGAAGAATCGTCTCCACTCGCCACAACTAGAGAAAGCCCTCGAACAACAAGAAAGACCCAGCACAGACAAATAGAAAATAAAAATAAATGAATAAATAAAATCCTCCACCTCTCATTAAAAAAAAAAAAAATCTGATTGTGTCATTTTCCTGAGCAAAATCTCCCCAAAGTTCCATTGTCCTTAGAACCAACCCCTTGTTTATCTTGGGCAGCATGTCACTCCTTCATTCGCCAAGTACTCATCGTGTGTTCTGTGCTCTGTGCAGGGCCAGGTTTGGATGCTTGGGATGGATCAGTAAAACAAGCAAATGAGATTTCTTGCATTCTGGCAAGGGGAGTTGGTTAAAAAAAAAAAAAAGCTACATAAGTAACCTACAGCTTGTTAGAAGGGGATGAGCATTATAAAAAAAGGTGGGGGGAGGGGGCGGGAACTCTGGGCTTCCCAGGTGGCGCTAGTGGTAAAGAACCCACCAATGCAGGAGATGTAAGAGACACAGGTTTGATCCCTGGGTTGGGAAGATCCCCTGGAGGAGGGCACAGCAACCTACTCCAGTATTCTTGCCTAGAGAATCCCAAGAACAGAGGAGCCTGGAGGGCTATAGTCCATAGGGTCTCAAAGAGTCAGACACGACTGGAGCGACTTAGCATGCATGCACCCAGTGAAGGTGTGGGAGTGAGTTGCTTTTTAAATTAAGCCCCCTCGCTTGTCTCCTGCCCGCAAGCCTCCTCATGCACTGACTACCAAGGCTCTGCCTCAGGACCTTTGCACAAGCTCTTCTGTGTCTCGCTCCTTTCCCCTATGCCCAGGTTGCTCCTCCCTTCCGTCAGTTCTCTGCTCAGATGCCGTCTCCTCTGAGAGGACTTTCTAGTTGCTACATCTAAAGTCCCAACCCCAGTGCCTTCTATTCTTTTACCTTTCTCTGGTTTTCTTTGTGATACCCCATTTTATCTAATTTGTATAGGTTTATTTATCTGTTGTCTCTCCCCATGCAGCAGAACAGAAGAACCATGAGGTCAGGTATTTTGTATAAATTTTCTACTTTTTTTTTTTTTTAATCACCACCATCTAGTATTTATTCCTTGCTAGGTTCTGAGCTGCTGCAATCTGTTCAGTTAAGTTCAGTGGCTCAGTTGTGTCGGACTCTTTGCAATCCCATGGACTGCAGCAGGCCAGGCTTCCCTGTCCATCACCACCTGCTGGAGCTTACTCAAACTCATGTCCATCGATTGGTGATGCCATCCAACCATCTCATCCTGTGTCGTCCCCTTCTCCTTCTGCCTTCCATCTTTTCCAGCATCAGGGTCGTTTCAAATGAGTCAGTTCTTCGCAACAGGTAGGCAAAGTACTGAACTTTCAGCTTCAGCATCAGTCCTTCCAATGACTATTCAGAACTGATTTCCTTTAGGATGGACTGGTTGAATGTCCTTGCAGTCCAAGGGACTCTCAAGAGTCTTCTCCAACACCACGGTTCAAAAGCATCAATTCTTCAACACTCAGCTTTCTTTACAGTTCAACTCTCACATCCATACGTGACTACTGGAAAAACCATTAACTTTGACTAGACGGAACTTTGTTGGCAAAGTAATGTCTCTGCTTTTTAATATGCTGTCTGGGTTGGTCATAACTTTTCTTCCAAGGAGTGAGTATTTTAATTTCATGGCCACAGTCACCATTTGCAGTGATTTTGGAGCCCCAGAAATAAAGTCTCTCACTGTTCCAATTGTTTCCCTGTCTATTTGCCATGAAGTGATGGGACCGGATGCCATGATCTTAGTTTTCTAAATGTTGAGCTTTAAGCCAACTTTTTCATTCTCCTCTTTCACTTTCATCAAGAGGCTCTTCAGTTCTTCTTCGCTTTCTACCATAAGGGTGGTGTCATCTGCATATCTAAGGTTATTGATATTTCTCCCAGCAATCTTGATTCCAGCTTGTGCTTCATCTAGCCTTGCATTTCACATGATGTACTCTGAATATAAGTTAAATAAGCAGGGTGACAATATACAGCCTTGACATACTCCTTTCCTAATTTGGAAATAGTCCGTTGTTCCATGTCCTGTTCTAACTGTTGCTTCTTGACCTGCATACAGATTTCTCAGGAGGCAGATCAGGTGTCCTAGTATTTCCATCTCTTGAAGAATTTTCCACAGTTTGTTGTGATCTACACAGTCAAAGGCTTTGGCATAGTCAATAAAGCAGTAGTAGATGTTTTTCTGGAACTCTCTTGCTTTTTTGATGATCCAATGGATGTTGGCAATTTGATCTCTGGTTCCTCTGCCTTTTCTAAATCCAGCTTGAACATCTGGAAGTTCATGGTTCAAGTACTGTTGAATCCTGGCTTGGAGAATTGTGAGCATTACTTTGGTAGCATGTGAGATGAGTGCAATTCAGTGGTAGTCTGAACATTCTTTGGCATTGCCTTTCTTTGGGATTGGAATGAAAACTGACCTTTTCCAGTCCTGTGGCCACTGCTGAGTTTTCCAAATTTGCTGGCATATTGAGTGCAGCACTTTCACAGCATCATCTTGTAGGATTTGAAAGAGCTCAACTGGAATTCCATCACCTCCACTAGCTTTGTTCATAGTGATGCTTCCTAAGGCCCACATGACTCACATTCCAGGATGTCTGGTTCTAGGTGAGTGTGAGTGATCACACCATCATGATTATCTGGGTTGTGAAGATCTTTTTTGTACAGTTCTTCTGTGTATTCTTGCCACCTCTTCTTAATATCTTCTGCTTCTGTTAGGTCCATACCATTTCTGTCCTTTAGTGAGCCCATCTTTGCATGAAATGTTCCCTTGGTATCTCTAATTTTCTTGAAGCGATCTCTAGTCTTTCCCATTCTATTGTCTTCCTCTATTTCCTTGCATTGATCACTGAGGAAGGGTTTCTTATCTCTCCTTGCTATTCTTTGGAACTGTGCATTCAAATGAGTATATCTTTCCTTTTCTCCTTTGCCTTTTGTATATTTTATTTTCTTAGCTATTTGTAAGGCCTCCTCGGACAACCATTTTGCCTTTTTGCATTTCTTTTTCTTGGGGATGGTCTTCATCACTGCCTCCTGTACAATGTCCCCGATCTCCATCCATAGTTCTTCAGGCACTCTGTCTATCAGATCTAATCCCTTGAATATATTTGTCACTTCCACTGTATAATCATAAGGGATTGATTTAGGTCATACCTGAATGGTCTAGTGGTTTTCCCTACTTTGTTCAATTTAAGTCTGAATTTGGCAATAAGTAGTTCATGATCTGGGCCACAGTCAGCTCTTGATCTTATTTTTGCTGACTGTATAGAGCTTTTCCATCTTTGGCTGCAAAGAATATAATCAATCTGATTTTGGTATTGACCATCTAGTGCTGTCCATGTGTAGAGTCTTCTCTTGTGTTGTTGGAAGAGGGTGTTTGCTATGACTAGTGTGTTCTTTTGGCAAAACTCTGTTAGCCTTTGACCTGCTTCATTTCGTACTCCAAGGCCAAATTTGCCTGTTACTCCAGGTATCTCTTGACTTCCTACTTTTGCATTCCAGTCCCCTATAATGAAAAGGACATCTTTTTTTGGTGTTAGTTCTAGAAGGTCTTGTAGGTCTTCATAGAACTGTTCAACTTCAGCTTCTTCAGCATTATTCGTTGGGGCATAGACTTGAATTACTGTGCTATTGAATGGTTTGCCTTGGAAACGAACAGAGATCATTCTATCATTTTTGAGATTGCATCTAAGTACTGCATTTCGGACTCTCTTGTTGACTTTGATGGCTACTCCATTTCTTCTAAGGGATTCTTGCCCACAGGAGTAATTATAATGGTCATCTGAGTTAAATTCACTCATTCCAGTCCATTTTAATTCACTGATTCCTAAAATGTCAACATTCACTCTTGCCATCTCCTGTTTGACCACTTCCAATTTGCCTTGATTCATGGACCTAACATTCCAGGTTCCTATGCAATATTGCTTTTTACAGCATTTGACTTACTTCCATCACTAGTTACATCCACAGCTGGGTGTTGTTTTTGCTTTGGCTCCGTCTCTTCATTCTTTCTGGAGTTATTTTTCCACTGATCTCCAGTAGCATATTGGGCACCTACCAACCTGGGGAGTTCATCTTTCAGTGTCCTATCTTTTTGCCTTTTTGTACTGTTCATGAGGTTCTCAAGGCAAGAATACTGAAGTGGTTCTCTCTTCCCTTCTTCATTTTGCACTCTTTGATAATCTCTTTATGTACTTCAAACCTTTTCAGTCTTACCCCTCTGAGGTGGATTCTGTTGTTATCCTCATTTTATAGGGAGGTTGCTAAGGCTCAAGGTCACACCGTGGTTTGAGGCTGAGCCTAGACAGAAACCCAGCTCACCTGACTCCAGGCTTCTGTTCCTCACTCTCTCACAGTGCTGTCTGCTTCCAGAAGGCCCATCATTTGGAAGACAGGTTTCCATAGGCCCGGAGTCCAAGGCCCTTCCCAGCCCCTACTGAGATGCTTGGTTTCTGGGGTAGAGGATCATTTAGGCCAATATATTGGCCTAAACTATATGTATATATATATGCATGTGTGCTTAGTTGCTTCAGACTTGTCCATCTCTTTGCGACCCTATAAGCTATAGCCTGCCAGGCTCCTCTGTCCATAGGATTCCCCAGGCAAGAATACTGGAATGAGTTTCAGCAAGAACTGGGTCTATCCCTGGGTTGGGAAGATCCCCCAGAGAAGGGCATGGCAGCCCACTCCAGTATTCTTGTCTGGGAAATGCCATGGACAGAGGAGCCTGCTGGGCTATACAGTCCATGGTGTCATAAAAGAGTAGGACATGACTCAACACAACAATATGTAGATGTGTTTTTGTATGTGTGTGTGTATATGTGTGTGTGTGTATATATATATATATTCCTCCAAGTTTGCCCCACATCTCTACCATGTCTCTCTCTCCTGTTGATAAGCTGAGGCAGATAGTAGGAACACCTCAGGCTTCATTCTTCTTCCTGTCCTAAGGCTCAGAAAGAGCCAGCTGGAATCTACCTGCTCTGGGCTTGCTTCCATCAGCCTGGGCCCCACAGGGTGAGGGGTTCCTGCTAAGCCCACAAGCTTTAGGGGCCCCAGAGTTCCTCTTACGTACACTTGTTTGTTGACATAGGACCTTCTGAGCTATATTTTTCCTCCCATGGAAATTTCTCTGCTGCTGCTACTGCTGCTAAGTCGCTTCAGTAGTGTCTGACTCTGTGCGACCCCAGAGACGGCAGCCCACCAGGCTTCCCTGTCCCTGGGATTCTCCAGGCAAGAACACTGGAGTGGGTTGCCATTTCCTTCTCCAGTGCATGAAAGTGAAAAGTGAAAGTGAAGTCGCTCAGTCGCTCTTAGCGACCCCATGGACTGCAGTCTACCAGGCTCCTCCGTCCATGGGATTTTCCAGGCAAGAGTACTGGAGTGGGGTGCCATTGCCTTCTCTGGGAAATTTCTCTAGTGCTTCTAAATTATGCATCTTGGAGACACTGTTTTGTCCTCTATAAGAGCTCCTTTATAGGGGTGGGGGTACCGATGGGAAGAAGGCCTTGACCTCTCCCCCTAAAGGTGAGAGAGTCTGACCCTACACAAAGCAACATGCATTTGGACTTAGTTTTCATTTCGACAAAGAGGTGATGATTTTCCGAAGTGACATATAATCATTAACGTCCTAGTTGGATTGGAAAATGGATCTCTTTTTGCAGCTTCTGTGCTTAAACCACTTCATCACACTGTTGTCTTTGGGTAATTTCAATGAGAGTAGAGATTGTCTAGCAGAGTATCACATCTCCAATAATACGGTGGCTGGGTAAAGGACAGGGGGAGGAGAAGGAATTATATGAATCATATTCTGTTTCCTAGAATATCTGGTTTGCATGTCTATGGGGGAGCAAGGCTGGTCGACGATTCAACATCTACTTAATGCATTCTGACCTTCTGTGGTACAGAGTTCTGTAATCGGTGACACCAGTGTGTAAAATCGACATTTTTTTTTTGGTAAATATAGTTATTCATTTACTTTATTTGGCTGCACTGGATCTTGGTTTCAACACACAGAATCTTTGGTTGCAACGTGTGAACTCTCTGCTGTGGCATATGGGATCCAGTTCCCTGACCAAGGATCAAACCCAGGGCCCCTGCATTGGGAGCCTGGATCTTAGCCACTGGACCACCAGGGAGGTCCCTAAAATCTACATTCTTAGCCACAAGGACATCGTTTGACTGCAATACTGCTTCAGGGACCTAAGATTTGTATTCTGAAATAGAGCTCCTGAAAAGATCTGGTTTGGTCCTAAGAAGAACCTTCTGTTATTGAATATTAAACCCCTATTGTCTGTTTTGTAGGAAGGAGATGATTCTGTTTATGGTTCTTTGTCTACCTCTGCTGAGTGTGTGTGTATATGGCTAGTTGGGCAAAATTCAAAATCAGGGACTTCCCTGGTGGTCCAGTGGCTAAGACTCTGCACTCCCAGTGCAGGGGGCCCAGGTTCAATCCCTGGTCAGGGAACTAGAGCCCACATGCTGCAACTAAAAATCCCGGATGCCACAACTAAGACTCAGCACAGCCAAATGAATAAATAAATGAAAATGAATTTAAAAAATGTTTAAAACCAGAAGATTCCATCTGCAAGTCCCAGGGTCCTTTGAGAGCCCAAGCAAAGGAAAAACTCAAGCGTGGTACCAGTTTATGCTCTTAAAGGATTCAAGTCTTCTGCTCTAATGGCTTCTATGACAGCGAGAATGAAACAGGAAAGTGTTAGTTGAAGATCACGGAGCCTACTGATTCTTGGAAGAAATTATTGTGATACATTAAGGATCAGGCTAGTTCAGGGAATTCCCTGAAGGTCCAGTGGTTAGGACTCGACCTTTTAATGCTAAGGGTCTGGATTCAATACCTGGTTGGAGAACTAAAATCCTGCAAGCCTGCAAGCTGTGCTTTGAGGAAAACAAAAGGATCAGGCTAGCTTAAGCGTTGTGAGCACTGCACGTTGGATCATATTGATGGCTACTGCTTTCACCCCATGGATTCCCAACAAAAGCTTATAATTGAAATGGACATAAAAAGCAGTGCCATGTGAATTTTACAAAGCAGCTAATTTGATGTGAAATGGAAATACTTTGAAACTAAAGAGAGAACATAAAAGTCCATTCAATAAATACATCAGATAATAAAATAGATAATTTCCAGTAACCATTAGGGAGCAATGCTGAAAGAAAAATGAGATGAAGGAGGAAATATTGGATGGAGTCACAGATGTTCTGTTAAGCACTGTGCTATATAGATGATGAAACTGGACTTGATCAGCCAGATCTAATATCAACAAATTCAATGAAAGATAAATGTAAAGTCCTTTGGTTTGTCAAATAAAAGTCAGCCGCAGAGGTACAGGGTAGGGGGAATTTAACTTGGCTGCACCTGTGCGTTAGCTTTTAGTGGCTGACCAGAGATAGTGTTAAGAAGGAATCTGAGGGGTGGGATGGGGAGGGATATGGGAGGGAAGTTCAAGAGGGAGGGGATATATGTATACCTATGGCTGATTTATGTTGAGGTTTGACAGAAAACAACAAAATTCTGTAAAACCATTATCCTTCAAGTAAAAAATAAGTAAACTTAATTAAAAAAAATGAAGAAGGACTCTGAGGACACTGCCGAATTCCAGGGAACAGTGTGCCACGCCGATCAGCACTGTCTGGTGTAGACGCAGGGAGTACGTAGGCAGCGAGTAGCGTTACATAAAATCATCTCTGCACTTGAGTGCAAGGAAGGTTCCGAATGTGTCCACAACATGAGTGCCGCAAATCATTTGTCTGTGTTAGAGGATATATAGAGGAAGGAGGTGAGGTGATCCCCAGCAAGGGTGCTGTGCTCAGTACTGGGTGCTGGACTTTGTGAGGGACATTGATGGACTCCCTAGAGAGTGTGGAACCAGGGCACCTGGGGTGGGGAAGTGATCTGAAACCACGTCGGAGAAGAACGACTGAAGTGCTAGGGAACGCCTGGGTATGAAAAGAGTTGAGAGGATCACTTACTGCTCTGATTAGAAGAATAGATAGTTAGATACAGATATGTAGACATGTATAGATATCTATATAGACATAACTATAACTGCCATGTTGAAGAAGAACTAGGTTTATTCAGAAGGCAGAAAGAGGACCAACAAGTTGAAGTTATAAGGACTCAGATTTCCACTTAATTTTTTTTTTAATTTTATTTTATTTTTAAACTTTACATAATTGTATTAGTTTTGCCAAATATCCAAATGAATCCACCACAGGTATACATGTGTTCCCCATCCTGAACCCTCCTCCCTCCTCCCTCCCCATACCATCCCTCTGGGTGGTCCCAATGCACTAGCCCCAAGCATCCAGTATCGTGTATCGAACCTGGACTGGCAACTCGTTTTTAACATGATATTTTACATGTTTCAATGTCATTCTCCCAAATCTTCCCACCCTCTCCCTCTCCCACAGAGTCCATAAGACTGTTCTATACATCAGTGTCTCTTTTGCTGTCTCGTACACAGGGTTATTGTTTACATCTTTCTAAATTCCATATATATGCGTTAGTATACTGTATTTATGTTTTTCCTTAATTTAAGGAAAGATTCCTTAGTAATTTGGTTTTCTGCAATGAAATGGTGAGGCTCCTACTGGTGGAGATGTTTTAGCAGTGACCAGATGGGTTAAGAACTTCCCAGGTGTGCAATGGTAAGGAATCTACCCACTAATGCAGGAGATGCAGGAGACACAGGTTTGATTCCTGGGTGGAAAGTTAGTGAGCTTTTATTATTCCTGGAATAGGAAATGGTAACCCACTCCAGTATTCTTGCCTGGAAAATCCCATGGATAGTGGAGCCTGGTGGGCTACAGTCAGACACGACTTAGCAACTGAGCAGGCATGCAGATGGCTTAAATTGTCAATTTTTCAAGGATGTTATAGAACAGATCAGAAGTTTGAATGAAAGGATGTCTGAGTCCTCTAAGGTCCTCTGACTCTAAGACAAGGGAGATCGGGGAAATGAGAGATAGAGGGAAAGGCAGGCTGGCTCTGAATGTCCACCAGGAAGTAAGCTTACTTAAAGGTCTTAATTCCATTGCTCTGGCCTCAGAGACCCAGCACATCTTACCTGATCATCAGAAAGCCTAGCCCTGTTTGGGCTGGCCTGCCCTCCTACTCTGCAGCCTTGCTTATCTCAGCCACTGATGGGGCTAGTCTCCTTAGATGCCTGGTTCCCAACCCCAGGCTTACCCTGACCCTGACTTTGACCCAGGCCTTGCCGACTGCCCTGAGCTTTCTGTCCAGCAACTCTCTGACAGGAAATGGGCAGATGGGGCAATACGATAGAAGATGGGAAAGTCCTGACCTCTATTACAACTAGAAAGTTATTTAGTTTTTTAAAAAAGCACATCCAAGGTAATGTTTAATTAATGTGCTGTTTCTGAGATGAAAAGTGATTTCTAATAATGTTTCAGCCTTGACTTTGTCAATATTTTAACCAAAGACTTGGATAAATATAAATAAAGTTTACTTATGAAGTTTGTGGACAACATGAAGTCAAAGGGGACAATAAATATATGGGATCGAAATTCCAAAAGATCATATTGCCTGGCTAGGATAGCAAATAGATCTAAGAAAGAGAAATATAAAAGAGGTTAATATAAATTTTAACAGTGGAATTTGAAAGCCCAACTGAACAAAGTTGCATGGGAAAGACTTATAGACAGGCAGCTGTTTTGAGTAATTTGGAGCAGTATGGTCTAATAGAAAATTACAAGCCATAGATATAATTTTATATTTTCCAATAGATCTAATAATAAAAAGAATCAGACAAAATTAGTTTTGATAGTATGTTTTATTGAACCCAATTTATCAAAAATATCATTTCAACAACTAATCAATATAAAAATTATTGATACCTTTACATTTTTATACAAAATCTTTGAAATCCAATGTGCATTTTACACTTAGAGCATATCTCAATCCAGAAGTTAAATTCACTAGAAATACTCAATCTGTGCTTAGATTTCATAAGACTTACTGTTGGAAAAGTAGATTCACATATCCAAGTTGTTTTAAACATCAGTTCAGTTCAGTTCAGTCACTCAGTCATGTCCAACTCTTCATGACCCCATGGACTGCAGCATGCCAGGCTTCCCTGTCCATCACCAACTCCCGAAGCTTGCTCAAACTCATGTCCATTGAGTTGGTGATGCCATCCAATCATCTCATCCTCTGTTGTCCCCTTCTCCTCCTGCCTTCAATCTTTCCCAGCATCAGGGTCTTTTCGAAAGAGTCAGTTCTTTGCATCAGGTGGCCAAAGTATTGGAGTTTCAGCTTTAGCATCAGTCCTTCCAATGAATATTCAGGACTGATTTCCTTTAGGATGGACTGGTTGGATCTCCTTGCAGTCCAAGGGACTCTCAAGAGTCTTCTCCAACACCACAGTTCAAAAGCATCAATTCTTCGGCACTCAGATTTCTTTATAGTCCAACTCTCACATCCATACATGACTATTGGGAAAACCATGCTGCTGCTGCTGCTGCTAAGTCGCTTTAGTTGTGTCCAACTCTGTGTGACCACCAGGCAGACCACCAGGCTCCGCTGTCCCTGGGATTCTCCACACTGGAGTAGGTTGCCATTTCCTTCTCCAATGCAAGAAAGTGAAAAGTGAAAGTGAAGTCGTTCAGTTGTGTCCGACTCTTAGTGACCCCATGGACTGCAGCCCACCAGGCTCCTCCATCCACGGGATTTTCCAGGCAAGAGTACTGGAGTGGGGTGCCATCACCTTCTCCAAAGTGATGGGACTGGATGCCATTATCTTAGTTTTCTGAATGTTGAATTTTCTGCCAACTTTTCCACTCTCCTCTTTCACCTTGATCAAGAGGCTCTTTAGTTCTTTGCTTTCTGCCATAAGGGTGGTGTCAGCTGCATATCTGAAGTTATTGATATTTCTCAATATCAGTATCGATCTTGATTGGCTTGTGGCTGCCATATTGGGCCATGCGGCTTCAGATGATTTAGTTGGCTGGAGTTGTTTAGGAGTCTATAGTGCAATGGGGCTATTAATAATGTAAAATAAGAAAGGTATAGTATTTGGAACAAGAAAGTTGACAGCTTTGTTCTACTTCACTTCATTTAGACTTACCTAAGAGCATTTCATTCAGGATTAAAAGGGATATAGACAGGCTGGAGGGGGAATGCCTATATGTGGGTATAAGAAGTAGGTGGTGGGTGGTGGGGCATGGTTGTTACTTCCTGGTAAATGGAGAGCTGGCTGGTGGGATGAGACTTACCCAAGAACATAGGCTTAGGGCCAGCATGGAAACAGAGTTAAGAACTTTCCAGTGGTCACACAGGGGGTCCTGTGAATTAGCGGACTCCTAACTCCTGGAGGGCAACCACCTTCTGAGGGAGATACCACAGAGGATTCCAGGAATGAATGGCATTTTGGCTTGGATCAACCTCACAGTCCTTTTCAAGTTTGATTTTACAAATTCCTTTCCCCGCTCCCCGCCCCTCACCTCACCTCCCAGGTCCCTTCCACTTTGGGGACTATTCAAGATTCTTTTTGGCAGGACTGGGGGCAGGGGTGGGGGTGGGGCAAGAAAATAACATTTATGAGTTAGAAGGGACTTTGGAGACTGTCTGGATGAGACACCCAACCATAAGAAGGGTTGGGTGTCTGTCTACTCAATGTCATATGGCTGTCAGACTCAGGTGTCTGGAAGCTGGCACTTCTCCATTATAGTCTCTCCGGGTGAACATAAGCCTTGTTAAAAAGGAGACTTTTTTAAGGAGAAGATACAGGGAGCAGGGCTGTCCTTTTTTTTCTCACTTGGAATGAAAGGAGCTACTCCTGTTTGCCTACCAGGACTCCTGAAAGGTCGACGCTGATTTCCTTCAGCGGAAACCAGTGCATGGCCGCCACCTACAGGACTTGTGGGAAATCGACGCTTGGCTTTCGGGAAGGACAAAGGTCCCAGATACTCATCTCAGGTCACCTGAAAATTATTGTCAATGGCTACCCACTCCAGTATTCTTACCTGGAGAATCCCATGGAGAGAGGAGGCTGGCGGGCTACTGTCCATGGGGTCGCAAAGAGTCAGACATGACTGAGCGGCTAAGCATACATTCAAAAAAGACCGCTAACCAGCAGTTTTCCAGAGGGGCAAGGTATACCTGGGAGTAGAGAAGAGGTCATGTGCCTCTTGGATATGTCGTCAGGACCATCTTAAAAATCCCTCCCTTCTTCCTCAAAGGCCCACAGTTTGCAGAGGCTTTTCTCCTTTGGCTTTTAAATACTTTTTCTTTCAAAACATCATCTTCTGGTAAAATACAATTACTAAGAGTGTTACACAAGAGAGGCAGGATGGAGAAGTGGGAACAACAACACAGGCTTTTCACTCGGACAGAACTCAGGTTGAGATCCTGACCACGAGGACATTTAATGGGTGACTACGTGCTTGGTTTCTTCATCTGAGAATAATAATGTGGTTGTCATGAGGATTAAAGACGTAGAAGGTCTAGTAGCAAGTTCTCCAAGGCTAACTGATGAATTTTTTTTAAAGAATTTTTTTTTTAATGTGGCTACTGCTGCTGCTAAGTCGTTTCAGTCGTGTCCTACTCTGTGCAACCCCATAGACGGCAGCCCATCAGGTTCCCCTGTCCCTGGGATTCTCCAGACAAGAACACTGGAGTGGGTTGCCATTTCCTCCTCCAATGCATGCATGCTAAGTCGCTTCAGTCATGTCTGACTCTGTGCGACCCCATGGACAGCAGCCCACCAGACTCCTCTGTCGATGGAATTCTCTAGGCAAGAATACTGGAGTGGGTTGCCATTTCCTTCTTTGTTTTTAATGTGGACCATTGTTTTTTCAAATCTTTGTTGAATTTGTCACAACATCACTTCTGTTTTCATGTTTTGTTTTTTTTTGGTGGAGAAGCATGTGAGATCTTAGCTCAATCCCAGACCAGGGATTGAACCCGCAACCCCTGCATTATCCGCCCACAAACTTTCCTTTTCAACTGTCGCTTACTGGTGCCTTTCTGATGGTGTTGGCCCTATTCTGACTTGCAGAATACTATGATTTGTGTCTTTGTCTCATCTCCACTTTTAGACTATATACTCATTGTGGATTGGGACTGGATTGACATGTTTCAAGTCTCCACAGCATGTGACATCCTGGTTACCCATAGAAGGCACTTAAAATGAGTTTTAAAAGTGGAAGTTCAAAGTACAGAAAGACACTGATAGGAATATCAGGGGAAATTATTGGTAATACAATAGATCTGATTGCTGGAACTATTTTTCCTATTTTCAGTAACTGTTCTAAGGGTTGTTGAAGTCCCAAGGATTTCTAGGGGTGATTCCACTCCACTTACCCCTGTTATATATAAACACATTCTCCAATCCCTCCCGGCTTCCACCCATGTTGTTACCCCAAGTGCCTTCTACACAGAAATTCTGGAGCTGGGTGGGCAACCAGTCTGTGTTTGGGGTTTCCTTAAGAGGCAGAGCGCTTTCAGTTCAGTTCAGTCGCTCTGTCGTGTCCGACTCTTTGCGACCCCATGGACTGCAGCACGCCAGGCTTCCCTGTCCATCACCAACTCCCGGAGTTCACTCAGACTCACGTCCATCGAGTCAGTGATGCCATCCAGCCATCTCATCCTCTGTGGTCCCCTTCTCCTCCTGCCTTCAATCTTTCCCAGCATCAGGATCTTTTCTGATGAGTCAGTTCTTTGCAGAGTGCTTTGCTGTTCTTTTTTCCTATACCCGAGCGCCCTCTGCTGGAAATACTCAGAAGTGATTTTTCGAAACTGCTGGAATCGACACTTTCTCATTTGCTGGAAAGATGACCGTCCCCCTGACACCCCCCCTCCCAGCCCCCCACCCCGGTTCATCTGGGTGAAAGATGAGTATTTCCACTTCTGTTTTGTTTTCCCTCATCCCTGCTCTCTTCCAGGACGAACTCTTTCCTGGAAGGGAGCACTTCCGGTAGGGGAGTGGCCCTGTGGTCCATCCTGCTCTCTTCTGTCCTGTCTCAAGCCTAGCTCAGGGGTCCTTACAGGGTGAAATGACAAAGGGCAGACCCTCCGCCCTTCGGAAGGGCACCTAGAAGCTCTGAAGTTACTGAACCCAGAATCAATGCTGTGAATTCTAATTCACGTTAGAAGGCTCCGAGTGTTCCAGCAACCCCCAGGAGGCCGGGAAAGCATGGTGGGACAGGACAGTGTGGTGGAGTGAGATGTGAGTCAGCCCACAGCCAAACTGGGCTAAGGCACGTTGGGGTGTCAGACCCCTTGTTAGCGAGTCTCGGATCCATCCCCGGCCCCACCCGCCACGCCCCAGCTCTGCAGTGACTGTGAGAGTTAAACTGGAGGCCCATTGGGCTTGCCTCTTTTGAACAGTTGAAAATACAAAGATCAGATCTGCAGATGGGAAGAGGGGGGGCGTCTATTGTTCATGGTTTGTATCTAAAAATAAACTGGAAACTGAGGGAGAAAACCATTCCTGGGGCCGAAAGGAAAGATAAATTTCTACCGTCTTGTAGAGGACATTGGATTATATAGTGACCAGTATTCTCACCAGCACTCTTCCAACAAATAGGAGTGCCTTTCTGGGGCTTCTAGAGTGGCTCAGCCGTAAAGAATCCACTCCAATGCAGGAGAGACTGGTTCAATCCTTGGGTACAGGAAATCTCCTGGAGGAGAGCGTGGCAACCTACTCCAATTCTTGCCTGGAGAATGCCACGGACAGAGCAGCCTGTGGGCTACAGTCCATGGGGTGGCAAAGAGTCAGACACCACTGAGACATCGGAGCATAACTGGTTATTTCTGTTAACATTGCCTCACTGTAGACAGAGGGCTCACTACCAAAGCACAATTCATCAGAGAATTTGAGGATGGTTTAGGGCTGTGTTTGGTATGTAAGGAGTAGTTGGTGCAAAACACACACTAGGAAGAAGAATATTCTGGCACAGTGGCAAGTCACTGTTGTTGGCCCGAGTACATTTTCTTCCACAGAACACTTTCCAAGCTGGTTGTGGATGCTATTTTCAGCTGTGGATTCTTCTGTTTTAGTTGTTAAATGATCATTAGTATTTTCTAATACTCAGCAAAAATCCCACCTCACCACAATTAATGAGCACAGAATCTTTCTGACCTTGAGCAGAACATTGGATTATTTAAATTAAAATATAAAAGGCGGAGAGCATTTGTGATCTGCAGTGCATCACAGAAGACTCATTAGCCAGTGATTGAATAACTCCCAGCTATTGTGTGCCATCACTTCTCCATCAGTTTTCATCATGTGATCAATTATACATTGTACAGTGGTGGGTAAAACACATGGAGCTTCATACTGATTTAGTCCAGACAAGATCATTTGTCCGGTTTCCTCTTTTCAAAAATTATCAGTGACAATTCTTTCCTCTTTGAAAGTGGTAGAAAAATAGATGATCACTAATTTTGCCTTCATTTATATATTTGTTTTAATGAAGCTTCTAACTGCCAGAATTAGGCTGGGTTTTAAGTGGACTGCCCTGCATCTGCTGAGGTTTGTACAGCAGTGTTATTCAGATGAACCATGTCAGGATATAGGTATCGAAGGATATGCAAGACATGTTCATCAGAGGTTTTTCTGGTGAACACAAATCAGGCATTCTCAAAGAGGGAGGCTTGGAAGGATGGTGGGGACAATGTCACTCCAAGCAGCTGACAACTGGGATTTCCCTGGTGGTGCAGTGGTTAGGACTCAGCACTTTCACTGCCTGGCCTGGGTTCAATCCCTGGTTGGGAAACTAAGATCTGGCAAGCCATATGATTTGGCCAAAAACAAAAATGAAAACCAAGGGATGATAACCAATTCTTGCTGAGATGGGGGGGTGCCTGGGGACAAAAATATCTACACTACTTCAGCAGATAGTACATTGGTGTGTGGCCCTCCAAAGGGACCCAGTACATAATAATAGCACACCTGTAGCATTAAAATTTCATGGTGGGGGCATGATTAGGCAAAAGTGTCTATTGGTGTAGAAAGGTGTGTTTATACGCTGGTGCAGCTCTCCTGGTGACATCATCATGTGACAATGAGGAGGATGACAGATTTTTTTTTTTAACTCTTAAGGTTACTAATTCTTTAAAAATAATTATTTATTTGCCTGTGCCGGGTCTTATTTGTGGCATGTACGATCTTCAGTTTCAGCTTGTGGGACCTGGTTCCCTGACCAGGGATCGAACCCTGGGCCCCCTGCATTAGGAGCATGGAGTCTTAGCCACTGGACTATCAGGGAAGTCCCACATAGGCTACTCTGTATTGATTTAATTTAACTTCATTGTGATAAGAATACTTAATAGTTGGTCTACTCTCTTCCGAAAATTTTAAATGCATGATACAGCAGTGTTGAGTACAGATACATTGTTGTACAGCAGAGCTCCACAGCTTCCTTGTTTCACTCAACTGAAACTGTCTGCCTGTTGGTTAGTAACTTCCTTTTCCCCCCTCTCCCTAGCAATCACCATTCAACTCTTTGATTCTATGGATTTGACTACTTTAGAAACCTCATATAAGCACAGTCATGCAGTATTTTATATTTTTCCATGACTGGCTTATGTCATTGATCATTACGTTTTCAAGCTTCATTCATGGTGTAGCATGAGATAGGATTTCCTTCTTCTTTAAGGGTGAATAATCTGGTATATGTATGTTTCGATCCCTGGGTTGAAAAGATCCCCTGGAGAAGGAAATGGCAACCCACTCCAGTAGTCTTGCCTGGAAAATTCCAAGGCCAGAGGAGCCTGGTGGGTTATAGTCCATCGGGTCTCAAAGAGTTGGACATGACTGCATGTATATAGCATAGTTGTCTTTTAAAATTTTTATTCTATGTTGGAGTATAATTGATCAACAATGTTGTGTTAGTTTCAAGCATACAGCAAAATGATTCAGTTTTACATATACATGTGTCTATTTTTTTTCAAAATCTTTTCCCATTTAGTTTATTGCAGAATATTGCGCCACATTCCCGTGCTATACAGTAGGCCCTTGTTGGTTATCTGTTTTAAACATTGCATTGTGTGCATGCCAGTCCCAAACTCCCAGTCTGTCTCTCCCTTCCGACCTCTACCCCTGGTAACTATAAGTTGGTTCTTTACGTCTGTGAGTCTGTTTCTGTTTTGTCAATAACTTAATTTGTATCTTCTTTTTTTAAGATTCTGCATATGAGCAATATCATATGATACTGTCTTTCTCTGACTTCACTTAGTACAATAATTTCCAGGTCCGCCCATGTTGCTGCAGATAGCATTATTTCCTTCTTTTTAATGGCTGAGTAATTTTCCATCATTTATATGTACAACACTTTCTTTATCCATTCATTGTTGATGAACATTTAATTTGCTTCTGTGTCTTGGCTATTGTAAATAGTGCTGCAATGAACACTGGGTGTAGCGTAGTTTCTCCATCCGTTCTTCCATCAATGGACAGTTAGATTGTTTCCACATCTTGGTCATTCATTGTCCATAGTATTGCAGTGAACACGGGAGGGCTAATATCCCTCCAAGATCCTGATTTCAGTTTTTCTTTTTATATAAATACTCAGAGGTGGGATTGCTGGATCATATGGTAATTCTATTTTGATTTTTTGAGACTCCTCCACACAGTTTTCTATAATGGCTGCACCCTTTTGCCCAACAGTGCAAAAGGGTTCCAACTTCTCCACGTGGTGAACATGTGAACACTTGTCTTTTATGACCAGCCTTTTACTGAGGATATAGCATGTGCTGGGCACTGTGCTATTCACTGTATAAGCATGATGTCATTTAATCTTCAAAAGACCAAGGGAGGCTTGGAGAGGTTAAACAAGTGGACGAGAGCAGGTGGTAATATTTAGTTAGTGTTTAACACTCTGGCTGAGGCAGGAAGCAGGCCTCAGAGCGTAGTATTTACCAGTCATTTGACCCCTGTTAAGCCTTATTGCCTCAATTATAAATTAGAAATATTGAGACCTCCCTGATGGTCCAGTGATTAAGACTCCGCTTCCACTGCAGGGGACACAGGTTCAATCCCTGGTCAGGGAAGGATCTTAAATGCCATGCAGCATGGCCAAAAAAATTAGAAATATAAATAGTATCTCTCTAAATGGTTATTGTGAAAATTATATGAGAAAACATCTCTAAATTATTAAGTGTATATAAAGTACATGTTGATTATTGCTATACTACTAATAATTTTTATTATTAAGGTATTTGCTCTTGGCCACTTCCCTTTTTATTTCAGCTGGAATTCTAATATTTGGTTTCAGTATGTGTGCTTTTTTGGCTCAAGTCCATTTCTTGCATTTAGTTTCTCCCCTTGAATCGCATACACATTAATAAATATGGCTCTAGCAATAATAAACTGACAGTTTTAGGAAATAGCCAAGGACAGAAAAATACTGTTTTATAGATGCTATTTTATCTTTCAAATATAGATTTGGCATTTGAAATATATATTCAACAAAAGGCAAAGCACTAACAAACATTTTTGGACATATATGACAGAGGATTAAGGTAATTAATAGCCAAAGAGCTTTTATAAATCATTAAGAGACAGCAAATATTCCAGTAGAAAGATGGGCAAAGAGCATAAGGCAATTCATGCCAAAAAGAAATGCAAATGGCTAATAAAAATGAAAAAGTATTCACTCTGTAGTGTTATAACCATGAAGGATCATTTTGGTTCAGAAAATTGGCAAAATTTAAAATAATTAAAATATTTGTTGCTGGTGAGGATATGAAAATTGAGCAATCATACATTACTTCTGGTGGCAGAAAATGATAAAACTCATTAATGAGAAGAATAGCGAACTTCCTGCTGGTACAGTGGATAAGAATCTGCCTGCTAATGCGGGGGACACCGGTTAGATCCCTGGGCTAGGAAGATCCCACACGCCGAGGAACAGCTGAGCCGGGGTGCCACAACTACTGAGCCAGCTCTCAGGAGCGCAGGAGCTGCAGCAACTGAAGCCACGTGCCTAGAGCCTGTGCTCTGCAACAGGAGACGCCACGACAGTGAGACGCCTGCGCCCCACAAGGAGAGTAGCCCCTGCTGATGCAACTAGCAACGAAGACCCAGCACAGCCATAAACAAGTATAAATAAGTATTAAACAAATAGTTGTTTCTGGAGAAAAGTTTGTATGTATCAGAATCTTTTAAAAATATACAAGCCTTCTGACCTAAGACTTCGACTTCTAGGAAAATCTTAGATGAATTGAAAGCTGTGTTTGTATAGGAATGTTTATGCAGCTGTGTTTCTAATAAAAAATTTGAAACAAGCTAAATGTGCAGTAATAGCTGTTACAGTTATTATTATCAAAGACCAGAATTGTTCCATGAGATGGAGTTTTTTTTTTTTCAAGTGATACTGTTGAAGCCAAAAAATCAGACCTGTGCTATATTTAAGAAGAAAAATGTGCATATAGCCTTAGGAAAATACTGGAAGCACATGGTTCAAAATTTGGAAGCAGTTGTTTTAACATAGAGAATTGCAGGTTTTTTGATTTTTCTGCAAAGAGCACGTGTTACGTTTTAGTTGTTATTGCCGCATTACAGACCATGGTAAACTTTTGGCATAAAGCAAGAGTAGTTTTACTATGTTTGTGTCAAGAATCCAGAAAGGTCAGGTGGGCTTTGCTTCAACACATTTCACACCACACCTGGGGATGACTGAACAGCTAGGGGCTGGAACCACCTGAAGTCTCCTTCGCTCACATGTCTAACCCCTGGGATGCTCTGATGACCGACCTGTCTCCCCAGAGTGCCTTCGGGTGGCCTCTCTGTGTGGCTGGCCTCTCCCTTCCAGCCTGGCGGCCTCAGTGTAGCAGAGGGCCCCAAGTGTGCATGGTAGAGTGAGCAAGGCAGATGCTGCCTTTTCTGATTTGGCTTTGGAAGTAGTGTGGTCTCACTCTGTTACTTCTACTGAGTCAAGAGTCACCGGCCGTCCGTATTCAAGGGAGAAGGGACACAGACTCCATCTCTGGGTCACATTGGAAAAAAGCGAGGTGGGAGATACTGTTGCAATCATCTTTGGAAAATGCACACATCTTAATTTTGCAGTAAAGGAAAAAGCTCCATAAATATTATTGCATTAATTTTTTTTTTTTGAAAAAAGCTTATTATAGGACTTCACTGGTGATCTATTGGTTAAGAATCTGCCTGTCAATGCAAGGGACACTGGTTTGATCCCTGGTTGGGGAACTAAGATCCCACGTGCTGAGGAGCAGCTAAGCCCATGCACCACAACTACTGAACCCACAGCAGCAGTTACGGAAGCCCACGCGCCTAGAGCCTGTGCTTCGAAACGAGAAGCCGTGGCAATGAGAAGCCTGAGCACTGCAATGAAGAGTAGCCCCAGCTTGCTGAAGTAGAGAAAGCCTGCATGCAACGATGAAGACCCAGCGCAGACAAAAATTTAAAAAAACCTTTTATAAAGCTTATTATAAAATACCTATGAGTCTAATTAGCTGAGATCTGAAGTAGAAAACCATTTGGCATAATTGAGACCAATCTTGCTAAACATCTGTGTATTGTTCCGCATGTCCTAGTTGAGTTTCCTGTCCTTGATGTGTTCCTGTGTGTGGACACAAGGGTAGAAGTGGGGATGAGTAGGTGTAGGGTTGTCAGGTACAATACAGGGGGGACTTCCCTGGTGGCTCAAATGATAAAGAATCTCCCTGCAATGCAGGAGGCCCAGGTTCGAGTCCCTGGGTTGGGAAGATCCCCTGGAGAAAGGAATGTCTACCCACTCCAGTATTCTTGCCTGGAGAATCCCATGGACAGAGGGGCCTGGCAGCCTCAATAAAGGGCATCCAGTTAAATTTAAATTTTAGATAAATACCAAATAAATGTTTAGCATAAGTCTGTCCCAAATTTTGCACTGGCCATACTTGTACTATACAATTATTCATTGTTTGAAATTTAGATCTAATTGTATGTCTTACATTATTGTTTTGTTAAACCTGGCAGCCTGATTGGGGGGACCTGGGGAGAGGAGCCTGATGGACTGTTGTTCCCTTCCAACTCCCCTCGGTCAGTCAGGGAAGGGAGGAGGTTTTGGCAGTGGTGTGGGATTCTATTTTCAGCGTGGGCATCAACACTCTCAGAATAGAAGAGGGTGAGAGATGGGGTGAGGGAAAGAATGTTTTCCAACATGTGAGGGGAATTAGCCCGCAGAGACTGGAAACCTGGACTTGATTCCTGGACTTGTTGAAAACTCACTATGACCTTGGGTAAGTCACTAAATCCTTCTATGGCCAAGTCTCTTGGTGAATCATGCTAGCTTGATATAGGGTTGTGGAGAGGATGAATGTGAAATGAGTAAAATTATTTCGAGAACTTTAGAAAAGCTTCGGAGAAGGCAATGGCACCCCACTTCAATACTCTTGCCTGGAAAATCCCATGGACTGAGGAGCCTGGAAGGCTGCAGTCCATGGGGTCGCTGAGGATCGGACACGACTGAGCAACTTCACTTTCACTTTTCACTTTCATGCATTGGAGAAGGAAATGGCAACCCACCCCAGTGTTCTTGCCTGGAGAATCCCAGGGACGGGGAAGCCTGGTGGGCTGCTGTCTATGGGGTCGCACAGAGTCGGACACGACTGAAGCGACTTAGCAGCAGCAGCAGCAGCAGCAGCAGAAAAGCTTGGTGCTGGTTCGCTTTCACTCTGAACCTGGGAACACCTGGGGACTCGTCTCCGCAAGCTCTCTCACGTAATCACTGTTTTTAAACAAAACATCACACCAAAATGTTGTTGTTGCTTTTTTAAATCTATCATCCTCAGTCCCACTAGAAGCTACATGAACTCGGACAATAGCAGAAGGTCTTGTTAATTAAAGAGTTGAATGTGTTATTAAGTTCTTTTTCTTCCTCTTCCTTTACAGGCTGTGATGCTCTCTTCTGGGGCATTCACACAAGTTAGAAGCTAAAGTGCTCTAAAAAGCAATATTGCTGTGACGAACTATATTGGAAAAGAATATGAAAAAGAAAGCATAACGAAATTACTTTGCTGTACAGCAGAAATTAATACAACATTGTAACTCAACTTTACTTCAATAAAATAAATTTAAAAAACACAAACATTAAAAATGACAATCTACCAGTTATAAAACAGATCAGTCATAGGGGTGTAATTACAGCACAAAGAACATAGTCAGTAATATTATAATAACTTTGTATGGTGTATGTTGTTGCTCAGTCGTGTCCGACTCTTTGCGACCCCATGGACTGCAGCACGCCAGGCTTCCCTGTCCTTCGCTGTCTTCCAGAGTTTGCTCAAACTCATGTTCATTGAGTCAGTGATGCCATCCAACCATGTCGTCCTGTCATCCCCTTCTCCTCCTGCCCTCGGTCTTTCTCAGCACCAAGGGCTTTTCCAGTGAGTTGGCTTTATAAAAATAACGAGTTACTATGTTGTAATGAAAGTAACTTAATATTGTAAGTCAACCAAATGTCAATACAAAAGAAAAGCTTAAAAAAAGAAGTTATATTCTTCTCTGTTGAACTGTGTTTCCAGTAGCTAAAATGGAAACTAGTGAATATATATATGCCTGTTCCCACAAAGAGATCTGGCAATGGCAAAGGTTTTTTCTTCTTATTTTCTTGTTGTTATTTGTCAGTTGCTAGGTAGGAAAGGATCCTGTATAGCTGCAACCTGGCAAAGTTTTACAAAGCAAGAAAAAGGCAGACAGGCTGCTCTCCTAATAAGAGGAAGTATTTTTACGTTGCTGTCAAAAAGACGAATACAATAATTGTATTGTTGGTGAGGTAATTAGGGCAAAACTTTTATTAATTAGGAGCCCATTTTCTGAAATCTTCAAAATCACCCCATCTGCAATTCTATCTTTTAGCACTCGGAGCATTGTTTAGTGAGCACTCTAATATTTGCTGAGTGTTAATAAAACAAGGCACTCTAAAAAACACACATTACATTTATTAAAAATAAATTCAAACAGTTTTAAGGATACCCTGAGGCAGGTATACATGCAGCTCAGTTTCTTATTTCAGATGCAGTCTTTTACTTATTTATTTTTAAACTTTCTGTTTTGTATTGGAGCATAGTTGATTAACAATGTTGCGATAGTTTCAGGTGAGCAGCAGAGTGGTTCAGTGATACATACACATGCGTTCATTCTTTTTCACATTCTTTTCCTGTTTAGGTTGTTACAAGATCTTGAGCATAGATCCCTTTGCTTTACAGTAGGTCTTTGTTGGTTATGCACTTCATTTTTTAAGAGTTTTTGTTAGGATATAGCTGATTAACAATGTTGTGATAGTTTCAGATGAACAGCAAAGGATCTGAGCCTTACATATACAAGTTTCCATTCTCCCCCAAACTCACCTCCCATCCAGGCTGCCACATAACATTGAGCAGAGTTTCATGTGCTATCCAGTAGGGCCTTATTGGTTATCCATTTTATATATAGCAATGTGTACATGTCCATCCCAAACTCCCTAACTATCCCTTCCCCCTCCCTTCCCCCTCAGGTAACCATAAATTCCAAGTCTGTGAATCTGTTTCTGTTTTATAAGTAAGTTTATTAGTGCTCTATTTTAGATTCCACTTACAAGCAATATTCTGTTTTTCTCTCTCTGTCTGACTTACTTCACACAGTATGACAACCTATATGTCCATCTGTGTTGCTGCAAATGGCATTATTTCATTCTTTCCAGTGGCTGAGTGACTGCATATGTGTACTGTATCTTCCTTATCCATTCCTCTCTTGATGGCCATTCAGGCTGATAGAGAGTCTTGGCTATTGTAAACGGTGCTGCAGTGAACATTTGGGTGCACGTATCTTTTCACACCATGTTTTTCTCCAGATATATGTCCAGGAGTGTAGTCTTTTAGAAGCCCATATATATGTCTAGGACTGTGGCTGAGGTCTGGCAATATCCTTAGCTGTAGAAGAAAGTTGAATACATGTATGTTTTTTTTTTACCAATATTTTTTAAAATTTATTTTAATTGGAGGCTAATTACTTTACAATATTGTGGTGGTTTTTGCCATACATTCACATGAATCAGCCATGGGTGTACGTGTGTTCCCCATCCTGACCCTCCCTCCCACCTCCCCTCCCATCCCATCCCTCGGGGTCTTCCCAGTGCACCAGCCCTGAACACCCTGTCTCATGCATTGAACCTGGACTGGTGATCTATTTCGCATATGATATATGTTATTAATGTAAAAACATTATATGATACCTAGATGGAAATGTTTATGTTAAACATAAATTATTTGTCACAATTAAAGAAATAAACATTAAAAAAATTAGGAATTTAGGATGTATGCTCATTTCACTAGAAATTTAACTTAAACAATTGCATTCACAAAATAATCTTCATAATCATAGCTTTACCATATCTAGAGAACATCACTAAAAGTGTTCTGGGAAATCCACTAAAGTCATTTCCCTTTGAAATTGTTTATTGGTTATTTGTGGGCTATTTTATGATGAGTGAGATTCCACTTAGATTTCGCTGATCTTGCTTGAATGTTAGATCCTTAGGGAGGTGAGATCGTGTTCATTTTGTTCTCTGGGTCCTGTCACATAATTGACTCTTAGTAAATACTTGATGAGCAAATGAATGAATTGATGAATAGTAGTTTTTCTTCTTTTCTTTTTTTTGGAGATGGATAGTTTTTAAACTTGGGTCTTATAACTGTGGCTCAGAGAGGTTAAATAAATTCCTTGCGGTCACACAGCAAAGATGGTACAGGGATTCCAACTCCAGGACCCCAAGGCCATCGTAAGTATTATGTTCAATTGCCTATTATGGTTAATTGTTATGTTTAATTGCCTTTTAAAATGATATATACATATACACATACACATGTGTGTATATATGTGTATATAAAATGGAGGTATGTATTTAATACAAAATACTAAATGTCTTAGAATTCAGAGCTATCATCTTATGAGACTTGGGTAATTAGAGGAAGTTTGGGGAAGGGACTGGGATTTGAAATGGGCCTTGAAGGATGGGAAGCGTTTTAATAAAACGCTCCAATATAATGGAAATGGAGCATCTCTTTAGGGGAACAGGATAAGCAAGGTGAAGAGGTGCGAAGAGCTCCTGCAGGAGAGGAGTGCGGAGTGAGTGAACCTGGAAGATCAGGTGGGGGAATTGTCTTATAACCCAAGGTCTTGTGTTTTATTTCCATCGTGTATACCAGTATGTCATGCATGTCAGTAAAGAGGAGTCTAAACAGACTTAACAGCAGTGAATTATGGATAATTATAGTATGCTAATCTCTTGAAAGTGTTCTGGAGAATTAAAATTCTTTTCTCCGAGAGCTTTTATCTTGGGCCTGAACCATTTCAAGTGCTTTCCACTGCTCTTTCAAAAATGTAATTCCTTCCCATCTCCTTGCTGTCTGTTCCACTATCGAGGGGCCCACAGATGATGTGGAGGGGATGCAGGCAGTCCTGGCAGTCTTGGCTCTGCAGCCCATCTTGGGGGACCTGTCTGGGTCTCCTTTGCTTTCCCAGGACACAGCATGGAGATCTAGGCTCCATGTGAGCTTGGTCATGGCCAGCAGGCTGGCCTCGGCAGAAAACATTTCCTGTAAAAGGTAAAGCTAATATTCTTAATGGCCACATTGGAAGGGTTGTTAGCTACTTCCCACAGTGTCTGCCTATCCAGATGAATTCTGATTATTGATAACAGTACATGCCTGGGATTAGAATGATGTCTTCAGGGGTTGGTGGAGAGGACAAACCGAGAGCTGTCTTTTAAATCTAATTGTGTACCACTTCTACCCGAAAACAGTTTAAAAACTTTTCATTTCCTAAATGTGGATTATTATCATTTTGTCCTCGCTGCTCCAAGGGCTTTGTAAAATCCTGGTGGATTTGAGACACTTGACAAAAGAAGAGTTTAATTCTACATATTTATCTTTGCTCTTAAAATTTTTTTTCATGACTCCTCTCTTTTAAAAAATTTTATTTTATTTTATTTATTTATGGCTGTGCTGGGTCTTTGTTGCTCTTCATGGATCTTCTCCAGTTTCCACAAACAGGGCCTTCTCACTGCAGTGGTTTCTCTTGTTGTGAAGCACGGGCTTCAGTAGCTGTGGTGCACAGGCTTAGCTGCTCCGAGGCATGTGGAATCTTCCCAGACCACAGATCAAATCCTTGGCCCTTTCATGGCCGGTGGTCTCTTTACCACTGAGCCACCAGAGAAGCCTCTCATCACTCCCCGTTTTGTTTTTTTTTTTTAAACTGAGTTTTCATTCTTTTTTATCCTGTATTATCAGGAGTGGGGTTGTGTTTTAGTTTTTTTTCTAAAAATATCAATTCAGCCATTAAATCTGGAGCTAATTAATCAGTATTAGCATGTAAGACATTTATATTGATGGATTTTTCCTTTAAAATAATTTTTTTGGAGTCTGTACCTGATGATGGTACAGATAGTAAAAAAGCCTGAGAGGGACTTCCCTCGTGGTCCAGTGGTTAAGACTCTGCCTTCCAGTGCCGAGGGCAGGCGTTTGAACCCTGATCAGGAACTAAGATCCCTCATGCTGAGGGGTGCAGCCAAAAAAAAAAAAAAAAAGCCTGAGAATTCATATTTAAAAAGGAAGCTTTTCTCTTATTTCCTTAGCTGTTCATTTCTTGTTCACAGAAGCCCTGAAAATGATACACTGTTCCTTGGATATCATTTCAGAGGGTTTTACAGCCCATTTAAGGGTATGTGTGTGTGTGTGTGTGTTTATCCTCTTAAATATTACACACACACTCAAAGGATGGCTTGCACGTGCACCTTGCATGTGGGACCTTAGTACCACGACCGGGGATTTGAACCTGAGCCCCCTTCATTGGAAGCTTGGAGTCTCGGACCATTAGGGAAGTCCTGTACCGTGCATTTTGAATTACACTTATTATTATATTATAGACAGAACTGCCTAATTTGTTAAACGATCTACACAGTATTCCATTTCCGAAGCAATTCTTTAGCCAGACATTTTGGTGTTTCAGTGAAAATTCTTATATAAACAGTATTTGTTACAGGTGTGAGCATAACTATTGGATCAATTTCTAAACCTGCAATTTTGAGACCAAACAACATGCATTAAACGTTTTGATAAATATTTCCATATAATGCCTCCAAAGAAGTCATATAAATTTATATTTTCACCAACAAGATGGTAAATTGCTAGTTTGCTCGTTTCACACCAACATGGGGTGTCATCAGATTTTTGGTATTTGCTAATATGAAAATCATAATGGTATCTCATTGTAGTTATAATTATTTTTCTTACAAGTTAAATTGAACATGTGTTTTTATGTGCAAAAGGTCTTTGTATTTCTTTGGTATAAACTGTTTATTTACTCTTTTACCTATTTTTGGTGACTGATATTTTTCTTACTGATTTTAGGCATTCATTGTACATTAATGAATTACTCGTTTATTGTCTGTGATATTTATTGCAAATTTTTTTTCATATTTTATTCTTCCTTTTGATTTCATTGATTTTTTTTTTCACAGCTTTTGGATGCTGTATCTTACTAAAGCTTCCCCAATTCTGAGATTATTTTAAAAAATCTTCCTTGTTTTCTTCTCATACTTTTGTGTGTATATGTGTGTGTGTGTTTACATTGAAATCTTTGATTCATTTAGAATTTAGTTTGGTATATAAATAAAGTAGGGATCACTTAACTTTATTTTTTTTTTTTCAGATGGCTACTCATTTAACACCATATTATTTGTTGGTTAATCTTTCTTTTCCTTGCTTATTTGAAAGTCAATCTTTATAGTATACTAAATTCCTGAATGAATTTGCGTTTATTTCTAGACTGTTCTGTTCCATTGATGATCTCAAGGAAATGTGATGACTTTTAAGGAATTTTTGTAAAATGATTCATAATTTAATTTATGTACAGTGTTTCTTATCAGGGTTTTAAGAGATTTGATTTCTGATTTGTTAAAATTCCTCAAAGACTTTTAGATTTGTCAATGTTTTAAGTCCAACCTTCAGTCCAAAAAAGCCTCCATTCTGTGCTGGTGAAAAATTGTGGTTTCCCGTGCAGACATTATGCCTGAAAACAAAACATTTCACATTTGTTTTATTAACGCTCTTCCTTGTTTACTATTTTGTCATTTAAAATTGAAATATATTGATGAAAATTACAATTGTCAGCATTATTATGCCTCGTTACCTTGTCATGAAAGATGAAACTTTCAAGTCTTCATTTACATTTTCCTCAGAGTTAAAATTTTTTAAATTGTGGTAAAATAGACATAACATAATGGAGAAGGAAATGGCACCCCACTCCAGTACTCTTGCCTGGAAAATCCCATGGATGGAGGAGCCTGGAGGGCTGCAGTCCAGGGGGTCGCTGAGGGTCGGACACGACTGAGCGACTTCACTTTCACTTTTCACTTTCATGCACTGGAGAAGGAAATGGCAACCCACTCATGTTCTTGCCTAGAGAATCCCAGGGACAGGGGAGGCTGGTGGGCTGCCGTCTATGGGGTCGCACAGAGTCGGACACGACTGAAGTGACTTAGCAGCAGCAGCAGACATAACATAAAATTGACCAGGTTAACCATTTCTAAATGTATTTAGTTCAGTGGCACTAAGTACCTTCACATAATTAGGCAACCATCACCACTGACTATTTACTTTTTAAAATAAATGTATGGCTTGTCTTTTAAAAGACAGAAATCACCTGAGAATGGTATGTGGAATCCTTGGGAAACAAAAGCCAGTCAGTAATTTGAAGCTGATGTGCACAGCGTCTTTCTGGAACACAGACGCGTTCTATAAAAGGAATGTATTTCTTGGCTCTAAATGCCGATACAGTAAAACTGGCCATTTAGAAATTGATCTGAAACTCAGTTCTTAAACTGTCAGATTCAGCCTGAGCTCAGCGTCAAACTTTGGCCTCTCCCCGTCGTGACTGTTAGGACCATAGGACACGTCAGCGCCCTCTGCTCGGTTGCTGTGGCCTTCTTTGTGGGATTGTCAAGGCCCAGTGCTTTTCTCTTTTTTTGGATGAGATTCTCCTAATATTATTTAGATAAATGGATAAATATGTCTTTCACACCATCTGAATATGTGTCTCCTGTCCCCCCTCACCTTCTCATCTTGCTTCAGGTGTCAATGAGCCAGCTAATCTGGGAATATCTTTTTTCTAATTGCATGTAGGCATATGCCAGTAGTGCTCTGAATGGAGGTGCCAGCCCGCGATGTTGCTGCTCATTGCCACCTCCTAAACATCCAGGCAGGACTCTCCATCCTTCTGAGTGGAGAGGCACTTTCCCAAATTGCAGTGTTGGAGGGCCATATGTTAATGAATGGGGGCAGGAGGGAGTCAATTAAAGGAAGCTCTTGGCCTCTTTCCTGGGGGGAGTGAGAGCTTGGAGCCGGATCCGGAGCAGCTGTGCAAAATCCTGACCCTCTGCCTGCCCAACAGGCCTCTTTTCAGCAGATTGCTGCTGTAAGAGAAAAGGAAGGACCATCACTGTTCCATTCTCCTTTGCTCTCGCATCCTATTTTGTGCATTCTCTTTGGCTGTGCTTATTTGCATAACTTGTCTCACAAAAGTTAAAAATTGTCATCCCATTATGGAAAATGGTAGGACACAGTGGATTATATGTGTCACTGGAATTAATCTTTGCATCAGAAAAGAATGAAGATTTCTCCAGTCTCCACTTTCTAAAGCATGCTGAGAAGACGCTACAGAGAGGGGAAAAAAAAAAAATTGGAACGAGCATTAAATGAACCAATGAAAGTCAGTAGGTGCAAGAAACATGTTAGAGTCATGGCTTTTGTTTTGTTTGTTTTTCTATAGTTGACCTGAAGCTAAATTGGTCAGCTTTTCTCATCTGTAAAATGAGAATAAGGGACTTCCCTGGTGGGTCAGTGGTTAAGAATTCTCCTTCCAATGCAGGGGATGTGGGTTTGATGCCTGGGCGTGGATCTAAGATCCCACATGCCAAGGAGCAACTAAGCCTGTGTACTGCTACTAGAGGGAAGGTGGTATGTGGCAGTGAAGATCCTGTGTGCTGTAACTAAAACTCAATGCAGCCAAAATAAATACATAAATAAAAATGAGAATAATAATAGTATCTTCCTGGTAGGGTGGTGGTGAGGATTAAGCAATTTAACAGAGGGCCTGGGACTGAATAATCTAAGTCCTCGCTAGAATTATAATATATTACCATCATTTCTCGGTCTGTATTTGATATATTCTGAGACATTGGCCATTTCACGTTTTCCTTCTGTTGAGGCATTGCTTCCACTTCTTCTCAAGAGGCAAACGCTACCATGATGGCTCTCACTGTGAAACAAAATACAACAAAATAGTTAAGTAGCTTCAGTCATGTCCGACTCTTGGCGACCCCATGGACCGTAGCCCACCAGGCTCCTCTGTCCATGGGATTCTCTAGGCAAAATACTGCAGTGGGTTGCCATTTCTTCTTCCAGGGGATCTTCCTCAAACAGCGATTGAACCTGAGTCTCTGATGTCTCCTGCATTAAGGCAGATTCTTTACCTGCTGAGCCATCAGGGAAGCCCATCAAGGAAGGAAGGTTATGAGCTAATTTACGTTTTGAATTGTCCTGGTTGCTGAGTGGAGAGTGAACTGAAGGCAAAGAGTGAAAGCAGAGGGAGCATTCGTACACTGATGACACCTTGGGGTTTTTCTAGTTTGGTACTTCCTTGACTTCTGAATTCTGTTAACTGTTAATGTAGAAGAGAAATTTTGGGCAACCAGCATAGTGATGCTATTTGTACCTTTGCCTTGAGAGTCACAAAATCAAAAGCAACAACTACCATCATCTCGAACAACCACCATTTCATAGAAAAGTGGAGATTCTAATAGTGAAAAGGTTGTTGTTTTTCAGTCGCTCAGTTGCGTCCGACTCTTTGCGACTCCATGGACTGTAGCATGCCAAGCTTCCCTGTCCTTCACCATCTCACAGAGGTTTCTCAAACTCACGTCCATTGAGTCGGTAATGCCGTCCAACGATCTCGTCCTCTGTCTCCCCATTCTCCTGCCTTCAATCTTTTCCAGCATCAGGGTCTTTTCCAGTGCCAGCTCTTCTCATCAGATGGCTAAAGTTTTGGAGTTTCAGCTTCAGCATCAGTCCTTCCAATCAATATTCAGGATTGATTTCCTTTAGGATTGACTCAGAGAAGGCAATGGCACCCCACTCCAGTACTCTTGCCTGAAAAATCCCATGGACAAAGGAGCCTGGTAGGCTGCAGTCCATGGGGTCGCTAAGGGTCGGACTCGACTGAGCGACTTCACTTTCACTTTTCACTTTCATGCACTGGAGAAGGAAATGGCAACCCACTCCAGTGTTCTTGCCTGGAGAATCCTAGGGATGGGAGAGCCTGGTGGGCTGCCGTCTATGGGGTCGCACAGAGTCGGACACGACTGAAGTGACTTAGCAGTAGCAGCAGGATTGACTGGTTTGATTTCCTTGCAGTCCAAGGGACTCTCAAGAGTTGTCTCCAACACCACAGTTCAAAAGCATCAATTCTTTGCTGCTCAGCTTTCTTTATGGTCCAACTCTCACATCCAGACATGACTACTGGAAAAACCATAGCTTTGACTAGATGGAACTTTGTCGGCAAAGTGATGTCTCTGCTTAGGGATGATTAATTTTGCGTAGTCTCAGAATTAAGAGTAACTTTGAAATTCAATAAAGGTAGGGTTGGGGGAAATATTGACATTGTTCCTTTTTTTTTAACTGTTTTATCTTGGACCAAAGCTTGTCCTAGCTGCATGAGTATTTAGGAACCACTGATCGAGTTCACCTTTCCCGTTTTGACAGAAATCTAAGTTACAGCACCCATGATAGATGGTCTTCTAGCTTCTGCAGGAATATTTCCCTGGGGGGCATACACACCATCTCACCAGGCAGCCCATCCTGTTGTGGGAGCATCCTAAAGGCTAGAAGCTTCACTGCCACCTCCACATCCTAGCCTGTCCTCTGGATGTGCATGTGTGTGCATGCATGTGTGCTAAGTCACTTCAGTCGTATCTGCCTCTGCAACCCTGTGGTCTGTAGCCCGCCAGGCTCCTCTGTCCCCGGGATTCTCCAGGCAAGAATACTGGAGTGGGTTGCCATTTCCTTCTTAACTGGATGTGCACAGACCAGAGCTAATCTCTCTTCAGCATCTCAGTCTCTCAAACACCAAAAGGTATCAGTCATGTCCACCTGTTTCAAAAGGCCAACATTTCTAGTTCCTTTAACTAATTCTAACTGGATACAAGAAAATTAGAGATACCAAGGGAACATTTCATGCAAAGATAGCCTCGATAAAGGACAGAAATGGTATGGACCTAACAGAAGCAGAAGATATTAAGAAGAGGTGGCAAGAATACACAGAAGAACTGTACAAAAAAGAGCTTCACAACCCAGATAATCATGATGGTGTGATCACTCACCTAGAGCCAGACATCCTGGAATGTGAAGTTAAGTGGGCCTTAGAAAGCATCACTACGAACAAAGCTAGTGGAGGTGATGGAATTCCAGTTGAGCTACTTCAAATCCTGAAAGATGATGCTGTGAAAGTGCTGCACTCAATATGCCAGCAAATTTGGAAAACTCAGCAGTGGCCACAGGACTGGAAAAAGTCAGTTTTCATTCCAATCCCAAAGAAAGGCAATGCCAAAGAATGCTCAAACTACTGCATAATTGCACTCATCTCACACACTAGCAAAGTAATGCTCAAAATTCTCCAAGCCAGGCTTCAGCAGTACATGAACCGTGAACTTCCAGATGTTCAAGTTGGTTTTAGAAAAGGCAGCGGAACCAGAGATCAAATTGGTAACATCTGCTGGATCATCGAAAAAGCAAGAGAGTTCCAGAAAACATCTATTTCTGCTTTATTGACTACGCCAAAGCCTTTGACTGTGCAGATCACAATAAACTGTGGAAAATTCTGAAAGAGATGGGAATACCAGACCACCTGACCTGCCTCTTGAGAAACCTATATGCAGGTCAGGAAGCAACAGTTAGAACTGGACATGGAACAACAGACTGGTTCCAAGTAGGAAAAGGAGTACATCAAGGCTGTATATTGTCACCCTGCTTATTTAACTTCTATGCAGAGTACATTATGAGAAATCCTGGGCTGGAAGAAGCACAAGCTGGAATCAAGATTGCTGGGAGAAATATCAATAACCTCAGATATGCAGATGACACCACCCTTATGGCAGAAAGTGAAGAGGAACTAAAAAGCCTCTTGATGAAAATGAAAGTGGAGAGTGAACAAGTTGGCTTAAAACTCAACATTCAGAAAACGAAGATCATGGCATCTGGTCCCATCACTTCATGGGAAATAGATGGGGAAACAGTGGAAACAGTGTCAGACTTTATTTTGGGGGGCTCCAAAATCACTGCAGATGGTGATTGCAGCCATGAAATAAAAAGACGCTTACTCCTTGGAAGGAAAGTTATGACCAACTTAGATAGCATATTGCAAAGCAGAGACCAGCAAAAGTCCGTCTAGTCAAGGCTATGGTTTTTCCCGTGGTCATGTATAGATGTGAGAGTTGGACTGTGAAGAAAGCTGAGCGCCGAAGAATTGATGCTTTTGAACTGTGGTGTTGGAGAAGACTCTTGAGAGTCCCTTGGACTGCAAGGAGATCCAACCAGTCCATCCTAAAGGAGATTAGTCCTAGGTGTTCATTGGAAGGATTGATGCTGAAGCTGAAACTCCAATACTTTGGCCACCTAATATGAAGAGTTGACTCATTGGAAAAGACCCTGATGCTAGGAGGGATTGGAGGCAGGAGGAGAAGGGGATGACAGAGGATGAGGTGGCTGGATGGCATCACTGACTCGATGGACGAGAGTCTGAGTGAACTCCGGGAGTTGGTGATGGACAGGGAGGCCTGGTGTGCTGCGATTCATGGGGTCGCAAAGAATCAGACACGACTGAGTGACTGAACTGAACTGGATACAAACTAGGAAGATAGAAATACACAATGTATGCAATGAAAGTTCCTAAGATTTCTGCTCTGTTACCACTCAGCAGACTTTCAGTGGGTGTTTGGTGTCTGTTCTGCTGTCTAGTCCCACACACAGGAAATAGAAAGTTAGAGGGAAAGTCTCCCTTTAAGCAGATTTGAAGGCTAGCTACTTGGACATCTATTTTGGAATGGAGGCAGGGGGAGGAATTTAACTCTGCACACAGATCTTGATCTCATAACCCCACTTTGGGCATTAACATCATTTGTTTAAGAGAGACCTGGATTTAGGGGACAAATTAATTCATGTTCAAAGCTTTAAGGCTTTAAAAAGAATCCAGCCCTGCTGGTGAGTAATGTCAGGGAGACTATTCCTGACTTAAAGGGTATGTAGCTTTGAACTAAGGCTTGTGAAGGCACCTAGAGTATTACTGGCTACTCAGTGAAGATTTATTTCATTTCTTTCCTTTCTCCCTTCCTGTCTTCTTTTTCCTCCTCCCTCCCTTCTTCCTTCCTCTTCTTTCAATCTGTTGTTGTTTAGTTGCTAAGTTGTGTCTGACTCTTTTCCACCCCATAGACTATATAGCCTGCCAGGCTCCTCTGTCCATGGGATTTCCCAGGCAAGAATACTGGAGTGGGTTGTCATTTCCTATTCTGGGGGGTCTTCCTGACCCAGGGATCAAACCCATGTCTCCTGCATTGGCAGGCAGCTACTTTACCACTGAGCCACAAGGGAAGCCCTTGAATCTGTTAAGAGAGTACAGTATTTTGTATCTCCATCTTGTCAAAGCGTGAGTAGATTTGGTAAATATGGTTCAAACTTGATAGTCCTGTGACCCTTATAAACTTATGACAAAACTACTTTCCTTTAAGATAGTCCTCTAAGAATGCAGTTGCCTAAGTTTTGTACATATTGGACATTCAGTTCAGTTCAGTTGCTCAGTTGTGTCCGACTCTTTGTGACCCCATGAATCGCAGCACGCCAGGCCTCCGTGTCCATCACCAACTCCCAGAGTTCACCCAAACTCATGTCCATCGAGTCAATGATGCCATCCAGCCATCTCATCCTCTGTCATCCCCTTCTCCTCCTGCCTCCAATCCCTCCCAGCATCAGGGTCTTTTCCAATGAGTCAACTCTTCACATCAGGTGGCCAAAGTACTGGAGTTTCAGCTTCAGCATCAATCCTTCCAATGAACACCTAGGACTAATCTCCTTCAGAATGGACTGGTTGGATCTCCTTGCAGGCCAAGGGACTCTCAAGAGTCTTCTCCAACACCACAGTTCAAAAGCATCAATTCCTCAGTGCTCAGCTTTCTTCACAATCCAACTCTCACATCCATACATGACCACTGGAAAAACCATAGCCTTGACTAGACGGACCTTTGCTGGCAAAGTAATGTCTCTGCTTTTCAATATGCTATCTAAATTGGTCATAACTTTCCTTCCAAGGAGTAAGCATCTTTTAATCTCATGGCTGCAGTCACCATCTGCAGTGATTTTGGAGCCCCCCAAAATAAAGTCTGACACTGTTTCCACTGTTTCCCCATCTATTTCCCATGAAGTGATGGGACCAGATGCCATGATCTTCGTTTTCTGAATGTTGAGCTTTAAGCCATCTTTTTCACTCTCCTCTTTCACTTTCATCAAGAGACTTTTTAGTTCCTCTTCACTTTCTGCCATAAGGGTGGTGTCATCTGCATATCTGAGGTTATTGATATTTCTCCTGGCATTAAGAATCCTAATTATAAAAGACAAAGTTCTCTTAGTTTAGCTGTTTATATAATAAGCAAAGTCATAGACATAGGATGAAAAAAATTCCATTTGGGGGCCACAGATGGCCCCTGTGAGGTAGTGGGACTCCTAACTTTCCTGTATGTTTCTAACAATTTTGCTTTTTTTCCTTTGAATGCCATGTTGTTGTCTAGTTGCTCAGTCATGTCCGGCTCTTTGCAAACACCATAAACTGTAGCCCGACAGACTCCTCTGTCCATGGGATTTTCTAGCCAAGAATACTGGAGTGGAGTGCCATTTCTTTTTCCAGGGGATCTTCCCAATCCAGGGGTCGAAACTGTGTCTCTTGCATCGGCAGGCAAATTCTTTACTGCTGAGCCACCAGGGAAGCCCATCAGATGCCATACACTTGAATTTTTTTTAAAGGTGTAGGATGATGATTCTATCTTCTATGTGGGTAATATTTTTGTCAAGATAAAGTGTGACCAACTTTTGACTTGAATTCCACTGTGTCTGATGTTAAACTTGAACTCCTGTTTCTTTCTTTTTTGTAAAAAATTAATTAATTGATTTTTGGCTATACTGGGTGTTTGCTGCTGTGAGTGGGCTTTCTCTAGATGCTGAGAGCCGGGGCTGCTGTCTAGTTGCAGCACTCGGGCTTCTCACTAGGGTGGATTCTCTTTTCGTGGAGCACGGACTCTAGAGCACAGGTTCAGCAGTTGTGGTGCACAGGCTTAGTTTCTTCATGACATGTGGAATCTTCCCAGACCAGGGACTGAACCTATGTCCTCTGCATTGGCAGGCAGATTCTTAACCACTGGACCACCAGGGAAGTACTGAACTGTTTGTTTTTGTTAGAAATGACCTGGAACATCTTTGTCTTCAGTGTTCACTGCTAATGTTGGGCACTTGTTTAGGTGACAGAGGGAGCAGGTCTTAGGGAGGGTGCAAGTGGCCAGGCTCAAACCAACCTCTTCTAGGAAAACCTTCCTGACTTTGAAACTGCCTTCATTATACAGCTGTTAATTGCATTTCATTTGGCCTGTGGACTGTTGTCTGTGCAAGATCTGTGATTACAGTTCACCATGGATCTTCTGTCTACTGAGCTGGGGTGGTGGGTTCCTTGGATGATAGGATGATAGGATTAATCTGCAGAGTTCTGAGGCAACCATCCACAGACTGAACTTTCCCACTTAGCATTTTTTCTGGTGAATGCTTCAAAGTTGCAAAAACCGCTCCTTCCCCTGAAGAATTTGCTATCGTTTTGGGCTTTCTGTCCCCTGTGGAGATGCTAATTCTGCAAGTGTGATGTCAAGAGCATGTTTGCCATTTTAAGCCAAGACATGGAAGTAACCTAAATGTCCATCAACAGAGGAATGGATAAAGAAGATGTGATATATGTGTGTGTGTGTGTGTATGTGTGTGTGTGTATACATGGCTGAATATTACTCAGCCATTAAAAAGAATGAAATAAAGCCATTTGCAGCAAGATGGATGGACCTAGATACTGTCATACTGAGTGAAGTCAGTCAGAGAAGGAGAAATAGCATATGACATCCCTTACATGTGGAATCTAAAAAGAAATGATACGGACAAACTTACTAACAAAACAGAAAGAGATTCATAGTCCTAGAGAAAGAAATTATGGTTGCCTGTGCACACTGCTATGTTTAAAATGAATAACAACAAGGACCCACTGTATGGCCATGGAACTCTGCTCAGTGTTACGGGGTAGCCTGGATGGGAGGGGAGTTTGGGGGAGACTGTGTACATGCGCGTGCTTGGCTGAGTCCCTTTGTTGTTTACCTGAAACTGTCACAACTTTGTTAATCGGCTATACCCCAGTACAAAATGAACAGTTTAAAGAAAAAAAGAAAGAACATGTTTGTGATTTTAAAAATTTTGTTGTAGAGAATTAGAGGTCCAGTTACTTAGTATTGGGATAACATTTACCATTATTTGTATGTTTTTTTAACTAATTAAGAAACTTCTAAATATTATTTTTTTCTTTTACTTTTCTTTGCATTTATTTATTTATTTTTTTTTTTTGTGGCATAATATTCCTTGGCCATGTTTATATACTTCAGTTTCTTCTGGGATATCTTTTTCTTCTGTGCAACCTCCCCTTCCAGTTTAGGAATAATCTGTTCTTTTTCAGTGAGGATCGTCTCCATGTGGCAGGGAGCGCTCACGTAAGGGTTGACAATGAGCTCTATAAGTCCTGAGCCTCCCCTTGGGGGCTTGGTTCACAAGGATGTGCTCCATGACCAGAGAGTCTACACCTAAGCCCTTAAGTTCAGCATCACTGTCTGCATTTTTGACCATGTGCAGTACAAAGTCAACTCTCTTTGTAGGCCACTGGCCCTGTGTCCAGCCCCACTGTTGGGCCAGTGCACACCCACCAACTCCACCATTGTAACAGTGGAAAGGCACACACTGCTTCTTTAAAGTGACATCCTTCAGATGTGTGTGTGTGTGTGCTCAGTCGTTCGGTAGTGTCTGACTCTTTGTGACCCCATGGACTGTAGCCCACTAGGCTTCTCTGCCCACGGAATTCTCCAGACAAGAATACTGGAATGGGTTGCCATTTGCTCCTGCAGGGGGATCTTCCTGATCCAGAGATTGAACCCACATCGCTTGTGTTTCCTGTATTGGCAGGCTGATTCTTTACCACTGAACACCCTGGGAAGCCATCCTGCAGATACGTGGTGGCTTTTCAGTTATGCATACCCTTAGTGGCCTGGGCAGTTTCCTGAATGTTAAAGTGAACAGGAAGATTTGAACCTCTTGATTTGCATGATTTTGTGGGGTTTTCTGGATCAAGTGAATAGCACACCATTTTTAAAGGTCACCTCAGGCTGCTTACTGGAAAACCCTAAATGTTATTTTTCCCTCAACGTTTTTTTTTTTTTGGCCATGTCCAGGGGACTTGTGAAATTTTAGATCTCCAACCAGGGGTGGAAACTGGGCCCTCAGCAGTGGAAGCATGAAGTCTTAGCCACTGAACCACCAAGGAATTTCCCCTCAGCATTTTAGTTTGAACACTTAAATATAGAGAAAATTTGAAAGAGTTTTGCAGTGAACACCTCTATACCTATGTTTAGGAGCTGGTCAGTAATAGTCTTTAAGTTTTGCTGTTAGCAGATGTTAAACATTTTAGATGTTTGAAGGAAATAATTATGAATGTGACAAAGATTTAGCTATAAGGTGCTTATTGATGTCCAAGCATAAAATTGGAAAAATTCTGAATGTTTAATTAATCATTGTTTTTTTAATCCTGCCGTTATATTAGAATCTCTTGGGAAGCTTAAAAAAATACTGGTGGCTGGACCCCTTCCCCAGATTCATAATTAATTGTTCTGAGGCAGGGCTTGGGCAGTAATTCTAATATGCAGGTAGGATTGAGAACTTCGGGGATAAAAAATACATTTAGGAGTTATTATATAATAAGGAATGGGGGCTTCCCGGGTAGCTCAGCTGGTAAAGAATCTGCCTGTGATGCAGGAGACCCCAGTTCGATTCCTGGATTGGGAAATTCCCCTGGAGAAGGGAATGGCAACCCACTCCATTATTCTTAGCTGGAGAATCCCCATGGACAGAGGAGGCTGGGGGGCTATAGTCCCTGGGGTTACAAAGAGGCAGACATGACTGAGTGACTAAGCACAGCACAGCACATATAAAGAAATACTTTGGAGCCATCAAAATGATGCTATGGAAGAATATGTGTTGACATAGGAAAATGTTCAAGAAATACTGACTTGTGAAAAAAAACTTAGTTTACTGCATACTATATATAAGAAGATTCTAATTTTATAAGAATGAAATTTTATATCTGCTTATAATTGCTTAAGAAGTATATTCCAAAAAGTTAGCAGTGGTCATCTTTGATTGATTGTTTTTTCATTATTGTTTATCTGTATTTTCCAGATTTTCCATTATGAGCGAACATTTTATTCATAATAAAAATGAGTTACTTAAAAAAGATTTCCCAGGTGTTTATGAAGCTCTGCCAAAAGGCATCAATTTCTTAATGATTTGTATGAACTAGAAGCACAGAGTTTACATAAATCCTGGATGACATATCGAAATTGTCTAAATGGAACTTAAACTATTTAGAAACCCATTAGATCAGCAGTTCCCAAACTCTGATGACTTTGATCCTGCTTCTGATTGGGGAGGTTGTAGAGGGGACCAGGTAACCAAGCTGAGTCTGTGGTAACTGTCACAAACCACACCTTGAAAACAGAACAGTATGAGTGTTATCAGAAATACGTACCAGGGTCTTCCCTGGCAGCCCAGTGGTTAATACTCTATGCCAGTGCAGGGGGCAGGGTTCAACCCCTGATTAGGGAAATAAGTAAGATCTCACTTGCTGTGTGGCCAAACAATTAAAAAAAAAAAAAGAAATACATACCAATAAGAACAAATCACAAAATAGCTCTCAAATGATGTTTAATAGTATTATCTTCTACTTAAAAGCATTTACTTTTTATACGCCTGTGAACCTCCCAGCTAGAGTCATTCATTTAGCAGGTATTTCTTGGTGTATACTATGTGTCAGGGGCTATGCTAAGCACTGGAATCCAGTTGTGAACAAAACAGGCTTGACCTCTGCCCACAGAGCTTGGAAAGGTGTCGCCCAGCTCTGGCTCCCTGCCACCTTCCTATCACTCCTTGGATGATGTCTTGGTAAATTCCATCAGGTTCACTTGTTGTTTTCCCTCCATCTAGGTACAGGGAATATTGACTTAGTTTGGAAAAAGGAGTCCCTTTGATTTGCAATCATTCTTCCTCTCACAATGACCCACTCTGTACATATTCTTGTGACTTTCTTCTTATGTTCCTTTAGAATGTTATGTCTGTCCGTTCAGGCTGCCGTGACAAAATACCACAGACTGGCTGGCTTATTACAGCGGTCATTTATTTTCTTACAGTTCTGGAAGCTGTGAAATCTGAGATCACGTCCATCAAGGTGTTTGGTTTCTGGTGAGAGCGCTCTTCCTGGCTTGCAGACCACTGCTTTCTTCCTGTGTCCTCCTGTGGCAGAGCAGAGGGTGTGGAGGTGGAGGAGAGGAGCGCAAACTCTTCCTCTTTTTATAAGGGTGCTAATCTCATCATGGGGACCCCACTCTCAAGACCTCATCTAAACTTAATTACCTCCCCAAAGGCAAACATACCTTCAAATACACTGGGGTCAGGGCTTTAACATATGAATTTTGGGGCACACATAACATTCAGTCATTAGTCAACTCTTGATAATCAGGGTGAAGCATAAAAACACATAAAACTGCTGAAGTCCTGTACCTATTTATGTAGAAAAATTTGCACCCACAATGTAATGTGTTAGGCATACTACCCGGAGAAGGCAATGGCACCCCACTCCAGTACTCTCGCCTGGAAAATCCCACGGACGGAGGGGCCTGGTGGGCCGCAGTCCATGGGGTCGCTGGGAGTCGGACATGACTGAGCGACTTCACTTTCACTTTTCACTTTCATGCATTGGAGAAGGCAATGGCAACCCACTCCAGTGTTCTTGCCTGGAGAATCCCAGGGACGGGGGAGGCTGGTGGGCTGCGGTCTATGGGGTCGCACAGAGTCGGACACGACTGAAGCGACTTAGCAGCAGCAGCAGGCATACTACCACATGCATATTGTAAAATAAAACATATGATACCTAAAACTGATATTTCAAGGGCAAACTCATAGGACTGAGTTTCCCAAACCTTCACAGTTCACAGTGCCCATGGTGTCCCAGTTCCATTCAATAAGTAATTAGGCCCAAGCAACTGTTGTTCAGTCGTTCAGTCTGACCTTTGCGACACCATGGACTGCAGCATGCCAGGCCTCCCTGTCCTTCACCATCTCCTGGAGCTTGCTCAAACCCATGATTGTTGGATCAGTGATGCCACCCAGCCATCTCATCCTCTGTCGTGCCCTTTTCCTCTGCCTTCAATCCTTCCCAGCATCAGGGTCTTTTCTACTGAGTTGGCTCTTCACATCAGGTGGCCAAAGTAGTGGAGCTTCAACTTCCACATCAGTCCTTCATTGAATATTCAGGGTTGATTTCCTTTAGGATTGACTGGTTTGATCTCCTTGCTGTCCTATTTGAAAAAAAAATACACACATAAATTGAAAGAAAAATTTATATTTTTATTAAAAAAAAAAAACCCTCAGCACAAGTAGTAATAAAATGTATGTCTGCGGGGCTCTGCTTGATTTTTTAAAACTTGGGGTCAGATGGGCACTTCCACTTTATGTTTCACACTCATTTTTGTGTGTATGTACTTGCTTTTTATCAAGACAACTTCCAAAAACATAGTTTTGCAAAGACATGATGCCATTGAAAGGAATGAAGCTATCTGATGTTGAGACTGTGACCTGCCTTAGGGTAGCAGGTTGTGTCATGTCTGGTGGACGCCAAGTGTCTCTCAAAAATTGAAAAAGTTCTGTGGGTTCCCTGTGGTACCCCGGGGTGTGTGGGTACATAGTCTGAGAACGTTATTAAATATTTAGGGAATCTGGTTCATGTAGGATCATTAATTCCACAAATGAACACAAACTGGCATTATCCTTAGATTTGGTTACTTAAGAGGGTTGAAAGATCAGTCACTGAATCGGCCTTTTAAAGATGCTCCATGGGATTCTCCAGACAAGAATACTGGGGTGGGAAGCCATTCCCTTCTCCAGGGGATCTTCCCAACCTAGGGATTGAACTCAGGTCTCCCGCATTGCAGATAGATTCTTTACTATCTGAGCCACCAGGGAAGCCCCTCAAAGATGCTCAATAATTCCTGAATTGCAGGATGTTACCAAGTTTTATGAAAAAAATTTTTTCTTTTCTCAGAACTCTAAATGTGTTTGCAGAAATAAAATAAGGAATATTGGAGAAAACTTTTTGTTTTTTCTCTTTTCGTCGCCCTGCAGCATGTGGGGCCTTAGTTCCTCGACCAGGGATGAAACCCGTGCCCTCTGTAGTGGAGCACGGAGTCTTAACCACTGGACTGCCTCAGAAGTCTTGGAGAAGACTGTTTTTGAATTTGGAAGTTTAATAGGCATATAATACTAAAATTGAATAATATTAGAAGCAAACACTGGCTTTCTGCAAGTCTTAACTATCCTTGTCCCAGAAGAGGAAACTTAGTCATCAAGAGTCCACTGAAAATGTGCAGCCACTGACCTTATTCTGTGGCTCAGGGCAGACAGAAGCCACTGTTCCCTGCCAGGGAGTGGTTTCCCTGGACTGGGCAAGTGGGTCTGAGAAGGAGTGGGATTTGCAGGCATTCCTCGTTAGGCTACCTGCCCTGGAAAGGTGCTTGCTGGTGACTCAGCAAACAAGGATTCCTGGCTACTCTGGGCAAGTTTGGGAGGAGCCTAAGGGTGTGGGTGTGGGGACAGTTATAGCGCAGATGCTGCTACTGCCTTTTTTTTTTTTCTTGCTACACTAAGTGGCATGTGGACTTTAAGTTCCCCTACCAGGGATCAAGGGCTTCGAAGGTGGTGCTAATGGTAAAGAACCCACCTGCTAATGCAAGAGACATGAGAGACTTGGGTTCAGTCCCTGAGTCAGGAAGGTCCCCTGGAGGAGGGCATGGCCACCCATTACAGTATTCTTGCCTGGAGAATCCCATGGACCAAGGAGCCTGACAGGCTACGGTCCATGGAGTTGCAAAGAGTTGGACATGACTGCAGCGACTTAGCACGCATCACAGTCTAGAACATCAACTCACTTATTTATTATTCAAGCCTCCTACCATGTGACAGGCACCTTGCTAAACACTGAAAATCAAAGGATAAAATATGAAGTCTGGGATTTTACTTTTTTTGATGGCTCCAGTCTTGTGGAATTGCAATTCAATATTAACTTTTTATTTAAAAAATTGTCTTTCTTAGAACCACATGGTTTTGGCAACTCTCAATTGTGCATTCAGACTGCATCTTTCACTTTTATTTATTTATTTTTGACTTTAAGAGTTCTAGCGAATGGGGTTGGAGCAAAGTGCTTGGAGTTCTTTGTCATCTTGCTATCATCATTAGTATGTTTGAATTGTTCTGTAGGAATCTATGATTCTGGAACTAACATTGGCATATCCATGGCAGTCTTGCACTAAGGAGCAGAATAAAAAGTCCTGAGTGGAATTAAATGGGTCCTTTATTTTTCACTACATAGAGATTTGCATTAGACCAGTATTCATTAAATGAACAAAAAGCATACTCAGAGACAACTGGATGCATTTTTAAATGGGTTAATCTCTGGGTCAGCTGAACAGATTTCTGGGAATCTTTTGCCAAAAACCCTCAGGCTTAAATGTATGGTGAGTGGGTTGGGGATTTTATCCTTTTCTAGGTTGGTTGATTTCATTCTTAAACTGGTAACAATAAAGAGGTATTCAAGAAGAGGCTGTTTAAAGTGAAGAAGAAGGTTTGTCTAATATAGGGTTTATTCATACGTTTAATCCTCCTAGAGAAAGCTAGGATGTTTTCGCTCATTAAAAATTTGTTAAGCCGGTGAAATATTTGGGGATATCACTTATGGTTTATGAAATTTACTTTGATTAAATGTGCATAATACTTTCAGACACTTTGTATTCCCAAGTCACTTTATGGTTGCTGCTGTAGTTTTGTCAGTAATGTAAGTTTTTAGTGATTTTCCCCGTTGCTTTTTTTCCTCCTGTGTTTATGTTGCCTTCTGAACTGTTTCTATCATAAACCATGTCAACTCCCAGATTAGAAGTGTGGCAGTTGGGAAGAGAAATTATAGTCCATTTCTATAAACCTATGCTGAGTCAGCATCATTTTTACAGCTGATAAATTTAATCCCACTGGTATCACGTGTTCTTCAAAATGGCTAATGCTCTTTGAAAGGCAAGCATATCAGGACATTTAAAAACAGTTTGAAACGTGAAAGTGAAAGTCACTCAGTCATGTCCGACTCTTTGTGACCTGGTGGACTATACAGTTCATGGAATTCTCCAGGCCAGAATACTGGAGTGGATAACCTTTCCCTTCTCCAGGGGATCTTCCCAACCCAGGGATTGAACCCAAGTCTCCCACTTTGAAGGTGGGTTCTTTACCAGCTGAGCCATCAGTTCAGTTCAGTCATATTCTGCTCTTTGCAACCCCATGGCCTGTAGCACTCCAGGCTTCCCTGTCCATCACCAACTCCTAGAGTTTACTCAAAGAAGGCAATGGCACCCCACTCCAGTACTCTTGCCTGGAAAATCCCATGGATGGAGGAGCCTGGAAGGCTGCAGTCCATGGGGTCGCTGAGGATCAGACACGACTGAGTGACTTCACTTTCCCTTTTCACTTTCATGCATTGGAGAAGGAAATGACAACCCACTCCAGTGTTCTTGCCTGGCGAATCCCAGGGACGGGGGAGCCTGGTGGGCTGCTGTCTATAGAGTCGCACAGAGTTGGACACGACTGAAGTGACTTAGCATAGCAATGTCCATGGAGTCAGTGATGCCCTCCAACCATCTCATCCTCTGTTGTCCCCTTCTCCTCCTGCCTTCAATCTTTCCCAGCATCAGGGTCTTTTCCTATGAATCAGTTCTTCACATCAGGTGGCGAGTGTATTGGAGTCTGAGCTTCAGCATCAGTCCTTCCAATGAATATTCAGGGTTGATCTCCTTTAGTATTGACTGGTTAGATCTCCTTGCAGTCCAAGGGACTCTCAAGAATCTTCTCCAACACCACAGTTCAAAAGCATCAATTCTTCGGCACTCAGCTTTCTTTATAGTCCAACTCTCACATCCATACATGACTACTGGAAAAACCTGTCAGGGAAGCTTAAACGTGATTAATCTGGACTTGTAATTGTATTTATTTATTTATTTTAAACAATTTTTATTGGAGTATAATTGGTGTACAATGTTATGTTAGTCTCAGGTGTACAGCAAAGTGAATCTGTCATACAGATACAAATCTCCAGTCTTTTTTAGATTCTTTTCCCATATAGGCCATTATAGAGTATTGAGTAGAGTTCCCACTGCTATGCAGTATGGACCTGTCATTTTAAACATTAGAGCTGCTATGAAGAACATCAATTATTTATTAAATGCAGCTCTTTAGAAGTGCTTTTTATTTTCTTAAGAAACAGGAATAACAATAATATGAATCATATAAAATATTCCCGTAGGAATTTTTTTTTTTCATTAAGCACAAAGCAACTTGGTTAGCCAGGCTTTCCTAGTGGCTCAAATGGTAAAGAATCCGCCTGCAACAGAAGACCCGGTTTCCATTCCTGGGTTGGGAAGATCCCCTAGAGAAGGGCATGGCGACCCACTCCAGTATTCTTGCCTGGAGAATCCCATGAACGGAGGAGCCAGGCAGGTATAGTCCACAGGGTCACATAGAGTGGGACACAACTGAAGTGATTTAGCACGCACACACACAACTTGGTTAACCAAAACAGTGCTGTGTCATTTTCTTCTCCAAGCTTTAATCCTTTAGGACCTGAATATTTGTTCACTTCCTTTTCTCTTAATCTCAACTTAATTTACAGGACCCTGGTGAGCTCATAGAGTCTCCCTTTTGGAAACTGTAATAATAAATGTAAAAATCGTCAGCATCTATTATATGTTACTTTTGTGCATCACAAAACCTCCACAGCCTTCTCCTGTGGTCCTACATGGAGATGCTCTTGCCTGGATGTGTGCAGCTTCCGCAGGTGGGAGCTGGGGACCATCTGCTCCCCAGGGAGCATAGACAATCTTCATAGCAGGAATCTTGGTCTCACAGCGATTAGTATTGAAAACAGAGGGACCGTTCTTTTTCTTCTCTTTCTTGATTTAATTCTTTCTCTTTCCTTCTCTCTTTCCCCCTGATAGTTGATATTTTTGCTTTTCTTAAAAATTCAAAACTATTATGGAATTTTCTAATATGCAAAAAAATTGAAAGTATAATAAGAGCTCATATATCCACCATCTTTAATAATGGCTAGCATTTTATCATATTTGCTTTATATCTACTTATTTCAATTTAAAAATTATTAGTGGTAATATAACCCACTAAGAAATATATAGGCCAAATGTATGTTCCAAAAGTTACTTGAGTGACTTACCTAGTGGTGGGTCCAGTGGTTAAGATTCCGTGCTTCCAATACAGGGGACGAGGGTTCAATCCCCAGTGGGGGAACTAAGAGCCCACATGTCTCAGGGACAAGAGATAAAAAAATTAAATTGAAGATAAATAAATAAAGACTCACTTGAATTTAATTTTTGCTTTGTGTCAATATGATACTATTTGATATAGAATTAAGTTTGTTTCTTTTTCTTCTCAATTTTTAGGGTTGCTATCTCTTTGATTTAATCTGTTATTCAAACATTCAAAACATTTACATGGGTCAGAAATCAAAACTATATATAAAAAGTTCTATTCAAGAAAGTTCGGGAGAAGACAATGGCACCCCACTCCAGTACTCTTGCCTGGAAAATCCCATGGCCAGAGGAGCCTGGTGGGCTGCAGTCCATGGGGTCGCTAAGAGTCGGACACGACTGAGTGACTTCACTTTCACTTTCCACTTTCATGCATTGGAGAAGGAAATGGCAACCCACTCCAGTGTTCTTGCCTGGAGAATCCCTGGGACAGGGGAGCCTGGTGGGCTGCCATCTATGGGGTCGCACAGAGTCGGACACGACTGAAGTGACTTAGCAGTAGCAGCATAGAAGCTTAGAAACTACCATATTTACATCAATTTTACAAATGACTAGGAAAGAAAAAAGCTGTCAACCTATGGTGTGTAATTATTGTAAACACTGATTACATTTAATTTACTCCAAAAAAAAAAAAAAAAAGAAAGTTCGACTTCCATCTCTCTCCCTTTTCCTGTTACCTACTCTGCATCTCCCTGTGCTAACTTGCTAACTCTTTGCAGTATTCATTTCTGGTTTATCTTCCCAGAGTTTTTGGAAAAATAAGCTAAATTTAAAATTACATACAATAGGAAATTACTCAGCCCTTAAAAGGAATGAAATAATGTCATTTTCAGCCAAATGGATGGACCTAGAGAGTGTCATACTGAGTGAAGTAAGTCAGACACAGAAGGAGAATTATTGTATGATACCCGTTATAAGTGGAATCTAAAAAGAAATGATACAAAATGAAATTATGTGTGCACCTATTAATTATTACCTTTTTGCTAAATAAATGAAACTTTTTATGAGACATATTTGCTTATAATTGAAAGTCCTTGGTTGTGGAGGTGACACCACCCTTATGGCAGAAAGTGAAGAGGAACTAAAAAGCCTCTTGATGAAAGTGAAAGTGGAGAGTGAAAAAGTTGGCTTAAAGCTCAACATTCAGAAAACGAAGATCATGGCATCCGGTCCCATCATTTCATGGGAAATAAATGGGGAAACAGTGGAAACAGTGTCAGACTTTATTTTTGGGGGCTCCAAAATCACTGCAGATGGTGACTGCAGCCATGAAATTAAAAGACGCTTAGTCCTTGGAAGGAAAGTTATGACCAACCTAGATAGCATATTGAAAAGCAGAGACATTACTTTGCCAACAAAGGTCCATCTAGTCAGGGCTATGGTTTTTCCAGTGGTCATGTATGGATGTGAGAGCTGGACTGTGAAGAAGGCTGAGTGCCGAAGAATTGATGCTTTTGAACTGTGGTGTTGGAGAAGACTCTTGAGAGTCCCTTGGACTGCAAGGAGATCCAACCAGTCCATTCTAAAGGAGATCAGTCCTGGGTGTTCTTTGGAAAGAATGATGCTAAAGCTGAAACTCCAGTACTATTGGAAAAGACTCTGATGCTAGTAGGGATTGAGGGCAGGAGGAGAAGGGGACGACAGAGTATGAGATGGCTGGATGGCATCACTGACTTGATGGACATGAGTCTGAGTGAACTCCGGGAGTTGGTGATGGACAGGGAGGCCTGGCGTGCTGCGATTCATGGGGTCTCAAAGAGTCGGACATGACTGAGCGACTGAACTGAACTGAATGAGAACAGAAACTTGAGGCTGCCTGTTTGCATGAATTCTTTTTACAAAATATGGAAAATGAAGATTTTAAGAAGGACATTTTCTTCCAAATGTTTGAAATCAGAAACAAAACAAAATAAATCTTTTAGTACTAAATAAAAAAACACATATGTATGTGTATATATATATATATAGATATACATATTTCTTATTTGATCTTTTTTACATAAGATGTAGCATTTGATATGTACTGTGGCACATTTCTTTCACTTAATGTATACTGGAAACCACTCAAATCACTCCTTATCAGTACATAGAAATATTACTTATTCTTTTTCATGACTCAATATACTTTATTGTGTGGGTAATTTATTTACTCAGTTCCTTATTGTGAACATTTGAGTGTTTCCAATATTTTGCTATTACAAACAATTTTGTAATGACTAAACGCAGAACTGTTGTTTGGTGTTAATCTGTCTATGGGATAGGTTCCTAGAAGCGAGATTGCTGGGTCTAACGGGAAGTGTTTCTGTAATCTACTACCACCAGCAACGTGTGAAACTGCTGGTTTCCCCACAACGTCACCAGGACTGTGCACTGCCAAGCTTTTGGGTTTTTGCCCATCTGATACGTGCGAAATTATACCTCAGTGTAGTTTCAGTCTACATTTCTCTTCTTTTGAGTAGAAGTTAAGTATCTTTTTCACATGTTAACAAGCAAACGAACTTTTTTTCTGAAAACTGTTTAAGCTTTTTTTTTCTATAGGGATTTTGTCTTTTATCTCAAATTTGAAGAACTTTTCACGTATTAGTTCTTTGTGATGTAAAGTTGTAAATATTTTCTCACAGATCATCATTTTGTTGTTTTGACTCTTTTGTGCGATTGCATTTTTTTCTTTTGTGTAATTTGCTTTTGAAATGGCAAAAATAATGTAACAACACTTTCAAAGAAAAAAGCCCCGTATAGCTTCAAGAGAACTTTTTATTTTGCAAGTTCCGTCCTAGATATGTCCATATTCATGTTTCAGTCAGTTCAGTCGCTCAGTTCTGTCCTACTCTTTGCGACCCCATGGACTGCAGCATGCCAGGCTTCCCTGTCCATCACCAACTCCTGGAGCTTACTCAAACTCATGTCCATGGAGTCGGTGATGCCATCCAACCATCTCATCCTCTGTCATCCCTTTCTCTTCCTGTCTTCAATCTTTCCCAGCATCAGGGTCTTTTCCAGTGAGTCAGTTCTTCGCATCAGGTGGCCAAAGTATTGGAGTTTCAGCTTCAGCATCAGTCCTTCCAGTGAATATTCAGGACTGATTTCCTTTAGGATGGACTGGTTTGATCTCCTTGCAGTCCAAGGGACTCTCAAGAGTCTTCTCCAACACTACAGTTCAATAGCATCAATTCTTTGGGGGTCAGCTTTCTTTATAGTCCAATTCTCACATCCATACATGACTACTGGAAAAACCATAGCTTTGACTAGACGGACCTTTGTTGGCAAAGTAATGTCTTTGCTTTTTAATAAACTGTCTAGGTTGGTCATGGCTTTTCTTCCAAGGAGCAAGCGTCTTTTAATTTCATGGCTGCAGTCACCATCTACAGTGATTTTGGAGCCCCCCAAAATAAGGTCTCTCACTGTTTTAATTGTTTCCTCATCTATTTGCCATGAAGTGATGGGACCAGATGCCATGATCTTAGTTTTCTGAATGTTGAGTTTTCAGCCAACGTTTTCACTGTCCTCTTCTTTCACTTTGATCAAGAGGCTCTTTAGTTCTTCACTTTCTGCCATAAGGGTGGTGTCATCTGCCTTTCTGAGGTTATCGATATTTCATCTGGCAGTCTTGATTCCAGCCTGTGCTTCATCCAGCCTGGCATTTCACATGATGTACTCTGCATAAAATTTAAATAAACAGGGTGACAATATACTGCCTTGACATACTCCTTTCCCGATTTGGAACCAGTCTGTTGTTGCATGTCCAGTTCTAACTGTTGCTTCTTGACTGGCATACAGATTTCTCAGGAAATAGATCAGGTGGTCTGCTATTCCCATCTCTTGAAGAATTTTCCACAACTTGTTGTGATCCACACAGTCAAAGGCTTTGGCGTAGTCAATAAAGCATAAATAGATGTTTTGAATGAAGAGACGGAGCCAAAGCAAACACAATACTCAGTTGTGGCTGTGACTGGTGATGAAAGGAAAGTCTGATTCTGTAAAGAGCAATATTGCATGGGAACCTGGAATGTTAGATCCATGTTTAGCTATGATCAGTTCTAATTACTGGTCACATCTTTTGTCACTTAAAATTAGAAGATAAACTACTGGCTGGGTCAAATTCTGCCCAATTTGGTAATTTCTTAAAAAGGAATGAGCCTGCACCAGTGCCCAGAATCCTGATTCATTTCCTCCCAAGGTCACTGGAAGTTGTTTGCAGGCAAGAATCAAATCCTCCCCAGCACCTGGAAGGCTGAGTCAGTTCTCCGGCCAACGACAACTGTATGCCAGAGTTCCATTTGTTGTCTTGAAACTAGTTAATTCCCCATGGCTTTTATGTCTGTCCCTAAGCACTGCTGATGCCAGGGTTGGAAAGCTGTCTACTGTTTCCTGGCCTCTTATTTCAATATGATTGTGCTTCTGTCCTACATACGACCGTTTCTCTCCTCTCTTCTCGCTCTCTCCTTTTCCTCTTCTTCCTCTTCTCTCTTAGATATGACATTTTATTAAAAAAAAAAAATATATATATATATATTTATTTGTTTTCCTGAGCCATGAGTGGATTTCCATTCTCTCCTCCAAGGGATCTTCCCAACCCAGGGATTGAACCCAGGTCTCCTGCATTGCAGGTGGATTCTTTACCAGTTGAGCTACCAGGGAAACCCAAGATATGACTTTTTATTTAAAGAAATGTTTTGTTTGACTGTGCCATGTCTTAGTTGCAGCGTGTGGGATCTAGTTCCCTAGCCAGGAATCTAACCTAAGCCCCCTACGTTGGGAGTATGGAGTCTTAGCCATGGGACCACCAGGGAAGTCCCAGTTACCACCTTTTATACTCAACAAATACAGTTAACAACAGTGTGGAGAGAATTTACTCCGTGTCTAAATCTGTCTAACAGACTATTTCTATTGGAAGTGGAGGAGCTTAGGGATCTCCTCATACCCAATCTTTTTATTTTTAAATATTTTATTCATTTCTTTTTTTCACCACACTGTGCAACTTGTGGAATCTTAGATTCCCAATCAGTGATTGAACCACAGCCCTCAGTCTTGAGAACACAAAGTCTAAATCATTGGAGAGCCAAGGAATTCCCCACATTCAATCTTTCTTTAAATATTTTTCTTTGGCAGGTGGGAGGTGACCAGATTCATAATTCCAAATAAATATACAATAAATGTGTTTTTTTTTTAATTTAAAGCTTAAAGCTCTTTTTGATGTAACAAACATCATGGACATCTAAATAATCTGTAGAAAATACAATTTTTTTTGTTGCTGTTGCTGCTAAGTCACTTCAGTCGTGTCCGACTCTGTATGACCCCATAGACAGCAGCCCACCAGGCTCCCCCGTCCCTGGGATTCTCCAGGCAAGAACACTGGAGTGGGCTGCCATTTCCTTCTCCAATGCATGAAAGTGAAAAGTGAAAGGGAAGTGGCTCAGTCATGTCCGACTTTTCTCAACCTCTTGGACTGCAGCCTACCGGGCTCCTCCATCCGTGGGATTTTCCAGGCAAGAGTACTGGAGGGGGGTGCCATCGCCTTCTCCAGAAAATACAATAAGCTCATTTTTATTTCTTATTTTTAGAAAGACAGTTACATAATGAGTCTAGTCACATCTTAGTTTGAGTGAGCATTTTTCTTGTCCTATATTTCTTCTTTATTAAATGGGAGAATATATTTTTGGGTGGCCATTAGTTACTGAAAGATGATGATATAGGATACACCTCACTTCTTGAGGGGTCTCTATTTTTTCTTCTTGGCCGCACTGTGAGGCTTGTGGGATCTTGGTTCCCTGACCAGGGGTTGAACTCATGCTCCCTGCAGTGAAAGTGCAGTGTCCTAACCCCTGGACTGCCATGGAATTTCCTCTATTTCTTCTTTAATTCCAATATTCTAGAAGAATTTTTTTTTCTAGAAGAATTTTTAAAGCCCTGATATTAGTAATAGTGGGGCCTTAATGTCAAGCCATCATGTTGACACCTTACACGTGTACACTTTTTGTTACTATAATTTCATAACACTGTAAAAGAATTTAAAAAATAAATACAATATATACTGATACACACCAATCCTCCCCACCCAAACAAAAAACAAAACATGAACAGTGGGGCTTTGTATCAATACAACATGTTCACAGATGTTTTTGCATCAACTTGTTGGAATCTGGCTAGTTATTCCTCTGACAATAGGTTAGTTAAGTTATGTTAAATTTTCTAGAACCATAAAGAACTTGTTTAAAGTCTTTGTGAATCTTTATTTAAAAGGTTGTTTCCAGCTTTATTGAGATATAATCGATATATAACGTTGGATAAGTTTAAGGCATGCCTGTTCATTGTTGAGTCATGTCCAACTCTTTGTGACCATGGACTGTAGCCTGCCAGGCTCCTCTGTCCATGGGATTCTCCAGGCAAGAATACTTGTGTAGGTTACCATTTCCTTCTCCAGAAGAAGGTGTTCAATGTAGTGATTTGATATGTGTGTATATTGAGAAATGATTACCACGGTAAGATTAGTTAATACATCTGTCTTCTCACATAGTTATCCCCCTGCTTTTTTTGGCGATGAGAACTTTTAAGATTGGCTACTTTCAAGTGTTTAATACAATACTGTTAACTACAGCCATCATGTTGCTCATTCAGTTCAGCTCAGTTCAGTCGCTCAGTCGTGTCCAACTCTTTGCAACCCCATGAACCACAGCACGCCAGGCCTTCCTGTCCATCACCAACTCCTGGAGTTTACCCAAACTCATGTCCATCGAGTCGGTGATGCCATCCAACCATCTCATCCTCTGTCATCCCCTTCTCCTCCTGCCCTCAATCTTTCCCAGCATCAGGGTCTTTTCAAATGAGTTGGTTCTTCACATTAGGTGGCCAAAGTATTGGAGTTTCAGCTTCAATATCAGTCCTTCCAATGAACACGCATGACTGATCTCTTTTAGGATGTTGCTCATTAGATCCCCAGAAATTTTTCATTTTATAACTGCAAATTTTTTTTCATTGGCCACCTTCCCTCACATCCCTGCCCCAACAGCTAACCAACCAAAATTGGTTATTTTTTTTAGATCCCACATATAATTGATAGCATACAGCATTTATCTTTCTCTGTCTGATTAATTTCACGTAGCATAATGCTCTCAATGTCCATCTATGTTGTCACAAATGGCAGGATTTCATTCTTTTTTATGGCCAAGTAATATTCCACCATATAAACCACATTTTCCTTATCCATTCATTTGTTGATAGACATATAGGCTGTTCCCATGTCTTGGATATTATAAACAATGCAGCAATGAATATGAGAGTTCAGCTATCTATTTGAGATTGTGATTTAATTTCCTTTGGATATGGCTTCCCTTCCCTTTTCCTTTACTTCAGTCAGTAAAGAATCTGCCTGCAATGCAGAGACCTGGGTCTGATTCCTGGGTTGGGACGATCCCCTGGAGGAAGGCATGGTAACTGTCTGGAAAATCCCATGGACAGAGGAGCCTGGTGGGCTACAGTTCATGGGGTTGCAAAACATGACTTGCAACACCATCGGACATGACTTAATGACTAAACCACTAACCACCAATACACTCGGAAGTGCAATTGGTAATTCTATTGTTAAGTTTTTGAGGAACATCCATACTGTTTTCCACAGTGGCTGCAACAACTTACATTCCCACCGACAGTGCATAAGTGTTTCCTTTTCTCTACATTTTACCAGCACTTGTTATCTCTTGTCTTTTTTTTCCCCCTTCATTTAAAAAATTGAGATATAATTATTATATTAATAAAATGTTACATTGGTTTCAGGTGTACAACAAAATTCAGTAGATGTTTATATTGTGAAATATTTACTACAATAACTACTTGTGACTCTTTGCGAGCCCATGGACTATACAGTCCATAGAATTCTCCAGGCCAGAATACTGAAGTGGATAGCCTTTCCCTTCTCCAGGGGATCTTCCCAACCCAGGGACTGAAGCCAGGTCTCCCCCATTGCAGGTGGATTCTTTACCAGCTGAGCCACAAGGGCAGCCCAAGAATACTGGAGTGGATAACCTATCCCCTCTCCAGCAGATCTTCCCGACCCAGGAATTGAACTGGAGTCTCATGTATTGCAGGCAGATTCTTTACCAACTGAGCTATCAGGGAAGCACACAATAACTATAGTTAAAATCAATCACCACATCTTTCGTCTTTTTGATTATAGCCATTCTAACAAGTGTGAGATGATGTGTCATTGTGGTTGGTTTTGATTTGTATTACCCTGATAATCAGTGATGTCGACTCTTTTTACATACCTTTTGGAAATTGTATGTCTTCTTTTGGAGACATGTTTGGTTAAGTCTTTTTTTCTTTTTTAGAGTCAAATTTATTTATATTTGCTATTGGGTTGTATAAGTTTCTTTCATATTTTGGATGTTAACCTCTTATCAGATATGTGGTTTACAAATACTTTCTCCCATTCTGTAAATTGCTTTTTCATTTTGTTGATTGTTTCTTCTTCTATGCAGAACATTTTTAGTGTGACATAAACCCATTTGTTTATTTTTGCTTTTGTTACTCACGCTTTTGGCGTCATAGCCAAAAAATCATTTCCAATGTCAAGGAGCCTTTTTTCTTATGTTTTCTTCCAGGAATCTTAAAACTTCAGGCCTTACATTTAAGTCCTTAATCCATCTTGAGTTAATTTTTTTTTAAGATTTTTCTTTTTTTGGATGTGGACCATTTTTTAAGTCTTTATTGAATTTGTTTCAATCATGTTTCTGTTTTATGTTTCAGCTTTTTGTCCTCCAATCATGTGGGGAATCTTAGCTCCCCAACCAGGAATTGAACATTGGAAGGTGAAGTCTTAACTACTGGACTGCCAGGGAAGTCTGCTATTTTGAGTTAATTTTTGTGAGTGGTGTAAGACAGGGGTCCAGTTTCATTCTTTTCATGTGAATATTGAGTTTTTTCATCACCATTTATTGAAGAGACCATCTTTCCCCCAGGCTACCCAGGTGGCTCAGTGGGTAAAGAATCTGTCTGCAATGCAGAAGATGTTGGAGTTACAGGTTCGATCCCTGGGCTGGGAAGATCTCCAAGAGGCACACATGGCAACCCACTCCAGTATTCTTGCCTGGATAATCCCATGGATAAAAGAGCCTAGTGGGTTACAGTCCACCAAGTCACAGAGTTGGATATGACTGAAGTGACTGAGCATGCACACACATCTATTCCCCATTGAGTGTTCTTGGCTCCCTTGTCAGGTATTGGTTGGCCATATATGAAAACTTGAAACCTTCATTCAAAATCTTCTTAATTTAGTTCTATGGTTGCACAAACTAAGATAAGAGCAGAATAGTATGTGTCAGCTTTGCAATTCTTACTGTTTATTCATATGTCTAAATGTCTATGATAAACTATTTCACACGCGAACCTAAGAGTTTGTGTAAAATCTTTTCACCATTTTTCTTTTCACTTGGGAGATTACTATAGTAGAACACAAAGCAGAATCATTATTCTGAAAAATAAGTGAAAACTGCTTACAGTGTTCTTAATTAAAGTGAAGAGTGAATCCTGGGGGTTGGGGGGGGAGGTATTTCTGTCTTAATGAAGCTTCATTCACTTGTCTCATTAAAAAGCTTTGTTTAAAAAAACAGTCCCACTTGCTGGTGTGTTAAGCTAGGATTTTCCTTCTGTCTATGCTGTATAAACCACTGAGGGTGATTTTTATAATCCGAAGGTAATGTATTTTTTCCCTTGATGTTCTTGCCGGAGGCATTCTCTCCTCTGTTATGACCAGTATTATAACAGCGGTCTATTTTTGTCTCTCCAGATTGGAGTAAGAGTAGATGAAGAATGGAAAATAGGGCTCCTTTGTTTGGAGCTTCGCAGTTATCCTGAGTGTGTAATTTCTGAAACTAGACAGAGCCAAAGGGCACTCTGAGTCCTTTAACAACAGCCGAGAGAGGTCATTTTCCTCTGCTGCTCTATCATTAGTGTTTTCTCTTCGCATGATTCAAAAAACTGATCCTCACAGCTGCTTGGACAGTCCGCCTGCCCCAGAAAAATGATTTTGAGACTGTTCATTACTTCACTGCTTCACAACCAGTTCTTGGTTTTCCATGCTAATGAATGTTAACTGAGAATCCCCCAGGGTCCATTTTAGCCAGTAGTTTCAGTTTTTCCCTCATCGGACCTCCTGTGAGCACTGCTCACGAGAATGGGCGTGATGAATGAGGTTGAGTTGAATCTCTTTTGTCTCCCCTGCCCTCCCTCTTAAGCGCCAGCCTCAAAGGATATTGTCCTGTGTTTTCATTGATTCCCTTGTCCCCTCCCATTTAAAAATACGGTGAGTGTCTTTCTGAGGCTTCCTTCTCTCTGCTGTACGACTTGTTAATCAACTGATTTTCATTTTCTCCTTCTGGCTGCTCCAGCATCTCCTTTATCCTTGTGTCCTTGATCAACATCTAATGGTTGAACTTCCCCAGGGCGTCTTAATCTCCTTGCTTTTCTTTAGGAGTTTGGACAAAGGGATCCATGGCTATAGATTTGGGGACTGTCTCTGACAATCAAGCTGGTTGCCCGAGTTTGTCTCCTACTCCATGTACCTCCCTGATTTAGGCATAGCTCACTTGCATCTCATCCAGAACTGCCATGCTGTGTCCTGGTGCCATAGAGTGTGGTACCCTAGTCTAATCTTTCCTGGCTCTATTCCATGCACTCATGAAACCTTTTTCTTCTCAACTTGGTTTTTCCCATCACTGAATCTCATTTTTCAGGGCCTTATTCTAAAAATATACTTTATTTTTAGAGCAGTTTTAATTTTATATATTTATTTCTGGCTACATCATGCAGAACTTTCCTGACCAGGTATTGAACCTGTGCCTCCTGCAGTGGAAGCTTGGAATCTAAACCACCAGACTACCAGGGAAGTCCTGAGGCCTTACTGTTTTGAGAGCCAAGACTGCCTCACCATGTTGGCAGGCAGTTTCTGTAGGCCAGCTCCAGGAGGCTGACCTTGGTCTCTACACCTTACATGTTCAATGCCTGGTCCCTTTTCTGTCTACCTGGTCCCTGCCGGACTTATTTTTTCCATCTTGCTTCTCTCAGAACTTAATTTGCTAATTTAGCTTCAGCCAGCATCAGGCCTATATATAGATTTCACTTTAGCTTTCCTGGGTTCCTATTACTTACTTATCAACCAGCTTCATTTGGTTATTCACTGGGGGAGCCACCCTAGTTCTAGCAAGCACTGTTTCCCGTCACTGCTGTACTTGGTCTTCCCTGACTTGGAAATTTTCTAATGTTAATCTAAGAAATTAATTCAGATTTCTCTTCTCTCCCTGCTCCCAAGCTGCTTCTCTGCTCAGGTCTTCTAGGATTTCTGTTAAGATGGATTTATGTTACATTCACACCTTATATTAAGATGCCATTGGCAGAGCCATAAAAAAGAGTGAAATGATGCCATTTGCAGCAACATGGATGGAGCTGGAGATCATCATACTAAGTAAAGTAAGACAGAGAAGTGTTATATGATATCGCTTTTACGAAGAATCTAAAAAATGATACAAATGATTTACACAATAGAAATACACTTACAGACATAGGAAACAAACTTAACGGTTATCAAAAGGGATCCATCATTTAAGCAGTTCTACTTTATTGACAGCCTTTGTTTTGTGTTGGATTTATAGTTTATGCTAGTATCAGTTTTGTGTAATTAAGAGGTTCATGATGGAATTTTATATTACATGCTTTTAGCTGAATTCAAATTTGCATACTTGGTACCACCACCACCATCCTCACTCCCACCCCACAAAGTCCTTGCTGCTGCTGCTGCTGCTTCTGCTAAGTCAGTCGTGTCCGACTCTGTGTGACCCCATAGGCGGCAGCCCACCAGACTCCCCATCCCTCAAAGTCCTTACTTTTCTTTTTTTAACAACATGGTCCAGAAATGTAAGCTAAATATTTCATTTGTAGTTTAAATAAAAATGAGGTTATTGTTCTAGTGTTAGGAAAAAACTGGCTTCCTAAAAGGTGATTTGGTAGATCCAAAAAAATGTATGCTGTCCTTTAGAATCAATTTAGAGGTGTAAGAAGTAATTTGACTATGTAAGATTATAATCTAATACAGTCTTTAGAATCTCACCTCACTCTACTCTGTTTTATTTATTCATTCAGTAAATATTATGCATCTCGTACATGTCAAGTTCTGAGTTAGGTCCTCTGAACATAAAGATGAATCAGCTTCTCAAGGAGTTTTATTCTAGAAAGATGAAATGGACTGAAAATGAATGAGACAATAAGGTATTTTTCAAAGTACCTGTAGTGCATGTTGGAGAAATAAGGAGGATGTGGTCAGCTCTTTGTGGTTGCTGGGAGAGTTATTGTTAGAAAAAGCTTCAGAGAGGAGGTGACTGCTGAGCTGCGTCTTAAAGAAAGTCAGTGGGGGACTTTCCTGGTGGTCCAGTGGTTAAGAATCTGCCTTCCAATGCAGGGGACATGAGTTGGATCCCAGGTGGGGGAACTAATCTCACAAGCTGCTGGGCAACTGAGCCTGCACGCTGCAACTAGAGACAAATTGCACACTGAGAGTAAGACCCAATGCCGCCAAATAAATAAAATATTTTTTTAAAAACAGTGATAATGGGTTAGTTAAGTAAATAGTGGGGTGAGGGGTAATGCTGGTAGGACAAAACTTACCCCAGAGTTTAAATATTTATTTATTTGACAGTGTCGGGTCTTGGTTGTGGCATGTGGATCTTAGTTCCCTGACCAGAGATGGAACCTTCATCTCCTGAGTGGGAAGGCAGATTCTTAACCACTGGACCACCAGGGGAGTCCCTACTCCAGAGATGAAAGAACCACTGGTAGTCTAATCCCCGGAGAAGGAAATGGCAACCCACTCTGGTATTCTTGCCTGGAAAATCCCATGGACAAAGGAGCCTGGTGGGTTATAGTCGATGGGGCCACAAAGAGTCGGTCTGAGCAACTGAGCTCAGTAGTCGAATGTGGCTGTGGCACAGAAGGTACACCTGTGTGGAGTATTGAGTTGCTGCTGAAGCAGAAGGAGGAACGGGAACATGGTGGACACCTTTGTATTCTTCAGGGTCAGCAAGTGGGAGTCATGGCTGGGGGTGCAGACAATGGAGGAGAGAGTGTGACAAAGGGATTTTATTTTAGAAAAATGTATCTAGCAGGATGAAAGAAGACTGGGGGAAGAGGACAAGGAGAAAGGGAGGTTTAGGAGGTCATTGTAATGATAACAGGGAGAGGTTATGAGAACCAAGACTAAGGCAGCCATAGTCGGAAAGGGAAGTGTGTGACAGGTGTAGGTTTGAGGAATGCTGAATGGTATGGGCATAAGGATGTCTGGGTAAGGATAGAGGTTAAGGAAGAGTGAAAATCAACCATAACTCCCAGCTGACTGGATCTATCGTTGCTCTAGAACCAATGCTGTGTCTTTCCCACGGCCCAAATATGTTGAAACCTAACATCCAAGGTGATGGTGTTAGGAGGCCTTTGGAAGGTGATTAGATCATGAGGGTGGAACCCCCATGGATGAGACTAGTGCTCTTATCAAAGGGACCAAGACAGGTCGTTTGGCACTTTCACCACATGAGGACATAGTGAGAAGATGGTTGTCTATGAACCAGAAGGCAGGTTCTTACCAGACACTGAATTTACTGATCTTGATCTTGGACTATCCAGCTTCTAGAACTGCGAGAAGTTTCTTTGTTTCTTCCTTTTTTTTTTTTTTTTTTGATGGTTATGTATTTTATTCTTCATTCATGTGGATAACAATATAAGGAAAGTTTTTTAGCACACAATATAAAGTCATACATGATTTTGTTTAATTTAATATAAATATTGTTGTTGTTTAGTTGTTAAGTTGTTTCCAACTCTTGCAACCCATGGACTCCATTGTAGCCTGCCAGGCTTCTCTGTCCATGGGATTTCCCATGCAAGAATACTGGAGTGGGTTGCCATTTCCTCCACAGGGGTTTCTATTGCTTATAAGCCACCCAGTCTATGGTATTCTGATAGAGCAGCCCAGATGGACTAAGACAGTAATGATGTCTCTATAACCGTAGATTACTCTTCTCTTTGACTTTAAAAATTGCCTTCAGAGAGTATTTTATTAGAATGTAAGTAATTTGGGCTTTTGTTCATTCAGTCTGGCAAATATTCAGAGACCACCTATTTTAGGTGCTCAATACTTTAATAGATGCAAAGTTGAGATGCAAAGCTTACAATCTCATTGGATGAGAATTCCCTGGTGGTCCAGTTGTTAGGACTCCGTGCGTTCACTGCTGGGGCTCAGGTCTGATCCCTAGTGGAGGAATTAAGATCCCTAAAGCCACACGGCACAGTCTAATTAAAAAAAACAAAAAAATCTCGTATGGAAGCAAGGCATAAAAACATAACATTCTAAGACTGTGAAATGAGACAGTATGACATTAAATTAATAAAATGCAATGTATATTAAAATATTGCTATGTATCAGAAACCATTTAAAAAATAATAGCTATTAAACAACCCAAATAACTGTGCTTACCCATTGTAGACTCTCATTAAATACTAAGTGATAATAATAGAATAACACTAAGGAAATGATAGGTTTATATTATTTTACCAAATGAAACAATTTTTTATGCCAGAAGGGATATTAAGATCACTCGGGTCCAATGATTTCCCAACCATGGAAATCCAGAGAAGAGGTGGATGTGATTTCTCACTTGAGCATTTAAATGCAAATTAAAGTCCTAGGATGCATTCCTGACTTTTGCTATCTAAATAATAGGGCCTAAAGAAGGTCTTAAAAAAATAAAAATGTAGGGCAAACTTTACATAAAGGGATGGAAACAGAAAGAACTATTTTGCTTAAAATAGAGCACCTATATTTAGGAGCTTTTAGTCTGGCATGACCTTGACATTTAAGTCAACACAGTAGTTTTAAGTCTGATTATAACCTCCATTCTTTACCTTGTGTCTCTAAACCATTCAATGGGCTTAATGCCTCTGCCACGGCAGAATGAAAACAGTAGGTTGCTACCTAAGGATTTCAAACCATTAATCTCTTGGACTCCCTGGCCAGCAACTCTTTGTGAGTAGGCACTACTGCTAATCCACAATAATATTATAGGACCATTCCTATGATTAAATTAGGACTGCACCAGAAGTCTGGTCTGGGGGCTGAAGAGTCTCTTGATCTAAGTTCAAGTCTGAGAAGTTCCCTGGAGTCCAGAGGTTAGGACTCTACACTTTCACTGCAGGTCCTGGGTTTAATCCCTGGTCAGGGAACTAAGATCCCACAAGCCCATGTGGATGGGCCCCACCCCCAAAAAATGTGCTGGAGTTGAGGTAACTTGACCAGGAAGATCTCCAAGGGCCTTGTGAAAGAAGTGAAAGAGTTACTCAGTTGTGTCCAGCTCTGCGACCCCATGGACTGTAGCCTACCAGGCTCCTCTGTCCATGGGATTCTCCAGGCAACAGTATTCTTGCCTGAGTGGATAGCCTTTCCTTTCTTCAGGGGATCTTCCCGACCAAGGGATCGAACACAGGTGTCCTGCATTGCAGGCAGATTCTTGACTGTCTGAGCCACCAGGGAAGCCCCCTAAGGGCCTTAAGAGCTTCACAATGTTTATTTTATGAAATGATATAGACCAGCCAAGGGACAAGTTTCCTGGGTCTTAAGCAACATTAGAAACCACCTTTAAGAAAAATAATACAAAATTACGAACACAAAATTAGATGTGAAAGAGGACATTGACTTAGACTGCAAAAGAAATCCCAACAAAGTATAAATTTAAAAAAGCTAGCAATTACTACAGGCAGAAAAATAACATTTTTATTTTTAAAACGGAAATATAGTTCATTTACAATGTTGTATTATAATAGTAACAAAATCCTTTGTATTAATCAACGGCTAGACAAACATCTTGTTTTTTAATATTTATTTATTTGGCTGCATCAGGTCTTGGTTGTGTCATGTGAGATCTTTGAGCATCGTGTGGGATCTTTTGTTGTGGTTGGGCATGTGAGATCTTAGTTCCCCTAGCAGGGACGGAACCCCCATCCCCCACATTGCAATCAGGTTCTTAACCACTGAACCACCAGTGAAGTCCCTAGACAAACATCTTTGATACTTTTTTCTTCTAAATTTTGGCCATGTCGGGCAGCTTGAAGGAATACCAGTCCCTGACCAGGGATTGAACTCAGGCCATGGCAGTGAGTGCACCTGAATCCTAACTACTAGACCACCAGGGAATTCTTTCTTCCAAGTTTCTTGACTGCATACTCTGATTGTTTTTTCATTTGACAGTAATTTTAGCATATTTTCTGAATATGAAGAAATGAAAAGAATAAAAAGAAAACTTAGTCTTTTGTGACTGGTTAACTTATTTTTATTATTGATAATTCAGAGAAGTTTGTTTCAGCTTTACAGTTCATTACTGATAATGTGATGCAAGTTTTAGGATTGCTGTCAAATCTGGGGAAATCCCCGTAAGAACCCATCACAAGTGAGCTGTAAGATTTGGCAGGGTTTCTGGCTTGGTACACGTGATGTTAATTTCAGATGTCAACTTGACTGGGTGATGGGGTGCTCAGACATTTGGCTAAACTTTATTCTGGGTGTGTCTGTGAAGCTGTTTCTGGTTACAAGTAACATTTGAATTGGTAGGCTGAGTAAAGCCAACTGGTGTCTCCAATGTAGGGGTGGGAAGATCCCCTGGAGAAAGGCATGGCAACCCACTCTAGTACTCTTGCCTGAAAAATTCCATGGACAGAGGAGCCTGGTGAATTAAAGTCCATGGAATCACAAAGAGCTGGACATGACCGAGCATACAACACACACATACACACACAGTGTGGGTGGCCTCATTCAGTTAATTGAAGATCTGAACAGAACGAAAAGGCGGGGTAAGAGGGGACTCTTTCTGTTTCACTGTTTGAGCTGGACATGGGTCTTTTCCTACCTTTGGATTGAACTGAAAAGTCAGCTTCTCTTGGGTCTTGAACCTGCTGGCTTTCAGACCAGAACTTATTCCACCTGTTTTCCTGGGTCTCTAGTTGCTAACTGTAGATCTTGAGACCTCTCAGCCTCCATATTTCCTTGCACTCAGATACTCAGTTGTATCTGACTCTTTGTAACCCCAGGGACTGTAGCCTGCCAGGCTCCTCTGTCTGTGGGATTTCATAGGCAAAAGTACTAGAGTAGGTTGCCATTCCCTTCTCTAGGGGATCTTCCTGACTCAGGGATCAAAACTGCATCTCCTGCAGTCGCAGGCAGATTCTTTATCACTGAGCCACATGTGAAGCCTGAACAAAATGATGCCCCAGCCTTATTTCCCCTTGCATGGATCCCATGAATGCCCATGACAGTTTCAGAGCCATCAGACAGGAGAGGAAGTCGCACTGGAGAGAGACCAAGATCTTCATGGATTACAGTTAAAACACCTTCCCTTTGGGAACTTTATAAAAACATAGGAACATGAGAATCCCTGTATAGGGACCCTCCCAGGTTATGGTTAGGAGTTGTGCAAGTAAGAGACCCGAAGTTTAACTTTATGAGATTTACAACCTACCCGACTGAGGCCTGTTTTTTCTTTAGGGCTCTTGTGGCCAGGATATACTGAAAATCTACAATGGGTAGGAGCACTGGATGTAGAGTAACACTGCCAGGATGTGCTAAGTGAGATCAGAAAAATGCACAAGGTGAAACAGGCCTGAGTCATTGAGAGACCAATGAAATGACGCGGCCGGTCCCATAACGTGGTCAGCAGTTGTGGGCCCTTGTTCTCTTCCATCGGGGTCCTGGCTGACCTGACACCACCTGGGGGTAGCCATGCACCATCATTTACAAATAAATTCATATTTGCAAAATGGTTCCTGAATTATTTAAAGTATTATGGTTTGAATAGGCCTCATTCCTCCCAACATAAAACTGATGGGCATTTATAAGGATGAATATATGCACACTAAGGGTTAAAGGGTTTCCCTGTGGCTCAGCAGTAAATAATCCACCTGCCAACGCAGGAGACGTGGGTTCAGTCCCTGGCTTGGGACCAGGAGGAGGAAATGGCAATCTACTCCAATATTCTTGCCTAGAGAATCCCGTGGACAGAGAAGACTGGCGGGCTACAGTCCATTGGGTTGCAGAATCGGACATGACTTAGTGACTAAACAACAACAAGGATAAAAAGTAAAACCATTTACCTGTGCATCTGAACTTTAAGTAGGGTTTGGATCTTGTCCAGAACTTTGTACCGGCAGAGCAAAATTGCACAAGCTCTAAATACTGTCTAAGAATATGCAATGGAATGTATAAATTAAAACTTGATTTTAGGTCATTAGAATCTTAAAAAGAGGCCAATTCAACTAAAGGGGAAAATGATAATGTGATTTTTTTGAAGCCTGCTTGTTTTATGAGAGGCCTTCCATCAAAGTACTGAGTCATCACAGTCTTGTCTGCAACACCCATTAGCCAGAGGCTTCTTTTGAAAGGTTGATGGTTGTAAGGATTCTGGCAGGAAGTCAAATGGTGATGAGCTTTGCTCTCTGCCAGGTGTTTTGGCAGCCTTCCTTGGAGGAGGCTGGAGGGTAACACCAATGAAGAATGTCTATTACTAATAGGATTGATTCATCAGCAATACTTTAGAATGCTTCCATTCTGAGTGCTGTTCCCATTCAACCTAAGATTTTGTGCTTTGCTTAGTTGAGTCTGACTCTTTGCGACCCCATGGACTATAGCCCACCAGGCTCCTCTGTTCATGGGGATTCTCCTGGCAAGGATACTGGAGTGGGTTGCCATGCCCTGTCCAGGGAATCTTCCCAACCCAGGAATGGAACCCAGGTCTCCCACATTGCAGGCGGATTCTTTACCATCTGAGCCACCAGGGTAGTATTTTGGGAATGCTAAAACTCGTTCTCAATACTGCCACCCTTGCCCAAACCTTTTGTGGAATCTTTTGGTAAAAGTTTCAGATCTTATGGCACACACTTTTGAATAGCTTTATGGTTGAAACTATCAAAATTTGGGAATGGACTATCATGTTTGGAGATGAAAAAGGTTTTCAGAGCCAATAATACAAATGAAGTGTCTGATCAAATCTACTGTGTGTGTGTGTGTGTGTGTTTGGTCAAAGTGAAGTGTGACCATAGAAAACCAAAATACAGTTTTCTCCTACAATTGGCAAACTAGTTCTGAAGACAATTTTGTGGGAGATACAGTGTATTGGTTCACCTGTGTTGTATGCTTTCCTTTAGGAAAGGATTTGAGAAGCTATAATCTATCTGCATTCCCTGGACCCTCTTGCAGCTGGGGACCCAGAGGTGTTTGGTTTTGCTGAACTAGGACACTGGCAAGGGACATGGATGGGGGAGTAATTCAGGGGGGTTGTGGCCAGGCAGGAAAGTGAGGTGCCCCTGCCTCACTTAGGGGAGGAGGTATTTGGTTCTTCTGAGGGCAGTTCCGGTTGAGTTTCAAGGTTCTGTTCCTTAATATCAGAGATGCCAAATCACTTGAATTGGCAGCACTGGAGTTCTTCTGGGACAATCCTATAATTCTCCTAGATGTTTCTGGCTGTGTAATGCTCAAATCTGCTCTCCTGACCCTCCTGGAGATTCCATAAGGTGGCTAGTACTCTCTAATAAATTCCTTACTACTTAAGATAGCAAATGTGAATTTGACTGAGTCATCCAAATTCCAAGTGAGGCATGTAAGCATTGTTGGAATAATGGAGTCTCCCAAGCCAATAACCTGAAACCAGAAACTAGTTAAAAAGATAAACTTGGTATTGGTTTAATTTTTTTCTCACGTTTTTAAAGTTAGGTTTCGTATTTAGAGAACTATGTAGGCCATAGGAACAATTTAAACAAAGACTTCCTCTTACTTTTAAGAGGTTCATTTTTATTCTACATAAAGGAACCAAAATACTTGGAAATGAGGCTCCTGTAGACTCTGTCCTGGTCATGGACTGGGGCACTGGGATCTTCAAAGATGCGTCACTAGAAATGATGAGCTGCTCTCTGATAACTTGGCTTCCTGTTGTTGTTCTGTCCCTAAGTCGTGTCCAACCCTTTGTGACCCCATGGACTGCAGCATGAAGTGGCTTTATGCACGTCTATTATATTTTTTCCATGTAATTCATAAGCATCTCCAAAATTGTCTCTCTATAGTTTTTGTTCTTTAGTGCTTATATTGGATGAATATAAAGATGTCTTCAATAAATGCTGCCTGGCTGACCAATAGGGTTAGGTGTGGGGCCCTTTGGAAGGCCATAAAAGCAGTCTCTGAATTAGCAGCTATACATTTGCCATTTGCAGTGAAAAGAGACTCCACTCTTGGGTTCTTGTGGGCTAACTATCTATATCTGATTTGGAAGACTTTGGACATCATCTTGGCCAACTCTAGGTACAAATTGTTTCTATCATGCCCTCGTTGTGTGGTGTATTAATTTACCAGGACTGCTGTAACAGAGTGCTTCAGACCAAGTGACTTCAAGAACCGAAACTGATTGTCTCCCAGTTCTAGAGGCTAGAAGTCTGAATTAAGGTGTCGGCCAGGCTGGTTCTTCTGAAGGCTGTGAGGGAAGGCTCTGTTATCAGTTTTTCTCTTTGCTTCCTCCGGTGGTTGCTTGACTCCTGGCAGCATGATTCCATTCTTCACATGGCATATTCTCTTTGTGTGTCTGTCTCCAAATGTCACCTTTGTATAAGGACAGAAGTCATACTGGATTAGGGCCCACCTGAATGCTCTCATTTTAACTTGTTAGTCTTAGTTGCTTAGTCGCGTCTGACTCTTTTGCTACCCCATGGACTGTAGCCCGCCAGGCTCCTCTGTCCATGGGATTTCCTAGGCAAGAATACTGGAATGGGTAGCCATTCCTTTCTCCAGGGTATCTTCTCAACTGAGGGATTGAACCCAGGTCTCCTGCACTGCAGGTGGATTCTTTACCATCTGAGCCTCCAGGAAAGACGTTATTTCCAAGTAAGGTCACATTCCGGGTGCTAGGACTTCAACACCTGCATTTTCTTAAAGGGGACAGAATTTGTTGCTGTTGTCTGACTCTGTAACCCCATGGACTGCAGCACGCCAGGCTTCCCTGTCCTTCACTATCTCCCAGAGTTTGCTCAAACTCATGTCCGTTGAGTTGGTGATGCCATCAACCATCTCATCCTCTGTCGTCCCCTTCTCCTCCTGCCTTCAGTCTTTCCCAGCATCAAGGTCTTTTCCAATGAGTCAGCTCTTTGCATCAGGTGGCCAAAGTATTGGAGTTTCAGCTTCAGCATCAGTCCTTCCAATGAATAATTAGGGTTGATTTTTTTGAGGATTGACTGGTTTGATCTCCTTGTTGTCCAAGGGACTCTCAAGAGTTTTGATTCCAGCTTGTGCTTTATCCAGCCTGGCATTTCACACTGAGGTACTCTGCATATTAGTTAGAGAAACAGAGTGACAGTATACAGAATTTAGTCCATAACATTAGTCAGGATTCTTTTGGTTGCAAGTGACAGAAACTAAATTCAAACCACTCTAGTAAACAGGGAAATGTATTGCCTCACATAGAAGGGAAGGACAGAAAATACTCAGCTCAGGAATAACTCACAGGAGGTACTCGGTTGTTACCATCAGAACTCTCTCTCCATCAGTCTTCACCATGCATGGCTTCATTCCCCACCACTGCAGGTTGGAATTTTCCATGTGCTGTGGAGCGTGGCCTCAGGTAGTACCAGACTTTTAACATTCCAACTTGCTGATGCAAAAGGAAAGGTGGTTTTCTCTCCATGCTTCCATTCATACAAGCCCAGGGAAGGATTCTGGTTGCCCTACTGGCCCCACACCTACGCTTGGAGCAGTCACTTGCAGGAGAGTGTGGTTCTTCACCACATAGGCCTGCTCCTCTGGTCCCTGGGTTGGGAAAGGTCCTGAAAGTGGGGCTGGAAGATGGTCGCAGAAAGAGTTTGGTCAAATGTAGCCATATGGAGACTTTGGTGGTGGTCAGGGAACTAAATCCTGCAACTACAACCCGGTGCAGACAAATAGATAAATAGATATTAAAAATGTAATCATCTGCCACACAAGGAGCTAACTATGCTGCCTCAGTGCAGCATTGTTGTCGTTCAGTCGCTCAGTCATGTCTGACTCTTTGAGGCCCCAGGGACTGCAGCCCACCAGGCTTCCCTGTCCATCACCAACTCCTGGAGTTTGCTCAAACTTATGTCCATTGAATCGGTGATGCTAGCTAACCATCCCATCCTCTGTTGCCCTCTTCTGGTTTGCCTTCAATCTCCTTTTGCCTTCAATACAGCCTTCAGCATTTCCATTTTATTCACCTTTAGCAGCTATAATGTTCTTCTGACCTTAAACAGAAACATAATGTAGCCATGCCTTCCGGGAAACAAACTTACTCAGAAGGACAATGCAGATAGTGGAGTACAGTTTATTACACCAGCTGGCCCAAAGCTGAGTCTCCTCTTAGCCAAGGACCCTGACTAGTTTCTGTGAAAACCTTATATACCCTAAATGTGCGTGCCCAAACCCACTTCCCCAAATTCCCCGAAACTAGTCTGAACAAAGGAAAAGAAAGATACAATCAAAGTTAATCTGTGATTCATAAGAATTAAGCCTAAGTAGTTAACAGTGGACGATTATCAATAGGCCTGTGGTCATACCCCAATGAGCATAACAGAAGGTATGATTCTATTTGGTTACACAGATAATTAGGGTATTCTTTTAGGTGAGAGTCTAGGTAGGAGCCCTGGGGCTCTTCCTTCCGGGGGCCTGGTTTTCCAGTTGGTATGTCGTTTCCATAGATACTGGGCACATAGCTCAAAGTTCACAGTCTGGCCCAATATGGAGTCCTGCTTTCAAGATAGAGCCTGTTCTGTCTACTCCCTCCTTCAATACCATCCGTATTTTCTAAATCCTTTAAAAATTATTTATTGGCTGCATCAGGTCTTAGTCCCATCGTGCAGGATCTTTCGCTGTGGCACAGGGACTCTCTGGTTGTGGAGCACAGGCTCTAGCTCGGGCTCCGTAGTTGGGTGCACAGTCTTAGTTGCTCCATGGCATGTGGAATCTTAGTTCTTCATCAGGGGGCATCATCCTAGAAAGTATATTTATTGAGTTTTGAAAATGTGACAAACAGGTGTCTTACGGGATTGAAAAAAAATTCAGATTTTTTTTTTTTTTCTAATAAAGCAGGACTTTTTAAAGAAATGTGGTACATGCTAAAGGTTACTTAGGGCTACTGGCATTCCAGACTCCCCAGGATCTGGGGCCACTCCTTTCCACCAGGGCACTTTTGTTGAAAAGATTAAGAAGTTCCTTTATCTGGTACCTCAAGTTTTATCCTCAAGAGGTGTGTATTTATTTTATTTAGAAGGTCCTGGGGGGTGGAAATACATCAACCACACAGTTTGAAGTTCTCTTAAATTGTCCACACATTTGTTTTTCAAACAAAACAATGCCTGAGGGATTATGTTATCAATCATTCACACTTGAGTATGGATTGCATCATTCTTGCTTTTTTTTTTTTTTTTTACTGATATCTGAAACTAACCATCTTTAGAAATTAAAGGTAGGCGTGGAGGTAATCAGGGTTCCAAAAGTTGCCAACTCTCCTGGGTAATTTGAGGGGACTGTTTACCATGATGGTGCTCCAGACAAGAAGCCAATTCTGACCCCATGATGGAATTGTTTCTTTGACTGGCTTTTTGTTGCTTTTGTTGTTATAATCGTACAGAATGGCCTGCCTCAGAGAGCACCGCCCCTCTGCCTGACTAAAGTGCCTTTGTTAAAACCCTGTCCACCTCACACAGCAGGAAGGAAGAAATTAACACATCCCCTGCTTGAGGTTGGCCATTCTAGAGATGTTTGCAAGATTAATAGCATTTTTACTTGGCTTCCTCACTTCCCCCAATCTCTGATCTATAAAAAAACCTGGCATCCAGACCCTGATAAGATGGTTATTTTGAGGTGCTAACCTGCCATCTTTTTGGTCAGCCAGCTCCCCAATTAAAGTCTCTTACTTGCTCAGTGGCTTTACCACTGGCAGGGGGCCCAGTGCTCCTGGGGACACACAGCCCCTGTTTGAGAAGCCTAACATGAGGAGAATCTGGACACATGGATAATGTTCAGTTCAGTTCAGCTCGGTTGTGTCTGACTCTTTGAGACCCCATGGACTGCAGCACTCCACGCCTCCCTGTCCCAGAGTTTACTCAAACTCACGTCCATTGACTTGGTGATGCCATCCAACCATCTCATCCTCTGTCGTTCCCTTCTCTTCCTGCCTTCAATCTTTCCCAGCATCAGGGTCTTTTCAAAAGAGTCAGTTCTTTGCATCAGCTGGCCAAAGTATTGGAGTTTCAGCTTTAGCATCAGTCCTTCCAATGAATATTCAGGACTGATTTCCTTTAGGATGGACTGGCTGGATCTCCCTGCAGTCCAAGGGACTCTCAAGAGCCTTCTCCAACACCACAGTTCAAAAGCATCAATTCTTCGGTGCTCAGCTTTCTTTATAGTCCGACTCTCACATCCATACATGCTACAGGAAAAACCATAGCTTTGACTAGATGGATCTTTGTTGGCAAAGTAATGTCTCTGCTTTTGAATATGCTGTCTAGGTTGGTCATAACTTTCCTTCCAAGGAGTAAGCGTCTTTTAATTTCATGGCTGTAATCACCATCTGCAGTGATTTTGGAGCCCAAAAAATAAAAGTCTCTCACTGTTTCCCCATCTATTTGACATGAAGTGATGGGCCAGATGCCATGATCTTCGTTTTCTGAATGTTGAGTTTTCAGCCAACTTTTCACCCTCCTTTTTCACTTTCCATAAGAGGCTCTTTAGTTCTTCACTTTCTGCCATAAGGGTGGTGTCATCTGCATATCTGAGGCGGATATTTCTTCTGGCAATCTTGATTCCAGCTTGTGCTTCATCCAGCCTGGCATTTCGTATGATGTACTCTGCATATAAGTTAAATAAGCAGGGTGACAATATACAGCCTTGACATACTCCTTTCCTGATTTGGAACCAGTCTGTTGTTCCATGTCCAGTTCTAGCTGTTGCTTCCTGACCTGCATACACATTTCTCAAGAGGCAGGTCAGGTGGTCTGGTATTCCCATCTCTTTCAGAATTTACCACAGTTTATTGTGATTCACACAGTCAAAGGCTTTGGCATAGTCAATAAAGCAGAAGTAGATGTTTTTCTGGAACTCTCTTGCTTTTTCGATGATCTAACAGATGTTGGCAATTTGATCTCTGGTTCCTCTGCCTTTTCTAAATCCAGCTTGAACATCTGAAAGTTCATGGTTCATGTACTATTGAAGCCTGGCTTGGAGAATTTTGAGCATTACTTGACTAGTGTGTGAGATGAGTGCAATTGTGCGGTAGTTTGAGCATTCTTTGGCATTGCCTTTCTTTGGGATTGGAATGAAAACTGACCTTTTCCAGTCCTGTGGCCACTGCTGAGTTTTCCAAATTTGCTGGCTGTTACCGCTTTTTTATCAAAGGATTGTTATTTTTCCCCAAGATCTATGCTTTTTATTTTTTAATATTTATTTATTTGGCTGCTCAGGGTCTTAGTTGTGGCATGAGAATTTTTAGTTGCAGCATGTGGGATCCAGTTCCCTGACTAGGGATCAAATCTGGATCCCCTGTGCTGGGACCGTGGAGTCTTAGCAACTGGACCACCAGGGAAGTCCCTTATGCTTTCTTACATGCTTTCTAGATCTTAGGAATGTTGTCAGATTTGTGATTAGCATTTCTGTTTTAGACATAGTATACTTCATTTCTTTTCCCATTGGGTTTATCTTTTGACTTATTTTCTTCTTCTAAATTGCTCACTTATGGATTACATTGTTGTTTAGTGGCTCAGTGGTGTCTGACTCTTTTCCAACCCCATGGAGTGTAGCCCACCAGGCTCCTCTGTCCATGGGATTTCCCATGCAAGAATACTGGAGTGGGTTGCCATTTCCTTCTCCAGGGGATCTTCCTGACCCAGGGATTCTGCATCTCCTGCATTGGCAGGCGGGGTTTTTACCACTGAGCCCCCAGGGAAGCCTCATGGATTACATTACTTTGATATAAACTGCTTTTAATTTTAACATGTCCCAATCACAGTAGTTTTTCCTATCAATCTTGTGACATTTCTCATGCATTAAAATGCACTGTATTAGACCATATTCTTTGACTAACAGGCACCATAGGGTTTTTTTAAGTCATCTCTTTAGACTTTATTGTGAGAAGTGAATCATAAAAGTTTTTACTTTTTCTTACTGTGAGAAATGTTTAAAATTTTGAAAAATTCTTTTAAGAATAAACCTTAAAGTAAGTTATTTATTATCATTTTTAAATATTTGATTTTCTTTTCATCAATATTTGTATTAGTTTGCTAGGGTTGCCATAACAAAGGAGCGTGAATTGGCTCAAAGAACAGAAATTTATTGTCTCATGATTTTGGAGGCTGGAAGCTGGAGATCAAGGTGTCAAGAGGGTTGATTTCTCCCGAGGCCTTTCCTTTTGGCTGGTAAATGAGCCATCCAGGTTCTCCGTGTCTTCACTTGGTCTTCCTGCTATACCTGTTTGTGTCCCAATTTCCTGTTCTTAAAAGGGCACCAGTAATATTGGATAAGAGCTCACCCTAATGATCTCATTTTAACTTCATTACCTCTTTAGAGAGCCTATTACCGAATACAGTCACAGGATGAGAAATAGGGGGTTATGGCTTCAACTTGTGGATTTTGGAAAGGACACGATTTAGCCTGTGACAGTATTTATTTTTAAATTATTTATTCAAGTATAATTGATTGACAATGTGTTAATTACTGCTGTATATCAAAGTGATTCAGTTATACATACATATACATTCTTTTATCAAATATTTTTTAAAACCATGATACATATTTTTTTAATAATGCATTATGGAATTAAATATTTTAACTGATACCCTCTTTACCAATGCTTATAACCTAAGACAGCATCCCTTTTTTTTTAAATTGGAATATAATTACTTTACAATGTTGTGTTAGCTTCTGCTGTACAGCATCATGAATCAGTCATATGTATGCATATATCCCCTCCCTCGTGAGCCTCCCCCCATCCCCATCCCACCCTTCCAGGGTGACGGAGAGACTGAGCTGAGCTCCCTGTGCTCTACTGCAGCTTCCCGCTAGCCATCTATTTGATACATGGTAGTGTATATATGTCAATGCTACTCTCTCAGTTTGTTCCCCCTTTCCTTCTTTTTTAAATATTATTTTCCATTAGGGTTTATCAAAGGATACTGAATATAGTTCTCTGTGCTATATATGAAGGCTTTGTTTTTCATTCATTCTGTATATGAAAATTGAAATCTGCTAACCCCAACCTCCCAGTTCTTCCCTTCCCTCCCCCCTCCCCCTTGGCAACCACCACTGTTCTCTATGCATGACAGTATTTAAATAACAGTTTAAGAACCATAGGGCACTGTGTGACTTGTATGAGTCTCCATTCTAAAAGCATGTTTTGACATTACTGAGGGTGGAAGAGAAACAATGTTGTTTTCCTTGAAAAAACAGAATGGAAGAAGTACTAGATGGCAGAAAAAACTTGTGGCCTCCTGATGTGGAGTAAGAGAAAGGTATATTTTAAACTCCAGGGGAGAAACTGGAATGTGCAAACTTTCACAACAGTTCTTTTCTCTTTGAAAAATCACATTCTTCCTCTAGTGTGAAATTTCACAAACAAAATCAGCTAAAGGAAGGAAGAAAGATCATGATGTTTAGATGTTATATTTCCATTGTATACATGCCTATTCGCCTGGTCATTCCTCTCTTTGGGCAAACTAAATTTAGACTCTAACTGCTCTGATTTTCACAGAGGGAATGACATAACACAATTCATTTGTCATTTAAATCCCATTCCTTGATGACAGGTTATGCAGCCCCCAAACAGAACACTAAATCCTTTAAAATCACTCCCCTGATGGTCCAAGTGGTATATTCTATTTGGATTGGGTCATTTGGTATTCATTAGTTACAACCAAGAAAATGAGAACAATTATCAGGGTATCACCGACATCCAAAGAGAATGGAGGATAAAAGTCAGGCCAGAGATACAGGCACCTGCACACGTGTGCCCAAAACAATAGTAATAGTTAAAAATAATACAGCACTTTGTATTTAAAATGGATAACCCACAGGGAACTCTGCTCAATGTTTGTGGCAGCCTGGATGGAAGGGGAGTTTTGGGGGAGAATGGGTACATGTGTATGTATGGCTGAGCCCCTTTACTGTTCACCTGAACTATCACATGGTTTGCTAATCAGCTATTCCCCAATACAATTCCCCAAAATATAACTCTTCAACCTGGATTTGTGGAGTTTTTCTGCAATCAGATAATTATAAAAAATGTCATCAACAAAAGAGGATACAGAGGAGAGAAGGGGATTTGAGTGAATTCTGTGAAGAGCTCTTTTCTGGTGTCTTTATATTAAGGAAATAATGTTTGAAAAGACAGACAGCTCTGAGCTCCCGATCATTCTGCAGAGTCCCCTACATTTCTGAGTTTTTATTAAAAGAATCCTACTATATGGTGCTGTGATTTGGGTTCTCAGGACGGCAGGGTTGACCTGGTCTCTCTCTACAAGACTGGCTCTGAGGCAATGGGGCCAGGTCTCTCCCCACGGCTGACCAGTTATTCTCCACCTTGTGCTAGGATGTGGTGGCAGGTGGGCAGCAGCATTCTGAGGGGTGGGCTTCATGGTCAGCTTGTTCTGTGATGCTCAAGTTTCCAAGTAAAGGACAGGAATGCAGAGAAGGCTAGGGAGGAGTCATGAGCTGGGAATGAAACCATGGCTAGTGATTGAAAGGTTAGGCAATCTCGTAAAAACCTGAATCCCAGCCATTACTGAGATGACGGCTCTATGAGCAGCTTGCTTTGTGTTTTTATTCCAAAGCAATAATATGCACTGTTTGTCTTTAGACTGCTTCATCCTTTAATCCATTTAAATATTTCACTATAGGCATGCTTCATCTTTTCATTTTTTTAATTAAAATATAGTTGCTGTATAATATTATATAAGTTACTGGTGTACAATATAGTGATTCATAATTTTTAAGGTTATACCCTATTGACAGTTATTCCCCGTGTTGTACAATATATGTATGTAGCTTATGTTTTACCTAATAGGCTGTTCCTCTAATTCCCCTGCCTGTTTATTGCTCCCCCTTCCTGATCCCCACTGTTAACTGACTGTAGGTTTGTTTTCTTTATCTGTGAGTCTGCTCTTTTTGTTATATTCACTGGTTTGTTGTATCTTTACATTTCACATATAAGTCACATCATATGGTATTTGTCTTTGTCTTACTTATTTCACTTGGCATAATAACCTTCAAGTCCATCCAAATTGCTGCAAATGACATAATTTCCTTCTTTTTTATGGCCAAGTAATATTCCAGTGTGTAAGTGTGTGTGTGTGTGTGTGTGTATTCATCTGTTGGTGGACACTTAGGTTACTACCATATCTTGGCAATTATAAATAACACTGCCATGGGCACTAGGGTGCATGTATCTTTTCAAATTAGTACTTTTTTCAGATATATAACCAGGAGTAGAATTGCTAGGTCATATGGTAGTTCTATTTTTAGTTTTTTGAGAAACCTCCATACTGTTTTCCACAATGGCTGGACCAATTTACATTTCTAGCAACAGTGTACAAGAGTTCCCTTTTCTCTATGTCCTTGCTAACATTTGTTATTTGTATTCTTTGTGAAGACAGTCATTTTGACTGTCATTTGGTGTAAGGTGATATTTCATGGTGGTTTTGATTTGCATTTCACTGACAGTGAGTAATGTTGAGTATCTTTTCATGTGCTTGTTGACCATCTGCATTTCCTTTCTGGAAAAATGTCTACTCAGTTCTTCTGCCCATTAAAAAAATTTTTTGATGTTGAGTTCTATGATGTGTTTCTATATGTTGAATAATAATCTCCATCAGTTGTGTCATATGCAAATAGTTTTGTCCCATTCAGTAGGTTGTCTTTTCATTTTGTGGATGGCTTCCTTTGCTGTGCAAAAAGCTTTTAAGTTTAATTCAGATCAGATCAGTTGTTCAGTCGTGTCCGACTCTCTGCGACCCCATGAATCGAAGCACACCAGGCCTCCCTGTCCTTCACCAACTCCCGAGTTCACTCAGACTCATGTCCATCGAGTCAGTGATGCCATCCAGCCATCTCATCCTTCCTTTACTCTAAGAGACCCATTCAAAACATACTGTTGTGACTTATGTGAGAGATGTGTGTTTCAGTTCCTTGTGTGCCTAAGTCTCATGAGGTGATACAGAGTCCACTGCGGATGCTTTCTTGTGCATTTAGGAAGGAGGATTGAGCCTGGGGGGCTGCCCTGAAGAAAGAAGAACTGAGCCTGCTCTTTGTCCAGCTGGGAAGGTTACCTCGCCCTTCAAAGTTGCCAGCTGCAAACACAACCTGGCTGGCTGAGAAATGGCCTGGATGAAAAGTGGTCAGAGTCTTGCATTTTCGACATATCCACAGAGAATGTGCAGAGGGCTGAGGCCATAGCAGATCTCTCCTGCCATCTCTTTTCTTTCCCAGGCCCAGCTGGCAGTGGAGGTGATGACAAAAGTCTTTCAAGGGAATGCGAACCTCTGCAGACAAATGTCTCTTCTTCGTAGGAAATTTTCTCCTCATTACTAGCCGTGGTGTGTCTGGCATGTTTTTATTAAGGGAGATGGCAGTTTCTAGGAGGTGCTAGTTGATAGTATTGTCTTCTTCTCCTGGCTCATTCCCAGAGGCACTGCCTGGTTTCTTGGCTCCTTCAGAGTGTAACCAGGTGTCCAAGTGTTCACCAGACTATGGTTTCTTGGGTTGAGGACTTGCAGGCCTAAAACTGATATGCTGGGGACTTCCCTGGTGGTTTAGTGGTTAGGAATCCTCTTTCCAATGCAGGGGACTCGGGTTCAGCTCCTGGTTGAGGAACTAAATCTGGAAATACAACTAGAGAGCCTGTGTGCCTCAACAAACAGCCCAGTGTTCTGCAACAAAGACCCAGCAGAATAAAGACAAACAAACAAACTGATACGGTGGTCACCGTACTCAAATCCCAGGGTTGGAGTGATTGCCTGAATCACTGTGACCCAGGGCTAGATCTGTGCCTCTTCTGTTTACCTAGATTGAAATTTACTTCTCAGTAAGGGTACATCATGAGAAACGCTGGGCTGGAAGAAGCACAAGCTGGAATCAAGATTGCCGGGAGAAATATCAATAACCTCAGATATGCAGATGACACCACCCTTATGGCAGAAAGTGAAGAGGAACTAAAAAACCTCTTGAGGAAAGTGAAAGACGAGAGTGAAAAAGTTGGCTTAAAGCTCAACATTCAGAAAACTAAGATCATGGCATCTGGTCCTATCACTTCATGGGAAATAGATGGGGAAACAGTGGAAACAGTGTCAGACTTTATTTTGGGGGGCTCCAAAATCGCTGCAGATGGTGACTGCAGCCATGAAATTAAAAGACACTTACTCCTTGGAAGGAAAGTTATGACCAACCTAGATAGCATATTAAAAAGCAGAGGCATTGCTTTGCCAACAAAGGTCTGTCTAGTCAAGGCAATGGTTTTTCCTGTGGTCATGTATGGATGTGAGAGTTGGACTGTGAAGAAGGCTGAGTGCTGAAGAATTGATGCTTTTGAACTGTGGTGTTGGAGAAGACTCTTGAGAGTCCCTTGGACTGCAAGGAGATCCAACCAGTCCATTCTAAAGGAGATCAGCCCTGGGTGTTCTTTGGAAGGAATGATGCTAAAGCTGAAACTCCAGTACTTTGGCCACCTCATGAGAAGAGCTGACTCACTGGAAAAGACTCTCATACTGGGAGGGATTGGGGGTAGGAGGAAAAGGGGACGACAGAGGATGAGATGGCTGGAGGGCATCACGGACTCCATGGATGTAAGTTTGAGTGAACTCTGGGAGTTGGTGAAGGACAGGGAGGCCTAGCGTGCTGCAATTCATGGGGTCGCAAAGAGTCAGACATGACTGAGCGACTGAACTGAAAGGTATAAATGGGCTTCCCTGGTGACTCAGTGTTAAAGAATTGCCTGCCAATGTGGGAGATGCGGATTTGACCCTTGGTTCTGGAGTTTCCCCTGGAGAAGGAAATGGCAACCCACTCCAGTATCCTGGCCTGGGAAATCCCATAGACAGAGGAGCCTGGTGGGCTACAGTCCAGGGAGTCGCAAAGAGTTGGTCACAACTTAGCGACTGAGCATGAAAGGCATAAATGCCAAGTTCTGCTAAGGGGCGACTTTATAACCTTATAATCAATAATACCATATTGGCTCAGACAGTAAAGAATCTGCCTGCAATGTGGGAGACCTGGGCTTGATACCTGAATTGAGAAGATCCCCTGGAGAAGGGCATGGCAACCCACTCCAGTATTGTTGTCTGGAGAATCCCCATGGACAGAGGAGCCTGGCGGGCCACAGTCCATGGATCGCAAAGAGTCAGATACGACGGAGTGACTAAGCATACACACATACACACCATATTGGATATTTGAAAGTTGCTAAGAGAGTACATCCTTACCACAAGAAAAGAAATTTGTAACTAATGTAGACTTATTGCCATGATCATTTTGCAATATATACACACTATATTAAATCAATATATTGTACATCAAAAACTAATACAATGTTATATGTCAATCATATTTCACTAAAAACCCATTAAATTAAATAAAAAAAGAAAAGAAAATGAGGAAATCAGTCATACTGTAAACTACTTTTTTGAATCAAGAATAGAGATCTGGGGAATTCCTTCGTGGTCCAGTCATTAGGACTCTGCGCTTTCACTGCTGAGGGTGCAGGATCAATCCCTGATCAAGGAAGTAAGATCCCGCAAGCCATGTGGCCAAAAAATTAACTTAAAAGAATAGAGATGTAATTTAATTATATCCCTTCTATATAGATATAGAAGTATATCTATATACTTCTTCAGGGTCTGTCAATAAAGCTGTATTTTTATTATATATATTGAAATACACTGAATTGAATTTATATGTATGTATGAAAGGTTCTTGCCTGGAGAATCCCAGGGATGGGGGAGCCTGGTGGGCTGCCGTCTATGGGGTCACACAGAGTCAGACACGACTGAAGCGACTTAGCAGCAGCAGCATGAAAGGTTACCTTTGAAATACAATTTACTCCTCTTCAAGAACTAATACCTAATTCAATTAGAGTAGTGGCACAGAAAATATTCTGGACCTAAACCGAGCCCTTCTTCTTGTGTCTGGGAGACCTCTGAATTGATCCTCTTAAGGAAAAAGTGATGAGAGTGGAGAAAGGGGTCCTTTCTGCTTTCCTTGCCCTATTCTCCAAAGGAGCTAGATTTCAGGCTCATAGAATGCACTAGTGGGACTCCCCTGGCAGTCTAGTGGTTAAGACTTCGCCTTCCAGTGCAGGGGGTGTGGGTTCTATCCCTGGTTGGGAAGCTAAGATTCCACATGCCTTTTGGCCAAAAAGCCAGAACTTAAGAAAGAAGCAATATTGTAACAAATTCAATAAGACTTTTTAAAAAAAAATGGCCCACATTAAAAAAAAAACAAAACTGAATGCCCTAGTTAGTTTCAAAGTTCAGTTCAATTCAGTCACTCAGTCATGTCTGACTGTGAACCCATGGACTGCAGCATGCCAGGCTTCCCTGTCCATCACCAACTCCCAGAGCTTGCTCAAATTCATGGAATTGCAGAGGCTACCATCTTATTATATGAAGACTGGGAAAGAAGCAATTTATGTGTAAATTAGACTGATTAGTGACTTAGAAACGGCATAAGCACACCTGAAGATTTGCAGAGAGCTTATAGCCCTGTGCTATCTCTACCGATATACCTAAGAAGGCAGGTATTCTCGTCTCAGCAACTGTACTCTTTCATATTGTGTGAAATAAGCCACAGGGGTAGCAGAACTCCATGAAGTAAGTCCATTTCTTTCTCTGAATCTTAAGATTAGGGCTGATGGAGGCATATCTGACCTTTTCCAAAGGCACATTTAACTGAAAGGGAAAGCTCAAGAAATGTCTGTTGATAAATGTTTTCTTCTTGTTTCCTATATGGGTAGCTGGAGAAGGCAATGGCAACCCACTCCAGTACTCTTGCCTGGCAAATCCCATGGACAGAGGAGCCTGGTAGGCTGCAGTCTATGGGGTCGCTAGGAGTAGGACACGACTGAGTGACTTCACTTTCACTTTTCAGTTTCATGCATTGGAGAAGGAAATGGCAACCCACTCCAGTGTTCTTGCCTGGAGAATCCCAGGGACGGGGGAGCCTGGTGGACTGCCATCTATGAGGTCGCACAGAGTCGGACACGACTGAATCGACTTAGCATAGCACATGGGTAGCTAATTGGATGTTTTGAATTCTGTTTATAAATTGTGATCTATTAGTGGCAATAAAAAATCCTATAGGTTCTCAGAATTGTTTCTGGTGTAACTATGGTAATTGACCATGAATAAACAGCAGGTGGCAGGGACATGATTCTTTGACTTTCAGCAGGGAAGCCTTTGCTGGCACCTGATGCGATTTGGTGCCAGATTGAATTTGCTGTGGAACTACTCATGTCTGGGGCTGAGGCTGAAATGAAAGAATGGGCCTCAGAGCCTGGAAGGACAGATTGTTTTGGATCCAGAGTAAGCTCAGAGGAGTGATAAGGCATAGGAAGTGCCACATAGCTAAGATCATGGGCAAGGGTGTCAACTGGCGTCATATATCCTGTTTGTAGAAAAGTGACTGTGCGCTTGATGGAGATCTCAAGAAGACAGGACAGGGACAGGAAATGAGGAATGAATGTCTTTGTCTTGTTTGATTGATCAGTTTGGTAGTTGCCAGACCAGTGCTGTCTCGATGCGGCCTTGGAGGATGCACTAACTGTTCTTTTGGTGTCAGCTGACTTAATATTTTTTTCTGTAACGATCAGCTGTACATATGGTGGTTGTTGGACTCATGTGAGATAATTAAAAGATGCAAGATGTACTGAAAAGTTAAGCTGCTGTGTGACTGAAAGGGAGTCATAGTTAAGAGCATGGATTTTTTTTTTTTTTTTAGCAAAAGAAAGATTGACTTGACAGAGCACATTTTCAAAGTATGTACATCTCAAACATTTCAAGGTATGTTTGTGCCCTTCTCAGGCACACTCAGTGTAATATTGTTCTCACTTTATTGCTGAGGAAATCAAGATAAATAAATAACAATTGAATAAATTGCTCATGGCTGTGATAACTGAGCTGGGATAAAAATTTCAAGTTGATTCTACACTCTTTTCACTATCCCATGTGGCTTTCCAGTATGAAATGGGCTCTCCTGAGAGAATTAATAATGTAATATCTTTGGACCTTTAAAATTGCTACGCAAAGCACTATGAGAAACAGTGGAAGCTTATTTCTCTATCTGAAAATTAAAAAAAATCAATTTTGGAGTAAAACGATTGTTAAAACAGATTAAAAGCTTATTTTCACCATCCCTGGGGAACGAAGTACTATGGAGCATGGACCTTTTATCATCCCGAGACTAGCTGTGTGCCTTTACCACTCATGTTACATAGTCTCTCTCCACTTCCCTCATCACACTGTGAAGTGGATCCGGCGCTCTCACTGGATAAGGCCAGGGGTGAGTGAAGTGGCTTTGGCATGGCAGGATGGTCAGTGCGGTCACCAGTAAATGTAGAACAATTCCCTCCCCTCATTAGGTTACATCTCCCTCTGTTAGAGCTCTGCAATGTCCTCCCACTTTCTACAGCCCATGGGCTCTTTTCTGTTATCATCCTATTTGGCGACTCGGCAGCCTTTCTTGCATCTGGCTTCTGTGATGGTCCCTCTTTTCTGATTCTTCACAGATCTCTCTGACCCTTGCTTCTAATCTCCTTCCTTAGCTTTTTCCCTCTCCAGCTCTTAGATCACCCTGTCCCCAGGGCCCTGTCCTTAGTCTACCCCTCCTCTAATCTCCTTATTCACCCACCTCATGCTGTGTCTGGCTGTTGCCTCCTAATTCACTCCCCTAATCCCAACTGCCTGTATGTTATATGTCTGGTGCTTTATGGGATGTGTATGCACTCAGATGTCCCAGAGGCATTTCAAAGTCAAGGTATCTTAAAGGAGAAACATCTTACCCCAAGAGCATGTTTCTCTGCTTGTGTTTTCCTTGGACCTCAATCTCTGGTTAACGTCGGCTTCTAAGTCTGGCTACTTCTGTCTTGTCAGTGTTCTCAAGGAGTTCCTTCCTCTCCATGCTCCACCACTGCCACATCACATTTTGCTCAGAGATTGCTGAGATTGCCTCCACTCCCTCCACATGGCCTCCATTCACCTACCAGTGTCAGAACCAACTGTCTGGTGACAGAGGTTGGATGTCACTGGCCCTTCAGTGCTGACCTTTCCTACTGTGCCACTCTTGCTGGCCAGCTCTCTGCCCCATCTCTGCAATCACCCTGAGACCCAAGATTTCTTTGCAGCATCGTACCCCAGGGCCTTTGCACATGCCTTTCCTGCTGTCTGGAAATGAAGGTCTAATGGGTTAATAATGGATATTATAATCGATATATAATAATGGTTCTTCCGTGACACCCTGTATAGAAGTTACTGTGTCGTTATAGGCTACTTACAGGAGTATTTCCTCCACAAAACAGAGGTTTCCTCGGTCCACGGATCCTGTCCCGTCCGTCTTTGGTTCCCAGAATCTACCTGCTATGGTCTCCGAGACATGGTGGGTGCCCACAGCACGTAATAAACCAGCAGAAATTTCAACTTCTTTATTCCGAGTGGGCTCTCTGCCTGAGTAGCTGACTTTTCTGGAGACCTGCTCCCTGCCCTAATCTTCACGGTCCCCCGCCTTTCAGGTGAAAAGGCAGCCTGGTGGCTCGCCGCCTCCGGGCTGGGCTGGGCGGCTGCCCGCGCGCCTGCGCCCTCTGCCGCTCGGCTCCGGGCGCGTCTGTGCGCGTGTGTCTTGTTTCCAGAGGCTGGGGTCACAGACTCATTCACTGATTTCCTCGCGGCTGGACCGAGGCTGCCTCCCCAGGAGGCTCCCAACTACTCTCGCGCCTCCAAGGTCCCCACCTACCCCCGCTCTATTCCCAGCCAGCCAGATTGACCGGCCGACTCACGAGTGAGTAGCGGCGGCTCTTGAGACCCTCAGCTCGGCGAGCTGTCTCCGGCGGTTCTATCCTCCTGCGGGGCCGTGTGTGTGTATGTGTGTGTGTGTTTGCGCGCGCGTAGGAGATGTCCCCGGGCCCCCACGCCGGCTCTGAGAGCCGCCCGCCTGGGTCCGTGTGCCATTCCAAGGCTCCGCTGGGGTGCGGGTGCGCTGCGGTGCGGGTGCGCGCTCCCTCGGGCGCGGGGAAGCGAGTTTTCCGGGATTCCCCGACTTTGTACGCCGGCGCCGGTGGGGTTCCCCGGGAAGGCTCCCGGGCAAGAAGGCGGCGGGGAAGCCCTGGCTCTGAGTGGCTGGCAGGCCGGGAATCTGGGAGCTGGGCTGGCCCAGTCGAGCCGAGGGAGACGCCGGAGCGGCCGCCCCTGGATCCCAAGCTCTCTGCCTTTCTCCCTTTACCCTTCCTCCTTTCTTTTCTCAGCACCATCACAAAAGCGCGTCGCATGAAACACAATGCAGCGAAGTCCAGCTCTCCTCTCCCACCTGGTGCACATCACCTCCCCCCCGCCCGCCTCCCCGGGGGCCGGAGGAATAGAGTGGGAGTCCCGAGATAAGGGGCGAAGGCTTACCCTGGGGACACACCTGTTTTCGACTCGCGTTATATTCAAGCTGGGTGCCGGATCGCGCGAGGGGTTTCTACACAGACACGCCGATGTATGTATGTGTGTGTGTGTGGGTGCGCGCGCACCCCGAGCCGAAGCTCGCTGGGTGCGCTGGATGTAAATAGCACACCTCCCTGCCGGCCCGCGCGTGCCGAGCTGGCTCCGTGGGCTCCCAGCGCGCCGTGACAGCGCTCCCGCGTCTCATTGTTTGGTTGTGGCTTCCCCACCCCTCCGCAAAGCAAACTGATTTTCGGTTTCGCTTGACACAGCGCTCTGGGACTTGGCGTGGGCCGCAGCCTCGAACGCCCCTGGTATTTGTAATTGAATAGTTCTCCCGGCGGCTGGGGGGCAGGGGTGTTATTTTTAGTGTTGGGAATAAAGAGGCAAGCACGCTGACCTTTTTGCTGCTGCCTTGGGCTTTGAATGCGTATCTGTCTCTAATGGATGGAGAAGACTGATTCGCATCCAGTCGGCGCACACGTGCCTGCACACAAGTGTGTACACACGTTTCTACACACCTCGCTTTCCCCTTTTTTTTCTTTTTTAAAAATCGGGACTAGGAGTGCATCGTGCTTGTTCAAAAAAAAAAAAGGAAAGAAACTTTCCTTTGTTCTTTTGGGCCTCTTCTATTCTGAGTAATGGAGTAGGAGTACCAAAAGGTTGCAATTAGTTCACTCGGATAAAAGACGCTGTCTGTGAGTCAGAGCTACCAGGTGGATAATTATTAACATATAAAAGCAGATGCGCTGTTTAAGGCAAAAGGGGCGGGGCGGGGGCAGGTCCGCCGTAGACAATGAAGGAGGGTCTCTGCCGACCGCCCGCTGCTTATTGTTTGGGCTCTAGAGACTGCTGTCTACAGCCTAATCCTCCTCCAGGGCTTCGTTCCTCGCTCGTCCCTCGGTCCCACTTCGGACCGTCAGAGTCTCCCAGCGCTGTCCGCCGGGGGCGCCGGGAAGCCAGACTCAGCCGCCCTTCTCTGACCGCCCTCTCTTCTGCTTTGCAGGTTGGCACCTTTGCGCCCGAGGGTGTCGCGAGCCGAGGCGGCGAGGACCGGGCGCCTCTGGCCCAGCCAGCCCGGCGGGATGCGGCCCCGGCAGCAGCGCTAACCGCCCCCACGCTGGGCACCGGGCGTTCGCGCTCCGGGCGGCAGGCGGAGCGGCAGCGGCGGAGGGGATGCGCCGGGGACACGCCAGGATCCTGCTGCGCGCTCCCAGCCCGGGGTGGACCCTAAGTTGGGCTCATCGCAGGACCGCGCGGACCCCTGCCCTCTGGGGCACGCGGCTGCGGAGCCTCGGGACCACGACTGCGGTCAGGATGCACTGGGCACCTCCCAGCTGGTGAGGATGCCCCACAGCGCGGCTCTGCATCGCCAGCCCCGGTCCTTGGTGGGCACGACAGCCTGGGCCCGGCTTCAGCCCCTCGTGCCGGTGGATGCAAAGCTCCGGAGTCCTTGAGTGCGATCGGCGACCGAATCTGAATTCTGAGAGCCATGGACCGAGGCGCTGGGTTGGAGCCCCAGGCGGGAGAGCCGCAGGAAGCGCGCACCAGGGTAGGAGCTGTCCAAGAGAAGTGTGAACCCGAGTCCTTCAGGTCCCAGAGTTTACCCGCCCTGAACAGCGCCTCCTGCTCGCCAGACCTGAGTCCCGCCAGTGAAGAAGGCTCCGAGCCCGCCCCCAGCCATCAGGAGTTGAAGTCAGACCCCTACCCGCCGGCCCCCAGCCCCTCCGCCCCGTCTACTTCGGCAGAGACGGCAGGACTGGCGGAACGTCGCCACGGGGTGGAAATCGCCAAAACCATGTCGGTGTCCTCCACTCTGGCCATGCTCCAGGGCAGAAGGTGCCTCTACGTGGTCCTCACCGATTCCCGTTGCTTCCTGGTTTGCATGTGCTTTCTAACCTTCATCCAGGCGTTGATGGTCTCCGGGTACCTGAGCAGCGTCATCACCACCATCGAAAGGCGCTACAGTCTGAAGAGCTCCGAGTCGGGGCTGCTGGTCAGTTGCTTTGACATTGGGAGCCTGGTGGTGGTGGTGTTCGTCAGCTACTTCGGCGGCCGGGGACGGCGGCCCCTGTGGCTGGCCGTGGGGGGTCTCCTCATCGCTGTGGGGGCTGCCCTCTTCGCCTTACCTCACTTCGTCTCGCCGCCCTACCAGATCCAAGAGTTGAACGCCTCCGCCTCCAACTATGGCCTGTGTCAAAACGGCAACTCCTCGGTCAAGGTGGAGCCTCCCACCTGCCTGAAGGACTCGGGTGGCAACGACCACTGGGTCTACGTGGCTTTATTCGTGTGCGCACAGATTCTCATTGGAATGGGCTCCACACCTATTTATACCCTGGGACCAACCTACTTAGATGACAATGTCAAGAAAGAAAACGCATCGTTGTACCTAGGTAAGCCTTTCCTGCCCTCTTACCTGAGCTTGGACTCAAAAATGGAAAAGAAGAATTTTCTTTCACATTTAGTTGATGGTAGATATTACAGAGAATATATGGTGTTATATAATTTAAGTATGTATACTTTAAGCAGTAAGCTTCTGTTTGCTTTTTGGTTTTTAAGTCTCCCTGTGGTGTGTTTTCAGTTCTGGAATTAAACAGTTGAGAGTTCTGTGACTTTTAAGACTCACACTTCACACTGGGCTTTTCCCAAGTAATACAGACTTTCACTGTGGAGTAGTGCTTCTCTTTCTTGCAGCCTGTCTTCGGAAAAGCTCTAGTTTATCAAGTTTATCTTCTCAAAGGGCTCAGGAAGGAATAGAGGTGACTGGTGTGTGAAGTGAGGTCGTTGACAGCTTTCATCCACTGCTACTTCTTCCTGCCTCCAACAGCAGGAAGTACCCAGACTATAGGAAACAGCCTGTATTGTCTCTGTATCTGTATTTCTTACATATTGTCTGCTTCACTATTAAGAAAAAAACTTGAGTGGTATCGAATGACTAGGTTATCTTTATGCAGAAGCAACCTCACAGGTTGTAAAGTTTATCCAAAGCTGTTTTTATTGTTGGTTTGAAGACCCTCAGTTCCATGAATTGGGAGAATAATGATTACTATTTTCTGAAAAGCAGTCGCTGGTGGATAGTGAAAGGGGAGTGAAAGTGATACTCAACAAAGAGGGCTATGCTTTTTCCTCAGGACGACTATTGTCCTTAGAGGATGTTGCAGCCCTTTGTCGTCCCCAGTAACTGGCCCAAATAAAGGGTTTTATACTTTGTTGTTATTATGAAATGCAAGAGAAAGAAATTTTTATTCAGGCAAGGAGGAATAGTTTGCTTGTTTTTAATTTTTTACTTTTGGCCCATGATGGGTCTTGGTTGTGGTGTATGCAGGCTTCTCATTGTGGTGGCTTCTTCTCTTGTTGGGAAGCACTGCAGGGTCTTAGTTCCCCCACCAGGGTTTGAACCTACATTCCGTGCATTGCAAATTGGGTTCTTAACCACTGGACCACCAGGGGAGTCCCTTGCTTGTTACTTTCGCCTCCGTGTTTTCTAATGTTTATTATAACAAATTTTCAAACTGTACAGAAAAGTTGAAATAGTAGTATAGTGAACATTAGTATATCCAACCACCTAGATTCAATAATTGTTCATTATTGTCATGTTTGCTGTATCAACCTGTGTGTGTTTGTGTAGAATATGTATATGTATATATATTGGGTAGGAGGTTAAGATTTTTGAAAGTAATTGTGGGTCCCTTTAAGCTTCAGCACATGTCTTCTGAAAATAAGGACATTCTCTTATATAACTCAGGAGCTTAAATACCCCATGAAAGTAACTATTCCATTGATTATCAAAGTCCAGTCCACATTCAAATCTTCATTGTCCACTCAGTGACTTTTTTAGCTATGTATTTTTTTCAAACCATGAGCCAGTCAAGATTCATTCAATCATTGCATTTGGTTGTTTGCTTTCTTAGTGTTTGATAAACTAGAAAACTGTGTCAACTTTTTTCTGTTTCTACTACACAGACTTTTTGAAGTGACAAGGCTAATTTGTGGAATATTTTACATTCTAGAGTTATCTGATTATTTCCTTGTGGTGCACGTATCTCATTCCTCCATGTTCTATATTTCCTGTAAACTGGAAGTTCAGTCTAAACATGTAATTCAGTTCAGGCAAAATGTTTTTGGCCAGACTCCTTCATAGGTCATGGTATGTGTTTTCTATTAGAGGCACCTGGCCATTCACTAGCATTGTTGAGTTTAATCACTTAGTTGAGTTGGTTGATTGTCAGGTCTTTATACTGTAAACATATGTTTCTTTGAAAACAACCAGCAGTCTTTAGAGTGACATCTTGACTCTGTAAACATCCCAACTGTTTTCTTTCTGATCTTTTTGTCCATTTATTTTGAAAACTTGGGTCTCCCACCCACTTTTAGGTACCACTGACACGAAAAACACAGGCAGAGCCCCACACAAACAGAGAATATCTGATGTCAGAGCCCTGAGATTTAACTTTTCTGGTAGTGGTTGCCCCCCAAGAAGGGAGGGACTTCTCTGGTGGTTCAGATGGTAAAGAATCTACCTGTAATGAGGGCGAACCGGGTTTGATCCCTGCGTTGGGAAGATCTTCTGGAGAAGGCAATGACAACCACTCCAGTATTCTTGCCTGGAGAATCCTATGGACAGAGGAGCCTGGTAGGCTACAGTCATGGGGTCTCAAAAGAGTTAGACACGACTGAGCAACACTTTCACCAAGAAGGAAAATAGCAAGTGCATATTCAGTGCTGAGGAACTGTGCTTCTTGTGGGAAGACCAAAAAATGAGACACAGGCCCAGCGTCTGAGGTGCCTTCGATGTAATGAAGAAATATTTCCAGTTTAAGGTAATATCTAAAGTGACATGTGAAAGGGGAAGAAAGTCCTACAGATGGGACTTGCTCCCACCTCCCCCGACCTCCTCCTCCTCTTCTTCATTTAGATATTGACTAATAATCATTTTCTATTATTAAGCCCACCAGGGCTTCCCTGGTGGCTCAGAGGTTAAAGCGTCTGCCTCCCATGCTGGAGACCAGAGTTCGATTCCTGCGTCGGGAAGATCCCTGGAGAAGGAAACGGTAACCCACTCCAGTATACTTGCCTGGAGAATCCCATGGACAGAGAAGCCTGGTAGGCTACAGTCCACAGGGTCGCAGAGTTGGACACGATTGAGCTACTTAACTAACTAATAATCATTTTTTGGGAAAATGTCTTGATGCCTGCCTTCGGATACATTCTTGGTGTAACTCGTAGGAGTTCTGCTTTGTATTAAATGGATCTTGATAAAAGCTCCAGTGGTTTCAGTACCAGGAATCTTACCTGTGTTATTTCATCTAATGTTCTCAACGGCCTTAGGAAATGGGAATTGTTTCCCCTTTTTTATGAATGAGGAAACTAAGGCCCAGAGAACTTAAGTGACTTGGTTATGGGTGTCAAACCCACACCATCTGACCCCAGAGCCCTTGAACTTCTGAAAGCCCACTGAAACCAAAGGATGGGTCACATTCAGTAGGGTTCTGAATGGTGTAGAAGGATGCAGAACTGGCTTAACCTCCTCAAGACATAATCAAAACAAGACCATTCTTTAGACCTTTAAAGCAGCTTTTACAGGTTGCTGCTGCTGCTGCTAAGTCACTTCAGTCGTGTTCGACTCTGTGCGACCCCATAGACGGCAGCCCACCAGGCTCCCCTGTCCCTGGGATTCTCCAGCCAAGAACACTGGAGTGGGTTGCCATTTCCTTCTCCAATGCATGAAAGTGAAAAGTGAAAGTGAAGTTGCTCAGTTGTGTCCGACTCTCAGCGACCCCATGGACTGCAGCCCACCAGGCTCCTCCACCCATGGGATTTTCCAGGCAAGAGTACTGGAGTGGGTTGCCATTGCCTTCTCCGACAGGTTACCTCCATACAAACTTAAATCAGGGAGACTGCTATCTTCTTCCCTGGTAGCTCAGATGGTAAAGAATCTGCCTGTAATGTGGGAGACCTGGGTTCAATCCCTGGGTTGGGAATTTCCCTTGGAGGAGGGCATGGCAAACCACTCCAGTATTCTTGTCTGGAGAATCCCCATGGACAGAGGAACCCCCATGGTGGGCTATAGTTCATGGGGTCACAAAGAACTGGACACAACTGAGTGACTAAACATATACACAGTCTTCTTAGCACGTGAGCAGTGTTAACCCTTTATGACATGGAATTTTTCCTATTAATAATAAATAACTAGGTGTATATTGTTGTGATTTTCTGCAAAACTGTTCTTCCATATTACCTTGTCCACTCCCCACCCATTTCTTAACTTTTTGGTCAGTCTTTCTAACTGATAACAACCACAGAATAAGGGGCGGGGAAATAAAAGCAGGTAGCAGGTTAGTAATTGCAGTTGGGACCAAAATCTGAATTAAGTAGAAATCATTGAAATGGAATGTAAATATATACCTTAATCTTTTGAAAGTTCTGGCATTAACATACTGGCAGCTTTCCATGTAGAAGCGATGTGGTTGTAGATGTGACCCAGCAATCTTTACACACATTCAGTGCCCGAACTCCTCCTGCAAGGACAGAGGTTCAGTGTCGACCTGGAGCATAGAGAAAACTTTGTAGGTAGGAAGAAGTAAGGCTAGCAACTGCATCATGATTTGCGATTGGATCTTAAGGAGAGAAAATGTGACCTTTTGCAAGGCACAAAATTCATGAATCAAACAGGGAAACAAGAAAGAATGACTAACCAGGTAGGAAAAGGGAAAAAAAGAAAGGATGCTTTTCTAAAATAGAAAGCCACAATTCCAATTGAATGATATTCAGGATAGGTGATGATGGGCCATGGGCCAGCCATTGGCCAGGCGGTGTGAGGGCAGCCACTCCACCTCCCTGGCGTGTCCGCTGTCACTTCAGACCACAGACAAGGGTCAGAGTCTGCACAGTGCCTTAGAAAGAGCACCAGACCAGGAGGCAGCTGACTTATATTTTAGTCTGGCTCTACTAAACTTAAAATACAGTTTGGTCAGGAGACTTTAGACAAATTCCTTAACTTCTCCAGCTTCTGTTTGCACTTAGGGCTTATTCCATTTGTTTCCTGCACGGTGATATTTTTTAAAAAAAATTTAGTTATTGTTGACTGAAAGATAATTGGTTTACCATATTGTGTTGTTTTCTGTCATGCATCAACATGAACCAGCATAGGTATACATATGTCCCCTCCCTCTTGAACCTCCCTCCCACTTTCCACCCCATCTCACCCCTCTCGTTTGTCACAGAGCCCCATTTGAGTTCCCTGAGTCATACAGCAGTTCCCACTGCTATCTGTGTTACATATGATAGTGTATACATTTCCATGCTACTCTCTCCATTCGTTTTACCCTCTCCTTCCCCCTCTGCTCCGCACTGTGATATTAAAAAAAAAAATGTTTTATTGACAAAGGTCTTTCCTTTTATTAAAAACATTTCTTTCTTTCTTTCTTTTTGGCTGTTCTGGGTCTTTGTTGTTTAGTGCAGGCTTTCTCTAGTTGGGGTGTGTGAGCTTATTGTGGTGACTTCTCCTTGCAGAGCACAGACTGGAGGGCTTGCGGGCTTAGTAACTGAGGCACGTGGGCTCAGTAGTTGTTGTGTTAGGGCCTACTTGCCCTGCAGCATGTGGGATCTTCTGGGTAAGAATCCACCATGCTACCAGGGAAGCCCCCTCACTGTGATATTTTGAGGACCAAATGGGATTACGTGTGCAAGCAGCACTTCAGTTTGTTAGAGCTGAATTCAAACTCATCCTAAAGAGTGAGCAGAGTGAGGAGCAGGAGATATTCTACTCCGTTTGTGTCTGAAAATGTTTAAACATATCTCTTTATAATTGGGAAGAAGGAAAGAACCATTATGTAGGAAATGAGAACACCGAAAAATCACTCCTTATACATTGTACAAGACAATCCTTCTCTTTCTTTTCTTTCTTATTTTTTTTTTCGCATTTTGAATATTTAATTGCTCATGCTTTTAAAAAACTTATGTAGAATATTGGCTTTATTCTTTATGTTGTACAATATATCCTTGTAGCTTATTTTACACATAATAGTTTGCACCTCTCAATCCCCTACCCTGTTATTGTCCCTTCCCCACTGGTAACCAGTAATTTGTTCTTTATATCTTGTGAGTCTGTTACTTTTTTTTCTGTTATAATCACTAGTTTATTGCATTTTTAAGATTTCACATGATAAGTGACATCATACAATATTTGTCTTTCTCTATCTGACTTATTTCACTTAGCATAATACCTACCCTGGTGGCTCAGACTGTAAAGAATCTGCCTACAATGCAGGAGACCCAGGTTCTACCTCTGGGTCCGGAAGATCCCCTGGGGAAGGAAATGGCAACCCACTCCAGTACTTTTGCCTGGAGAACTCCATGGACAGAGGAGCCTAGCGGGCTAGCATCCATGGAATTGCAAAGAGTTGTTGTTGAAAATGGTAAAGTTTTGTTCTTTCTTATGGCTGAGTAATATTCCATTGTACATGTGTACCACATCTTATTGATCGATTCATCTGTTAATGGGCACTTAGATTGCTTCCATACCTTGGCAATTATAAATAATGCAGCTATGAACATTGAGGTACATGTATCTTTCTGAATTAGTGCTTCTGTTTCTTTTGGATATATACCCAGGAGTGGAACTGCTGGATCATATGGAAGCTCTATTTTTAGTTTTTTGAGAAACCTCCATACTGTTTTCCACATGTCTGTACCAATTTACATTCCCACCAACAGCATAGGAGGGTTCTCTTTCCTCTGTACAGAAAAATCTTGATCAGTGTTGGGAAAATGTTATATTCTGATTAGTTGCATTTTCTGAAGCTCCAAGGTTTTACTGTCAGAACTTTCTGCTTGGCAACCTTTGACGACTATCTTTCTTTAACGTATGAACATTTATGTAATGTATATTTGTGCTTACTGTAACATAACAAAAGCTGCTTTGAAGTCTGAAGGCCTGTGGTGTCCCAGCTTCACCACTGTGTTGTCTTCATTGTCCACCTTGCCTGTACAGGATGATGCTGAGAAAGAACTGGAAGTGAAAGTGAAGTCACTCAGTTGTGTCTGACTCTTTGCGACCCTGTGGGCTGTAGCCCGCCAGTCTCCTCCGTCCATGGGATTTTCCAGGCAAGAATACTGGAGTGGGTTGCCATTTTCTCCAGGGATCTTCCTGACCCAGGAATCGAACTCTGGTCTCCCACATTGCAGGCAGACTCTTTACCCTCTGAGCCACCAGGGAATCCCAACAAACAAGAACTGGTTCCAACTTTGGTTCCAAATTGCAAATAAATTAAAAAAATCAGAACTATCAATAATTCTATTATTATTTTAAAATACATTTCTTTTTTTTCCCTTTAGCCACAGACTTTATTGTTTGAATATTTGCAGCTGTCATTCTATATACAAATTTTAATTTCTTCCAGAACTCTCTATTCCATATTGCTAGGTCACTTCACTCTCCATTTTCTGCCACGTTTCCATCAAGAAGTATTTCCCCAGATCACAGTCTGCCTGGTTGTGTGTTGTTGTTGTTGAGTTGCTAAGTTGTAGTCGACTCTCTGTGCTGCTGTGGACTGTAGCCTACCGGGCTCTTCTGTCCATGAGATTTCCCAGGCAAATACATTCTTGATGCTTCTTCTTCTTCTTTTTTTCTTTGACATTTCTTTAGTCTTTTAAAAGTAAAATGAGCTTGAAATTAATTGAGTTCTATTTCATCAAGATTTTAGAGTTGAATAAACATATATATGTGTGTTTATGACTGTCTCTGTCTCTCTCCATCTATCTGGCATAGATTGCTCTCTCTGAGTATGAAAACCCTTAAAGCTATCTTTTTAAAATATGTAATTAGAAAAAAGAAAAGGAGTCACTTCTTCAAAACATTGTCTAGAAAATCTTCATCTGTTTTTTAGTGATGTTTTATTAGAACAGTCTATGTCTCTATATAAGATTTTATCTATAGTCATAAAAACAATGAAAGATACACATACATATCTTTCAACTCAGTGTTCCTTAGAAACATATAACCAAGTGTATCTGTGGCTTTGCTAGTTAGGGAGTTATTCATCATGAACAATAGGCCAGCTTGGGTAGGGGGTCAAGGGCCATCTAGCCTTCCCTGGTGCTGACACCCTCTCTCTGCCTGCCCGGCCCTTGTTAGCAGAGGCTGTTGCATCTCAGGCATCCCACCTGTCCCCTAGAGAAGGAGAACGTGGAGGAGGCAGTGTCCATTTACTCTTGAGGACGTCCCATTGGCCAGAATGGAGTACCTGGCCTCTCCTAGCTAACAGGATTTTGGGGAAGGCAGGCTTTAGATTTTCCAGTCTGTGTGGGAGAGGAAGGCAGGTAAGGTGAGTGGCAAGAGTACTGAGTGACCTCTAGTTACATCTCCCACACTGGTCACATGTTCTCTTCGGCCTTGGTAGCCAGAGATTTCAGGCCTTTTCCCCCCATCACTATATTTTTAATAATATATATTTTTAAAATTTATTTTTTGGCTGTGCTGCTCAGCATGTAGGATCTTAGTTCCCCATCCAGGGGTTGAACCCCTGTCCTCTGCATCCCTGCATTGAAAGTGGGGTATCTTAACCACTGGACTGCTAAGGAAGTCCCTGACCCTTTTATATATTATTATTTTTTGGCTGTGCCATGAGGCATGTGGGATCTTGGTTCCCCAGCCAGGGATCAAACCTGTACCCCCTGCATGGGAGGCTCAGAGTCTTAACCACTAGACCTCTAGGGAAGTCCCTCCGCTGATCACTATAAATAACCTCTCTTAAGTGTCTTGTAGCATGAGCTCTCCAGATCTTTTTGTTGGGATTTTGAAAGGACATAATAAATAGCACCTTTCCCCTTCACTTGAGTTTTGAGCTAATTGAGAAATAAGGAGTAAAAACATGGGAGCCAAAGAATCAGTTTATAGAACTGATGGAAGTGAGGTTGAAAATGTAGTTCATATCTTTGTGCACATAGGCTTTTTAACAATCCCACCATTACACAGACATACCCAACCAGCTACCAGTAATGCTGACCCTCATCCACATGGCACTCCTGGTTCTCCGCATGTGGGTGGGGGCACCAAGAAGGGGTGGTATAGACGAGTCTTGTGCCCACAAGGAGCAGGGTGGAATTTTTACTCCCTGTGTGCAAACTCACTCCCAAGAGATAAAGAAGAGGAGATGATCCGAGCATCCCCAGTTTATTTTCAAATTCATCCCTCACGTTAATTCCCTGCTGCTTTCCTGGGGAGGAGCGGGGATGGGGGAGTCTGGTGAGCCAAGAGAGTAAAGATCATGTGAACACACAGTCTAAGACTTCGAACTGGGTATTTGTTCTGCTTTAATTTTGCTCATCTTGTTTACAATGTGTTCATCTTTGTAAGCCACACACAATCCCTTGGGGAAGTAGGCTCTGTACAGATCATGAATAAATAAAAAAATAATCTCCACTGGAAGCTAATACGAGGGAGAGGGATTTGAGGCAATGATCCGGGACGCCTGGAGGAGGAATTACTGGGATGGATGCAGGGCAGAGCTGTGAGCACAGCTGGGCATCGGTGGCTGTGGCAGCTCCTGGCTAGGGTGTTGGTGAGTTTCATGTATACCTGCAGTTCATTTGTGGGTACATCTTCTGCACCCTGGCAGTTCCTGAATTTACATCAGCTGCCTGGTGGCTACCTTTGGCTTCTTAAGAAAAATTAGTCATCTAAGATGCTGATAAACTTCAGATTCTACCTGAAAAGCAGGTTTCCTGCATCACTGTGGAAAAGGTGGTGGGTGCACCATGATTTAATTCAGCCCACTTGCCAACAGCAGAGAACAGCCTTTGTAGTATTCATAATCCATCTTTCACATTGCTATGAATTCTGTTATCTCTGTCCTTCTGAAACTTTAAGGTATGTGTGTGAATCACCACGGTATCTTTTCAAATGCAGATTCTGCTTCTGAAAGTCTGGGGTGGGGCCTGTGACCCTGCATTTTTAACATGCTGCCAGGTGAGGTCAGTGCAGCTGGTCCAGGGCCCCCGTTTTGTGCAACAAGGGTCTAAAGACCACAGATCTTTGACTCTTTTCACAAGTGAAGGGTCTCCCTCTGGCCTTGGGGTTGGAGCCACTGTTGGCAAATGCTGCTGATTGAGCTTCTATTTTATCAGAAAGAACCCTACCTTCTCTTACTGCATTTGTAAAAGCAAGATGTCAGTTTGGGGTGTTTCGTAAGTTGTGGCTACTTTTTTGAATTCCATCGTGATCACTGCTGAGTCCTCCGAGAGAGTGGCTTGGGACAAAAGATGTTCATTTTTCTATTAACTTTCTTTTCCTCTTACCACCCTGGAGACTCAGGGTGGACAGGCTTCTCTGTGTCAGTGGAAATCTGCTTGTCAGGGGCAAGTGTGAGCTCTACAAACCCAGTGAGCTCACTTTATAAGGCCCTCTGGTAGGGGAAAAGCAAACAAACCCACACACTTGGCTCTGCTTTTTAAACCATCTAAAAATTTTAGCAGAGAATTGGGAGTTTGGTGACAGACAGATACAAGACCTGGGTATTTTGGAGATGGTTTTGGAGGCTGGAGGTCAGAAATTTGCCAAAGGTGATCAGGCAGAAAAGGGCTGGGCTGGACTGACTGGCTGACTTTTCTCCTGCCAGACTGTGTCCTAGAGATCACCTCATTCAGGCTCATTTGTAAAAACTGATCGTTTGACACATGAGGGAACCTGGAGGGATCTGTGCTATGGAAAACTCTGTGGCGTTTCTTCAAAAAATTAAAAATATGACCCACTTCTTTTTAAAAATTATTTCGTTTCTGTCTGTGCTGAGTCTGCGTTACTATGCCAGGGCTTTCCTCTAGTTGCAGGGAGTGGGAGCTACTCTCTAGGTGCGCTGTGCGGGCGTCTCATTGTGACGGCTTCTCTTGTGCTTCCCAGGCTCTAGAGCGCAGGCTCAGTAGTCGTGGCGCATGGGTTTAGTTGTCCTGCAGCATGTGGGATCTTCCTGGACCAGGCATTAAACCGGAGACCCCTGCACTGCAGGGTGGATTCTTAACCACTGGACTACCAGGGAAGCCCCTACTCTCTACTTCTGGGTATATAGCCACAAGAATGGAAAGCAGGACCTTGAAGAGACAGCTGCACACCCACTTTCATAGCAGCTTTATTCACCATAGCTGAGAAGTGGAAGCAGCTCAAATGTCCATTAGATGGATGAATGGATAAAAAATGTCTTACTACTGCTAAGTCGCTTCAGTCGTGTCTGACTCTGTGTGACCCCATGGACTGCGGCCTCCCAGGCTTCTCTGTCCATGGGATTCTCCAGGCAAGAACACTGGAGTGGGTTGCCGTTTCCTTCTCCAGTGCATGAAAGTGGAAAGTGAAAGTGAAGTCACTCAGTCGTGTCCGACTCTATATATAAACGTATAATGGGATGTTATTCAGCCTTGAAAAGGAAATGCTGACACGTTGAGAACATCGTGTTAAGTGAGATAAGACAGTCCCCAAAAGACAAATACTGTATAATTTTACTTGTGTGAGGCATCTAAAGGGCTTCCCAGGTGGCACTAGTGGTAAAGAATCCACTCGCCAACACAGGAGACAAAAGACACAGGTTTGATTCCTGGGTCAGGAAGATCCCCTGGAGAAGGAAATGGCAACCCACTCCAGTATTCTTGCCTGGAGAATCCCATGGACAGAGGAGCCTGACAGGTTACAGTCTATGGAGTCGAAAAGAGGCAGACATGATTGAGCCAAGAGCTCGATGATGAAGCATCTAAAATACTCAGATTTACAGAGACAGAAAGGAGAATGGAGGGGGGCCTGAGGGGAGGGGGTAAAGAGGGGAGGGATGGGGAGCTAGTATTTAATGGGTGTAGCATTTCAGTTTTGCATGATGGAAAGTTCCAGCAGTCTGTTGCGCAGCAACCTGAATATACTTAACACTACTGAACTGTACACTTAAAATTAGTTATGATGGTTAAAAAAAATAAAACATGCAGAGATTTGCCCAAATCATACAGCCAACTTGTTTTGAGTCTGAACTGATTTACAGATTATAAACCAGTCTGTATAAAAAAATCATTACCAAGTAAATGAAAATTTGGAGAAGTCCACGTCCTTGGATGATGAGTTACTTCTCCCCGGCCTATGCCGTGTTCTAGCACATGTAGATTGACGTGTGTCTGTATTTCAACTATGGGAATTTTTTTTTCAAGGGTGTGGGAATTTCAAGCCATTGCTGTGGGCATCATTTTGTTTTATTTTTCCTTTAGCCACCGACTTTATTGTTTGAATATTTGCAACTATTATTCTATACACAAGTGTTAATTTCTTACAAGACCCTGTATTCCATATTGCTAGGTCACTTCACTCTCCATTTTATGCCACATATCCAACAAGAAGTATTTCCCCAAATCAATCTGCTTGATTGTGTGTTGTTCAGTTACGAAGTTGTGTTCGACCCTTTGTGATGCCTGCCAGCCTCATCTGCCCATGGGATTTTCCAGGCAAGAATACTGTAGTGGAATGTGGCCATCATTTTAGAAAGAAGGAATAGAGATTTTGGAAAAGAAGGAGGTAAAGTGAATTTTAGAGTAGACATTTTAGGAATGAAGCCTTCAGAGAGAAATGAAGGTGATGAAACATACCTGGGTGTTTAAATTGTTCTCTTGGGCTTCTCTGGTGGCTCAGCAGTAAAGAATCCACCTGCAATGCAGGAACTGCAGGAGATTCAGATTTGATCCCTGGGTAGGGAAGATTCCCTGGAGGAGGGCATAGCAACGCACTCCAGCATTCTTGCCTGGGAAATCCCAGGGACAGAGGAGCCTGGTGGGCTACAGTCTATAGAGTTGGACATGACTGAAGTGACTTAGTGCTCATACACTTGTGTCTTTTGGGGAAAATTTTCGGAAATTGAGACTTGGGTCCGTGCTTTCGTATTCTGGGTCCTGCTGGAGCTGGTGCTCTCATCTTCCTGGTCTAGAGAAAAGAAATGGAGATTTCACCACTGTCTGGTCCTCCTCCTCTGGGCTCATTCTCAGCATCCAGGTGTTATATGCTCTGAATTCAGCTCCCATGGAAAGCTGCATAGATTATAGGTCCTTCTGAAACAGTGGTTTTCACCTTGAGGTAATTCCTCTTACTCCTGGTGGACACACCTGTTAGTGTCTGGAGTCATTTTTGGTGGTCACAGTTTGGAGGAGGCCTAGTGGCATTTAGTGATATTTTGGCCCATGTTGCTGCTGAACTTCTTATAGTGCACAGGACAGACCCCTCAATAAGGAATTACCCTAAAAAGAATGGTCACTAGTGATGCTCTAAACTTTTTTCATCTTAAGCATTCAAGTTATAATATTATGTTATTTTGTGTTTCTTTTATCTTGGGACTGGAAGTAGAAATTTCCAGGTCATTGAATTAGAAAACACTGAAAGGATGGAGGAGAAGGAAAGACACGTCTTTGTAAATAGGAAGGCCTTTTAGCAAACAGGGATTCCCTGGTGGCTCAGACAGTAAAGAGTCTGCCTGCAATGCGGGAGACCCAGGTTTGATCCTTGAGTTGGGAAGATCCCCTGGAGAAGGAAATGGCTACCCAGTCCAGGAATCTTGCCTGGAAAGTTCCATGGACGTAGGAGCCTGGTAGGCTACAGTCCATGGGGTCACAGAGTCAGAGTCAGACATGACTGAGTGACTTCACTTTCTAGCAAACAAGAGATAGGAAATACAGTTAGCAGTGCAGTACTCATTGCTACATCATTACCCAGGAGATAGCATATTATCTGTACTATATTTTTTTATTAGATCATGGGAGATACTATAGTTATTTAAAATGTCACTAAGTTGTGTCCAACTCTTGTGAGCCCTCCAGGCTCCTCTATCCTTGGGATTTCCCAAGCAAGAATACTGGAGTGGGTTGGCATTTCCTTCTCCAGGGGATCTTTCCAACTCAGAAATCAAACCTGCATCCTGCTTTGGCAGACGGATTCTTTACCCCTGAACCGCCTGGGAAACCTGGGAGATACTAAAGTATGGCGTGACAGATTATTTTTAGTGGTTTAGAAACATGAAAGGGTTCATGGTTTTTATTGTGACTTCACTTCCCATCAGTTTAAAAGGTTTTTTCCTTTTGGTTGCACCCACTGACTTTTGTGATCTTAGCTCCCCCGAATGGGGATTGAACCTGAGCCACAGAAGTGAAAGCTGTGAGTCCTAACCACTGGAATATCGGAGAATTCCCTAAAAGTTTTTACCTGTATAGGTTTTCTGCACAGTTTTGGAGTTGAAAGTATTGTAACCTTTGAAAAGGAAATGATGTGTGTGTGCGCACATGTATGTACTAAGGGGAGTGGTATGTCATTTCCCCCTTGAGGTCTGTTTCAAAGGATGGTGGATTTAGTAAAAGAAAACGTTGAGATGGGGAATTCTGGAAAACTCTAAAGCAATTAATCAACATTTAAAAGCAGAGCTCACCAGCTGAATAATTAGATGTCACAAGGAGATGTAGGGTAGATTTAATGAGGGATTTAAGACCTAAAAATTCTCTGAAAAATAAATGAGCTTAATTAACTAAAAAGAAAAAACCTTTGGTATGGTTTCATAGATGGGATCTAACAAGGGCTATTTTTGAATGTTTAAGGATGGCAGGCATTGTGTTAAATGCATTATCATCTTATTTTATCCTCAAAACAAGTCTACGTGGCAGGTGCAACTTTTCACCTTTTTTATTGTGAGTTTAAAAACACATAACATTAAAATTACTATCACCATTTTAAAGTGTACAATTTAGTAGTGTTAACTATATTCCCATTGTGCAGCAGATCTCTAATTCTTTTTCATTTTATAATATTGAAACTGTGTACCCACTAAACACAATTTCCCTTCTCTTCAGCCCTTGGCAACCACCTTTCTACTTTTTGTTTGTATGGTTTTGACTACTTTAAATATTACATCATTTACTTACACACTGTTTCTCCTTTTGTAACAAGCTTAATTCACTCAACATAATGTCCCTGAGGTTTATCCATGTTGTAGTATATGACAGGATTTCCTTTTTTTTTTTTCAGGGTTGCATAATATTCCATTATATGTGCATACCATGTTAAAAAAATACTCGTCCGTTGATGGACACTTGGGCTGCTTCTACTTCTTGGCTATTGTGAATAATGCTGCTATGAATGTGAGTGTGCAAATAACTCTTTGAGATCCTGATTTAAATACTTTTGGGTATATATCTAGAAGGGAGATTGCTGGATCATTTAGTAGCTCTGCTTTTCACTTTTTGAGGAACTTCCATACTGTTTTCTGTAGTGGCTACACCTTTTCATGTTCCCACCAATAGTGTATAAGTGTTTGAACTTCTCTGCTTCCCCACCAGTACTTTTCTGTCCTTTTGATAGTGGCCGTCCTATGGTTGTGAGATGTTATCTCATTATAGTTTTGATTTGCATTTCTCTAATGATTAGTAATGTTGAACATCTTTCTATGCCAAAGCCTTTGACTGTGTGGATCACAATAAACTGTGGAAAATTCTGAAAGAGATGGGAATACCAGACCACCTGACCTGCCTCTTGAGAAACCTATATGCAGGTCAGGAAGCAACAGTTAGAACTGGACATGGAACAACTGACTGGTTCCAAATAGGAAAGGAGTACGTCAAGGCTGTATATTGTCACCCTGCTTATTTAACTTCTATGCAGAGTACATCATGAGAAGCTCTGGACTGGAAGAAGCACAAGCTGGAATCAAGATTGCCAGGAGAAATATCAATAACCTCAGATATGCAGATGACACCACCCTTATGGCAGAAAGTGAAGAGGAACTCAAAAGCCTCTTGATGAAAGTGAAAGAGGAGAGTGAAAAAGTTGGCTTAAAACTCAACATTCAGAAAACGAAGATCATGGCATCTGGTCCCATCACTTCATGGGAAATAGATGGGGAAACAGTGGAAACAGTGTCAGACTTTATTTTTTTGGGCTCCAAAATCACTGCAGATGGTGATTGCAGCCATGAAATTAAAAGATGCTTACTCCTTGGAAGGAAAGTTATGACCAACCTAGATAGCATACTAAAAAGCAGAGACATTACTTTGCCAACAAAGGTCCATCTAGTCAAGGCTGTGGTTTTTCCAGTGGTCAGGTATGGATGTGAGAGTTGGACTGTGAAGAAAGCTGAGCGTTGAAAAATTGATGCTTTTGAACTGTGGTGTTGGAGAAGACTCTTGAGAGTCCCTTGGACTGCAAGCAGATCCAACCAGTCCATCCTAAAGGAGACCAGTCCTGGGTATTCATTGGAAGGACTGATGCTGAAGCTGAAACTCCAGTACTTTGGCCACCTCATGCAAAGAGTTGACTCATTGGAAAAGACTGTGATGCTGGGAGGGATTGGAGGCAGGAGGAGAAGGGGATGACAGAGGATGAGATGGCTGGATGGCATCACCGACTCAATGGACATGGGTTTGGGTGGACTCCAGGAGCTGGTGATGGACAGGGAGGCCTGGCATGCTGTGATTCATGGGGTTGCAAAGAGTCGGAGACGACTGAACGACTGAACTGAACTGAACTAAACTGAACATCTTTCCATTTGCTTATTGGCCATTTGTATATCTTCTTTGGAGAAATATCTGTTTAAGTCCTTTGTGATTTTTAAATCAGATTACTTTTTGTTATTGTTAACCTATAGAAGCTATGTTTATTCTGGATATCAAACTCGTATCAGATATGTGATTTGTGATTGTTTCCCTCCATCCTGTAGGTTACCTTCTCACTCTGTTGACAGTTTCTTTCCATGTGCAGATGTTTTAGGTTTGCTGTGGTCTCATTTGTCTATTTTATATTTTGTTGCCTATGCTTTTGGTGTTATATCCAAGAAATGATTGTCAAATATAATATCTTAAAGCTTATCTCCTATGTTTTCATCTAGGAGTTCAGTAGTTTTAGGCCTTATATTTAGGTCTTTAATGCAGTTTGGATTAATTTTTGTGGCAACCCACTCCAGTATTCTTGCCTGGAGAATTCCATGGACAGAGGAGCCTGGTGGGCTACAGTCCATGGGGTTTCAAAGAGTCAGACATGACCGACTGACTAATTTGATTTAGGTCTTTAATGCACTTTGGATTAATTTTTGTGTACAGAGTAAGGTAAGAGTTCACCTTCACTCTTCTACATGTGGATATCCAGTTTCCAAAATCACTTACTGAGGAGGCTGCTGCTGCTGCTGCTAAGTCGCTTCAGTCGTGTCCGACTCTGTGCGACCTCATAGATGGCAGCAGCCCACCAGGCTCTGCTGTCCCTGGGATTCTCCAGGCAAGAACACTGGAGTGGGTCGCCATTTCCTCCTCCAATGCATGAAAGTGAAAAGTGAAAGTGAAGTCGATCAATTGTGTCCGACTCTTAGCGACCCCATGGACTGCAGCCTGCCAGGCTCCTCTGTCCATGGGATTTTCCAGGCAAGAGTACTGGAGTGGGGTGCCATTTCCTGAGGAGGCTAGCCTTTCCCATTGTGTAGTCTTGGCTTCCTGGTTGAAGCAGCTACTTTTATTTTTCACATTTTGTAGATGAGAAAATCAAAGTTAAATAGTGTGCTCACCCTGAGAAAACCATAATCCAAAAAGACGCAGGTATCCCGGTGTTCATTGCAGCTCTATTTACAATAGCTAGGACATGGAAGCAACCTAGATGTCCACCAACAGATGAATGGATAAAGAGGTTTTGGTACATATATACAATGGAGTATTACTCAGCCATAAAAAGAAATGAATGTTTTTCTTTTTAAAAAATTATTTTATTGTTTACAGTTATTTAAGTTTTCCTGAGGATAAATACTTAGAATTGAAATTGTTGGTTTTAGATAAGGTTCCTTTACAAGGAGCCATCAAATGAATTTTTAATGTTATCACATTATAGCATTATAGTTTATTTTTTTTTTTACTATTAGAAAATTTATTTATTTATTTGTTTTTTCAGTTCTGTACAAAGAAATGAATTTGAGTCAGTTCTAGTAAAGTGGATGAAACCTAGAGTCTGTTATACAGAATGAAGTAAGTCAGAAAGAGAAAAGCAAATATTATGTATTAATCCATATATATGGAATCTAGAAAAATCATACTGATGAACCTATTTGCAGGGCAGGAATACAGACACAGTCATAAAACATAGACTTGTGGACACAGCGGGAGAAGGAGGGAATGGAACAAATTGAGAGACTAGCATCGAAACATATACATTACCATATGTAAATAGATAGCTAGTGAGAAGTTATGGAACACAGGGAGCTCAACCCAGTAGTGCTCTGTGACAACCTAGAGGGGTGGGATGGGGTGGAGTGTTGGGGCGAGAGATTCAAGAGGGAGGGGACATATGTATACTTATGGCTGACTCACATTGTTGCATGGCAGAAACCAACACAACATTGTAAAGCAGTTATCCTTCAATTAAAAATAAAAAAGTAACAATGTGCTTAAGGAAAAGTGGCAAAACCAGCACTCAGGGTCAGTGTTCAAAGCCTGAGCTCTAAATATTGACATTAGGGAGAAGGGAGGGGAGGAAAACGTTTATAAGTCTATGATGTAACTTTGGCTTAGTTTCTTAATTTTATTATGTATAAAGGAGATGAGGAGGCAAGATTAGTGGCTTCTTAGATTCCTGTTGCCTCTTCAGTTTTTTTGTTCTGTGCTTCATTCAGCCTGGCTTCATATTATATTTTTTCAACAATTTTATTTATTTTTTAATTGGTGGAAAATGCTTTACAATTTTGTGTTGATTTCTGCTGTACAACAGTGCGAATCAATCATAATTATACATATATACATATATCCCTTCCCTGTTGGGCCTCCCTCCTGTTTCCCCCTCCCCTTAATATGATCTAGTTCTGGAACTTGGGACTTAGTTCTGGAGAGGAGTTATGCCTGTTCTGTTTTTCTTGAGCCGTCGGAAGTGAGTCTCTTGGGCACTTCCTCTACACCCTGGTGACTTGAGTGATGTCGCCATGTGACAGCTGTCCACAGGGAGTCCGACATTCCTTTTGCTCCTTTTCCAGGCAGCTGTGTATTACCTGATGGTATTCAGACTCTTCTTCCTCTCCTGGAGGTTATGATGCCTTGTGAAACTGTCACCCCGGAAAGATGCTAATCCCTGTTACCTAATATACCCTGGGAAGAAGGCAGGTGCAGGCTACTCTTGCTTAAAAGTAAAGACCATATTCATGTAATTAATATTTTCAGCAGGATGAAATTACATAATTTGCAAGTGTCTGAAATGGACTTGTGTTGTTCCTGATTTTCTAGCATGTGAACTTGTGAGACTTCTTAGCTATAATACTTTAATAATAATAATAATTAATAATAGGTTTTGGTCTTGTTAGGTGTTTTCCTGATCTTTTTGGCCTTGAGTTCTTATGAAGGACATAGAAGTTTTAAGATGCTTTTTAAATAAAGAATGTATATATGTATATAACTGAGCCACTTTGCTATATAACAGAGATTGGTACAACATTGTCAATCAACCATACTTCAATAAAAAAGATTTTTTTTAGTGAGGAGAGGGGAGAAATTTAAGTGAACAGGTCTGTGAAGTGAATTCTAGACCTAGCATTCTGGCTGTAAATCAGCCTCTGATCAGTGTATAAAGAGGGACTGATAATCGTAGTTTGCAAAGTGTCTTTGAATTACTAGGCAAAAGATTTGCTGTTATTTTGTCTAGAAATGTGCTTATGTCCCTGCTGTTTATTTGCAACTGGAAGGGGAAACTTTCCTAATTTGAACTGCATTTTAATGGCTTTCCTTTAGGTGGAGGGCCACAGCAGCTTTTAGCAAGATGCAAAATACTTCATGAGATAAATCTGAAAAGTTTCCTGTAAGAAAAGACTTGCTTAAAAAGTATATATTGGGATAATGATTCTGAAATTTGGATTTGCTGGTCTTTAAGATGTCTCTTTCGGAGAAGGCAATGGCACCCCACTCCAGTACTCTTGCCTGGAAAATTCCATGGATGGAGGAGCCTGGTGGGCTGCAGTCCATGGGGTCGCTGGGAGTCAGACACGACTGAGCGACTTCACTTTCACTTTTCACTTTCAAGCATTGGAGAAGGAAATGGCAACCCACTCCAGGAATCCCAGGGACGGGGGAGCCTGTTGGGCTGCCATCTATGGGGTAGCACAGAGTCGGACTTAGCAGCAGCAGCAGCAGCAGCAGCAAGATGTCGCTTGCTCCTTGGAAGAAAAGCTATGACCAACCTAGACAGCATATTAAAAAGCAGAGATGTGACTGCCAACAAAAGTCCATCTAGTCAAAGCTCTGGTTTTTCCAGTAGTCATGTATGGATGTGAGAGTTGGACTATAAAAGAAAGCTGAGCGTGGAAGAATCGATGCTTTTGAACTGTGGTGTTGGAGAAGACTCTTGAGCATCCCTTGGACTGCAAGGAGATCCACGAAGTCCATCCTATAGGAAATCAGTCCTGAATATTCATTGGAAAGACTGATGCTGAAGCTGAAACTCCAATACTTTGGCCACCTGATGCGAAGAACTGACTTCCCTGGAAAAGACCCTGATGCTGGGAAAGACTGAAAGCAGGAGAAGGGGATGACAGAAGATGAGATGGTTGGATGGCATCACCAGCTCGATGGACATGAGTTTGAGCAAGCTCCGAGAGTTGGTGATAGACAGAGAAGCCTGGTGTCCATGGGGTCGCAGAGTCAGACCACGAGTGAGCGACTGAACTGAACAGACCTGAAGATGTCTCTGGTTCTTTCATTCTTGTGAAACTCACAAAAGAAGTTAGTTTTCATTTCTTTCATTAGGGTTGTTGGAAAACAGTGGTGGCTAAATGCAAGGACAGAAGAAAGATGGGTGATTATCTTACAGTTGCTGGATTTAGTTTTTTGGGTGTGCAATGTTCTTCTTTATACATTCTTTCTTTCCTGTTCTAGAGCCACTGCTGTCAGGGAAAGGCCTGGAGAATCCAGGGCCTCACATGGGTTTTCACTGGATGCTTAATTTATTCACCTGTATAATTGCCAACATCCGCTGGATCATGGAAAAAGCAAGAGAGTTCCAGAAAAACATCTATTTCTGCTTTATTGACTATGCCAAAGCCTTTGACTGTGTGGATCACAATAAACTGTGGAAAATTTTGAAAGAGATGGGAATACCAGAACACCTGATCTGCCTCTTGAGAAATTTGTATGCAGGCCAGGAAGCAACAGTTAGAACTGGACATGGAACAACTGACTGGTTCCAAATAGGAAAAGGAGTTCGTCAAGGCTGTATATTGTCACCCTGTTTATTTAACTTCTATGCAAAGTACATCATGAGAAACGCTGGACTGAAAGAAACACAAGCTGGAATCAAGATTGCCGGGAGAAATATCAATAACCTCAGATATGCAGATGACATCACCCTTATGGCAGAAAGTGAAGAGGAACTCAAAAGCCTCTTGATGAAAGTGAAAGTGGAGAGTGAACAAGTTGGCTTAAAGCTCAACATTCAGAAAACTAAGCTCATGGCATCCGGTCCCACCACTTCATGGGAAATAGATGGGGAAACAGTGGAAACAGTGTCAGACTTTATTTTTCGGGGCTCCAAAATCACTACAGATGGTGACTGCAGCCGTGAAGTTAAAAGACGCTTACTCCTTGGAAGGAAAGTTATGACCAACCTAGATAGCATATTCAAAAGCAGAGACATTACTTTGCCAACAAAGGTCCATCTAGTCAAGGCTATGGTTTTTCCTGTGGTCATGTATGGATGTGACAGTTGGACTGTGAAGAAGGCTGAGCGTGGAAGAATTGATGCTTTTGAACTGTGGTGTTGGAGAAGACTCTTTAGAGTCCCTTGGACTGCAGGGAGATCCAACCAGTCCATTGTGAAGGAGATCAGCCCTGGGATTTCATTGGAAGAAATGATGCTAACGCTGAAACTCCAGTACTTTGGCCACCTCATGCGAAGAGTTGACTCATTGGAAAAGACTCTGATGCTGGGAGGGATTGGGGGCAGCAGGAGAAGGGGACGACAGAGGATGAGATGGCTGGATGGCATCACTGACTCGATGGACATGAGTCTGAGTGAACTCCGGGAGTTGGTGATGGACAGGGAGGCCTGGTGTGCTGTGATTCATGGGGTCGCAAAGAGTTGGACACGACTGAGCGACTGATCTGATCTGATCTGATCTGATGAAGTATCCTTCCACTTTGCATGCATGGCTAATTTAGGACTTAAACCTTCCAGGTCATCCAGTCTTGGAGAAATGATAAACCACATATAGGGATCAATTAATTTGTAATTTGACACAAACTCATCTGTAATTACAGACATAACTGATCACGTTACAAACCTTTCAGGACCTTAGTAAAATAACCCAGTTTGACCACACCAGAAGACTTCTAATTTAATCTATGATGATTTTTTTTTAAAAGGCTTAATTGGGGATTGGAGCAGTGGGAGAGGAGAGTCACTATATACTGTATACTGTACTTCTAAAAACTAACCCTAAAAAGTGACTCCTGGTCCCCAAGGAATTTGCAGTATAGTTTGTCTATTTAACACCATCTATTCTGAACAATTTAAAATGATCTGTGAGCTGTGTTACCTCCAGTAACTCTATTGACATTTCAGGGTTTCCATTTTCGAATTTGTAAATTGATGCAATTGAATTACAGTGTCTTGAAGGGTCTTCCTGGACTATGCTTTCTGATTTCTTCTGGACCTCTGTGGTGTAGATCCTGAACTTAGCGTATTTGAGGCAGTTGAATCTTATACTTAAAAGTGTGGCTATTGTAGCCAGGCTGCTTGGACCTCTGCCAGGGCCAGGGGTATAGCCTGGTGCAGGATCTGTGGCCTCTCTCTCTTTAATCCCAACCTCTGTTAACACTTGGATCATTGTGAGCTACTGGTGGTTTAGACGGTAAACAATCTGCCTGTAATGCAGATTTGGGTTTGATCCCTGGGTCAGGAAGATCCCCTGGAGAGGGGAATGGCTATCCACTCCAGTATTCTTGCCTGGAGAATTCCACAGACAGAGGAGCCAAAGAGCCTGGGGGGCTACAGTCCATGAGATCACAAACTGTAGGACATGACTGACTGACTAACACCTCTTTTGTGAGTTAACCTGTGACGCACTTAAAACAGGACCTGGCCTGGCATGCAGTTAAACACTCAAAGTGGGCTGTCATTATTAAAAATAAAATTAATTCTGCTTGGGAAGAGAGTGGTGTGAGCTTTCGTTGTGGCTGGCAGGGCACAGCATCCTTGGGGTTATTCTGGACAGGTTGCTGAACTGACTGCCCCTGCTTGGGTCAGCATGTGTTAGGCTGGCCCTGAGTGGGTGGGCAGAGGCACATACATGGTTCCTTTATATCAGGGTTTCTTGTCTGGGCAGCACCTCTCCTGAGTCACCCACCCTCTGTCCCAACTCTCCATAGGCATGCCCGGACTCTGTGCTTCATTGGATCTGCAGGGTCTGTAATCTCCCCCAGAAAGTAAAGAGTGACTACAGGGAGAAAGAAGACAAGGCTTTCGGGTTATTAATAGCTTCCTGACAGGAGGCTCTTGCTATCGGCTTCAGATAATTGTAATGGGAGCTGTCGGCTATAATCAAGTTTAATTGCTAAGGAGCGCAGGAAGGTAGCCCAAAGCAAGTATGCTCTTGGGCTGTCTTTGTGCTTTTTCTGTCCTATTCTAGACTTAAGAATCTCTGATCAGGTCTCCAACTGGCAAGTTCTGGTGACTACTGAGTCTTATGTGGTTCCTGGAGTGGGCCTATGACTCTCCCGGGTAGTCAGTCAGTCCACTTCCTCATGTCTTGGCTCACGTGGTTTATTCTAGACTCGAAGGTGGAATAGATTATATAAAAATACAGAGAGGGACTTCCCTGGTGGTCCAGTGGGTTAGACTTCAAGATCCCAAAGCAGGGCGCCTGGGTTCAGTCCCTGGTCGGGGAGCTAGATCTTGCATGCCACGGTGAAGAAGGTCCTGCAAGCCACATCTAAAAGATGCCATGAGGTGCATCTACGACCTGGAGCAGCCCGATTTAAAAAGATGCGGAGAGCTAATGCTGGGGAAATACAGAAATGGGCCTGCTTGTTCTCCTCCTCTCATAGAGCATGACCTGTGATCACATGAGTGAGTGTGTGTGTATGTGTATGTGTGTATTGGAGCTGAGAGCATAGAAAAAAAAACATAAGCCATTGCTTTATACCATCTCCCAGAAATAGGACTGTCCCTTGATATTACTAGAATCAGAATGTTTGTGTTTCTTCTAATCCTGCGATTTTTCATGGTTGAATGATATTATACAGATTATTATCCAAGCCTCTTGTTTCTTCTCTCTCTCTCTCTGTAGTAAGGTTTATTGCCTGTGGCCCCACATTCAGAGTTGGCTTAGACAAAGAAAGGAAGCAGAGGCCAAATGAATTGATTCTTCTATATTTAATTACACTTCCAAAAGATCTTGCCTAAAAAGTTGAAAAGGGGTGATGTTCGAAGTAAAGTTTGGATTCGTATTGGTGAACTCTGTGACTCTATTCATTGTGGTCGAGTTATCAGTATTATTGTGTGGGTTTCTTCTGACTGACTTGAAGAACTGGCACCAGCTCCTTCTCTATCCACTTTTCACGCTTTTGGCTGCAATAACACCTGGCAAGTATCTCAGAAAATTCTGCAGGCTCCACTTCTTAGCCTGAATTCTCAACCAGTGCCTCCCATCTATGCTCGTTGCTTGGCACCTTGTTTTTTTCAATCTCCTGGGTCTCTGGATTTCAGTGGACCATTTCCTTGGATCTCCATTCTGACTTAAAAGGATGCTGAGCTTTGACTCTCTTGGCTCCTTCCTGCAGTTTGGCCTGTTCCACTGTGTACAGAGTGTCTACTAAGCTCTCCAAACCTCCCCTGGGGCCTGGGGCACTGGACTCCCTTATCCTGGTGGAATTCTACACTTAAGCCACAGACACATGCTCTGCTGTACACGGCTATAACTTGCAGGGAGGGTTATGTCGTGTCTGCAAGCTGGTGAACTCAGTGGGTAGGCATAGGCCAATGTTTCTTTAAATTCATTTAAAGGCACACAGCTTTTTATTTTTATGTATTTGTTTTGGGTCTTTGTTGCTGCTCAGGCTTTCTCTAGTTGTGGTGAGTGGGAGCTGCTCTCTAGTTGCGGTGTGCGGACTTCTTGCAGTGACTTCTCTTCTTGCAGATCACGGGCTCTCGGGCGCGCAGGCTCAGTAGTTGTGGTGCAGGGGCTACGTTGCTCCAAGGCATGTGGAATCTTCCCGGATCAGGGACCGAACCCCTTATTACCTCCTGCATTGGCAGGAAGACTCTTCCACCACTGAGCCACCAGGGAAGTCATGGTAATGAGGTAATGGTAACGAGGCTTGTGAGTATAAGTTAGAGGTGAGTCAGATACCATTGCCCTGTTCCATAATGGACTGTTCTCACCTTGTCCTGTCAAGTTGCAAATGAGGTTACTTGTTGATCTCCAGGAGGCAAGGAATAAGAGAAGTGCTCGCCCATCCCCATTGCAGACAACAAACAGGAAAACAAAACAGAAAACCCATTGTCCCTGAACCACACTGCCCTTCCCCCCAAGAAAAAAAACCCCACAAAACTGTCTCATGTCAGTAGCTGTATCTCAGGACCTAGAAAAAGTATAATAAAAATTTATAATTAACTTGGCATAATAATGATATGGTAATTATAATCATCTTGTGAGTAGCCTTTTTTTTTTTTTCTTTTTTTATTTTTTTTTTTCTTTATTTATTTTTTTTAAATGGGCAGGATGTTTAAATGCTCTGACAAGGTGGTTTTAAGTAACTCAAATGATTCTAGGTCTTTTCAAATTTTCTTTTGGCATACTCAGTTGATATTCTGATAGATGCTTATCTTTTGTTTCAATTTATATACCAAATCCACACATCTCACTGGCAGTTGGATTTAGATTAAAAAAAGCATTTCTTTTCCTGGTCTTGAAATCTTTTCTTACACTTAAAAGATACAATAAAGTGTTATTCTTTTTACTCCAAGTTATTAGACTAAAAAAGTACATGTTAATTATTATGTTTTCTTTACTGAGTTCATTTCAGATTATATTGGCTCATTTTTGAACCCGTAGATTGGTCTTGCTTTAAAAAAAACTGATGTGCAAAAATAAAAACATAGGATACCTACTTTTTTCATGTGAGGTTTATTTCTTCATTATAAATTTTTTTGTTTTTGTTTTCTTATGAATTCCTTTAGCTATGTAGCTTTTAGAAGCATGTCCATCTGTTAAAATCTCTCATACAGATGTGTATTCTAATTGTAGATGTTTATGTATCACTGATTACAGAATCTGGCCAATGAATGGTTCTGTTTGAGTCTTCTTTTCCTTTTTCATTTGGCATCATCTGTGATCTTAATTTGAGGACTCTTCATCCTTTGGTCTTTGGAAAAAAAGCTATGACCAACCTAGATAGCATACTAAAAAGCAGAGACATTACTTTGCCAACAAAGGTTTGTCTAGTCAAAGCTATGGTTTTTCCAGTAGTCATGTATGGATGTGAGAGTTGGACTATAAAGAAAGCTGAGTGCTGAAGAATTGATGCTTTTGAACTGTGGTGTTGGAGGGGACTCCTGAGAGTCCCTTGGACTGCAAGGAGATCCAACCAGTCCATCCTAAAGGAAATCAGTTCCGAATATTCATTGGAAAGTCTCATGCTGAAGCTGAAACTCCAATACTTTGGCCACCTGATGCGAAGAACTGACTCACTGGAAAAGACCCTGATGCTGGGAAAGATTGAAGGTGGGAGGAGAAGGGGACAACAGAGGATGAGATGGTTGGATGGCATCACCGACTCGATGGACATGGGTTTGAGCAAGCTTCGGGAGTTGGTGATGGACAGGGAAGCCTGGCATGCTGAAGTTTATAGGGTTGCAAGGAGTCGGACATGACTGAGCGACTAAACTGAACTGAATCCTTTGATTAGTCACAGTTCAAACTACTCCCAAGTCTGTGGGTTTCCACTGGGACCTTCCATAACTCTTAAAACGTTGAGTGAAAATGAAACTTCATTGGTTGCTTATTACCCTTTGCTTTAATTTACTCCTACTGATTTAAAGTCTTTTGATGGCTCTAATGCTAGTCAATCTGAATTAATGTTTCAGAGAAGATCTGAGAATGCCTACAGTCAAATGCATACTAGGGTTATTATATTTCCTTGTGTGTGTGTGTGTGTGCTCTGTTGTGTCTGACTCTTTGCAACCCTGTGGACTGTAGCTTGCCAGGCTCCTCTGTCTGTGGGATTTTTCAGGCAAGAATACTGGAGTGGGTGGCAATTTCCTCCTCCAGGAGATCTTCTTGACCCAGGGATAAAACTTGCGCCTTCTGCATTTCCAGCATTGCAGGCAGTCTTTTGCCACTGAGTCATCGGGGAAGCCCTATTGTACTTACTTAAAGTGCTAAGTGAAAGTTGCTCAGTCATGTCCGATTCTTTGCGACCCCATGGGCTATATAGTCCAGGGATTCTCCAGGCCAGAACACTGAAGTGGGTAGCCGGTCCCCTCTCTAGGGGATCTTCCCAACCCAGGGATTGAACCCAGGACTGCCTCATTTCGGGCCAATTCTTTAACAGCTGAGCCATAATTAGTTACTCAATAAAATTCCATTTTTTTTTTCTAAAAGGGACAGATAGTTTATTGCTAGTTTTATTATCTTATTTGTTATGATTTTATTTCTCTTATATTCTTTTATTAGAGATATTTGCTGAAATGGTTTGTGTGAGTATAATTAGAAAGTTTTCACTGGTTTCTTCAAAAAAATTGCCAATATGTTAATAGGCTTAGTAACTGACTTCTCTGTGACTTCATACAATCTAAATCTGCTGTTGTGATGATATGTCATTTCTCCAGGTATAGGACAAATATGTCAAAATCTGTGTTAACAGTATTACTACTCTCAAATGGGCGAGTTTCTGATTTCATTATTGTTCAAAGTGAAAGTGAAAGTTTCTCAATCGTGTTTGACTCTTTGTGACCCCATGGACTGTAGAGTCCGTGGAATTCTCCAGGCCAGATTACTGATGTGGGTAGCCTTTCCCTTCTCCAGGGGATCTTCCCAACCCAGAAATCGAACCCAGGTCCCCCTCATTGCAGGCAGATTCTTTTCCAGCTAAGCCACAAGGGAAGCCCAAGAATACTGGAGTTGGTAGCCTATCCCTTCTCCAGCGGATCTTCCCAACCCAGGAATCGAACTGGGGTCTCCTGCATTGCAGGCGGATTCTATACCAACTGAGCTATCAGGGAAGCTTCATTATTGTTCAAATCAGATTTTAAATGACCAGTTTAGTCATTTCAACATTACTGTTGTATCCTTACCCATTTAATTTCCAGAATTTCTTCTTCCTATTAACAGATACTCTTTTTGGCTTCCTATAAATTATTTATAATTTATAGGATAAATTATATCCTATTTATAGGATATATAAATTTATATCCTATTTATAGGGTAAATCAAGAATAAACTCATGATATTTTATTCATTAACCTCCCTTCCAAATTCAAGTTTCCATTAAGTGTTTTTCTTTCTTTCCAGCAAAGGATTCTTTTACTATGTTCTGTGAGGTTTTTTTAATTGTAGCTAGATAATCTTTCTCTTATAACATTTTTTTTTTTTGTAACTAGAGCTAGAATTTATCATGCCACAGTTTTCGAATGAACTTTCATTCTCCCACTCTGCATCATTGTTTCTCTGTTAAGTGAATTGACTGAGTTCAAGATTGCTTTATAAATTTCCAGTGACATATGTGCTAATGGTAAAGAATCTGCCTGCCAAACTCAGGAGATGCAAGAGACGGGGGTTTGATCCCTCGGTCGGGAAGATCCTCTGAAGTAGGAAATGGCAACCCACTCCAGTCTTGCTTGGAAAATTCCATGGTCTGTAGCCCACCAGGCTCCTCTGTCCATGGGTTGCAAAGAGTTGGACATGACTAAGCAGACACACATACACACCTATGCTTCTGAGTTGCATAACTGCCTGTCATGCAAAGAAACTTTGAGACTTTGAGACCCAGGGGCCTTTTCTTCAGCAAGTTTGATATTAATAATTTGAAATCCAGCTGTGATATTCGCAGAAGGGAGGTGGCATGGGAGAGTGGAAAAGGAGTACAAGTGGAACCTGAGTTGTTGTGTGAGATGTGGTCTTGCCGCTTAACCACCAAGTCATCTTGGCCCACTCAGCTGCTCTGGTCCATCTCTTTAACTTGGGAATAAGAAAGTGATAATTCTCAAAGGATCTAGAGATAATTCCTTTTTTTTTTAAATTGAAATATAGTTGATTTACAGTGTTTTAACTGTCAGCAAAGATATATTCTTTTTCAGATTCTTTTCCATCATAAGGTTATTACAAAACACTGAATATAGTTCCCTGTGCTATACAGTAGGTCCTTTTTGTTTATCTATTTTATGTATAGTACTGTGTATCTATTAATCCCAAACTCCACATTTATCCTTGCCTTCCCTTTCCCCTTTGGTAACCATAAGTTTGTTTTCTATGTCTGTGAGTCTATTTCTGTTTTGTAAGTTCATTTGTATAATTTTTTTTTTTTAAGATTCCACATATAATTGTTATGATGTTTATCTTTCTCTTAGTTCACTTAGTATGATCATCTCTAGGTCCATCCATGATGCTGCAAATGGGATTATTTCATTCTTTTTATGACTGAATAATATTCCATTATATATCACATCTTCTTCATCCATTCATCTATTGGTGACATTTAGGTTGCTTCCATGTCTTGGCTATTACAAATAGTGCTGCTGTAAGCAGTGAAATGCATGTATGTTTTCCACTTAAGAGTTTTCATCTTTTCTGGATATATGCCCAGAAGTGGGATTAAGGTAATTCTATTTTCAGTTTTTTAAGGAAACTCTGTACTCCATAGTGGCTGCACCAATTTACATTCCCATCAACAGTGAAGGAAGATTTACAAAGATATAATTTTACTCCATCATTCATTAGCAGTAAGATGAAATAAAACAAGTGAATACAGTGTCTCATTCAGCAAAGTTTATTATAACATACTTTGTGTTAAATGATGGAACAGAGCTGCTTTCATGGGGCTTAGTCTAGTGGAGAAGACAAATAATAAACAAGTAGCTGATAATTAAAAATCATGGTAAGTGCTATAAATAGAGGAAACCACAGAGCATTGCATTTGCCTAGGAGGTACTTAAATAGAAATCAAAATCCATAAGAGGAAACTAAGGCTTAAAGGATATTGGAAAACTGTGACATCTAAAATGTATCATCAGTCTATCTGTCTAATAGCAAAACCCCAGAATAGGATTCTTAAATATGGCTGAACATCATTATTACTGGAGAAGTAGCCTTAAAAACACAGATTCCTGGACCCATCTCTCAGAGTCTTATTTTTTTTGTATGTGTGTGTGGCTGCACTATGAGGTTTCAGTTCAGTTCAGTTCAGTTCAGTCGCTCAGTCGTGTCTGACTCTGTGATCACATGAATCGCAGCATGCCAGGCCTCCCTTTCCATGAGGCTTGCAGTATCTTAATTCCCCAAGCAGGACTTGAACCTGTGCCCCAGCAGTGAAAGCGTGGAGTTCTAATCATTGGACCACCAGGGCATTCCGTCAGGGTCTAATTTAGTAGAACTGTGATGATGCCCAGGTGGTGCTAGTGGTAAAGAACCTGCCTGCCAATGTAGGAGATGTAAAAGACGCAGGTTCAATCCCTGGGTCGGGAAGCTTCTCCTGGAGAAGGAAATGGCAACCCACTCCAGTATTCTTGCCTGAAAACTCCTGTGGACAGAGGAGCCTGGCAGGCCTTGGTCCATAGAGTCACAAAGAATCAGACTCGACTGAAAGAACTTAGCATGCAGGCACGTGGTGATGCCCTAGAATCTGTTTTTTAAACAGATTTCCCAGATGATCCTGCTGATGTGTCGGGGTTGGAAGCTAATCTGGAGACATTCTAGACAGAACCAGTTACCTTTCAAAGGAAAAACTGTGGCTTAGTCTTCGTGTATTTTGCTTCTTGTCCACCATGTGTAGCTTCTTACCTCAATCTTCACGTTTCTGAAACTTGTGTGATACTGGGCCCTGCAACTCCCTAACGTCATGGTGGAGCTGGTCTCCGGTTCCAAGCCCGTGTGTCATATGGCGGTGGTGGGGACCTCTGAATGCTCTTTAAGTAGGGTGGGGGAGGCAGGAGGGAGGGTTTCTGTACGTATTGGAGTTCTGGTGTGTAATGGATATAGTATGTTGAGTAGATTGCTGTGGGTTGTTATGGAACTCTGAATGCTTTTTGTAACTTTATACCTATGGGAAACATACTGGGAATTCCATGAAAGTAATGGTTGAGGTTGCCTCCCAACAAAATTTATTGTACTTTCCCCTTCTGTCTAGATTTAAGATAACATATAGTAAAGGACAGGGAAGCCTGGCATACTGCAGTCCATGGAGTTGCAAAGAGTTGGACATGATTTAACAACTGAACAACAGACAACGTGCGTGTGTGTGTGTGTGTGTGTGTGTGTGTGTATGCACATACCTGCTTCCTGGGTGGTGCTAGTGGTAAAGAACCTTCCTGCCAATGCAGGAGACATAAAGACTATACTTTCAGGGATCATTTCTATAGTTCATTACTAGAGAAGTTTCTCTGATCGTGTAGAGCACCCAAAAAAAAAAAAAGATGCAGGTTCAATTTCTGGGTTGGGAAGATCTCCTGGAGGAGAGAATTTCTACCCACTCCAGTATTCTCGCTTGGAGAATCAGTTGAGTGACCAGCTCTTACGTTGGGTTCCTGCGGGCTAGCAAAATGCAGTTTGAGTCATGGGGAAAAGGAAGCAGCTGCTTGCTCTGTTTTTCTATCCCCCTGGGGTTTTTCAGGAAAGCCAGTAGCAGTTTATTTGAGAGCAAGGAGTTGCCACTGGGATTTACCCGTGATAAGCTTTTTCAAAAATTTGTTTATCTTAGAAATTTTCCTGTGCTCCAAGCTGTGTTTTTAAAAAGATTGGTTGCTTGCAGTTCAGTCATTTAGGGCTCATAGGGTGTGAGGGAAGATCAAAGGCAAGAGGAGAAGGGGGCGGCAGAGGGTGAGAGGGTTAGAAAGCATCACTGACTCACTGGACTTGAATCTGAGGAAACTCTGGCAGTTAGTGAAGAGGACAGAGGAGCCTGGCGGGCTACAGTCCATTAGGTCGTGAAGAGTCGGACACAATTTAGTGACTGAACCACAAAAAAGGATGTGGCAAGTGACAAATAATCTTTTGGGACATTGCTTGTCCTGAGTAGTGATGCTTACTCACCTGGGAGTGTGAACTCAAGTTACCTTTTGTGCCCAGTGATTGCTGCCCTTCGGACCAGCTGAGCCTGAAGAAGGACAGTTGTCTTTTGGTGAGGAGGAGTTACCACATGGTCTCTGAGTGGATTTATCATTGTAAAGCCCTGTGTGACTGTAAGAACTCATCTTTTCCTTTTGTCTAGATCTTTGCGACCCCTAGGACTGTGGCCCAGCAAGCTCCTCTGTCCATGGGATTTCCCAGGCAAGAATACTGGAGTGGGTTGCCATGCCCTCCTCCAGGGGATCTTCCCAACCCAGGTCTCAAGCTTTGCAGGCAGATTCTCTACATTCTGAGTCACCAGGGAAGTCCTTCTTCTCTTTTAATGGAGAACTGAGCAACTTGAAAGTTTCTCTGGCAGGAGGACCTTCAGGTGGGGAGAATAACTCACCGGTAGGACTCTGACATGTCTGCTCATCTTCCCCCAGGAGCGGGGAGCATGGTAGGGGACTCATCACTTTTGTTTATGCATCCAGAGCTGTAGGAGTGCATTGGGTAGTCTCCTGTTTGATGTGGTAATAACTGTGGAGCAGAAAAACCTCTCCTTTTGTTTGTTTGTTTGTTTTTTTTGGCATTCTGAAAGAGGTTGCAGCTTGTAAAAGGCTTCCATAAAGCCTGAGGACAACAGGAGAATAAACTTACAAAATAGAAGAAGCTGTAAACCTGATTGATTAAAAAAAATTTTTTTATTTCAGTAAAAGTCATATAATGTAAAGCTTACTGTTTTAACCTTGTTTGACTATACAGTTCAGTGGCATTGTTGTGTAACTCTCACATCCATCTCCCGACTTTTTTGCTTTCCTGAACTGAAAGTCCAAACACTATTAAACACTAACTCCCCATTCCCCCTTCCCATTCCTCCCAGCCCCCCAACCCCTGGCATCTACAAATGTACTTTCTGACTCTACGAATTTGACTACTCTAGGTACCTGCCAGCATAGATTTTAGATCCTAACAAAAATGTCTTGCTTTCAGACATGGTTTTATCCTCCATCCTCCGTTGGGGATTCTAATGTCTTGGACAGCAAAAACCTGACATATACCAGGCCAGAGGTAGGGTCTCCCTGGGTGTCTGATCTCTTTTACAAGAAGGGCACCATCTTATAACCACCACCTTCCCTATAGTCAAGGTTCCTGTGTTTCAGGGATCCTTCCTGGCGACTCCCTCAGATTTCTCCCTGTCTTCTCTCCTCCACAGGGAGGTGAGGAGGTAACAGTGGGGCTCACCTGGCTGGTGAAACCCCGTGAGAGCAGTAAGGACAGTCTTTTAGTTGGAGCTTTGGATACTGCTGAAACCAAGAGATAAGCCAGAGATTCAAGATGGCAGTTCAGGAGATCGGGTGAGGGAGAATGCAGAAATGTGTATGTCCTAGTCTTCTTTCATTAAAATTGAAAGAGGAGGAACTTCCCTGGTGGTCCAATGGCTGAGACTCTGCGGTCCCAATGCAGGAGGCCTGGGTTCGATTCCTGGTCAGGGGATTAGATCTCAAGTGCCAGCAACAAAAACCCAGCACAGTCAAACAAATTAAAAAAAAAAAAAAAATATATATATATATATATAAGAGAAGATGAAGCACTCACATCCAGTGAGTGTGGTGCAGACTTCTGGCCTGGATTTTCAGACAAGGTTTGCAAATGAGGGGTCTGAAAGCAATTGGTGTCATTTCGGAGGGAGGGGGAGTTCTGAAGACCTCAGATACCTTTGTGTCTCACTGGAGAGCTGTCATTAAATTTGGGCTTCTCAGGTGGTGCAATGGTAAAGAATCTGCCTGCTAATGTACGAGGATGCTAGAGACTTGAGTTCAAACCCTGGGTCAGGAAGATCCTCTGCAGTAGGAAATGGCAACCCACTCCAGTATTCTTGCCTGGAAAATTCCATGGAGAGAGGAGCCTGGCAGGCTGCAGTCCATAGGGTCACAAAGAGTCGGACCACCCATGAGAAGAATTCAGAGAGAACAAAGTGGTAGATAAGAAGTGATTTATTAGAATAGGATGCTTGTGAGACTTACAAGTGGGCGGGTGAGAAATGCCGTGCCCTGAGAACTTACTGGGCTACAGTTTTATAATCGAAGGAAAAGTGGGGAGGAGCAGAAGAACTCCTTTGTCTTTCTTGAGCAAACTTGATTTTTTTATCACCAGCTCCTCCTCCAGGTTGGGCAGGGGAGTTTTCTTGTCCCTAGATGGTCAAGCTAGGTCCACAGATGGTTGTTTTTTTATGTGCAGAGAGTGTATCCTAGGAATCATTAACTTACTGAGCTCACTGGGCAGGATGTGGGTCTCGTGCTGCCACTGTTTCATTTGGGGCGTATCTTATGCTTCTGTTGCATGGTTCAGTGGTTAAGCAAGCTCGCTTTCTTTAGTAGTCTTTAAGTTACAAGGGTCTCCCATATTTTTCTACTTAGAATCCCCTAGTGGGATTAACTATTTAATGATCTATTTTGTCCCCTCATTCTGAACCTATCAGGTCCACCTGAGTGAGGGGCAGGGTGGGGCTGGACAAAAAGGCTGAGATGGGTATGAAGGAAACAGGGAAGACAGAGAAGTGTAAAAAGCATGGCATGGAGCTTACAAGTCTATCACTTTGGCAGGAAGCGAGCGTCATCCTGGGTGAGTGTGACAGCATGTTTGGGCTGGGTTGTGAAGGCTTAGAAGCCATTGTGTGACTTCTACATGTTTATATCCTTGACTTTTCCCACCCAGTTAATAATGCTTACTTGATTTGGCATCATCTAGTAAAACTTTTATCAAAAATTGCCCCTCTGTTCATTTTCAGTTAATGAGAAGTGAAGACAGAATTTGAAAGTATATAAATTATCCTCTGGGTGTTTTTGTGTTACAATTAACTTGGTTTCCTGCATTGTCATTTGGGATATAATCAAGGGATTAATTAATCAAGGAATAATGAGAAAGTCTTTCTTTTGTATACAAACATATGTATACAAACATATTGTGTGATGTGTATGTGTGAATATTTCTTATTTTGGAGGAAGAATTCAACCTTTGTTAGGAAGAGCTTTAGTGGTTCTAGAGTAACTGGCTTTTCTGTTATAACAGATGGTAAAATGACCCTCAAGTGTGTTGGGATAGCTGTTGAACTGATTAATTCTCAGTGGGACATTGTGTGTTAATTAGGGCTTTATTTCTATTGGAGGGAAAAGCCAGTAAGTTTTCATATATGATGATTCTAAGACTCTCAGGAAATGTGATAAATTAGTTTATTCTTTTGTATAATGCTCAAAGTACCATAAGAGAATTGCTCACAAATAAAAGAATTCTAGAGGTTGAATTTAACTTAAAGCTATTCTAGACTAGTGATTCTCAAACTTTAGTGAGTACCAGCATCATCTGGAAGGCTTATTCCAACCCAGATTGCTGTTTACCCTGGGGGTCTCCCCCCACCGCATACCCAGCCCCGTTCACCCAGTAGGTCTGCCTCAGTGGGTCCAAGGTGGGACCTGAGAATTTCCATCAAGTGTCTGGGTGTTGCTGACCTCCAGTCTGGTGATAATTTTTCTTATTCTACATGGCATTCTTTTGGGGTAGTTTGCTAACTGATTCATTAGTTTATCCATTCGAGAAACATCCACTACATTCCTCCTCCTCTTAGTGTTTTAGGTGCTGGGGTTTTAGAGATTTCCCAAGACAGAGTCCTGCTTTCCGAAGTCTCTGTTCTAGTGCAGGGGGCTGACGGTACATCTTGTAACTCTAGGCAGCGATAAGGGTTGTGAAGAAGATGGCCACCAAGCAGAGCTCTACCGGAGCCTGGTGGCCTGGGCCCCTCCCTGGGCAGATGAGTCCTTGCAGGCAGGTCGGAAGGCCTGGGGCAGGAAGGGTTGGGGCATTTGGGTCTCCTCTGACTGGAGGAAAGGGAGCAAGAGGAGGGAGAGTGGTCAGAGAGGGAAGCAGACACCGAGGAGAGTCACACACCCGAACCTCCCTACTATCAAGTGAGTTCAGGAAACATGGCCATTAAATGTTTTTCTTTAAATATAAATGTATTTATTTTAATTGGAGGCTAATTACTTTACAATATTGTATTGATTTTGACATACATGACATGAATCCGCCATGGGTGTACACATGTTCCCAATCCTGAACCCCACTCCCACCTCCCTCCCCATCCCATCCCTCTGGGTCATCCCAGTGCACCAGCCCCATGTACCCTGTATCATGCATCGAACCTGGACTGGCGATTTGTTTCACATGTGATAATATACATCTTTCAATGCCATTCTCCCAAATCATCCCACCCTCCCTCTCCCACAGAGTCCAAAAGACTGTTCTATACATCTGTGTCTCTTTTGCTGTCTTGCATACAGGGTTATCGTTACCATCTTTCTATTGTAAAGTAATTAACCTCCAATTAAAATAAATAAATTTGTATTTTTAAAAAATAAATTAAAAAATAAACAAAAGCACACAAATATCATTTGATGTGTGAAAAGATGAGATTTTTGTATTAGCCTGTATTTTAATAAATTTCCAAAATTAAGATATTTTAAAAAAATGTTATACCCTAATAAACTTTGTCACTCTAATTTATAACTTAAAAAAAAATAAATTCCATATATATGCGTTAGTATACTGTATTGGTGTTTTTTAAATGTTTTTCTTTATTGAAGAATTTCTTAAGCCTTTGCCTGTCGATCTCCATTAGAATCTCCAAGAGAGGACTAAGACATTTAGTTTCTGTCACACCTGGATGACCAAAAAATCTTAGGCTGGTCTTTGTAAGCCATTTGGGAAATTTAATCTAGTGATGGATTTTTGCCCTCACTTTCCAGCTAAGGAAGCCAAGGACCGGAGAAATGAAAGGACTTGCCCAAAATAATGAAGCTTGGGGGAATATAGAGTGTTGGAAAGGACACTGAGTTTGGAGGTGGGAGCATGATTTTAAGACTTGGCTTGGGCTTCCCTGGTGGCTCAGTGTTGAAGAATCTGCCTTCCAGTGCAGGAGACAAGGCCTTGGTCCCTGGTTCGGAAAGATCCCGCATGTCTTGGAGCAACTAAGCCTGTATGCCACAACTATTGAGCCTGTTCTCTAGAGCCGGGGATCTGCAACTAGAGAAAGCCCAGGCAGCAGTGAAGACTCAGCACAGCCAAAAAAAAAAAAAAAAGACTTGGCTCTAACACATTATCAGTGGGGGTCCTGGGCACATGGCCCTAACTCTGGATCTTAATTTCCTTTTTAAAAAATGAGGGAGGCTGCACTGTCTACTTTCTAATGATCCTGGAGTCACTCTGGGGAAATGGCTATTGGTTTTTTTTTTTTTTTTTTTTTTGGACTACTGAGTTTGTGTCAGCTAAGTAAAGCAAAAGAACAATATTGGGAGACACATGTACATATATTCATCAAATGCCACCATTTAGATTCTTTTTTGCTTGCAAATGAGTACACTTCCCAGATTAGTAACTAAAATAAAATCTGTCAGAGAATGTACAACTCTACATCATAAAATGTTGGTAAGGAAAATAAGAAATGTGTATAAAAAGACTAAGATCTAGGGTAATGTACTTTCCTGAAAGATATTTTAACATAGATTTTAACTTTAATGAAATTCATATTGGGTTTGAATACAAGTGGTGACTCTCCCAACAGATAAAACCTAACCTTTTTCTTTCATGCTTTGTGAGAAATTAATTGAGGGAATCATAAAAAACAAAACAAAACAAAACTCTGATTTCAGTCTGTTACTAGCTGGAGTTATTTTCGGTTGGTGTTCTCTGGGCTTCATTTTCGTCATCTGTGAAATGAACTCAAATATTCCTTAATGACTCCATTGGTACTTCCTTAGTGGTTCAGTGGCCAAGACTCTGTGATCCCAATGCAGGGGCCTGAGTTCGATTCCTGGTCTGGGTATTAGATCCCACATGCTACAACTAAGACCCAATGCGGCCCAACAAGTAAATAAAAATAGATATTAAAAAAAAGACTATTGATTCAAGTTGGTGCAGTCACCTTTATAGACTGATAATCCAATCAATATTTTAGTTTTTGCTTTAAAGAGGTATTAGCAATAAAGTCACCTTTATAGACTGATAATCCAATCAATATTTTAGTTTTTGCTTTAAAAAGGTATTAGCAATAGAGTATTTGTCAAAATGTGGATTGAACCTGAGGGTTCCAAGAACTCAGAATGTGAATTTCATGCAGTAATGTGAAGTCCGAGGTACCCATCCCCATTCTGGACTGGTGGGCAGAGCGTACTTCCTGATCCTGTTGTGGTATATTGAGGTTATGTGACAAGTTCTGGCCAATAAGCTGTGTGTAGTGACAGATGCTACTTCTAGGCCAGAGCACTTGAGCAAGACCCCACAAAGCTTTCTTTCCTTTGTCACCAAAGTGGCAACATTCTGGTGGCATCAACTTGGGTTCTGGAGTCAGATGTCATGGAGCAGATCTTCCTATGACCCTTGGATCAAGACTTGTGTGCAAGGAATAAACCTTTGTGGTTATAAACCCTAAGATGTTTTGAGATGCTTGTTACAGCAACATCACGTGCCTATCCTGACTGTGGTATTCAGTAAACTGGGGAAATCTCAAGAGACCACAGGAGGACTAGCTGTTGGAAAAGAATTATTTTAGAGAAGATGCCAGTTGGCAGCCCCTCTGCCCTTAATGGAGTTTGCTTAAGGAATTCTGCTGTTTCTCCGAATAGCAAAGTTTACACCCTTGGTTGAAGAATGAATGAATGAGCATATATTCTATGGTTATGTGTTCAAACTGATGTGTGTTATATAAGCACATGGTACAAGAGGCAGTATGAAAGTGAAAGTGAAGTCGCTCAGCCGTGTCCGACTCTTTGCGACCCCACGGACCGTAGCCTACCAGGCTCCTCGATCCATGGGATTTTCCAGGCAAGAATACTGGAGTGGGCTGCCATTTCCTTCTCCAGGGGATCTTCCCAACCCAGGGATCGAACCCGGGTCTCCTGCGTTGCAGACAGACGCCTTATCGTCTGAGCCACTAGGGATTATAAGAGGCAGTATACCTGGTGGTTAAGATCCCAAGTCAGGCTGGATTACCTGTGTTCAGAGCCCAACTCTGTGTTACTTTGGGCAGTTTTCTTAAATGTTCTGGGCTTCAGTTTCTCCATCTGCAAAAAGGATAATATTAGTACCTCTCATAGGGCTGTTTGTGAAAAATAAGTTCTTTAATGTATGTCAGGAGCTTTTATTAGTGTGTACAGTGTACATGGCCTGCACTATATGTGGCAGCCAATAAATCTCAGCCATTTTTCACCCTCTCTTCCCCTCTTATTATTGTTATTGACATTGAAAAAAATACTGAAAGGATAGACACAGTGTTAGAGCTGTCATCTCCGGGTAGCAGGATTCTGATTGATTTTATTTTTGGGGTTCTCTTTTTGGGTACCAAGTCTCTTTGTTCTGAACTTGGGTTGCTTTTTAATTAGAAAAAAAAAGTTATTTAAAAGCAGTGTATTGACTGTGATTATTTTCCAAAAGAATATATGCCAGTATCCACTAAATCCTATGACCGCTGTTTTTGCCTTATCATTTTGTAATCTGTATGTTTTTTTAATTAATTACTTGATTTTTGGCTCCACTGGGTTTTTGTTGCTGCGGGCAGGCTCTCTCCAGTTGCCGCCAAGTGGGACTGCTCTCTAATCGTGGCGCGTAGGCTTCTCATTTCAGTCGCTTCTCTTGTTGTCGAGCGTGGGCTCTAGGGTGTTCAGGCCTTAGTGGTTGTAGCACATGGGCTTAGTTGCCCCGAGGTGTGTGGACTCTTCCCTGACCAGGGATGGAACCTGCGATCCTTGCATTGGTTGGTGGATTCTCAACCACTAGACCACTTGTGATCGGTTTCTATTGAGTTTTATCTGCTCTGAAATCGGCTTTCCACCTTGACTTTTTAATTTTGTTAATGATTCTTTTCATCTCTTGGCCAGGTGTTGTAGACACCAGTGAATCTCTTAGTCTCTTATAACTTACCAAGGGTTATAAATTCTTCCTCCTCAATCTCTCTCACACTGCTGTCCATTGCCCAGTCTAGTTCAAATCCTTAACCCTTCATGCTGGACTACTGGTTATTTTTGTTTACAGGTTTCTTTCAATCCCTATATAGTGATGCTAGACTCATGTTCTTAATATACAACTTTGATTGTGTCAGCCTTTGCTGAAACTTTCAGGGGCTCCTCAGTTGCTCCGTCATTGAGGATAAAATCAATTTCCCAGCTTGATATTGAAGGCTCTACACATTTGCTCTTTACCTGCTCTCCCAAATATTCCATTCATTAACCTTATTTATAAGCTTTTCTTACCATATTTTTGTACCCAAGTGCCTTTGCTTTCCCGCCCCCTTGATGTCCAAATTTTACTTACCCTTGAATATCTTGCTTGAATATATCCTTGTCTAAAATATTCACATTTTCACTTTTGTAAATTGCTCCTTTCATTGGGTGGTTGATCACCTGGCTTGTGCTTTTTTTGCATTGAAATGGTATTAATCTCCATGCCTTTTTACATTCATGTGCTTCTCTCCTTCTAACTAAACTGTAATGTTTCTGAGGGTGCTTACATTTTTTAGCACCCAGTGTCCCTCAGAAGATGGGTGATCTGTGGGCTGCTGATTGATGAATTCATGTATCTTTAATATTTGATGAAAACAGATGTAAGAATAAAAAGGCTTTTTTTTTTAAAAAAAAGACAGACTTTCACTTTATTTTTAACTTTGCTATTTATAATGTTGTTTATCCTGATCATCTGAGCTTCTTTTAATGGTCAGATCAATATTTGCTTGAATATTTCCCTAAGTGAGACTTCTCTAATTCACTTAGTAAAGAAAGCCATTAAAAAATTTTTTTAGCTGTGCCCTATGCTCTATTTCATTGATGTATCAAGTTACATATATATTTATTATATACTCTTTAACATAGATTTCTAATTTTTTATGCTTTTGCTTTTTTAATTGGCATATAATTGCTTTATAATGTTGTGTTAATTTCTGCTGTACAGCAAAGTGAGTCAGCCACACATATACAAATATCTTTTCTTACTTGAATTTCCTTCCCATTTAGGTCACAGCAGAGCATTGAGTAGAGTTCCCTGTGCTATACAGTAGGTCTTGATTATCTTGTTTTATATATAGTACCGTGTGTATGTATATCTCAAGTTCCTGGTTTATTCCTGCCTTCCCATGTTTGCCCTTTAGTAACCTTACATTTGTTTTCTATGACAGTGAGTCTGCTTCCGTTTTGTAAATAAGCTCATTTGTATCATTTTTAACAATTAGATTCAAGTATGAGTGATACCATACGATATTTGTCTTTGTCTGACTTAACTGCACTCCCTGTGACACTCTCATCTATGTTGGTCCATGTATGTTGCCACAAATGGCATTATTTCATTCTTTCTTAGTAGCTGAGTAATATTCCATTGTATGTATGTATATTGGGCTTCCCTGGTGGCTCGGTGGTAAAGAATCTGCCTGTCAGTGCAGGAGACATGAGTTTGATTCCCAGGCTACGAAGATCCCCTGGATAAGGAAATGGCAACACACTCCAGTATTCTTGACTGGAAAACCCCATGGACACAGGAACTTGGTGGGCTGTAGTCCATGGGGTCTCAAAGAGTTGGATACGACTTAGTGACCGAACAAAAACAGCATACATATGTATCACAGCTTCTTTTTCCAACCCTTTGTCAATGGATATTTAGATTGCTTCCATGTCTTGGCTATTGTAAATGCTGCTGGAGTGAACACTGGGTCCATGTTATCTCTTCAAATTTTGGTTTTCTCCTGGTATGTGCCCAGGAGTGGGATTGCTGGATCATATGGAAGTTCTACTTTTAGTTGTTTTAACTTTTTATTTTATATTGGTGTATAGCCAATTAACAGTGCTGTGATAGTTTCAGGTGGACAACAAAGGGTCTTAGCCGTACCTATACCTGCATCCATTCTCTCCCAAACTCCCCTCCCATCCAGGCTGCCACATAACTTTAGCAGAGTTCCATGTGCTATACAGTAGGTTCTTGTGGGTTATCTATTCAAAATATAACAGTGTGGACGTGTCAGTCCCAAACTCCTTAACTATCCTTTCCCCTCATCCTTTCCTCTGGCAATCATGATTCCTTCTCTTAAGTCTGTGAGTCTATTTTGCAAATAAATTCATTTCTATAATTTCTTTTTAGATTCTGCATATAAGGATGTCATAGACTATTTCTCTTTCTGAATTACTTCACTTTGTGTGGTAATGTTTAGGTCCATTCATGTTGCTGCAGGTGGCATTATTCCTTTCTTTTTTACAGCTGAGTAATATTTCATCTTTTGTGTGTGTGTGTGTGTGCGCGTGTGTGTGTGCGCGTGTGTGTGTGTATCAGTCATATTGTCTTTATCCATTCATCCGTTGGTGGACATTAGATTGTCTGGCCATTATAAGTAGTGCTGCTATGGACACTGGAGGGCATATATCTTTTCGACTGAAGAGTTTTTATCTTTTCCAGATGTTTTCCCAGGAGAGAGATTGCTGGATCATATGATGACTCTTATTTTTAGTTTTTTAAGGAACCTCCATACTGTTCTTCGTAGTAGTTGTACCAATTTACATTCCCACTAACAGTGTACATTCCACACCTTTCCAGCGTTTCTTATTTGTAGACTTTTTGAAGATAGCCCTTCTGACAGTGTGAGGTGATACCTCATAGTTTTGATTTGCATTTCTCTAATAATTAGTGATGTTGAGTATCTTCTCATGTGCCTGTTGCCCATCTGAATATCTTCTTTGGAGAAATGTCTGTTTAGATCTTCTGCTCATTTTTGACTGGGTTGTTTGTTTTTTGGGGGAAGTTATTGTTTCTGTCATCTTCCATGAGCTCAAGTATCTGGCATATAGAGAGCAGTGAATGTGGCCAGATGAGGGGCCTCAAAATAGCACTGCAGGCTAGGAAGGAAGGGAAAATTACATCGCAGAATTTTCTTTTTGACTGTGCGGCATGGTGGGGGCATGTCTTAGTTCTCCAACCAAGGATTGAACCCACACCCGCTGCATGGGAAGCAGAGTCTTAACCACTGGACCATCAGGGAAGTCCCTACATCACAGATATTTTTTAATGTGTTGAATCTTTGCCATGACTTTAATATTTTTCTTCTAGTACACAAACTAAGCACAATTTTTAGGACTGTAATTTAACAGTATAATGATTTTTAAAAAGGCTCTCACTTCCTGTTATGGACTGACTTGTGTCTCCCCCACAAAATTTGTGTTGAAGCCCTAATTCCCAATATGAGTATATTTAGAGAGAGGGACTTCACAGAGGTAATTAAAGTTAATGAAGTCGATGGCTGGAGCCCTAATCCAGTATGATTGGTGTCCTTTTAAGAAGAGGCATTACACCAGCGCTTGCTCTCTCCCCACACATGCATGAAGGGAAGGCCATGTGATGATACAATGAAAAGGTGGCTGTCTGCAAGCCAGGAAGAGTTTTCTCTCCAGAATCCAATCCCAGTGGTGCCTTGATGTTGGACTTCTAGCTTCCAGAGCAGTGAGAAAATAAATGTCTGTTGTTTAAGCCATCCAGTCTGTGGTACTTTGTAATGGGAGTCTGAGCAGAGTAACATCTCCTGACTCAGTACATCCATGTATTGAATTTACAGCACCTGCCAGTTTTATGGTGATGGCTACCATCAGAGAGCTCACATTTCCCTTCCTGCCAGGAGATATTGCTGGCTGGCTAGATGCACATTCTTGCTTCCAGTTTGGGTTTCCTTGTAACTTACCCTAGAACACCCAAAGCAGGCCTTTCCCAGCCAGCAAGTGGCCTTGATCACAGAACCTCTGGGGTGTGGGGACAGAAGGGCCGAATAGGAAGCCTCAGCTCTGGACCACTTCTTGCTAGTGGAATAGGGGGAATCTCAGCCCTTTGTTCTTTTTTCCTTTTTTGGAAAGATGTTAGTAACATTTGAACAGAATATACATTATATACTGGCAGTCTTGGCAATGGCTTTCCATTCTCTTCAAGTCCTCTGAAGTCATGATGGCCTCTGGCCTTAGTTCTTCTCAGTTCACATTTTCTCTGGTGGGTGAGTCTTCCTGGGCTGCAGTTCTGTTTATGAGGCCCTCAATGGACTTCCCAGGTGGCTCTAGTGGTAAAGAATCTGCCTGCCAGTTTAGGAGACACAAGAGATGCACATTCTATTCCTGGGTCAGGAAGATCCCCTGGAGGAGAGCATGGCAACCCTTTCCAGTCTTCTTGCCTGGAGAAACCCATGGACAGAGGAGCCTGGCGGGCTACAGTCCATAGGGTCGTAAAGAGCTGGATAGGACTGAAGCAACTGAGCGGAGTATCAAAGGACTCCTTCACTGACCCCACCTGCCTACTGATCTTCACCATCTGTGTCCTTGACCATGACTTGATGACTCTCAGTGAACATAAAACTTAAAGATACTTGCCTTTCTTCCTCCAGGCTGATTCTCCTCCTAGGTTTGTTTGGGTCACATGTCCAGCACTATTACTTGTATATTCTTTTTTGGACAATAGGGGGTCAACATTGTTCACAAATAAATGGACACAAGAGAAGCCAACAACCTGCAGACATTCACCCTAGCTTTTGGCTGAGGTTCGTTGGCTGAGAGGCACAGTGTTGTGTCACAGGGCAATTTCTACTGCTTGAAAACAAAGTGTGTTTCTTGGGGGATGCAAGAGACACACACAAATAAAGCTAATCATTCTTGCTGTTGTTTAGTCACTAAGTTGTGTCTGACTCTTTTGTGACCCTGTGGACCATAGCCCACCAGGCTCCTCTGTCCATGGGATTTTTCAGGCAAGAATAGTGGAGTGGGTTGCCACTTCTTCCTCCAGAAGATCTTCCTGACTCAGGGATCAAACCCATGTCTCCTGCATTGGCAGCTGGATTCTTTATCACTGAACCACCAGGAAAGACCAAATTGATCATTATGTGTGTACAGATAAATATATACATTTGAGAGTATTTCAGAGATAGATGGTATTTAGATGAATCAACACAATTATGTAGTTTCCCTAAACTCAGTACATGTATTCCAGAATCATGCTAAACTACTTGGTCTCAAATCCTTGTCTTGGGCTCTTCTGGGGAATCCAGCCTAAGATATCTGCTACTGCAGAAATTTTCATATTTTTGAGAAAATAATTTTAGATCACACTAAGACGATTTTAGTTGGAATGCTTCCCTTGTTCAGTAATTAAGATGCACAGTAGGGAAGCATCTTATTTCAAGAAGATGATCATACATTATATTGTTATAGGGTCTGATTCGCTGTTTGAACTAAATGCATATTAGAAAGAATAATTGCACATATAATCAATTTATATTAATACCAGGGTTGTTAGTGTGAACAGTCGCTGGAGGTATAAGGGATTATTATCACAGTCACTGTAGTCTCCTACATTACAATGTTTGTGACTCTGAAAGTGTGATGTTTATAAAAAAATCCCACAAGATAAAATGTAGGCCAGCAGTTTTCAAGCTGAGCTGGCAGGGTTTGGATGAGGACTAATCCAAATGACTAGGGTAGATGTGGAGTAAACAGGGAGGAAGACTGCATCTCTTAAGCTGCTTATGGTGACCATGACCTAGCACAGGTAATGAGATTTGCTCTGGTCTCTGTATGCTACACTCAGCAAACTGCTGTCCAGTTTATTATGGACACTTTGAGCTTTTATACTGCCTTTTATTTTTTTAATGGAGTTTTTCCTAGTAATGATAGAATAAACACAAAATTCAGGATTATGGCATGATCGTATAGAAATTTACTAAAAGAAGCAAAGCTGCCTTAAAGGGCTGATCATCAAGCATATAGTTTTGGTCAAAGGAGCAGAACTAGTGAATAAACTAGAGGTTGATCCCATGGCTGTCTAAATCTCCTGAAATAATTTTAAATTTTGTGGTTTTTTTTCCTTTGAAATCTACCTATTGACTTTCTATGTAGATCTCTAATGATCCTGAAATTTTATAATCAAAGAGAGGTAGAAGTAATATTCAAAAGGAGAAGACTGGGACTTCCCAGGTGGTCCAGTGGTTAAGAGTCCGTGCTTCTAATGGAGGGAGTGAGGGTCTGATCCCTGATGGGGGAACTAAAATCTCACATTCCTTGTGGCCTGCCCCTCCCCCACAAAAGGAGAAGACCAATCAAATAAAGGATTAATGCCAGTATTGGCTTGATCCATGATTTAGGAAGTGTTCTTTGATTAGTTGAATAAAACACTCTAGAGGGGGCTTCCTCGGTGGCTCAGTGGTAAAGAATTTGCCTACCAATGCAAGCGATATGGGTTTGATCTCTGATCTGGAAAGATCCCACATGCCACGGGGCAGCTAAGTCACTGCACCACAACTATTGAGCCAGAGCTCTAGAGCCCCAGAGTAGCAGCTACTGAGCCCACGTCCACAGCAACTTAAGTCCGAGAGTCCTAGAGCCAGTGCTCTGCAGAAAGAGAAGCCACCTCAATGAGAAGCCCATGCAGCTCAACTAGAGTGTAACCCGCACTCACCACAACTAGAGAAAAGCCCATACAGCAATGAAGACCCACACAGCCAAAAATCAGTAAGTAAAATTATTAAAAAAAAAACACTCTTGAGGTATGCATAGCTGGTGTCTGACACCTGTTCTCATATGCCAATTCTTATAATGATTTCAAATATTTTCTACTGCTACAGCTCCTCTACTAGTATTTTTCCATTCTATTAAACACTTTGAAATCTAAAAGTTAGTTTTGCAACTTACTCCATGGCAAAACCAGGCCTGATCTGATAGGGGCTAGTTTTAAAATCACACTTCATGTGAATATTGATTCATTTTGTTGAAGAAACAATAGCATAACTGATTTTGGAACATCATTCCAGACTCTGCTGGGGAAGTCACATAATATCCAGTATCACTCGCCATTTACTTTTGTAAAATGTGGAGAAGTCTTCATTCCAAGGCACATCCAGCCTCAGGGGTTTGCACTTAGGGCTTGTGGATCTGAATTCATGTTCTTACCTAACACAGACAACCTTGATTAATTATAGTTGCACGAAAGCAGATGCAGTTGCCAGTGACTAGGACTGTCTATGAAGCTAATAGCTTCTTTTAGGTCAGTGGCTGCATAAGACTTAATCATGATAATCATATGAATCATAAAGAAAAAGCTAGCTATGTGAAGCAAATCTCCAGAGAAACAGAACTAATAGGATATATAAAGGATATATAATAGGATATAGGATATATATAGAACTAATAGGATATATATAAGTATATAAGACTTAGGTAAGAATTGACTCGAGTGATTATAGATGCCAAGAAGTCCCATAGTCTGCTCTCTGCAAGCTAGAGAACCAGGAAAGCTGGGGGTGACCTTCAGTGCAAGTCCAAAAGCCTGAGAATTGAGGGGCCGCTGATATAAGTCCTGAAGTCTGAAGGCCTGAGAATTGAGAACTCTGATGTCTGAGGACAAGGGAAGGTGGACATCTTAGCTCAAGAAGAGAGAGATTTTGCCCTTCCTTTGCCTTTTCATCCTAATCCAGGGGTTTGAAGGACTGGATGATACTCACACACTTTGGTGAAGGTGAATGTCTTCACTCAGTCTGTATTTTTAACTAAAAATTTTAAGTACCTGTTTTGATTTACTTATTTATTTGGCTGCACCGGGTCTTAGTTGCAGCATGCAGGCCCTTCGCTGTGGCATGCAGATTCTAGTTCCCTGACCAGGGATGGAACCTAGGCCCGTTGCCTTGGGAGCACAGAGTCTTAGCCCCTGGACCACCAGAAAAGTTCCCTGCTCAGTCTGTGGATACAAATGCTAATCTACTAAGTACAGCCTCACAGACACACCCAGAAATAGTTTTCCCACTTGTCTGGGCATCCCTTAACCCAGTTAACTTGACACATATACCATTGCACCTTCCAGTGGGGTAAGGTGGTATGTCAATTTAGGGCATGTATAGATCTAAATTTTGATTGATCAGAAATGTATCAGAAGTTAGAGTAAGGTTACTCTTCATAAGAGGATGAGATGGTTGGATGGCATCATTGACTCAATGGACATGAAGTTTGAGCAAACTCTGGGAGATGGTGAAGGACAGGGAACCCTGGTATGCTGCAGTCTGTGGGGTCGAAAAGAGTCAGACACGACTGAGCAACTGAACAACAGCAGCAGTTCTTCATAAGAAGAGGTTGATGTCTTGTCGTGCTAGATGCCATGAGTTGAAATGATGGAAGGTTCTTCTGATTTCACACTTTGGGTGTTGCTGCGGGCATCTGGCCACATTAATGGGGAAAAAATGACAAATCTGTGGTGCAGAGCCACTCAACTCTGGGTCACCAAAGGGTTTTATGCCTTCTCCCAAGGAGGCAGCTTTGCAAATGCAACTTACTAACATTTTAATGGGCTGCCTGGGTGGCGCAGTGGTAAAGAATTTGCTTGCCAATGCAGAAGGTTCAGGAGACAGGGGTTGGATCCTTGGGTTGGGAAGATACCCTGGAAGAGGAAATGGCAACCCACGCCAGTATCTTTGCCTGGGAAATCCCATGGACAGAGGAGCTTGGTGGGCTACAGTCTGTGGAATCGCAGAAGAGTCAGACATGACTAAATGACAACAACATTTTATTTTTTCCAAACTTTAAACTTTTTGTTTTGTCTTGGTCTATAGCTGATGGTGGCGCTAGTAGTAAAGAACCTGCCTGCCAATGCAGGAGATCTAAGAGGCAAGGGTTTAATCCCTGGGTTGGGAAAATCCCCTGGAGAAGGGCGTAGCAACCCACTCCAGTGTTCTTGCCTGGAAAATCCCATGGACAGAGGAGCCTGATGGGCTACAGTCCCTAGGATTGCAAAGAGTCAGACACGGCTAAAGCGACATAACACATAGCCGATTAAGAATGAACAGCAAAATTTTAGAGGAATCTTCACTTTTACTTTTGAAATCATAAATAGTCAAAGAAATGGATCCTTAACTATTTACTGTTTTCTTGGACTGAATAGCCGTTTAGTTGAGGTTGTCAAGCTTTTTACTTAATTTCTTTTAGGCTATTTAAGTAATTAAAGTATTCTTTAATTCAGATATTTCCCCAAAATATTTGACGAAAATGCCATTTCCCTCTGTTATCTAGATACTTCTAAGCAAGATAATTGTTTTAATGAATAAGATAAAAAGATTGTTTGGCCAAGCTATGCAGCATGTGGGATCTAGTTCCCTGACCAGGAATCAAACCCATGCCTCCTGTATTGAGAGTGGAGAGTCTTAACTACTGGACAGCCAGTAAGTCCTCAATATCATTTTTCGAGGAGTTTGACATTGCCAGATACATGTCTTAAGTTCTCCATTTCTTTTCCACTTCTGGTTTGTGTATGTGTGTGCGCACGTGAGTATTGGCTAAATTATGAAAAGATTCTACTTTGTTGCAGAGAATCAGTAATTAATTGTTTTAAGGTTTCTTACCAATTAATAACATTACCAAAACTTCATTAACTGAGCTGCAAAGATGCATGACATTTATGAAAACTTGGTGTATAATATTAATTAAATGTTGTCATTTAAGCACGGAAGATCTCTACGCATAGCTCAGAATTATGATTTATTAAAATGCTCTAGGCAGTATCTGGGTTTCCCCCCACCCCCTCAGCATATTTACATATTGGTGAAACAACCTGAAAGCAATTGAAAACTGAGGAATGGATGGGTCATGGTGTTTATAAGATAGTGATAAATCTGTATCATTGAGAATGGGCTGAAATATAAAAAAGGGTTGTCACATATAAAATGATGTTATTTATTCAGGCCATCCCTGATACAAAATGCAGAACTCTCAAGAGTATGAAAGAATTAGACAGAACTCAAAGCATTTTTGATGATCACCGTTGACATTTTTATCTGCTAGTTTCTTTGGTATTTTTAGAAGTATATTAACTTCTCATTTTGAACTATTAAATATTACATAATAGCTGTATGATCTCCAGTCAGGTCTAAAAATTCATGCTCTATAAGTGATGAATTTACTCTAGAAATGTTCTTGCATGCTTGCTAAGTCGCCTCAGTTCTGTCTGACTCTGCGACCCCATGGACTGTAGCCCACCAGGTTCCTCTGTCCACGGGATTCTCCAGGCAAGAATACTGGTGTGGGCTGCCATTTCCTTCTCCAGAAGTGTCCTTGAGAGCTTGATAAAGTGTATGAATAAATTGGAAAATTTAACGTAGTAAATTCATGAAAACATCTCTAAGATAGCTTTGCTCTGAAAATTATAATAGCTCCTATGATAATTCAGGATTTTCTTTTTAAAGCCTAGGACTTTGTGTTGATATTTCTTTTTTCTTATTTGGCTATTGTATAAAATCAATATCTTTCTGCCGGGAGAACACTAAGGATGGTTTAATTTTTTTTTTTAATGCTTTGATCTTGGTATTTGTTGAGCGTAAAGAGTGATTTCAGTGGCGGTTTCATTTAAATCATGTGGGAGGCCATTTGGTGCAGTGTGTGTGGTCCTTGGGGTCAAACAGACTGGCTGAAATCTGCTGCTTGCTAGTTTTGTGACTTGGGTATATCCCTTAGCATTTCAAAGGTAAGACTCCTTCTGTAAAGCAGAAACTAATTAAACTTATTTTTCAGATATTTGTTGGGGTGATAATTATGTTTAAAAATCAAGGGGGAAGACTTAACAAGTTAGTTTTCTTCCATTTTTTCCCCCCTTAAGTCTTCTCTTAGTTTTTATTGGGACCACTTCATTGTGCTTATGTCTTATGGTGCCAGTTATCTTTTCTCGTGCATTTTGCTCCCGACAAGAAGAGTTCTCCACAATTTTTTTTTCAGGAAGGGGCATGGTTCTTTTTATCATTCATATTTAACACCAGATATTTCATACAATATAACTTCAGCAAGTAACTGCTGGCTGCTGCTGCTGCTGCACGCTTCAGTCGTGTGCGACTCTGTGCGACCCCATAGACGGCAGCCCACCAGGCTCCCCCGTCCCTGGGATTCTCCAGGCAAGAACACTGGAGTGGGTTGCCATTTCCTTCTCCAATGCATGAAAGTGAAAAGTGAAAGTGAAGTCGCTCAGTCATGTCCAACTCTTATCGAATCCATGGACTGCAGCCAACCAGGCTCCTCTGTCCATGGGATTTTCCAGGCTAAGAGTACTGGAGTAGGGTGCCATTGCCTTCTCCATCAGCAAGTAACTACCGATTGATTAATGATTAAGGAATAAGGTGTTTTGGGGTAATTGACTATGCTGATGATCTGATAACCAGATATGACCATTCCATACTTGAAGACTTTGGAAATAATAAAATACACTTAACACTAAAGTGATACTGAATATAACATCATCATCCTTTGGTAGCTCTGAAGATACTTTAAAATCTTGTATTGCTCAGAATTGTAATTTTAACTATGAAGCTGGATATAATTATATAAGTACTAATAATGATAATTTTACAGCTGACATTGACTGAACACTTAGTAAGTGTTCAGAGTTTTGTGTCATTGTCTCATTGATCCCCTCACGAACTCTTGGAAGTAGAGAAATTATGATCCCCTATTTATAGATGAGGAAACTTGTCTGAAGATTAAGTATCTTTTCTAAGATCACAGTCAGCCCGTGATAGAGACCTTCACAGACAACTGATGCTGAAGCTGATGGTCTTACAAACCACTTGAATATTGAATCATAATTGTCTTCTTATAACAGCACTGAACGTTACTTTTTATTTTAACATAAAATGCCTAATGTTACATTGGTCATTTCCCATATTTCTTTATCATAAAAGTAGGCTGTAAACCAACATCCCAATGAAAATTTATTACTATAAGATATAGTGTTGTATGAGGAAGAAACACATAGTAACTTAGTAAAAGTATTTATTGATAAATTATCTTCTTTATTGTTAGATAACAGAGTCAGGGATTATCTTTTAATTGGGATGAATTTATTCTATCCCTTCATTAATGAGGTGGTTACAAAGTAAATATATAAAATTAGGGTAAATAGCATTTAATTTATAAGGTTGCTGTGAAGATGAAGTGAGAAGATACCTGCAAAGGGTTTAGCGCACTATCTTACATATAATAAATGCCCAGTGTTATCTTTTGGTAATAGTTCTCTTGTCAGTGACTGTAGACTTCGACTATAAACCTTTCTCTAAATATAAGAATAAGCTTTATAGCAAACCCTAGTGTAAGCAGTCTTACTGTGATAGAATCAATACTTGTGGATTGATGTGGGTGGGCGGTAACATTAAAGGTGTCATAAAAAGTTTATTTCAGATGAATGTCTATAAAATTCAATGGATGGCCCTGATGATGCCTATGAGGGTAGGGACCTCTGTACACAAGATGATTATATCTAAGTGTTCCTCTAGACTTGGATCCTTCCTGGGAGAATCGTGTTTCTTCGAGTGCCTGGACAGCAAACAGGAGTTGTGTCATACCTATAGCTGTTTACCTGGAAGGTGTTTTTTGGCAGTGACTTATCCATCCCTGGGAGGTAAATTTAATCTGCTCTAAACAGCTGGTGTGCTCTTCTGAGTCTTTACTGTAATTACCCAAGTAAATGTGATACCACATATTTGGAAGGTATTTTTCAGATAATGTAGGTTTCTCGCCATCCTTATGGCAGCCAATTAGGAATGAAACTGGAGATGGAAATCTAAATAGTGAGTTTCTTTTTCCTCTAGACGGCTTCTAAAACTCTTGCTACTAACAGTTCCAAAAATATTTTGAGATTTTCAGCTCTAGGGGGATTAATTTGTTCAATAGTAGAAAATTATATTCTTCCTTTTTTTTTTGGCTGCACAGTACAGCTTGTAGGATTTTAGTTCCCCGACCAGGGATTGAACCCACACCCTTGGTAGTGAAAATGCAGAGTCCTAACCAGTGGGCTACCAGGGAATTCTCCTATATACTTCTTATAATTAAACTCTTGTTGCTTTTTTGTATTTTGGAGACATGTTCATAAACGGAGAGAAGATAGGCTTTGGTTTCAGATGGAGCCAAGTTCTAATTTTGACTCTAGCACTTATTAATTGCTGATCTTAACTGCTTGAGGACTCAACTGCCTCATCTGTAAATTGGGAATGAGTATCATTTTATTCCCCCCACAAAGTTGTTAGTGTTGAGTAGATGGAAGATGGAAAGTGCCTAGTGTAGTTTCTGGAAGATAGTTATTCTGTTTTCATAGTTCAACTGAAATATTCCTTGGGGTTTATGCTCTTAGAAATTGAATCTTTGAGAAACTGCCAATTCTGGAAAGATGGATTTTACAAATGAAATGGGTCTTTGTTGCTGCACACGGGCTTTCTCTAGTTATGGCAAGCTGCGGCTACTCTCTCGTTGTGGTATGCGGGCTTCTCATTGTGGTGGCTACTTTTGTTGTGGAGCACAGGCTCTAGTGTGCTTGGGCTTCAGTAGTTGTAGCACATGGGCTCAGTAGTTGTGGTGCATGGGCTTAGTTGCTCCATAGCATGTGGGATCTTCCCAGACCAGGGATTGAACTGGTGCCCTTTGCATTGCAGGGTGGATTCTTAACCACTGGACCACCAGGAAAGCCCCAGGGAAGCATTTTTAAAGGAAAGGTGAGGGAGGGGTATGGCAGGATGTGCGATCAACTTGAGCACAATTCTGTAGTTAATGGTCAGGTAACAGGATGGTATCACGTGGATTAATGTGATCAATCCTCAGGCCCCAGTAGGTCTGGGGGCTGAGTGCTCACAGTCATCAAGTAGTTAACTTCTTCCATTTGGTGGGAGTATTAGCATCTGTAAAACAACAGTTTTCCTGGCCCAACTGCTAATTTTGTCATTACAAGTTCACATCCATTTAATTCTTGAGCCAGACTTTGGAGGCCTGAGAGACTATAGCTTTTTTTTTTTTTTTTTAAAAGAGAGGTCATCAGAGGGCATGGTGGTGGTGGGAAGGTGTGTCTGTCCTGGGAAGGCCTTAAAGGTTACTCATCAGTTCCTTTTAGGTCTTTAATTTTAGCAATATTTTAAAATTTTCAGTGTACAGGTGTTACACATATTTTATTGAATTTATTTCTAAGTAGTTTTTGATTCTGCTGTAAATGGTGTTACTTTCTGATGGTATGGAGAAAGCCAAATGAACCTTTTGGCCAATGCAGTGCTTTGAAAAATATTTATAAAGGAAGATAGTGAATTTCAACTAGCTACTATGATCATGAAGAAAAAATACTCGGAATCTACTTAAAGCCCTTTCCCACATCTTCTCATCTGTGACCTAAGATGTTCTCTGGATGTCTTAGCACAGTGATAGACTCTCCCCTGATGGCTGTGGCAGCTGTTCTTTTGCTCTCAGGCCTGTGTCAAAATAACTGAATCACTTAAAAGGAAAAAAAAAAAAAAAACCGCACTGCTCAAAATAACCGAGATCAAAAGTTTCTTATCTGTCTGGGCTTGTGAGTGGAAGCATGAGTGAGGGGATATTTTCCTTTGACCTGATGCTCTGGTGCTACAAAGTACCTTGGCTAATTTTCAAGAAACTGCAAGTTGAATGTCAGTTGGTGTCCCTGCTGCCATGTGGCAGTCTAGTGTGGCTTGACTTTCATGTCCTCTTGTTGTATGTAGTGGTGACTTTAAAAAATATTCCAAACCTAAAAGTTGAGAGTTATATTTTATTTTGTGGGAATTTTTAGGACTCCAAGCCTGGGAGACAGTATCTCAGGAGATCCTGAGAGAACTGCTTTGGGGAGGCTGGGGGACAGGGGTGGGAGGGGAAAGAAACAGGTTATATAGAAATTTGCAACAAAGGGCAGGTAGTCTGAACATCTCAAGTATCTTTGTGAATTAAAGAAAACCAGATATCCCAAGTTAAGGAATTTAGCACTTTTCTATATGTGGGAAGATGCAAGAGTCTGGACTCAGTGAAATCATTCCTTTCATATACGTCTCAGCTGCAAGGTTGGTATCCTTTGTTTCTCACATCCTGAGCTCCCTTGGGGCTCACCGTTAGGAGTGGCTGCAGCCTGGTGGCTGTAGGATCACAGGTATTCTCCTTCCCGAGTGCCCTGTGTTGTTCAGTTGCTAAGTCGTGTCCTACTCTTTGTGACCCCATGAACTGCATCACACCAGGCTTCCTTGTCCTTCACTATCTCTCAGAGTTTACTCAAACTCATGTCCTTTGAGTTGATGATGCAATCCAATCATCTCATCCTCTGTCACCCTCTTCTCCTGCTCTCAATATTTCCCAGCATCAGGGTCTTTTCCAATGAGTTGGCTCTTCTCATCAGGTGTTCCAGCTCACATTGGAGGGCTGGAATTGCTGATGACTGTGACATCCTTGTTTATATTGTTATGGCAGGAAATGTTTCATGTTTTAGTAGTAACTGTGCCACCAAACATATTCAAGAGGGCCACCTCCTGTCATTATGTCCCAAATGAGTTTGGTGGTCATTGGAGGACCTTAGGCAGGTGTGCAAAATGCTCTGTGTGGGTGCATTCTGGGTGCAACCCCAGGTCCTGAGACTAAGCCTAAGTGTTACATGTAACCTAAACCCTTATCAGCATTGGTTTCCAGCATCTTGTAGAGTTTTGACTGGGCCCCTTGGTTTTCCAGGTCCAGTGAGGCTCATGGTGAGGATTTCTGGAGTATTTTCTTGGGATTTAGGGTGTAGGGGAGCAAAACTTACCACTTCAAACATCTCTTTGGCCTGTGGATTGTTTTGAGCTGAAAATAATCAAGGCCCAAAAGACTCAGGAAGAACATTTGACCTTCCCCTAACTGCCCAAAGAATGTGGATATAGGACCTGTTCTAGGAGGGGAGCCATTGCCTCTTATAAATAAACTATAATAGTAAGAAAATTTTCTTAAGGTATGAGAAATAAAAAGTAATAAATAATTTAAAAAACTTTAAAGTTAATTAAAAATTAAAACTCTGATGAAAAATATTTTAAAGATAAAATGCATTAAAAAATAAAGATCAAAAAGTAAAAGAGTTAATGATGTGAAAGAGATACTAGATTATAATAAAGGTTAAGTCTACAGGAGAAACATTAACAATGTGAAGATAAATGGGATTAAAAATAGAAGTTAATGGACTTTTACATAAAAAGCATAAGCAATTACAGAATAGGGTAAAAGTAATTTAAGGAGATCAAAATGGAGGATCTGAAGATAACAAAGCTGGTGAACAGATAAGTGAAGAAAAGATGGCCGGAAGCAGATGAGGTGACAGTCCTTAAGTTATCGCTGGTCAGCCTTCCCCAAGAGTGGTGGTGGTGGTGGTTTAGTCACCAAGTCGTGTCAGACTCTTGCAATCCCATGGACTGTAGCCTGCCGGGCTCCTCTGTCCATGGAATTCCTCAGGAGTGGTCCCAGCCAAACCCGCTGTGATGTCCAAGGTCAAGGTGAAAGCTGTTCCTTCCACTGAAGGGGGGCGGCTCTTTCCCATCAGGTGTGACTTCCTAAGTCCCCAGAAGTACGTGGCTCAGTTTGGTTTGGGGTTGGGGTTGTAATCCTCAGGCTAGGACTGTCTGGTTTTGTGCAACACATGCAGTAACAAAGTTTCAGATTGTTCATATGATCTTAGAGCTGTAACCCCAGTCAGACTCTTGTGATAGGGAAACACTGGCATCAGGAAGGGATTATTTGTTGTTGTTATTGTTGTTCTTAGAATTTAAAAATATGTATTTATTTTTCTGTAGCATGTGGGATCTTCATTTATTTTAATGCAAAATTGTTATTTGCAGTATGCAAACTCTTAGTTGTGGCCTGAGGGAATCTAGTTCCCTGACCCAGGATTGAACCTGGGCCCCCTGTGTGTGGAGTCCTAGCCACTGGACCACCAGAGAAGTCCTGGGAAGGGATTATTAAGTGAAGTATGTCATGGCCACATGGTGACACACCATTTAGCTGTAAGAAACATTCTTGAGAAGTATTTATTGACATAAATACTGAGATATTATGTGAAAAACATTATGGAACAATAGGTCCTGTATAACTGCAGCTACTTCAAAAATTTATACAGCTATGAATAATATAACATAATTGATACCATTATGTGGATGGTAGCGATTGTGGAAGATTTTTAAAAAACAATTATTTTTTGTGCTCTTGACAGCTTTCTCTGCAGTGAATCCATGCTATATTCTGAATCATTAGAAAAACCCTAAGTTATTGAAGAAGAACAACACAGATAGAGATGTGTGCTTGGCGCTTCTCTGGTAGCTCAGCTGGTAAAGAATCCTCCTGCAATGCAAGAAACTCTGGTTTGATTCCGGGTTGGGAAGGTCCCCTGGAGAAGGGATAGGCCACTCACTCCAGTATTCTCGGGCTTCCCTCGTGTCTCAGATAGTAAAGAATTCTCCTGCAATGCAGGAGACCCGGGTTCGATCCCTGGGTCGGGAAGATCCCCTGGAGGAGAGCATGGCAACCTACTCAAGTATTCTTACCTGGAAAATCCCCCTGGACAGAGGAACCTGGTGGGTGATAGTCCATGGGTCGCAAAGAGTCGGACATGACTGAGCAACTAAGCACAACATAGCCCAGATGTGTGCTCAGCTTCAGAAGTTGTTCTTTGCTGCCTTTCTGTGAGGAAAGAAAGCTCTAGATATTCCCTCTTCCCACTCCTATCTGTCCAACAATGGATAATGATTCCAGAAAAGGTCATTTTTTTAAAGGTACTATAAGGTTGTTAAGTATGCCTTCTGTTAAATAATGTATGTTTGATATGTACAAAATTAATATTTATTAGAGAATGAATAGGTCATCTTTCAGCACACAAAAATACAGTGTAATTATTTCTTCAGTGTTTATTGTATGCCCTGGGCTTCTCTTGTGGCTCAGCTGGTAAAGAATAGACTAGTTAATTCTGGACTAGGTAATTCCATGGACTAGTCCATGGGGTCACAAAGAGTCATACATGATTGAACGACTTTCACTTTCATTATATGCTGTGCACTTTATGTGCATAATCTTATTTAACACCTGCCCCACCCTCCCCCCCGAGGAAAGTGGAGGATAAATAAATTTTGCTCTTTCACAGAAGCAGGGGGAGTAGAGGTCTAACCTGAAGCAGTTTAACTCCGGCATCATGTTCCCAGCACTGGACTGACTTCAGTGCTTCCTGTGTGAATTATTTTGTATTTTAGGTCTTGGAGAAGTTTTAGAAATGCGTAGTTCTTGCTGACTCCCTCGAGGAACATCCAGCCTAGTTGGAAAGATAAAGAAGTGAGGTGTAGCAGTAATACACACCTGTTCCAGTGGCAGTACTAGGTAATAGTTGGTGTGACATCCAAGGACAGACATTTCTGGGGCTTCCAGAGGTCAGAGGGAAGGAGCCAGGCTTTGATAGATAGGGAGTGTAAGCACATGAGGGCCAGAGAGCTATAGTTAAGCGTTAGTCGCTCAGTTATGTCCCATTCTCTGCGACCCTGTGGACTGTAGCCTGCCAGGCTCCTCTGCTCATGGAATTATCCAGGCCAGAATACTGGAGTAGGTAGCCATTCCTTCCTCCAGGGACTGAACCTGGGTCTCCTGCATTGCAGGTGGATTCTTTACAGTCTGACCACCAGAGAAGTGATAAATATCGTGTTCTGGAAAAAAGGACTAGGGAGTGACCATGCAGCCAGCACCAGGTAAGCAGAGATTCTGGGGACAGATCAAGTCTGAGGGGACATTGCTACATTGCTGGAAGACATCAACGCACAACTGGGCAATATGAGATGAAGACAGAGTCAGGAGAGAAATAATATCCAAACTATAGGAGACAGGTTAGGGGTCAGGTAGAACTGGTAGATGAGCAGTGAATAGATAGTAAGAGAAGAGAGGAACTCTATCATGACTTCAGGTGGTTCAGTATCTAAGTCCGTGACCAATGAACAAGTGATGGGGAAACTCTATGTCTTGGTAAGAAAGGGAGGTAGCTGATCCAGACCAAGGAGAAACCAGAGGCATGGGATAGGGAACAAGGGACATCGTCATTCTTTAGCCATGATATTGTTCTAAAATATAGTGTTTTAATGGAAAATTTGAGGTTTAGTGAGGCCAATAGATTAGGAGACAATTACCATTGAGAAGATAGTTTTCTACTCACAGTTACCAAGAAGGGGTGCACATGGGACTTCCCTAGTGGTCCAGAGGCTAAGACTCTGCTCTCCCAAGGCAAAGGTCCTGAGTTCCATCCCTAGTTGGGGAACTAGATTCTGCACACTGGAACAAAGAGTTTGCATGCTCCAACTAAAGATTCATTGTGCCACAACGAAGATCAAAGATCCCGAATGTCACAGCTAAGACCCAGTGCTGCTGCTGCTGCTGCTAAGTCGCTTCAGTTGTGTCCGACTCTGTGTGACCCCATAGACGGCAGCCCACCAGGCTCCCCCGTCCCTGGGATTCTCCAGGCAAGAACACTGGAGTGGGTTGCCATTTCCTTCTCCAATGCATGAAAGTGAAAAGTGAAAGTGAAGTCGCTCAGTTGTGTCCAACTCTTAGCGACCCCATGGACTGCAGCCGACCAGGCTCCTCTGTCCTTGGGATTTTCCAGGCAAGAGTACTGGCGTGGGGTGCCATTGCCTTCTCCAAAGACCCAGTGCAGCCAAATAAACATTTAAAGAAAGAAGGTGTGCACGTGATGCCATAGGAACCGCATGAGGAAGCACCAGGGTCAGTTACAGGTAGAGAGAGGGAGGGATTGTGAGCTGGAGCCTTGATTGTGGTTTCCCCATAGAAGAATGAGTTAGGCAAGGTAAGCAGGTGTAGGATTGACTAGTCTGAATAACTTCAGAGGGCTCTGGGGTGTGGGCGCTGTCTGTCCCTACTTGTCTGGTATCTGAAGCAATTTTCCAGGTAAGTGATGATGGCCGCTTGGATCAGGGTGGAGGTAGGGAGCTGCATATTAGAACCGATTTGATGGTAGAACCAGCAGGATTTACTAATATAGATTCCAGCGGTGAGACAGGGACTAATGGTCCATGTACACAGTATTTTACTGAAAAGTACACTGCGGGTAGGGCTTCCCAGGTGGTGCTAGTGGTAAAGAATCCACCTGCCAATGCAGGAGACGCAAGAGATGTGGGCCCAGACCCTGGGTTGGGAAGATCCTCTGGAGGAGGAAATGGCAACCCACTCCAGTATTCTTGCCTGGAGAATCCCGTGGACAGAGGAGCCGGGTAGGGTACGGTCCATGGGCCTGTAAAGAGTCGAACACAACTGACTAACTGAGCACATCCCAGGGTTATGTGCTTCATACCTCTTACTGAGTGGCTAGAATGATTTATTTACTAAATGGGATCATGTCAGTAAGTTATATGTACATATATACTTTTAGTGATATATATTTATAAATATATAAAAAGATATATCTATGTATACCATATAGTTATTTTATGATATGTATCAATAGTAAATGGAGAAAGCAATGGCACCCCACTCCAGTACTCTTGCCTGGAAAATCCATGGACGGAAGAGCCTGGTAGGCTGTAGTCCATGGGGTCTCTAAGAGTCTGACACGACTGAGCGACTTCACTTTCACTTTTCACTTTCATGCATTGGAGAAGGAAATGGCAAACCACTCCAGTGTTCTTGCCTGGAGAATCCAGGGACGGGGAAGCCTGGTGGGCTGCCGTCTATGGGGTCGCACAGAGTCGGACACGACTGAAGTGACTTAGCAGCAGTAGCATCAATAGTAAAGCAGAATATAGTCATATCTTTTTATGTGGAGTATATATATGTAATTCTGAGATTTTTTTCAGTCTTTTTTCAATTTATAAAATAAGGGCATGTTTCATCATATACAAATTTTTATATAAAGTGTATGCACATTGCAACTTAATAAAATAGATCATAATTTGAATGCATTATAAGAGTTCTTTGAAGGATCTCCATATTTACTTTTTTTTAATTCAATAGTAATGTATTTTCTTTAAAAATTTTTATTGGAGTACAGTTGCTTTACAGTGTTGTTAGTTTCTACTGTACAGCAAAGTGAATCAGTTATACAATACATATATCCCCTCATTTTTGGATTTCCTTCCCATTTGGGTCACCACAGAGCACTGAGTAGAGTTCCCTGTGCTGTACAGTAGATACTCATTAGTTATCTGTTTATACATAGTATTGATGTGTATTTCTGTTAATGAGAGTGATTTGGGCTTAACATTGTTTGCTATATAATAAAAGTGAATTTTTCTGATTCTATAGGTGAATTTTAAAAATCTTGATCTGTATTTCCTAAAGAATTAGGGTTTCTTGGTGAACATTATTTAATTGGTTTTCCATTCACTGCTGATCGAATGGTCCTGCCAGCATAGAGTCTGCACATGGCTTCTTGCCACTTCAAGATGCTGCACGCAAGTGCCCCAGGCATCAACAGTGTGGTGGAAATACCCTTTTCCTCGTCTGTGTTTGTAAGGCAGTCTCTTTCACGGCAGAAGACTATTTTGGGGAGATGATTCATGTCACATTTTGGCCTCATTACAGTTTTGAGTTGTAAATGGCGCTGATTTGCCTAGAGGTGTAAACATAAATTTTATCTTCATATGCTTATGGGAATACCTGAATCGGAAAAAGTACTTGCTATTCTTAAGTTCTGTTTTAGGCTATAAACAGAGAGGTTAACAAGATATTTATCAAAATTCTAATTTTATTTTATGAAAAGCATACTTCCAAAAGAATGCCAATTACTTTCCTCTGTGCCTCCGCACTCCATTTCCAAACACAGATGGAGAAGTCTAAGAGCCTAATGTCTTATTGTTACAAGCAGATGATGCCGTAAGGTAGATAAACACTGTGCTTTTTTCTTTTGAAATGGTGAGAAAAGTGTGAGCAGGTGTTAAATTACCATCTGTAGCTATGAGTGACAGGAAGTATAAGATTATTCAATGCTTATTTAGGTGCAGCTGATAAAGTCAGGGTTTTGATTAGTTCAAATTTGCTTTCTGGTAAATAGGGACTATTTAAAGGATATGACAAATCACTTATTTATTCTTTGGTGAAAATGCATGATAGCAACAGAAAGGAGAAGCATGTGTCACCTGAGTTTGTGATCGTGCCTTATGCACAGGAGTATCTTAAAGGTGTTTATTGATTTGTCCCCAAATAACTGAGTTTCAACAGGGTAAACACATATTTGGAGTGTGGCTAGATTTTTCTGTGACTTTCAAGGAATTTCATATTCTATCTCAAAATTTGAAAACTGGCAATATATTATTTATTTATCTTTGAAAATTTATGTACTGATGTATTGGCTGCAGAGAGAGGCATGTGAAATCTTAGTTCTCCAACCAGCGAGACTCATACTCAAACTCATAGCACCTGCATTGAGAGTCTTAACCACTGGACTGCCAGGGAAGTCTGCAGTGATTCATTATTTTTTAAAAATTTCAATAACAGCAGTGGGAACAATATAAAGACTTGACAATGTATTTGTTTTTGTTACTATTATTTTGCTATTAGCCCATTTTGGTGACCACATGTTTTTGGACGGAACGACGTTTCTGATCTACTGACAATAACCCCCTCTCCCCCTTTAGGTGTGCTTTAAAATTTTTTCTAATTCAACTGTGGGTTAGTGCTTTCTGACCTTCTCACTCATGCCGTTTAAGGAGATTTATTAACCTTTAGGTAAGATTCCTCAATTAACAACGAACCGAATGCATTGTGAGGCGTTCTCTGATTCTAAAGTGGTGACTTGAAAACATTAGTGGTTTGAGGGTGCTTGATTAAGCAGCTTTACCAGTTCAACTGAAACCAACTTCATGGCAAAATTGGTCTTCAGTTTCCTCAGCCCATTAGAATATTCTAGCTGGGATGAGTGACATTCCTTTTTTCCCTCTTTTCTTGAGGCTTACTCTGATAGCCTGTCTTGGCTATCCAGTAAACTACCTCAATAACTAGCGCAGGTCTGTACTTTCAGAAGCAACCAAAGAAGTTCTGATGTACTAAGAGGACGATAGGCAACAGTTAAATAAAGGACATTGTTTAAAGCCCAATTTAGAGAACTCTCTAAAGTTCTCTGTTTTTGGAAATTGTTAACTGGATGTAACTGTGACGTAAGCGTGGTATGACTGAAATTAGACAACTACTGAAAGAGATAGCATGAGGTTATATTTCACATTTCCTTTTCTGTCTTCCCAGCCATCATGTATGTCATGGGAGCACTCGGTCCTGCAGTGGGATATTTACTAGGTGGACTTCTTATTGGTTTTTATGTTGATCCCAGAAATCCTATTCACCTTAACCAGGATGATCCTCGTTTCATTGGAAACTGGTAAGAATTGTTTACTGCATCTTTCATTTCATTTGGTATTATGATAATTAGAGTCATAGTCCCCTTGTAGTTAAAATAAGAATTTCCCGAAGAGGAAGATGAAAAATAGCTCAATGTCACCTAAAAGGTGGTGGTAAGCAGGATAATAATCTCCAAAGATATCTTTGTCCTAATTCCCAGATTTATGAATTTACCTTTACATGGCAAAGGGGACTTTTGCTGATGGAAGTTTAGGAACTTCAGATGGGGAGATTATCTGGGATGATCCAAGTGGGTCCAGTATAATCACAAGGGTCTTTATAAGGGAAAGAGAGAGGCAGGAGGGTCAGAGTGAGAGAAGGAGTTGTGATGATTGAAGCAGAGGTTGGAGTGATATGCTTTGACAATGGAGCAGGGGACCACAAGCCAAGGAATGCAGGTAGATTGCGGAAGTTCGGAAGAGCAAGGAAGTAGGTTCCTTCGCAGAACCTCCAGAAGGAATTCAGCCACACCCATCTTTTATTGACACTCTTGCCCTCCAGGGGTTACAGCTTCCCAGGTGGTACTAGTGGTAAATAACCCACCTGCCAATGCAGGAGACATAAGAGACGGGGTTCCATCCTGACTCCAGAGCTCTCAGATGATGTATTTATGTTGTCTTAAGCCACGCAGTGTGTGGGGATTTGTTATCACAGCAATAGGAAACCAACACAGAGGAGCTGTGATCAACAGCTTAATCCACATTCTTTAGGATAGAGATGGCTGTTTTCTTCATAGCAGAGGGAAGGAAAAGGGGAATGTGGCTGTGTTGGGACTTCCCTGTGTACTTGAATTAGAACTTGCATTGTCTTTTCTGTGCCTTATAAAAAAATATTTTCTCCCCACTTATCGTATTTGTGTTTTGCTTTGTCCTCATCCACTGCCCAGAACTCTGTTTCCATTGTTCCACTCTTAGTGAGTCTTTTCGCTAAGGAATAGTTCATTTCCCTGGATGTGCTGAAGATGAATTACTCTCTCACTTGCACGCCTTTTTTGTTTAAATTAATTTTATTGGCATAGAGTCGCTTTGCAATGTTGTGTTAGTTTCTACTGCACAGCACAGTGAATCAGCCATACATGTACATATACCCCCTCCCTTTTGGTCGCTTGATAGCCTTTAATTGTCTTGCTAAATACGTAAGCTTTGGATTTTATTTTTATATATTTTTTTAAAGTTGATATGTTGTGTTTTCATTTTTATCCGGTTCAAGATTATTATATTTTTTTTTTCTTTTTGGCCACTCGACAAGTAGAGATTGAACTCATGCCTCCTGTAGTGGATGCACGGAGTCTTAACCACTGGACCACCAGAGAAGTCCCTAAGTTGAGAGTTTAGCAAGAGAACTCCAACTTTGGATGATAGGTTACTTATTCATATATATCCAAGGGCTGCATTTGAATTCTTCCCAGTTCTGAACTTGAACATGATATTTCTTCACAATTGCAAGCATTCAAAGTATTGGCATCCCAAATTTATTTAACATGGATTGGTACTGGGTATACATTGATAAGATATTTTCATTTTAGAATAGAGAATTTCATTATTAGAAACTTGTGTTGAGTAATTACTTCCTAAAGAGTTTCTTAGACTACTTGTGTTCTCTCTGTGTTTCATTTTATAATGAAATTCTTACAATAATAACTTCATAAGTTGAGCTATGTGGGAATAATGTTTAACACTATTTTCTAAGCAGTTAATAAATATTAATTAAATTATAGAACACTTGTTATTTTCATAAGTAAATAGTCTTTGAAGGTGGAAGTGTTAAGATATATAATAGATGAGTCTGTCCTGGTAGAATTTTCAAATCATACGAAAGGGAGTTCCCTTGTCAGCAGGAGGGGAATAACACAGGAATTTTATGTTCTTGGTCAACAGTAAAATTTTTGATCTCAATTACTATTTTCTTTGCAGTTCTGAAATAATTCCGAGTAAGAATTTTTTAAAAATTCTCAGAAAATTAGGTTATTAAAATGTATCTGTGACCATCCCATGTATAATCTGTGCTCTGTAAAGATGTCATGAGAAGAGCATGGCAAAAGGGAACAGCTGGAGGGAGAGAGAAAGACAAAGAGGGCCAGATCAGGGGCAGAGAGAAGGCAAGGAAGCAGGTGCTTTAGGATTATAAGTGCTTTATGCTGTTTTTGCTAAGTTTTCCAATGTGCATCAACCCAGCTGGTAGCAAAGTGAAGCAACTAAATGTAGACCCTTGGGTTTAAATCCCGGTCTGCCACCTAATAACTGTGTGACCTTAGGGAAGTTACTTAACTCCTCTGAGCCCCAAGTTTTTTTTTTCTTTAATCCACAAAATGGAAATAGTTGCAGTACCTACTTCATGGAGTTGTTGTGAGGAATAAATGAGTCTGTGTATGCGGAGCTCTAAGTGGTTCTCCCTACATAATGTGTGTTAGCTGTTATTCAGTCTTTTGACTTTAATCTGTGCTCAAGTAGTTTTATTCATTTTAATGACTTAAAATTAGTTCTACAAATGTTAAAAGTTGTCCATATAGAAATGTATACTAGGGTTTTCTTTTTTTTTTTTTTTTTTTAGCATTCAGTCTTTTTTTAATCAAAGTATAGTTGATTTACAACGCTGTTAATTTCTGCTGTACAGCAAAGTGATTCAGTTATATATATATGTTTTTATATGCCTTCCATGATGATTTACCTCAGGATATTGAATACAGTTCTCTGTGGTATACAGTATGACTTTGAGGCTTACCCGTTATATATATATACAATGGTTTGTATCTGCTAATCTCAGATTCCAAATCCATTCCTCCCTCACTGCCCCACCTTCCCTCACTTAGCAACCATGGGCGTGTTCTCTGTGTCTGGGTTTACATTCATTCTTTTTTTTTTTTTAATTTTATTTTATTTTTAAACTTTACATAATTGTATTAGTTTTGCCAAATATCAAAATGAATCCGCCACAGGTATACATGCGTTCCCCATCCTGAACCCTCCTCCCTCCTCCCTCCCCATACCATCCCTCTGGGTCATCCCAGTGCACTAGCCCCAAGCATCCAGTATCGTGCATCGAACCTGACTGGCAACTTGTTTCTTACATGATATTTTACATGTTTCAATGTCATTCTCCCAAATCTTCCCACCCTCTCCCTCTCCCACAGAGTCCATAAGACTGTTCTATATTCTATATTCTTTAAAAATGAATTTTGTCTGTTGAGTAGCCCTGTTTTTAACAGACTTCTAACCTTGAACAGAGTTATTTGATACAACATTAGTTTTTATGATGCCCGATGGTGATGGCTTCCCAGGTGATTCTGGTAAAGTTCCTGTCTGCCAATGCAGGAGACACAAGAGACACAGATTCGATCCCTGGGTTGGGAAGATCCCCTGAAGAAGGAAATGGCAACCTACTCCAGTATTCTTGCCTGGGAAAACCCATGGACAGACGAGCCTGGAGGGCTACAGTTCATGGGGTGGTGAAAGAGTCGGATACGACTTAGTGACTAACAACAGCGCAATAATGATGACAGGTTTTTCGGTAAACATATGCTGGAAAAGAGAAGGAAGGAGTAAGTGAATAATGCTAATATTAGTTGGGTGCTCACTATGTGTCAAACATTACATTAAAACTTTAACCAACATTTTTTTTTTTTTCTTTACCAACATTTTCACTGAAGCATTATAACAACCACATGTCATCACTAAGAATTTGCCCATTTTGCAGGTGAGGAAATTGATGGTTGGCAATTTTGATCATCTTGCCTAAAGTCTGAGAGTCAGTGAGAGATGGATAAGAAACTGAGTCCAGGGTGGAGGTTTTAGTCAGTGTACTTAACTGTCCTCCCTTCATGAAGAGTCTCTGGGTAATGACTCATGAAAGGGGTTCTGGCTTTTCCATTTTAGCTCTTACTGATGCATCTGTTTCTGACATATAATGCACACTTCCTTACCTTACCCAGCTTTTCTCAGAGTCCTCTTTGGCACCAACTACCATATGTTCATTTCGATGTTACTGGAGACCAGTTTGCTCTGCTTAGAAATGTCCCTAAACCTTTTTTATTATTTTTGTTCATTTACTGCAATTCTTCCCCTTCTTCTGTTATTTATTCTCCCTTCGGAGTCTTCTGAGTATCTTTAATGTTTGCATGTAATTTTAAGTCAGTGGCTTTGGCTGGAGGTGGGGCCCTAAGTACAGATGTAAATAAAAAAACAGTACTAGCTACCATGAAATTATTGTTGTTTGTGTGGGGCAGGCTGTGGGACTCAGTGGTCAAGGATCTGCCTACCAATGTAGGAGATGCAAGAGATGCAGGTTTGATCTCTGGGTTGGGAAGATCCCCTGGAGAATAAAATGGCTATCTGCTCCAGTATTGTTGCCTGGAGAATCCCATGGATAGAGAAGCCTGGCAGGTTATATAGTCCATGGGGTTGTAGAGAGTAGGACACGATTGAGCAGCAGCATACTTTGTCTTCTTAATTTTGATTGTTTCCCCCAAAGTTATTATTTCCTCCCTTTCAGATGAGAAAGCCTGTTCAGAGAAGCAAGCTAATTTCTACAGAATCTTAGGGCTAGTAAGTGGTGAAGACTAGATAAACTCTGGGTCTTCCTGAAGCTATAGCTCAAGAATGGCCCCTCACACTCTGCTGCCTGGCCTCTTCTGGAAATAGTGTGAGAGGTCCAGGGAGCTAAGGAGTTCAGGGGACTTGAATGCAGAGTTTGCAGAAAGAAATTCAAGGAAGTTAAAGGCAGGGCTGGGTTAGGAAAGACCTTGTAGGCAGCCAAGTACAAAAAGGGCCAGATATTTTCATAGCTATGTTCCCTGCAGATAGATGACTCTCTTTTTTAAAAAAACGACCCTCATTCAGTTTATTTATTTAGGAAATGTTTTGAGTACCTAACCTGTGTTAGGCCCTGGGTTCATGATTATATTTGACTCATTGAGATTGCTGGAAGCCTGCTTTGAGACGTCTTCTCAAAATGAAATCCTTTTCTGATTGTTTTAATATCTTAATTGGATACAACGTTAAGTATCTTTGAAAATAGCACACTGGATTTTTAATGACTGGTTCTAGGAACGATTCTCTCAGCTAAGCTATGACCTTTAGCAGCTGATAACAGCATTTTAATAGAAATACTTGCTTTTCTAATTAATTAGAAAAAATTTTAATTAATTTTTTTGGCTGCACCTAGTAGCACACATGGGGAGAAGGCAATGGCAGCCCACTCCAGTACTCTTGCCTGGCAAGCCCATGGACTGAGGAGCCTGGTAGGCTGCAGTCCATTGGGTCGCTAAGAGTCGGACACAACTGAGCGACTTCACTTTTACTTTTCACTTTCATGCACTGGAGAAGGAAATGCAAACCCACTCCAGTGTTTTTGCCTGGAGAATCCCAGGGACAGCGGAGCCTGGTGGGCTGCCGTCTATGGGGTTGCACAGAGTCGGACACGACTGAAGCGACTTAGCAGTAGCAGTAGCACACGGCATCTTAGTTCCCTGACCGGGGATCGAACTCATGACCCCTGTTGTGGAAGAGCAGAGTCTTAACCACTGCACCACCAGAGAAGTCCTGAAACATTTACTTTTTACAAATGAGTTTTTGCTTTGCAGTTGATCTATACGCTGACTGGGTTGTATTCCACATGAAGGCTTAGAATGCTGGTTGCATTCTGATAACAACTGATGGAATGTGTTGATACAGAGGCCAGAATCTGAGTGTTTATGAACTTGGAAGTTTTGAGGACAGAGTTTGAAGTTGAGGAATCCTAGTTGGACAATTTGTGACCCTATTAGGCAAGACCAGGGACCTCTATTTGTTAAGAAAAGATTGAAAGGAGACTGCAAAATTGCCCTTGGGGAATTATGCAGGCAAGAAGTCCCCAGGCCTTAACACATGCTCTAAAGAGGACTAGAATTTGAGGTCTATTCTGCGTTTGCTTCCTAGTCTCGGCAGCATGGCAACTTCAGATGAGTTTAAAGACAGAATCTTGATTCTGTGGAAACTCAAGTTTCACTTCTCCTAGGAAGCTTTCTGACACATTGATTTCCTTTCTGAATTTTTATAGCATTCAAGATCTTCCCAGCACAGGGATCAAATCTGGGTCTCCTGCATTGCAGGCAGATTCTTTACTGTCTGAGCCACCAGGGAAGCCCTTCTATACCACGTGATCTAACAATTATGTACATTCTTGCATTGTGGGGGATTGTTAGGAATTGTTTCTTGTATCTTTAGCTCTTTACAAACAGGTTGTAAGTTCTTGAATGCGAAGATAGAGTGTATATCTTTGTCTCTCTTTTTTTTTTTTCCTGGCCACATGATGAGTTGAGTGGCATGTGGGATCTTATCCCTGAGCAGGGATTGAGCTGGGAGCACAGAGTCTTAACCACTGGATTTCTGGGGAAGGCCCCAGGTGTAAATGCCTTTATCCCTACTCATTCTTGGTTAAGTTTTGGGAAGCCCAGCTAAGAAGGGTTAATACATTTTTAAGTGCTTGCAGAAAAATATTTGAATGCCATCAGCAATTTGAAAAACATTTCACACCAGGTATTTGGTTTTTTTTCTTTAAAAAAGTGTCTGTACGGGTCCATAAAGCATGATATAGACTCTATATTATTTTTCTATTAAATTTATGGGATATTGACTCAATTCTGACACACACACACACATGCACACACACATTCACACGCACACGCACACACACACACACACACCCCCTGTGCGTGCTCAGTCGTGTCTAATTCTTTTTGACTTTACGGACTGTAGCCCATCAGGCTCCTCTGTCCATGGGATTTTCCAGGCAAGAGTACTGGAGTGGGTTGCCATTGTCTCCTCCAGGGGAATCTTCATGACCTAAGGATTGAACCTGTGTCTCCTGCATTGTCAGGAGGATTCTTTATCACAGTGCCACCTGGGAAGCCCTTATGGGCTATTGATTTATTATAAAATGCGCATTGTAGTAGGACTAACAATGTTCATTAGCAGAACTGACACATGTGTGCTCAAAAATACTTGAATGAAATTCTAGTCAGGCTGGTGATTCTAATAATTATAATACTAGAATGATTACTGAGTACAGTTCTCATTTATACCATGGAAAGGGAGGATTCTTGTATTTTCTTAGGTTGTCTAACTTCTTAGTGCCATACACCTGATGAAGGTAAAACGTGTTCTCTGGAGAAATTTGTCATCCCACATTTCTACTTTGCTAACTTGTTCTCACTCGTAATATAAAAGCCATAAATGCTGTTCACATCTCCCAATTTTTTAGGTGGAGTGGATTCCTCCTTTGTGCCATTGCAATGTTTCTTGTGATATTCCCAATGTTTACTTTTCCAAAAAAGCTTCCGCCTCGACACAAGAAAAAGAGAAAGAAAAAATATTCCACGGATGCTTCTGGTGATGATGACGTTATGAAGGAGAAACCAGACAGTTGTGAACAAGTGGACAAAAAAGTTTCTCCTATAGGATTTGGGAAGGATGTCAGAGGTAAAGTATACCTTCTGAATAAGTACATGCATGGTGCTTCATATCAGTGCTACTCAAAGTGTGGTCCCCGGCCCCTGCTGTCTAATGGCAGTTCCTGGTCTGTGACAGGGTAAGGGCTGAAGTTGAGAGTCAGTGTTGAAAACGTAAAAAAAAAAAGTTTCAATGGGATAATTTTGTCTGTCGACTCTAATAACAGTAATAAACTGGGCTCACATTTTGTATGTTTTACAAAATTGATTTTCTAATGATTCATCTTTGTTATAACTTGCAAAAGTATCAATAACAGTAGACTGGACATAATCTAAAAATGGTCCTTCCTCACAGATAGTTTGAGAAGCACTGATTGAATTCTAAAGGTGAAGACTTCATATTGGAATGAGAGATGTCTGATTTTTAAAATAATCGTTGCCTCATACAATGGATAGTTTGTCTCCAGGAACCATGGGTTTGGTAGTGTGTCCTGATCCTTAAAGAAATACAAAACTCACCCTTAGGAAGGGATCTCGTTCAGCAGTGACTCGGTCAAAGCCTCTAAGTGACCGTGGAGAAGGACATCCAGGGCATGGGTCTCAAAACCCATCAGAAAAACATCCAGAGAGTTTTCAGTGATGTGTACTGGTCTGTGTTTTCATTTTATTTCTCTTAAAAACAATCACTTTATTAAATCCAGATTAGGCAATCGCAAATCTAAACAACTTAATCTTTACCAGGCCATTTTTGTTCCATAGTCAATACCTCTCTTGAGTGACAACAAATCCCTTTAATCCAGGAAACCTATAATGCCACATTCCCATTAGTTCCTGCCTATTTCCTGAATTCTCTGAATTAAAGTTTTTAAAATTAGGAAGCATAATATAAATCAAGTGGTTACATCAGTTAAGGTTGTTTTAGGTAAAATTCACTCAGGCCCATTCTCATCTCATTTTGACTACGTGCACAGTAAAGGCAAAGAGGATCCTTTCAGGCCTAGAGGGAAGTTACTAATACATTATGGAACTGTGCCTGCAGCCTAATAGATTGGATTATTTTTAAAGACTATTTTGTTCAAAGCAGTGAAGTGACGTTTCATTGGAAATGCTTCTTCCCAGTTAAGTTTTAGATTTACCTTCCCCGTTCCCTCCCCATTAATTTGGGACAGTGTTTACTTTTGGAAATGCCAAAATTACCTCCTCTGCTCTCATAATATAAAATATTCTCTGGATGGTAGTCAAGTAGAGCCTGGGCTCTTACCCCATGGACCACTTCACCATTTTTCATGGACATACGATGGACCATAATAAGGGAGTGAATTAAAAAAAAAAATAACTCAGTTGAGAACAAAGTTGATGTTAGAGAATTTACAACATAGAAATAGACTAAGGGTCTCAATTTAAGGAGAATATAAAGTTGATGCCAGAGGAGAAATAAAGGCTAGAGCTGAAGTTGTCTATTTTATGGCTTAGAGGTAGATGGCTAGAATGTGAAATATATGCTGTGTTGGATAGCAGAGAAAAGGGAGAGAGAAGACTGGTAGGAAACACCAATAGCAGAGGCAACTGTTGATGGAGTTCTTTGGAGGAGGCTGGGTGGACAGTGCTTTCATGAGCCAGCTGTCCTCCGGGTGCTTCCCATTTTCAAGGTGAGGACTGCCATGGCCAGGACCTTCTGAAGGTCTGAGCGTCTTCTTGGCCTGAAGGTCTTCTCTTAGGCTGTGGACTGCTTGGCTCCTGCTTGAGGCAGGCTTCAGGTGCCAAGGAATTAACACTCTGGCCTCCCACCCCTAACAGCAGTCTTAGCCAATGGCTGGTAAGCATCCCAGCTCTGTCCCCTCATGGTGAGACAATCCGTTGTAAGCTGCCCTTTCTTCCTGTGCATCACATCTATACTCCCCATCCAGTGCTTCTCAAACCCCCCAAATAAATGACTTGGACTTGGATCCTTGACTCAGGACCTGCTTCTGGGGCAAAGCTCACTTTGGCAGGCAGATTCACAGTGATAAAAGCTGTCATGGGATTTTAAAATTATTTTTCAGAATTGAATCTATCTACTCTTATGTTAAATGTCTTCTTGTACTGCTAGGGAGTGTTCTCCATCTTTTCTGTATTCAATTTAATGGTTCAAGGTATTTTCTTTTAGAGTAAAGATTAAGAAGAGTCTTTTGACAGTGATGGGTAGTTGGTTTATAAACTCCATTTTTATTCTGATTTTCTTGTAGATGTTTCTGATAAATTTCCAACTTTTTTACTCTATGCCTTAATTGTGATGAGTGATCTTTGGCAGTGAACCTTATGGTTAGAACACAGAGCTGGCTTATTTTATTTATTTCTACTTGCACTGGACTCTCTAAATGTATCTAGACTGGCACTTCCGGAAACATGTTCTCCTGTTAGAAAGGAATCCTGTTTAAATGAGATTATAAAGTGACAATGTTCTGCTAAAAATTATTCAAGTGATGTTGATGATATTGGAATAATGTTCAAATACAGTATTTAAAATTATATATATCTTTTGCACATTTTATTTCTAATAGCTATCACCTATAGGAAATGACAGTGTAATATTTCATCTGATTTTCAAAAGACTCAATTACATCTCTGAGAATCATTCTACTACAGACAAAATTTGTATTACAAAGCTGAGATACACTAGGTCTTTTTTTTTTAATTTTAAATATCTATTTAATACACACTTTGCAGTTTTACACTTGACCAACTGACATATAAAAATTATAACACAAGTTTTTCCATGTAGAATTCTTTTTTTCAGGATTTTTTTTCTTACTCATGTCTGTTACTATTTAAGTCTTGAATGAAAGATTGATTGCTAAGATTCCATTTTGAGTTAAACCACAGTGTGATTCCCAGATCTTTTTTCTTGTCCTGTTTTTTGGAATAAGGCTCCTTTTATCCTTTATATTTGAAATTCATACATCAATATTAGTTTCTTCAAAGAGAAGGTGTAAAGAGTGGCCAAGTTGGTATTTTTTGGTTCCTAAAATCAAAAATGATTTAGACCATATAGGATAGTGCTCTTTGAAAAGCTTTATTGCAGAGAATGCAAGAAGAGAATGTACTTCGCTTTCCACCCACTGCCTCCACATTTTAATGATAGACACGGGGAAAATCTGACTCAGTGTTTCTAGGTTCTTATTATAAATTATGCAGGAATAAAACTGTTTTAAAACAACCACAAAGGAGAAAGTAAGAGTTTTTAGTGGATCTGCAGCACCTTCCCATAAAGAGATTAGCACTGATGGCTTCAACATCTTACCATAAAAATAAACAGTTAAAATATTTAAGTGGATCAATTTTTCTGAGGCTTGGGGTCTGGTATTTTAAAAGCCTTCCAAATTTAACTGGTTTTCTTCTTATTCTTAAGCAGAAAATGTTTGGTGGCAGTTAATCATAAGAAAATGTTTATTTTTGTGTTCACTTTAACTTCTAAGCTTAATTGCTTAGCATTATTACATAGCATAAAGCATGACAGATTTTTGTGGCTTCTCTGGTGGCTCAGACAGTAAAAAATCTGCCTGCCAATGCAGGAGATGTGGGTTTGATCCCTGAGTTGGGAAGATCCCCTGGAGAAGTGACATATCAGTAATCTTGTCTGGAGAATTCCATGGACAGAGGAACCTGGTGGGCTACAGTCCATGGGGTCACAAAGAGTCGGACACGACTGAGTGACTGACACTTTCACTTTTCACTTTCACATGACAGACTTGCTCTGCTAGACTTTTGTTTGTATTGGAATAGAATATATTATAATCCTAACTAAGTCAAATGGTTACTCTGAGGTGATGCATTGATTCGAAGAGGCCACTGACCCTCTTGTGCTATTGGTGGGAATGTAAATTGATACAGCCACTATAGAAGACAGTATGGAGCTTCCTTAAAACCCTAGGAATAAAGCTACCATATGACCCAGCAATCCCACTGCTAGGCTTATACCCTGAGGAAACCAAAATTGAGAAAGACACATGTACCCCAATATTCATTGTAGCACTATGTGCAATAGCTAGGTCATGGAAGCAACCTAGATGTCCCTCAACAGATGAATGGATAGAGAAGCTGTGGTACATATACACAATGGGATATTACTCAGCCATAAAAGGAACACATTTAAATCAGTTCTAATGAGGTGGATGAACCTAGAGTCTATTATACAGAGTGAAGTAAGCCAAAAGAAAAAAAAAAACATATTTATGCATATATATGGAATCTAGAAAGATGGTACTGATGAATCTATTTGCAGGGCAGTAATGGAGAAGGCAATGGCACCCCACTCCAGTACTCTTGCCTGGAAAATCCCATGGATGGAGGAGCCTGGTGGGCTGCAGTTCATGGGGTCGCTAAGAGTCGGGCACAACTGAGTGACTTCCCTTTCACTTTTCACTTTCATGCATTGGAGAAGGAAATGGCAACCCACTCCAGTATTCTTGCCTGGAGAATCCCAGGGACAGAGGACCCTAGTGGGCTGCTGTCTATGGGGTCGCACAGAGTTGCACACGACTGAAGTGACGCAGCAGCAGCAGCAGGTAGTGCTAGTGGTAAAAAACCTGACTGCCAATGCAGTATCCTTGCCTGGAGAATCCCATGGATGGAGGAGCCTGGTGGGCTGCAGTCTATGGGGTCCCTCAGAGTCGGACATGACTGAAGCGACTTAGCAGCAATGGAGATGCAGACATAGAGAATGGATTTGTGAACACAGTGGGGGAAGGAGAGGGAGGGATGAATAGAGAGAGTAGCATAGAAAGTATACCTTACTGCATGTTAAATAGCTAGCCAATAGGAATTTACTGTATGACTCAGGGAACTCAAACTGGGGCTCTGAAACAACCTGGAAGGATGGGAGGTAGCAGGGACATTCAAGAGGGTGGGGACATATGTGTACCTATGACTGGTTCATATTGATGTATGGCAGAAACCAATGCAATATTGTAAACCAATTATCCTTCAACTAAAATAAAATTTAAAAAACAGAGGCCATTGGAAGTCAAAGAATTTTGATCACTAGAAGGTTATGTTGTCATCATTTAATTCAATGACTGCTTATTCTGTAAAAGCTGCGGCACTCCAAGCTATGGCAGATTAGAAGATGAGTCAGCCATAATTTTCCCTCATAGAGCTTGTAGTCCACTGAGGGAGACAGGATGCGTACAGATGGAAATATACTAATGACCAAAAAAGAAGATAGACACCATGGTGTGAAGGTCACAGACAGGCGAGGGAATGTCTAGTTGAGGGGCCAGGGAAAGTTTCATGGAGAAGGTGGGATTTATCTTTCCTGGAAAACTGGAAGGATGTCAGTAGGTGGATGTGGGATGGTGTGAGTGTTCCAGGAAGAGACAGTAAAGGCAAGAAGATCAGATGTGTAGATGCATTTGAAAATGCTGAGCAAGTGCATTGTGGTTGGTGTGTTGGCTGTACATGACGGAGCCCTGGGGGATGAAGTTGGGAAGGTCAGTTAGAGCCATCTTGTGTGTAGAGAGCTAAAGTTCTAGCTTTAATGAAACTCGTCTCGATTGAGTAGTGGAGAGGTTTGAGCAGCCTTTGGCAGGCCTTCCATTGCTGCTGCTGCTGCTGCTGCTAAGTCGCTTCAGTCGTGTCCGACTCTGTGCGACCCCATAGACAGAAGCCCACCAGGCTCCTCTGTCCCTGGGATTCTCCAGGCAAGAACACTGGAGTGGGTCGCCATTTCCTTCTCCAATGCATGAAAGTGAAAAGCGAAAGAGAAGTCTCTTGGTCGTGTCCGACTCCTAGCGACCCCATGGACTGCAGCCTACCAGGCTCCTCCATCCATGGGATTTTCCAGGCAAGAGTACTGGAGTGGGGTGCCATTGCCTTCTCCGAGGCCCTCCATTAGGTCCTGTTAAATTAGGGAGAGAAGGGAGTGGAGTGGAAGGAGGGGGACAAGGTAGAAAGCTATGGACAGAGCTCCAGAGAGGTGATGGCGGTTTTGCCTAGTAGAGATGGAAAGGACAGCAGCCTGCTAAACTAAGTTTTTCTTTGTTGGTGTTTGTTTGTTTGTTGGCCTCACCGCATGACATGCAGGATCAGGGATTGAACCCATGCCCCCTGCAGTGGAAGCCCAAAGCCCTAACTATTGGACCACCAGGGAATTTCCTCCTTGTCCCCTTTCAGTTGTTTTCAACTCTGCAGTCAAAAGGATCCTGTTAAAGTGCCGCTCCTGGGCTCAAAGCTTCTGTGGTTTCCCAATCTAACCCCTGGTTACCTGCTTGAGGCCATTTCTTTCCTGCAGTTGGATTCTGCTTCAACCCTATTGGGCTCATCACTGTTGCTCGAGTATACCAAGCACACGCTCACCTCTGGACAGCTGTTCTTGCCGTTCCTGTGCTGGGAGTTTTCTCCATAAGGCCCCTCACTTCCTTCAGGGTATTACTCAAACAATCCCTTTCTAATGAAGCCTTACCCAGCCACCCTATTTAAAAATTTCTACCTTTTCCTCCAAAGCTTCTTACCTCTTTCTTTCCTTAATTTTTCTCCTTGGCACTGATCACTTATCTAACATACTCTATGTTTTACTTATTGATCATCTTGGTAAGCTCCACAAAGGCAAGGTTTTCTTTTTTTTTTAATTGGTCCATCATGTTCTCTGATGAATTCCCACTGTCTAGTAGATACTCAGTAAATATTTGATGAATAAATTAATGAATGATGAAAATGGAGGGAAGAAGTTGTGTGTATAGGATATGGCAATTGCTATGGGAATTATGGGCTTGCCAGGTGTTGCAGTGGTAAAGAATCCGCCTGCAACGAAAGAGATGCAGGTTCAATCCCTGGCTTGGGATGATCCCCTGGAGGAGGAAATGGCAACCCACTCCAGTTTTCTTGCCTGGGAAATCCCGTGAGCAGGGGAGCCTAGTGGGCTACAGTCCATGGGGTCGCAAAGAATCCAGCGCACTGAGCACACTTGCACGGACTCATGGAATGATGGGAGTGGAGGTATCCAAGATGGTTTCAGGGTTTCAAGCTCAGATGGCGGAGAGAGGAGTAAAGGGGCGGAATGAATGAATTCTGAGTGTGAGTTGCCCAAGAACGTCCAGAACTGTTGCATGTGTCTCTTTGCTCTGTGGTTGAAACCTAATATAGCATGGGATATGTTAGAGGCAATACTAGACTCAAAGAGGGATCACCAGTAGCCATGTGCCTGGACTAAGCCATCTTAGCCTCTTGTATTTTGCCTTAGCTTTTTTGCTGACTTTAACTTTATTTTTAGGTTTGCAGCTCTTATTAAAAGCTGTTATCTGAATTCCCTGTATTTGCCATAGGAGCATTGCTCTGAGTGCTTTATACAAAACTCTATTTCTAGAGAACAGTGAGAACAGAGGTTCTCAAACTCAGTCTACCTAGGAAGCATCATGAGGGCTTCATAGAGCTCAGGGTGCTAGACCGAGGTGTGACCTGAGAATGTGACCTGAGAATCTGCATTTTGACAAGTTTCCAGGTGATGCTGTTGCAGATGGTCCAGGGACCACGCTGTGAGAATCTAGTGCTTTAGAACATGGAGCAAAGCTTTGTTTCTTAGGAGAAAATTAGGATGTTTCTGTTAACGATGATTATACAACTTTGTGCTTTTGTGGCCAGGAAACCAAGGGTCAAATTTGAAGCCCAGAAAGAATCTTTTTGCTGGCTTTGATGTGCTGTTCTGTTTATATCTTATTTCTTTTTTTCAAGGAAATATGATGCATTTCTTTTTATTTTTTTATTGAAGTGTAGGGCTTCCCTGGTAGCTCAGCTGGCAAAGAATCTACCTGCAATGCAGGAGACCCCAGTTCAATGCCTGGGTCGAGAAGATCCTCTGGAGAAGGGATAGGCTACCCATTCCAGTATTCATGGATTTCCCTGATGGCTCAGATGGTAAAGAATCCACCTGCAATTCGGGAGACTTGGGTTCAATCCCTGGGTTGGGAAGATCCCCTGGAGGAGGGCATGGCGACCCACTCCATTATTCTTGCCTGGTGAATCCCCATGGGCAGAGGAGCCTGGCAGGCTACAGTTCATGGGGTCACAGAGTCACATGACTGAGTGACTAAACACAGCATTGCACAGAACTTCCCTGATGGGTCAGAGGGTAAAAATCCCCCTGTATTGTAGGAGACACAGGAGGTGTGGCTTCAATTCCTGGGTCGGGAAGATCCCCTGGAGGAGGGCATGGCAACCCACTCTGTATTGTTGCCTAAAAAATCCTGTGGACAGAGGAGCCTGACAGTCTATAGTCCAAAGAGTCACAAAAAGTCAGACAAAACTGAGCACACATAGTTAATTTACAATATTGATTGAGTTTTGGATGTGGAACATAGTGATATAGCATTTTTATGCTTTATACTTCATTTAAAGTTATTAGAAAACAGTAGCTATATTCCCTGTGCTGTATAATATATGCCTGTGGCTTGTTTATTTTATACATGTGTGTGCGTAGTTGCTTAGTTTTGTCTAACTCTTTGTGACCCCATGGACTGTAGCCTGCCAGGCTTCTCTCTGTCCATGGGGATTCTCCAGGCAAGAATACTGGAGTGGGTTGCCATGCCCTCCTCCAGGGGATCTTCCCCACCCAGGGCTGGAACCCATGTCTCCTGTTTTGCAGGCTGATTCTTTACCGCTGAGCCACCAAGGAAGCCCATGTTATACATAGTAGTTGTATTTCTTAATCCCTTACCTCTATCTTGCCCCCACCCCTTTCCTCTTCTCACTGGTAACCCATGGTTTGTTTATGTGAGTCTGTTTCTGGTTTGCGATATGCATTTTTTTACTTTTTAGATTACACATATAAGTGATTACAGAGTGTTTGTCTTTCTTTGTCTAACATTTCACTAAGCATAATACTCTCTAGGTCCATCATGTTGCAGATGGCAGAATCCGATTCTTTCTCATGCTGTGTAGGGTTCCATTGTAAACATATGCCACATCTTCTTTATCCATTCATTTCATCTTCTCTAGAATTCTTTGTTTAATTTCTCTTTTACATTTATTTTGTTGTACCTTCAGCTTAGGAGGCAAAAGGTAAATGGTAACAGCCATGGCAAAGAATTCCTAAAAAAGAGCACACTTAAAATACTCAGTGCCAATTAACTGTGGGACTGTAACCAAAAGTGGGATCTGTCTGCTTGTCACTCAAAGATCAGTTTGGTGATCTTAAAGAGGCCAGTTTGGTGAAAAGGAAAGTTTGCTTTATTTTGGATGCTGGCAACTGGGAAGACGGCTGGATGCTTGTCCAAATTCGACTCCTCCACCCTGACAATCAGGGGGCAAACGCTTTTATAGGTGGAGGGAGGGGGCTACATGTAGAAAAGCACAGTCAGCTCTGACGCTTATCTTGAAATTGGTCATCAGTGGTCTGATCAGCGTCATCTTGGTTGTAAGGAACAGTGAATCTTCAGTTCCAGGGTTGGTTGGTTTCTATTTCCTTGAGGCCAGTTATTGGAATTAGGGCAGTTAATGTCATGGCTGTAGTTTGGTCATCATGCAGTTTACTTCTTAGACCTAGTGGGGGTTTCAGTATCTATAAGACAGTTCACAGGATAAGGCTCAGAATATTATCCCTAGCCCTTGAGAAGGAACTAAAGATCCTTGACTATGCTTATGACTACATTATTAGTATTTGCTTTCCTTTGACTGTTTTCCTTTGTTTCTGCATTTTCTCACTTCTCCAATTAAACTTAGTCTTTGGCTAAAGTTTTTTCACAGACAAAAGGCAGGCAGAGGACATGGGAGGGGGCCAGAAGGACCGCAGGGTCCTGCTCTATTTCAGGACTAATGTCCATCAGAGTAGTGTCTACTTTGAAATATATATATAAATACTCATTAGATTTAAGCAAGCAGGATTGTACTATGGCTAGTAATCACTTATAATGTATTTTGGGTCCTGGTGGCCGCTGTTTCTATTCATGGTCAGCAGGTTAGTGGTTCAGGAGCTCAATGTGCTCTCATACTGGAGCACATTTGCTGATGGTCAAAAACTGACAAACCTGGGCTTTCCTGGTGGCTCAGTGGTAAAGAATCCACCTGCCAGTGCAGGAGACATGGGGCCAGGAAGATCCCACATACCAAAGAGCAACTAAGCCCATGCACCACAACTACTGAGCCTGTGCTCTAGAGCCTGTGCTTGGAAACAAGAGAAGTCATCGCGATGGGAAGACCCCACACCGCAACTAGAGAGTAGTTCCCACTCCCCACAACTAGAGAAAAGCTGGTGCAGCAACAAAGACTCAGCACAGCCAAAATATTAATAAATAATTTAAAAAAAACAGTTAAGGTGGTCAATTAAAAAAAAAAAGAAATCTATCAATACCTGCTGCCTCATTGTACTGTGCACTGTGAGGCATTGGAGAACAGTAGGTGTGGTGCCTGAAGGAAAGTTACAGGGCTCAAAATAGCCTGGAGTTAAAACTCCCCTCCGGGTCCTCCCCACCATTCTATGCAAAACAAAGAACTCTCTCACCAAAAAAATCGACACTAGGTTGATTACGCTCAGCTCCCAGCTGGTCCAGCCTCTGGCCAATCTCCAAAATTCCTTGCCCTAAACATTTAAGAGATAACTACTCTGAACAACCCTGGAGAAGAACAGGCCCCCTTAAGACAGTAGCTTTCCACATACATGCCTATATATACTTAGTCTTTTCTTGGGTAAGGGCAGCAGCTTAGTAATCTGACTGCTGCCCCTTCTCACCTCATTTAACGTGATCTGTTCCATTGGAGAAGGCAATGGCAACCCACTCCAGTACTCTTGCCTGGAGAATCCCATGGACGCAGGAGCCTGGTGGGCTGCCGTCTACGGGGTCGCACAGAGTCGGACACAACTGAAGCGACTTAGCTAGCTTAGCTGTTCCTGTAAAGTGCCGGTCTCAGTCTTGTTCTTTTTCTGAACCTTGCCTTCTCCAACTCCGTACCCTACAGTGTCTGCACTTGCTAAGGCTGTCCCTGGCAGCTTCCATAAGAATCCAAGCACACCATGTGGCTCAGATTTTCTGAAACTTTGACTAATGGTCAAGGGATTACCTTTGATGCAAGGTCAAGGGGAGGGACCACATCAAATTTGTTGTAGCATAGCCCTGTGGTGAGAATCCCTGGTGGTTCAGATGGTAAAGACTCCTCCTGCAATGCAGGAGATCTGGCTCAGACAGATCCCCTGGCGAAGGAAATGAATGGCAACCCACTCCAGTATTCTTGCCTGGAGAATCCCATGGACAGGAGCCTGGCGGCCTCCAGTCCATGGGATCACTAAGAGGCAGATACGATGGACAGACTAACAAACAGCCCTGTGGTGACTGGAGTTTAGCACCTGAGTCCAGGTGTGGGTACTGGCTGGCTGGGTTACCTGCACTGCCATTGAGGTGCATGTGGGAACCAGCAAGGGATCTGCCAGTGATAGCAGCACTTCTCAAAGTGATTTCTAAGTCTTGTCTACCTTGTATTATATTCTCTTGAATTTTGGAGGTTTGTATTAAGTTTTATTTCTATAGTACTGCTGTTAAAGGCATTTCTAGTTTTAGTGTCAGATTGTCCTTGTAAGTGAATTTGTAAGAGTTCCTAGCATTCAGTGATCAAAAAAATGATAATTACTACCATTAGTTAGTCCCTCTATCATTCTTTTTTAAAAAATTATTTATGTTTTGGCTGTGTTGGGTCTTTGTTTCAGCGTGCAGGCTCAGTAGTTGTGGTGCATGGGCTTAGTTGTCCTGCAGCATGTAGGATCTTAGTTCCTTGACCAGGAGTCGCACCCGGGTCCCCTGCTTTGGAAGATGGTTTCTTAATCACTAGAGCACCAGGGAAGTCCCTCCATCATTCTTTTTACCGCATCTTTGATTTTACCATGACGCAGTTATAAATGACACCAAAAAACTTATCTAAGATATATTAGCATAAAAATTAATATTTGGCTGCAAATTGATAGATCCAGCAGCTTCTTTGCTAACTTTGCTTTTGAAACTTTGTAAAATAATTTTGAATTACAATAAAAGCCACAGAAATAACACAGAACTCCTGGGTTCCCTGAGCTCCAGTTCCCCGATTGTTAATGTTTCTGACAGATTTGTGAAGTTACTGACCCCCAGTACTTCACTGTGTCCTAAGTCAAGGATACTCTATTGCAGGACCACAGGGCAGCCATGGAAATCAGGGAATTAACATTAATCCAGTGCTACCATCTAGACCGTAGGCCCCATTCAAATGTTGCCTGTTATCCCTACATCGGACTTTATGTCCAAACCAATCTGCCATCACAGATTGTATTAATATTTAGTTGTGGTGTTTTGGTCCGTCAATTTGGATCAGTTCCTCATCTACCCTAATATTTTATGACCTTGATCTTTTAAAAAATTGTAAGCCAGTAACTTTATAGAATTTGGGTTTGATGATGTTGCCTCCTGATCTATGCTCGTTTGTAGACACAGAAAAGATGCTGTCTCAGTGTCTTCACAGAAGCCACACAATGTTAATCTGCCCTGTTACCAGTTGTGTAAACTCTCCTATCTTGAATGGGATTGGATCTGCCAGGCCCCTGCACTCCAAAATTACCAAGTATATTGCATTTTTAAATCAATAAGTAAATTATAGGTACTCTGTGAGAAAGTACTTCGAGGTGGTATAAAGACAGTTGGGGCTTCCCTGGTAGCTGAGCTGGCAAAGAATCTGCCTGCAGTGCAGGAGACCACGGTTTGATTCCAGGGTTGGGAAGATCCTCTGGAGAAGGGATAAGCTATCCACTCCAGTATTCATGGGCTTTCCTGATGGCTCACACAGTAAAGAATCTGCCTGCCATGCAGGAGACCTTGGTTCAATCCCTGGTTTGGGAAGATCCCCTGGAGGGGAGGGTATGACTACCCACTCCAGTATTCTTGATTGGAGAATCCCATGGACAGAGGGACCTGGCAGGCTACAGTTCATGGGGTCGCAAAGAGTCAGACACGACTGAGCAACTAAGTACAAATACAGCTGATTCTTGTTATTTGTGGTAGTTTTGTTCTGTAAAGTTGTGGTAAACACTGTGTTAGAGAATGCTGAAGCATTGCTCTGGGGGAAATCTGGGTTAACTTTGCATCACAATATAATCATCAATCAATATATAACCTTGTGTTTCTGTTGAAAGACACCTTATTTAATATAGGTTGTTTCATTAATATTGAACCCACAGCCAATAATAGTATAACTCATGCCTGAAGGAAGCTCATTCCATCCAGTTGGTGATGGACAAGGAAGCCTGGCATGCTGCAGTCCATGGGGTAGCAAAGAGTCTTTCAGTCGGAGTGACTGAACTGAACTGAATTGAAGGAAGCTTAAGTAACACATGAATTAATAATTTCTCCAAGGACTTTGGGGTGGCTCAGTGATAAAGAATCTGCCAAGCAGGAGAATCTGGTTCAGTCCCTGGGTCAGGAAATTGCCTTGAAGAAGGAAACGGCAACCCATTTCAGTATTGCCTAGGAAAGCCCATTGACAGAGGAGTCTGCAGTCCATGGTGTCGCAAGAGTTGGACACAACTTAGCAACTAAACCGCCAACTGCCGAGGACTTCTGGTTCCTTTTAGTGGAAAGTGGCATCTAGAAACCAAGAACTGGGTGCTAGGTGGGTTCATTGCTACCAGTATGTCACTACTTCTGTCTTGTTAGATAGGAAATGTGTGTTTGTACACACAAACACACACACATCTATTATCTATCATATCTGTCTATCTAGATAACCAGCCCCACCAGACAAAGACAGTCCTGGAGATCTGCACCCCCTACGCCCGTCACCCCCTGCAGGGCATGTAGTTTGAAAGTTTAGTTCGAACAATAGGGGAGGAGGAAGGTGGAAGAAAAAAGGAAACTAGCTTAGAGTTGTTCAGAGTCTGAATGTTTGCTAAATTCTTCTTAAGTAATAGGTTTTTTTTTTTTTTTAATAAAAGAGAGAAAAACATGACATGTATTTTTAGTTAGCTTTGAAATTAGAAGGCTATTTTATCACGCTAAATGGGTATACAAGAAAAATCAGTTTTTCTTACAAAAAACTAGTATCTTAAAATATTCATGTTATACATATGTTATCTTCTTGGGTTTGCAAGGTTTATTGTATATTTTCCCAGATGTTTTAGATTCAACATGTTGGCTTTTAATTTACCATTTAGTTTAATTTGAATCTTTAAATGTCCATGGGGAAAAAAAAATCTTCTTAACTTTCTAATTTTTAATTTTGGAGAATGCATTTTGATTTGCAGTATTTATAAGAGAATATTGGATAATTTTATGAAATATTTTATATTTTTTTCTGGTGTGTTTACCTATGTTAAAAAAATAAAGTATGCATCTTAATTTACTTTTAAAATATTTATTTAAACTTTAAGCAATTAAATTATGATATAGAACATTAAAGTCAGTTTGCATTTCAAAATGATAATAAACAGTCTTGACTAAGTCTTAAATTCTAGTGAATAGGCTACGAATTATAGCTTTAATAATGCTATTGCTGGTTAGTAGCTTCAGTTGTGTCCGACTCTGTGCAACCTCATGGGCTGTAGCCCACTAGGCTTCTCTGACCATGTGATTCTCCAAGGCAAGAATACTGGAGTGCGTTGCCATGCCCTCCTCCAGAGGATCTTCCCGACTCAGGGGTTGAACATGGGTCTCCTGCATTGCAGGCGATTCTTTACCACTGAGCCATCAGGGAAGCTTTAATAATAGCTGTTGCTTAATTTTTAGGAAATTATTTTATTATATTGTAGCATAAGGAGATAACTGTTCTAATAACTGAGAAACTCTGTATCTCAAAAGTAAGGCAGCTTACCTTTTCTATGAAGATGTATAAAGATCATGCACATGTGGGTTAACTCACATTACAAATATGCAAAAAATACAAAAGCATACACTCAAGAATCTTTTCTTGTTTCTCTTTCCCAGTCTTATTCCTGTTTACAGAATTTCTCGGTATTATATATTTTGAAATGTATGCATTCAACCATATGTAAACTCATTGTTTTCATTTGTTTTTACTTAAATATTATACACACACACACACATGTATGTATATGGGCTTCCCAGGAGGCTCTAGTAGTAGAGAACCTGCCTGCCAATGCATGAGACGCAAGAGATGCAGATTCAATCCAAGTCCAGAAGATCATCTGGAGAAAGGAATGGTCACCCACTCTAGTATTCTTGCCTGGAAAATCCTATGGACAGAGGAGCCTGGCGGACTGCAGTCCAAAGGGTCACGACTGAGTAACTAACATCACCAACCCAACACCATTGATGAACATTTAGTTTTTTCTCCTAAATTTTTGCTTTTATAAACCATGCTGCAATGAAACTGAACATGCATCTTGAAGCATATATATGACAGTTTTTGTGAAATAAATGCCTAGATTCAAGTGAGCCTTTTCTCTTTTCCTTGAGAGGCAGCTGGACAGGTACAGAGCCCCACCTCTGGACTGTCTGGCTCCTTCGGATATCATTTCTGTTTGTTCCTCAATCCAAAGTCCCTGGAAATATCTGACTTGGTGACCTTATCTCTTCTACCCTTCTAATTGTATTATTTCCTGTTTCTTAATGAGACGGGAAGAACAGATGTCCAGTAGCATGTACCAGTTCCTCTGCTCTGGGCGTTTGCCATGTCAGGCCAGAGAGCGGGCATGTCAGAAGTGCATTTACTCAGAGAAGTGTTAGTTGGGCGAAGCGAAAACGATTAATTTAGGGCTATATTGCAGGTACTTCACACATTTAATAGTCTTCAGGGTCTTAACAAAGATTAACATTGTTTAATCAATAAAAAAAAATGCGGTTCATTTATTCTAAGCAGTTTTTGAAACAGAAGTCATAGGTTGCCTCCTTCTTAGAAGGATATTTGTGTATGGGTATGTTTTTAGCATCTTTGTTAAATTTCCTTATCCTAGTTGAACAATTAAAAAAAAAAACACCCAAGTCTATTTAATAAAGGGGATGAATTCTAATCATTCATCAGGTTTTCCTATATTGCTGAATGGCTATTTCCAGTTCATTTCAAAAGCAGTTCAATTTTCTTTTTCTTTTCCATCCCTTGTTTATAACATTCATTTGTCATTTTTGTCATTTTGTAGACCTACCAAGAGCAGCTGTCAGGATCTTAAGCAACATGACATTCCTTTTTGTGAGTTTGTCATACACAGCTGAGAGTGCCATTGTAACTGCTTTCATTACCTTCATCCCCAAGTTCATCGAGTCACAGTTTGGTATTCCAGCTTCCAATGCCAGCATCTACACTGGTAAGGCACTGCCATTAGAACTCCTTGAAACCATGATCATTTTTGACCACTAAGCTAAAATGCAATGAGTGAAGACAAAGTTCGTTCTAACATTAAAGTGTTAAAATTCAAGTTCATGAACAGCAACCTTCCCCCTTCAGATTTTAGGAGGCGGAAGTCTTTGAATGTTTTCTCTTTGATTCAGACTGTGTTACTGTGTGACATTTTTACCAACTGTGTTTTGGAAAAGGGAGAACTTTTCATACTTGTGTTTTTAAGATTCTCAGTTTGAAAGAATAAAATAGGCAAAGTGTTCAAACTTAAACCTGAACAAATCTTTTTATGGGTTGACATGAGTCTGACAGTGTTCAATTGAAAAAATTTGATAGTCTGAAATAGAGATCAATTTCATGGTATTAGGATTTTCCCTTCATAAATGTGAATAGATTTTAATTCTATTACTGGAGGTACTTCAAGTTAGAAAGGTAATCTATAAATTTTGTCTCAGGTGATGTTTTATGTTTGAGAAAATTGATTTTTAGAAGATTTTGGTACAAGGACCCATAGTATCCAGTGATCAGATCTTTCTTTTCACAGTAAATTGGGTTCTCAGTAATGTGGGAACATGAATTCTCAGATATTGGGATTTTCAGTGTATTATACCATAGGATATTCTGCGTATTTCCTTAGTGGTTTCAAAGGTGATCAAATAACTGTACCTAAGGCTTTATTTATTAATAAAGTGCATTTAAGCAGTTAAGTGGAGAATTGCAAGAACTTTACTGATGGCCTTGGCTCCCACTTTCTCCTCCATGTCCACATTCAAACCCAGCAAGCTTGGATTAAATTAACAGACAAAGTTATATTATTTGTAGAAAGAGCAGTTGACTTGAATTATTTGAGTAATCATTTTGTTCCCTATTTCACTTTGCCCATAAAAAAACATGCATATTGAGTTGTAGGCCCATCATAACAAATCTTTTTATAAAGAATATACTTCTTTGGACCTTGTAATTGTCACCTATAATTTTTTTTTCTGTTGGTTTTAAAGAAATATATGTTTTCCTTACATTAGGGTAAAATTTACAGATTACATTGCAATTTGTTTTTCAGATATCCTGAACATTCCATTTCTAGTTTAATTCCTACTCTAACTCTGGCAGGCTGTAGTCCATAGAGTCGCAAAGAGTTGGACACTACCGAAGTGACTGAGCACACCTTCATCCTTTGTCTTTTTTAAAAAAAATAATTGATTAATTATTGGCTGTGTTGGGTCTTTGTCACAGTGTGGTTGGGCTTAATTGCCCCAGGGCATGTGGGATCTTAGTTCCCTGACCAGGGATCAAACCCACATCCCCTCCAATGGAAGGTGGATTTTTAACCACTGGACCTCCAGGGAAGTCCCTACACTAACCTTTGTTGAGCAACAATTCTTGGATAGGGAAACCATGAGTGGTCTCATAGTTAGATCTGAAGCTATGTAACTGTCAAATGTAATCTCAGCATTTCCCACTCTGTGTTTAAGTATTAAAGGTGTTACTGGAAAGAAGGTTCATAGTCAAATAAATTTAGGGCTTGCTGAATTAAAATACTACAGAGTTCTTTGCTGTAGGACTTTTCATAACGCTAAGAACCCTTGGAGGAGGAAATGGCAACCCACTCCAGTATTTTTGCCTGGGAAATCCCAAGGAGCCTGGTGGGCTACAGTCTATGGGGTTGCAAAAGAGTCAGACTTGAAACTTAGCAATTATACAACAGCAATATACCAATGTGCATTGTGAACTCCCAAAGGAAGTTTCTGAGTATGGTCTCTCCCACATGTAGTTGACCATGGAATCTGGCTTTGTTTTTTTTTTAAGGCATTCATTCTCATGAACAGTGTTTCCTGGGGCACATATCAGGAAATACTGCCCTTCTAAGTGACGAGGGAGCAGAGATGTCTAGATCATCCCATTTTCCTCCAGATGGATCATTTTGATCTCAAGGTCTCCTGGGCAGTGGTCCTGTGATGAGCTGGGTTGGAACTGATGCACGTTGAGTGTATATTGACCAAGGCCATCTCTTAATTACTGGTCCAGTCAGAGGCTAGATAGATAACTTCTGTGGAGAAATAGAATACAGGGGTGTTTGGTTGCAGAGTTCCACAGTGGTATGTGGTCAAGGCAGTGGTCACTGAATGTGACGACCTGGGTAAAGAGGGTATAATAACTAAATCATGAAATTTGTTCATCCTGTGTTTTAATATCTGGGTTAAAGGAGCAGTATCACACTGTGCCAGTGCCACTCTGGTTTCATCAACAGCAAGTTTTTTTTTTTTTTTTTTATCATTACCAATGCAGTTTATACAATGTTTGGTAGTCTTTGGTATTTTGATAAAAGGCCTTTCTAGCTCACATACTTTTTCCTTCTTTTCCAGACAGATAAAAAATAATAATAATTAAGAAGGTATCCTGGAGAAGGGAATGGCAACCCACTCCAGTATTCTTGCCTGGGAAATCCTATGGACAGAGGAGCCTGGCAGGCTACAGACCATAGGGGTCACAAAGAGTCAGACCTGACTGAGTATTAATTTCTGCACTTTCAAGAGATACTCAGACTGATTAAGAATAGTGGATGGCTTGTCATTACAATAAGGCTAAACAGGGCTGAGAATTCTTTTTAAAACTCATCTTGACTTTTTAAATTTGTAAGGATTGAATCCTTCTTACTCTCCAAGCAGAGATCTGTATTTTTTAAGAACTTGTTTAATCTTTTGTATTTAAACCCCTTTCCATGCATATAAGTAACTTGGAGAATGAAGAAATGTATCTAAAGGTGAATCTAAAAGTAGTTTTGATTTCTCCTCTGACAAAGTTTGCAAGTTAAAGTTCTTTTTTCATTAAAAAAAAAACTTCCTCGCCCCCTCCATAGCAATTTGTTTTGTTGTGTTATGTAGTGGAGGTGAGGCTCCATACATGTATCAAAAGACTGCTTTTGCTCACTTGCCCCCTTGCATAGTCATTGAACACTCTGAGTACTACGGCACTGTGCTCTGTGTGTGTGTGTGAGCAGGTAGGGGGAAATACAAAGACTCAAACTTGAACCTTAAGTTTCTTATAGATCTGGGAAGAGAGAGAGTGAGCTTATGCAATAAGTTTAGAAAAAGCTGTTTAAATAAATCAATGGAAGCTTTGGGTTAGTGTGAGTTGCACTTCATGGAGGAGAAATGGCTTTTAACCAGGCTTTATTTACTTATTTGGCTGTGGTTAGTCTTCACTCCTGCACGGGCTCTTCTCTAATTGCAGCAAGCGGGAGCTCCTTGCTTGCGAGCAGGCACTTCTCTCTAGTTGTAGTGCCTGGCTTCTCATTGCAGGGGCTTCTCTTGTTGCAGAGCGTGGGCTCTGGGGCACCAGGGCTTCAGTAGTTGCGGCTCCCTGGCTCTACAGCACAGGCTCAGTAGTTGTTATGCTCAGTACATGCTCCTCGGCATGTAGGGTTCTGGACCAGGGATTGAACCCGAGTCTCCTTCATTGGCAGTTGGATTCTTTACTACTTAAGGTCCATCCCCTTATCCCCGGACTGCTGCAGGGCAATGGTGGTATCTAAGGTGGCTAATACCTTTACTCTCAAGCTGCTAATTCACTGACTTTGGGCTGTCAAGTGTTTCTCTCTAGGTATGTTTCTAATCTAGAAAACAATAATTTGGACTGGAATGAACTTGATGACTTCTTCCTGCTACAAAATCTTAGATGAAATAATTTTCCCAAGGCCACATGTACCAAATAAACTTATTCTTATATTCCTGTAGAGTCATGTGGTTTTCTTACAAGGGAAATAGTTAATAAGCAATTCATCACTGGGGTATTTTTAGTAATGTTGTATCACCACAAACTTTGACTATGTCCAGCATCCTTTGATCTCTTTTTCTTTGCTATGGGCAATCAGAGGTAGTCCATGAATTTCTCTTGGAATTCCATCTGTCACTTAACTCAATGCATGATTTTAGCCAAGTCACTTAACTGCCCTCGCTTGTAAATGAGTTTCTCATTTGTAAAATGTGAGTGATCCTCTCCCAAACCTACTAACAAAAGTTAAATGAGATACTGATATCTTAAATAATTTGCCATATAGTCATAGATGATCAGTAAAACCTTGGCATGTTGTAAGATCCTGTTGAATTTAAATCCCCATGAAGAGTTTTGTTAGATTTTCTGATTTAAAACAAACTGTGTTAGTCTAATTTAGAGTGGCAATTCGAGGGCATTTTGTTAAATCTCATCTGATAGGAGGAGTAATACATTCAAATGAAATTATATGGAGTGACTATTTTTGGTCCTGATATAGGAATAAAGTGGTAGAAACCTTCTAGGGCAGGAGATGGGCAGAAGATGCTGAGGAGGGAAATTCATGGTGTAATGCATCATGAATCCATTTTCCTATCTCTGTCTCTCAGTCTCTGTCTCTCTCCTCTTTCTCTGTCTCTCTTTTTCTTAATATTTATTTTTATTTCTTGGCTGTGCTGGGTCTCAGTTGTGGCTTGCAGGATCTAGTTCCCTGACTAGGGCTTGAACCGAGGCCCCCTGCATTGGGCGCTTGGCGTCTTAGCCACTGAACCACAAGGAAAGTCTTTCTGTCTCTCTCTTTGAATTTCTCTAAATCAATTTACCAAATGACCAGCCTCCTGTTTGGCCAGTTCTCCAAGTGACCATTATTTCTTTTGTGATTCATTAGCTTCATTTACCTGGAGAAGGAAATGGCAACCCACTCCAGTGTTCTTGCCTGGAGAATCCCAGGGACAGGGGAGCCTGGTGGGCTTCCGTCTGTGGGGTCGCATAGAGTCAGACATGACTGAAGCAACTTAGCAGCAGCAGCAGCAGCAGCAGCTTTATTTACCAATTATCAGAGTCAAAAATTTTATTCTAGCAAATTTGTATAGTGACCAGTAAATTTAAGAAAACGTAGTGAATGCATGGCTTTTTATATGTTTGTTGTGCTTTAATCCACTGCAGTCATTATTCTTTTTGATGTTCCAATTGTGCAGTCCTTGGGCTCTGGGAGTCCCTTCAAGTTAGCATCTGTATATCCTTTGGAACAACCTCAGTAGTCTTTATGGTTTTCTGCCCTAGACCTGGGATCAGTCACACTTCTCCAAGGAGTCCTGGTTCCTTTTAGAATAAATGATCTTTGGATGTCACCCTCTAAGCACTGGGTGATCATTGGTACAAGTTGTTGTTTGTAGGCCTTTTTTTTTTTTTTTTAAATAAAAAGAGGAAAGCAAATCATGAAGCTATGTAATATTTCTGCTTCAGTTATTAAGAATACAAGTTGACACTTCTTTAATACATCTTTTTGCTCTAGTATTGAAAATCTTTCTTCCTAATGACTTTTATATAATTATTTTATCCATATGTGTATGTGTGTGAGCATGAGTTTGTGTATAATGGTTTCAAATCATCCATCAGTATTATTACCATGAAATATGAAACACAGTTTTAGGTGTCTTTGTGGTTTTTTCTGTCCGTGGGCTACCTGTTAGGGATTTGCAAAATACTGTGGCCTAAAGTTATTTGAATTAATTCTTCTCTGTTTGGTTATGGCACAACCTGATATGCTGTGGAAATTATATGCTTTAATTTGTTTTTAGTTTTTTAGGATTTCTTTATTTTTTCAGTTTTAAATGAAACAATTTTAATTTTTTTTAATTGTTTGAAAGCTGCTTTACAGTTTTGTGTTGGTTTCTGCCATAGAACAGTGAGAAACAGTCATAATTATATATATATATATATATATATATATATATATATATATATCCCTTCCCTCCCTCACCTCCCCTCCCCTCATCCTGCCTCTCTCGGGCATCACTGAGCACCAGACTGGGCTCCTTGTGTTATTTAGCAGCTTCCCACTAGCTATCTGTTTTACACATGACTGTGTATATATGTCAATACTACTTTCCCAGTTCATCCTACCCTCTCCTTTCCTTGCCGTGCCCACAAGTCTGTTCTCTACTAGGTTCATCAGTACCATTTTTCTAGATTCCATATATATGCATAAATGGCAACCCACTCCACTTTTTTTATCTAGAGAATCCCACGGACAGAGGAGCCTGGTGGGCTACAGTCCATCATGGAGTCGCAAAAAGTCGGACACGACTGAGTGACTGATACTTTTTTTTTCTATTTTTTGATTTTTAAGTTAAATTTGTTTTTTTTTAAATTATGGAAGACATTTATATGATTTGAAAGTCAAAACCATACAATGAAGGACATTCAGAGAAGCTTCTTCTATGGGTCTGACACTGTGCCAGTTGCTGGAAACACTATGATGAGAACACAGAGGGATCCCACCCTCAAGGACCTTACACTATAGTGACCCCAATGGGCTGCGTGTGTTCCCAGACAAATTCCTTAACTTTTATGAGAGTTACAGGTTGTGATGATTAAATGAGGGCATGTAGATGGTGTGCTTAGCACTGTGGCTGCAAAGTAGCTTTTATTAGTAAGTTCAATGCCCACTTTATGAGGGCTTCCCAGGTTGGCACAGTGGTAAAGAACCCGCCTGCCAAAGCAGAAGACACAAGGGACTCTGGTTCGATCCCTGGACCAGGAATGTCCCCTGCAGTAGGAAATGGCTCTAGTATTCTCACTTGGAAAATTCCATGGACAGAGGAACCTGGCGGGCTACAGTCCATGGGTTAGCAAAAGAGTCAGACACACCTTAGCGACTAAACAAAAACAACAACAAGCGTTAACCTCTCCAGTCCTCAGTCTCATCTTGGGAATAAGGGGTTTAATGAGACCACCTTTCACCAAAGATCAACTGACTGACACCCCACTGTCTCCTCCACACAAAGTCCTCTGATCTTTGTGAGCAACTTCTTTTTCTAGGCATTCAAGTTAGTGTCTTGCCATTTCACTTTGGATGTATGTAATATCTTTTCCTGGCCCTTTAAATTTCTTTTATAGATATACTGATTTTTTTCCCCTCCTTTGGTGCATGTGACAGAACTGATGTTGAATTGCCACACTTTTTGCTTTTTTTGGAGGGACTGTCAAAGAGTAAGGTAGGTTGATGATTAAATTTCTCCTTTTAAAAACTCCAGACATTTTTACTGAGTGGGTCCTGTAAAAGTTCATGCCCTGCTGAAGTGAGGTGATCCCCACTCACTTTGTAGTGAGTCAACATCTTAGAAGAGAAAAGTGATGGATTTTGGAGTCATAGGTCTAGGTTCAAGACCTGCCTCTGCCATTTATTCACCATGTAACCTTGGGTGAGTTAACTAATTTCTCTAGCCTCAATTTTACTAGCTGTGAATCATAGCTATTTAATAGCTGGTGTAATCACAGCTATTTAACAGGGCTTTTGAAATTTTAAAAAGTTTAAAAGGGACTTGCTAAGTGTAAAAAGCAACATAAATATTAATAATGAGAACGACCCTGGATTTCATCTCCATTTATCAAGTATTTCGTTCTCCTCAATTGGACAGGAGAGCCAGGATTGTTATTATTTTAATATGTATTTATTTGGCTGTGTTGGGTCTTAGTTGTGGCACATGGGCTCTTTGCTGTGGTGTGTGGGTTACTCTAGTTGTGGCTTGAAAACTCGAGAGCACGTGGGTTCAGTAGTTGTGACTCGTGGGCTTAGATGCCCCATGGTATGTGGGATCTTAGTTCCCCGACCAAGGATCAAACCTATGTCCCCTGCACTGGAAGATGGATTCTTAACCACTGGACTACCAGAGAAGTCCCAGAACCAGGATTATTACTGAAAAAGATGAGGAGGAGAGGAAAGTAGAGGCTGGAGTATAATATGACTTGTTTTGTTGATAGATAAATAAAAGGTACAGGCACTAATTCAAGGATCCATGGCCTCATGGGTAGTGACAACTGGGGCTGGAGACAAACTGTCCTAACACCCAGCTCTTGCCACAATTTCTCATTTCCTCTGAGATGCTGTTAACGTGTAAAAATCATGTCCAGACCTAGTGAATATCTTGGCCCTTAAGTATAACCAGGATATAGTTACTACCGCACAGACAGGAAATAACTTACTCTTTTCAACGAAACAATGAGACATGGGCTTTGACAGTATTAGAAGTTGGAGTACTGTCCTTTTGTAACCTGAACCGTCTCATCACAGACCACAGAAAATTTGCTTTGCTGCCAGGTTCAACTTCCCATTATGGCATCTTTCCATTGGCCAGAGGGTAGAACATGGGCTTATTTGCATTTGTTACTATTAGATGGGTTAGATTTCAGGCTAATGGTTAATTTTTTTTCAAGTCATTGTATTGAAATTTTTCTTGTATCTCCATTTGCAATAAAGATGAATATAATTCCTGTTGGTTTTTTGATTAAAAAATATATCTAAAAACATAGGTGCATACATACCTTACCTGAGCAAAGAACAATTCATGTATAATTGTTTTATGTACAGTAAGGCAATATTATTTCATTCCATTTAGCCTAAATTTTCTTGAAATATATTCTATGGATATACCAAACCCTTTTGGAAATGCAGTTGAATTTGGTGGACTCGTTCGGTTATGGAACAGCTGTGTAAACGTCCATATCTTTTGATAAAATTTTCCAGTAGAACATCTGTTTTTGTGACATTGCAAATTTTTTTTATTATTCTTCTTTCTACCTTGTTCTTAGAGATAGTTATTCATGTAATCAATGGGTATGTATATGAGCAAACTGTCAATTTGTACTTAACTTTTTTTTTTTAATGAAGTCATTGGCATTAACTTCACTGGGCAAAGCATTCTACACAATAACTGAAGATTTTTAGGGAGTATAAACATTTTTAGGGAGTTTAAAATAATTAAGGAAGCAACTTTACAGTTGCCTCAAGTATATTCTTGCCTGGAAAATCCCATGGACAGAGGAGCCTGGTAGGCTGCAGTCCATGGGGTCACTAAGAGTCAGACACGACTGAGCAACTTCACTTTCACTTTTCACTTACCTGCATTGGAGAAGGAAATGGCAACCCACTCCAGTGTTCTTGCCTAGAGAATCCCAGGGACGGGGCATCCTGGTGGGCTGCCGTCTGTGGGGTTGCACAGAGTTGGACACAACTGAAGTGACTTAGCAGCAGCAGCAGCAGTAAGTATTGTAGAAGCATCAGGTGCAATTCTAGTGCTGATAGCTAATAGTAGATAAGTCTTTGTTTTTAGATCAGATTCCCAAGAATCTTAGAACAATGTATCAATAGAAACTTTGTGTTCATGTAAAATATCTGCCCAGTGGAGAATTTTACCTTATGGTACATGCTCCCAGCCCATCTTAGGGTCAGAACCTTTAAGAACAAAGGGTCATCATCAGAAGGTATATAGCAATCTCTGCTGCAACTTCCAATTCTGTGGTTCTGTGATAACAAACAAAAAACCCAAATAATTATTTCATATTATATGGGAATAATTTTGAAAATGTTAGTAAGCTCTAAAACACATGCTAGTAAATATTAATACTAAAACACAGTGTTCTTGTCTGCTCTAACAGGCTAAAACTTGAGTTGCACCTGTTAAATTGCCTTCTTTTAAAAATTCTCTCCACTTCTCCATCTTTAATGGTTGTGTTTGGTTTCCACCCAGTTGTCTAAGATGTCAGCTACTCCTCTCCAGTTTTGAGTAAAAAATGAGTTTATTTGGCATGTGCTTTGTGTGTGCCTGTGTGTGCTCAGTCGCTCAGTTGTGTCCAACTCTGCAACCCCATGGACTGTAGCCTGTCAGGCTCCTTTGTCCATGGGATTTCCAGGCAAAAATACTGGAGTGGGTTGCCATTTCCTTCTCTAGGGCGTCTTCCCTACCCAGGAATCAAACCTGCATCTCCCGTGGCTCCTGCATTGGCAGGCGGATTCTTTATCCCTGCGCTACCTGGGAAACCCAGGTGCCTTGCATATCCTTCATTTTGGTGAAAAGAAAAATGTGAAAAGATCCAGGGCTACCTTTGAACCTGGTGGAGCACTCCTGGCTATTAGTTGGAAGATACATTGCACTGATTGTTGCTACACTGTATTTTTCCTTTGCTGGTTCACTTGTATCATTTGGGGTGAAATTTAAAGTGTTTATTGCATTTTTTTATTCCTTTAGCTTTTGAGATCTATTGTTGCCTTCCAAAGAGAAGCTGTTTTAAAATGTGTGATTTTATTATTCATAATCAAGAGTAGATAAGGTCTGAACAAGGAGGGAAAGAGACTAGTGTTTTGCTGAGAGATTTAGACTCATTGGTTGGTGGGGCTTGTCATTGCAATAGGAAGGTACATAAGAACTATGTCGTCTGTTTCTTCTCTATTGCTTTCTACTCAGTGGCTAGTTTTATAAAGTTGATTTATTGATGGACTTTTAAAAATGGAATTGCATATTTTATTTTATGTTTCTACTTTTGGTTGCACCAGGTCTTCACTGCTGCTCATGGCTTTTCTCTGGTTGCAGCGCACAGGCTTCGTATTGTGGTGGCGCCTTTTGCGGTGGCGCACAGGCTGTGAAGTGCATGGGCTCAGTAGTTGTGGCATGCAGGCTTAGTTGCCCTGAGGCGTGTAAAATCTTCACGGACCAGGGATCAAATCCATGTCCCCTGCTTTGGCAGGCAGAGTTTTATCCGCTGTACCACCAGGGAAGTCCATTAATGGGTCTTCTGAAGCCTAAATTCTCAATAACATAGGTTTGATGTCCTCCAAAGATACTAGAAGATTGTTAGATTACTAGGCTATGTTTTCACTCATTAAACTTATTTTGTGGATTTTATTACCTGTGGAAATATTCATGTCATTTGAAACAAAGAAGCACTTTAGGTTAAAAGAGAGCAGTATGTAGCATACTGGTTACGATTTCCATCTCAACTGTCCCTGCTTTGCCCAAAGTTCTTATATTTTTGGCTTAAGCTATCTCATTCAGCAAACAAGCTAGTTAATTTTTGAATTTTAAATTTTGATTAATTTTTGAATTTTCTTCTAAGTGTAAAATGTTCTGATCTCTTATTATCTTCACAAACTTATTTTGATGGCTAGATGAAAACAGTGTGTAATTGGGCGATCATTTATTCTCTGCATGCTGCACTTCCTTTCCTCTAGGTTTTTGCTCAAATGGCCCCTTGTCAATGAGACCTTATCCAGTATACCCCATTTAAAAATGCAGCTCCTCTCTCAGGACTCCTGATTTTCCTTGTTAGGCTGGACACTTTTCTCTGTGGTGCGTTTTATGTTCCAACACTCACTACAATTTCCTTTGTTATTGGTGTATTGTTTATTGTCTCTTTTCCTCACGGTAGATTATCGGCTCCATGCAGGCAGGTTTTTTTGTCAGCTTATTCACTGTGTATCTTCAGAATCTAGAACAGAGCCAAAACATAGTGTATACTCAGTAACTCTTTTCTATTAAATTAAATATACGTTTTAAAAATTATATGTTTTTATGAGCTTTCTGAGGGTTATACCAACATAAATAACACAGAAATGAATTTTAACTCAACCACTGTTGAAATGACTGGGGGTTTAAAAACAATACAATAAAGGGCATCTACAAAAAATCTACAGCTGACATTATACTTAGTAGTGAGACTGCATGCCTTCCTCTTAAGATCAGGAACAAGACCAGGATGTCTGCTCTTGGCACTTCTATTCATCACTGCACTGGGGATTCTAGCCAGAAAAGCTGGGTAAGAGAATGAAATTAAAGGTATTCAGATTCAAAAGAAAGATGTAAAACTATCTTTATTTACAGATTAGCCAGTCTTGTATAGAAAAGATCTTAGAGTACACTAAAAGTTATTAGAACTAGTAAATGAGTTTAGTGAGGTTGCAAGATACGAGACTAATACAGAAATACCTCAGAGATATTGTGGGTTAGGATCTGCAGTTAAGCGAATATTGCAATAAAGCAAGCCATGCGAAGTTTTTTTGGTTTCTCAGTGCATAGAAAAATTATATTTACAGTGTGAAAAAAAGTGAAAGTTAGTCACTCACTCGTGTCTGACTCTTTGCAACCCCATGGACTCCAGCCCACCAGGCTCCTCTACCCATGGAATTCTCCAGGCAAGAATAATGAAGTGGGTTGCCATTCCCTTTTTCAAAGGATCTTCCCAACCCAGGGATCAAATCCAGGTCCTCCAGCATTGCAGGCAGATTCTTTATTGTCTGAGCCACCAGGGAAGCCTCTATTTAGACTGTACTGGAGTCTATTAAGGACTTCCCTGGTGGTTCAGATGGTAGAGAATCTGCCTTCAGTCAGGAGACTTGCAATAGGATTACATCTAAAAATAATATACATCCCTTAATTATTATTGCTGAAAATGCTGACCATCATCTGAGCCTTCAGCAAGTCATAATCTTTTTGCTGGTAGAAGGTTTGAAATGTCGGGAGAATTATAAAATGTGATGCAGAGAGACACAAAGTGAACAAATACTGTTGAAAAATAGTGCTGATAAATTTACTCGACTCATGGTTGCCACAAACCTTCAATTTATAAAAAGCACAATGCCTGCAAAGTGCAATAAAACAAGGTATGTCTGTATGCAAACATCAATTGTATTTCTATACACTAGCAGTGAACAAAAATGAAATTAAGGAAACAGTTGTATTTATACTAGCAAGAAAGAATGAAATACTTAGATTTCATTAGATTTAACAAAAAGAGGTGCAAAACTTGTATTCTGAAACCCACAATATTCTTATATTCTGAAATCCACAAAATAGCCATAAAAATTAAAGAAGACCTAAATAGATAGAAAGACATCTCATGTTCATGAATTAGAATACAATGTTATTAGGATGGCCATACTCCGCCAATAAATTCAACACAGTCCTCATCAAAATTCCAGGGGGCTTCTTTGAAAAAATTGACAAGGTGATCTTAAAATTCATTTAGAAATGCAAGTGACCTAGAATAGCCAAAACAATCTTGACAAAGAACAGTCAGAGCACCTAGACTTCTTGATTACAAAACTTAAGAAAAAGCAGATGGTTGGATGGCTTCACCGACTCAATGGATGTGAATCTGAGCAAACTCCGGGAGATAGTAATGGACAGAGGAGCCTGGCATGTGGCAGTCCCTGGGGTCACAAAGAGTCAGACACGACTGAGCAACTGAACAACAGCAAATGCTTTACTGAGGCAGTATAGTTAGCTCCTTGTGTGGCAGATGATTACATTTTTAGTATTTATTTATAAAGCTTATGTCTTTGTGATTTTGAACTAGATAATGCAACTAAAATTGAATTTTATCTAATTAAAAGAAAATTTTAGCCATGCCCTGTGGATTGCATGATATTAGTTCCTTGACTAGGGATTGAACCAGGTACTCAGCTGTGAAAACACGGAGTTCTAACTACTGGACCACCAAGGAATTTCCAGATTTTATCAAAGTTAAAAACCTTTCTATGTCAAAAACACCACCAAAAAAGTTAAAAAACAACCCACAGGATGGGAGAAGATATTTGCAAAACATGTATCTGATAAGGTACTTGTGTCCCTCGTATGTCTGTGTGCTTAGTCACTCAGTTGTGTCCGACTCTTTGCGACCCCATGGACTGTAGTTCGCCCAGCTCCTCTTTCCATGGGAATTCTCCAGGCAAGAATAATGGAGTGAGTTGCCATTCCCTCCCCTGGGGGATCTTCTCAACCCAGGGATCGAACTCAGGTCTCCCCCACTGCAGGCCGACTCTTTACTGTCTGACCCACCAGGGAAACCCATGAATACTGAAGTAGGTAGCTTATCCCTTCTCCAGGGGATCTTTCCAACCCAGGAATCTAACCGGGGTCTCCTGCATTGCAAGCGGATTCTTTACCAGCTGAGCTACCAGGGAAGCCCTTATATAGAATTCTTAAAATTCAGTGATAAAAAGAAGAATAAGGCAATTAAAAATGGACAAAGGATCTGAATTGATATTTCTCCAAAGATGTACAAATGGCCACATGAACAGATGCTCAATCGTATTAGCTATCAGGGAAATACAAATCAAAATCGCAATGAGATACCATTTTGTACCCATCTGAATGTCTGTCATCAAATATTATTTGTGGAAATAAATGCTGGTGAAGATGTGGAGCAGTTGGAAACTCACACACTGGCAGTAGGAAAGTCGAATGATGCAGCTGTTTAGGGAAGCAGTTTGGCACTTCCTCAAGCATTGAATTACTATGTGATCCAGAAATTTCATCTCTGGGCACACGTCCAAGAGAAATGAAAACATATGTCCACATAAAAACTTGCACATGAATGTTCATAGCAACATTATGCATAGTGTCCAAAAATAGAAACAACTTTAAACGTCCATCAACTGATGAATGGATAAATCAAATGGAGTTTCTTAGTACAAGGGATTATTATTTGGCCATAAATAAGAATGAAGTACTGACATATCCTACAGCATGCACAAGCCTTGTAAGCATCATGCTAAGTGATAGAAGCCAGCCAGACGTATTTTATGACTTCATTTACATGAAAGGTCTAAAACAGGCAAATTTATAGAGACTGAACATAGATTAGTGGTTGTCTAGGGCTGAGGAAGGGATGTGGGAGGAAATAAGCATGATGGCTGATGGGTTCAGGGTTTCTTTCTGGGGTCACGAACATGTTCTAAAAATGCTTGTGGTTGCATATCTCTGTGAATATACTAAAGAACTTTGAATACACGTATTTAACTAGGTGAGTTGTATGGTATGTGAATTATAGCTCAATGAAGCTGTCAATATAACAGAAAGAATAAAAAGCAGAGTATTTAGATTACTGAGTTGATGATCTTTATTAAATGGCCTCTTTAGTCCTCTTTGGGCTTCCCTGGTGGCTCAGTGGTAAAGAATCTGCCTGTCAATGCAGGAGATGTGGGTTCCTTCCCTGGGTCAGGAAGATCCCCTGGAGAAGGAAATGGCAACCCCCTCCAGTATTATTGCCTGGAAAATTCCACGGACAGAGGAGCCTGGTGGGCTCCAGTCCATGGGGTCGCAAAAGAGCCAGACACGACTTGGCAGCTAAACAAAACTGGTCCTGCTCGTTCATTTGCAGAACTAATGTGGTTTTTAATGAGCTAGGTTTTCACTTGGCTGTTGTGTGGCAAAAGCATTCTAAAAAATATAGTTAGGTGAGTAGAAGTTTGTCTCAAAAATATTTTGGATAAATAGAGTTTGAAAAATCCGTTTACTTCTCCCAGGGGAAGGGTATCTTTGCCAGGTTTTGTGGCTCAGCAATTCGTGGGCATAATAACCATCAACTCTCTTGACGGGAAGGCTGAAGAGCTTCTGGACTTGGACAACAATGGGCAGGGAGATGCTGAAAACTGCTGACAGAAAATGAAACTCACCCACAGGGCCTCCAGAGAGGGATTTGCATTTGGCACCGGCCCACATCTGTAGGCTTTGCTTCTCTAAACGGAAACTAAGTCTAGTAACTTAATACCGAGGTCTTCCTTTGAGGCTTCTTTTGATCACTGAAAAAGTTCATAAGATCCTAGTCTCCTGTGAAATTGCCCTTACAGAATGTACACCCTTGTTTTGCAATAACTTGTTTAACGCTTTTGCTATTTCACCTGAAGCTTGCCAGTGAAAAACGGAAGTAAGCCTTCTGATGTTTTGCATTCCATCAAGTTATTTTTGCCCTCTGGTTTTATTGCCTGGTTGCAGAAAACTCTCTTAGCTTTTTAAGCCATACAGGATGAAATATTTATTTGATTTGATTTTTGAATCCCTTTCACGACTCAGCGTGGCATTTCATTTTATATATTATTTCAGCCAGAGCTTTGCAGAAACCTGAAATGAAAAGTGGGCTTGTTTCTTCTATTGAATGTCCCTATTTATTACCTTTCCTTCAGCGCTCCCAAGACCTCGGATCCCCGAGATTGGGGTTCTCGTATTTCTCTCCAGCTTTATGGTATTTCCCTGAGTTGGCAGAGTTGAAGAGAGTGTGATTGTGGTTGAAAGAGACCCATTTATCCCCGGTGGAGGCTCAGTATGAGCTTGGTTTGCTATCTCCATGCTGATGTGATGGGGGCTAAGTTTTCAGAGGAGTGTCATTCCTTGGTAAGCCTTTATTAATCATTTCAGCAAGGCCACGCGAGATTTCAGAGCATTCTTGGTTGGTGAGCTGCAGATGAGCCCCACTCTTGCCATCACGGATCCTTGACAGAGGAAACTGTGGCCGGAGAGCTCTGGTACTGGCACTTGGAATGGAGGTGGGCTGTATGCAGCAACCCTGTTCGAGGCTTGCTGCCCTGCCGGGTTGTCTTCTTCAGGAGAATTCCTACAAGAACTCCTATATCCTTTCTCTCCAGGTGCCAGTTGCTTTCATTGACACATGCTGTTCATGTCATCACACATGGGCTGATCCTCCCAATCCAGTCGAACACCCTTTACAATGTGACTTGATGTTATGCTATGAAATAGTATGGATTGAAAGAAAGAGTTTGGTGTCTGTCTTAAAACGGCCACCGAATTATAAAAAAAGGCATTACTGATGAATTCTAATGATACAACCTTGTTCATAGTTTGTGAAAGGATTTCTTTTCAATTAATTAATGGCTGCACTGGGTCCTTATTGCTGCACAAAGACTTTTCTAGTTACGGCAAGCGGGGGCTATTTTCTAGGTGTGGTGTGCAGGCTTCTTGCATTGCGGTGGGTTCTCTTGTTGCAGAGCACAGGCTCTAGGTGTTTGGGCTTTGGCAGTTTCGACTCTGAGGCTCTAGAGTGTGGGCTTAATAGTTGTGGCGCATGGGCTTAGCTGCCCCATGGCATGTGGGATTGTCCTGTAGCAGGGATTGAACCTATGTCCCCTGCATTGGAAGACAGGTTTTGGTTAAAAAACTGGGCCACCAGGGGAGTCCTGTGAAGGAATTTCTGAGATTTTTTTCACAAGGATGATATTGAAATATACTAAAGCAAAAGTTATTTTGTGTTTTTGTGATACTTTGTGGGTATATGTGTAGTTTATGGAAATGTATACTTACTATGTGGTCTAATCTCAGACCATTTAAAATTTTCTAGCTTCAAGGCTTGACCTTGAAAATTATTCTCATCTTCTTTTCCCATCTGACAATAATTGGTATTTATTTCCTATAAGAAAATATTTGCAAGGGAAAGTGGAAGCTTAAAAAAGGGGTAAAATAATTAGGCTTGGCTGATAGGAAAACATTTATTTTGTATCATAAGATTAGAAACACAGTCTTTGGAAAAGTTAAATAAATACGAATTTTTTTTAGCCTGCTGTGTCACTCACTGGATGCTTCCTTGCCTGCAATGTGGAAAGAATCTACTCTATTCCTTATAACCTAAGATGCCATTCAGTGTAAAATGCTCCATGATTTTGAGTTACTATGAAAGACAAATGCTTTTATTAATAATTAGACTATGACTCACAAGGTGAGACTTCCCCTGTGGCTCAGCTGGTAAAGAACCCACCTGCCAAAGCAGAAGATGCGAGAGATGTGGGTTTGATCCCTGGGTCAGGAGGATCCCCTGAAACAGGAAATGGCAACTCACTCCAGTATTCTTGCCTGGAAAATTCCTTGGACAGAGGAGCCTGGTGGGCTACAGCCCCTGGGGTTGCAAAGAGTCAGACATGACTGAACAGACACACACATGACACAAGGTAGAGATGCTGTTGATTGTCGGATACATTCTGCTTTCAGAGCAACTCAAAATCCACACAGTTTTGAGAATTAGATGAAATTCTATCCAAAGAGTAGTTATCACAGCGGCTGGCACATGGCCAGCATCAGTATGTGTGTGTCTGTGTGTGTGGTGTGCCTGTGTGCAGAAAGAGAAGTGAAAGAGGGAAAGAGAAAGAGAGAGTGAATGAAAGTGAATCGTACTTCTGTCTTTTCTAGATCTCACCCCACTTTCTCCTCTGCTCCCCTCCCCGCCACTTCCCCAAAGTCAACAGCAAAACCTGAAAACCATAATGGCTCATGGTGATATTTTGTAATGATTCATAGTCTTAGGTTTGCAAGCCACACACTTTTCAACTTACTTAAAGAGAACTTTTAATGTGGAACACGCAAATTCTGTGGCTCTGTCTGTACTAACAGCTCACTTCAGTGGGACAGTCTGCACCCTCGGGTCTCACCATAGAAGAGGTTAGAGGATTACCGACAGTCCACACTCGTCACCTGTGGTGATTTGGCAGTTAAACTTTTGCTACAAACGCCCAACTCAGAATTTTGTTAACAGTGAGATTTTCTCAGTCTCGATATTTTGTGCCTGCCAGCTTTAAACTGATTTTAGCAAGTTATTTTAGCTCCCAAATGAAATCTGAGATTTCCTGTTTGTAAAACAAGATGTGGCCTATTTCAAGGAATCATTGAAAACAAAAATGAGTGTCATTTGAAGACTTTATGTAATAAATTTGAAATTACCAAATTATTTTCCAGGCCTAGGAAATTGCTAGAAAGTTATGAAGATAACAAAGATAAGAGTCCCTGCCATGCACAGGAACCTTTCAGTATAGCAGAAAAGAGAGAAGTAAACTCAATAGATGCTGGCAGGTCTTACCTTGAGGGGGAACACTGGGTCCTGTGAAAGCAAATTATGATTTTTCACAATAGCAATAGCAGCATGATTGCAGTTCCCTGAGCCTAAAGCATTCTTAAAAGTGTTTTTTTTTTTAATTTGAAGTATAATTGCTTTACAATGTTGTGTTACTTTCTGTTGCACAACAAAGTGAATCAGTTACACGTATATCCCCTCCTTCTTGAGCCTCCCCGCCCCCACCCCTCTAGGTCATCACAGAGCACTGAGCTGAGCTCCCTGTGCTATACCGCAGCTTCCCACTAGCTCTCTGCTTTACATACGGTCAGTGGTACTTCCCAGTTTGTCCTACCTCTCTTTCCCACCCTGTGTCCACGTGTCCTTTCTCTATGTTTGCGTCTCTATTCCTGTCCTATAAATAGGTTCATCTGTACCATTTTTCTAGATACTATATGATAAGTGGGTCATCTGATTTTGCCCTCCTCTCTTCTAATTCAAGATTTTCTTGTTCCAAATGATGCATAAGCTTAAACATATTTTATGTGTGTATTTGCAATACAGATAATGTCTACATGGTGACAAAAATTGGAATGAAAAGGAAAAATCCATCAGTAGCTTTAAAATTTGGTAATTCCCTGAATATTATTTTCATAAAGACCTCTTGACTCCATCCAGGCACACTTTTATAAGGGCAAGCAATATTGTGATCCAGAGTAAAGACTTCAAAATTGACTGTTATGGTATCATGCTGGAAATAAAAGAAAGGAAGTAGGACAAATAACATATCAATCTGCTTGGATAAATAAGTGGCTAAAAGATTTCCTACTGGAAAGCAGTAGAATGTGCACAGACCTTTTAGGAACCAAGCAGAGCCCTCTGGGCACTACTTTGCAGTGGTTAGATCTTTAGATTCAGGCCTATATACACAGTCGGGCTTCCCAGGTGGCACTAGTGGGAAAGAACCCTCCTCCCAAAGTGGGAGATGTAAGAGACTCAGGTTTGATCCTTGGGTCAGGAAGGTCTCCTGGAGGAGGGCATGGCAACCTACTCCAGTATTCTTGCCTGGAGGATCCCATGGTTAGAGGAGCCTGGAGGGCTGCAGTCCATAGGATTGCAAAGAGTCGAACATGAGTGAAATGAGTTAGCACGCACACACACACACACACACACCTGCACAGATACACACTGGGCTTTGCAGGTGGTGCTAGTGGTAAAGGATTTCCTGCCAATGCAGGAGACACAAAGAGGACATGACTGAGTACACACAAACATACACACAGTAGCTCAAAAGCTAACAGAGGTTTATGTGTTTAAGAGAACAGAGTAGCTCAATATCAAGCAAAGGTTTATATATAAAAGAACACATACAGGCTTATGTTAGACCATTATAAGTTGTAAGTTTAAATTCAGTCCTATAGATTAAATAGCATATGGAAATTTGCCCAGTTATATAATTCCAATATGTTAGTGCAAATGTTAAATTCATTAATAGTAGGCAGATAATAATAATGATGTAGCTTCTCTGGTGGCTCTAAGGTAAGGGACCCACCTGCAATGAAGGAGATGCAGCAGGAGCCTGGGGTTTGATTCCTAGATTGGGAAGATCTCCAGGAGGATATGGCAACCCACTTTAGTATTCTTGCCTGGAGAATCCCCATGGACAGAGGCGCCTGGTCGGCTACAGTCCATGGAGTCGCAAAGACACAACTTAGCGACTAAACAACAACAACAGCAATAATGATGTAATTGTGTCAATTGCTGACACTTATTGGGTGTACACTATGGATCAGACACTGTTTCAAGCACTTTCTATGGTAATCCTAACAACCTACCAAGAAGAAACTATTCTTACCCACATTTTCCAGACAAGGAAAATCCAAGGTTCTGAATATTCAGAAACTTGCCAAAGAGCAGATAGCTTGTAGGTGGCAGAACTGAGATTTGAACTTGGATCTTCATGGCCCACGCTCTTACCTGAAATTGTCTCTGATACTTGGAATCGCATAGGCCTCCACCCTCTTGCACCTGTGCCTTGGGCTGGGCCCCTGGCTTGGTCCAGGCTTTCCCATCATTCCCCGCTGCTCTGTCCTCCCTCTACCCATCCACTGATACCTTTCCCCCACCCCGTAGCCCCGCCCTCCCTGCATCTTGACCCCTAGGGGAGGAGCAGAAATTCGAGGGTGACAGAACTGTCTGGCAGTGGCTAGAGGAGGGGCTGGATCAGAAGCAGAGGCTCAGAGGTGGGAGGCATAAGGAAGGGCGCTTGGGTCTGTGGACACAGGGAAGGTCAGGAAAGCACCAGCTAGTGAGGAGAATTTGAGCTCAAGGCTAGTGGCAGGAGGGCCACTTCTTCCTGGAGAGTCCATCTTCTATACTCATTTCCCTCTCCCCTTTCAAAGGCAGTGGTGAAGTTGGGGAGGCTTAGATGGCAGCAAGGTGGTGGTTGTAGAGGCTGACTCTCAGCCCCTGGGTGCTTCATGCGTCCCACAGGCTTACCCCAAACTACTAAAACTGGGTTGCAGGGAGCCAGGGGCTTGGAGAAGGGTCCCTGAGAAGGCTCTGTTGTTCCCCCCATCCTCCACCCCACCCCTCACACAGCACGAAATTGTCCCTACTCATTCCATTTGCCTAAAATGCCAACACCAAAATATTTGGGTCTCTTACTCAAGCTGGAGTTCTGAGCATTGTTCACATTTGTCCGAATGCATGGTCAGAATCTTTCCATTTTGGTAGTTCAGTGAGATTTAGAGAATGGGGATGTTAGAAGGAAATTTTAATAGATCTTCACTGTGTTTGATGAGACCTCATACTGGCTAATGACAAAGTTTCTGTTTTAAAGAACTGATTACTAAAAAACACCCCCGAATACTAATTAGGATGCACAGGCAAACAAATTATACTGCTTTTACATTATGCAGCTCAGTTGGTAAAGAATCTGCCTGCAATGCAGGAGACTTGGATTTGATCCCTGGGTTGGGAAGATCCCCTGGAGAAGGGAAAGGCTACCCACTCCAGTATTCTGGCCTAGAGTATTCCATGGACTGTATAAATGGTTGTCTGGGGAGGCCTTACAAATAGCTATGAAAAGAAGAGAAGTGAAATGCAAAGGAGAAAAGGAAAGATATAAGCATCTGAATGCAGAGTTCCAAAGAATAGCAAGAAGAGATAAGAAAGCCTTCCTCAGCGATCAATGCAAAGAAATAGAGGAAAACAACAGAATGAGAAAGACTAGAGATCTCTTCAAGAAAATTAGAGATACCAAGGGAACATTTCATGCAAAGATGGGCTCAATAAAGGACAGAAATGGTATGGACCTAACAGAAGCAGAAGATATTAAGAAGAGGTGTCAAGAATACACAAAAGAACTGTACAAGAAAGATCTTCATGACCCAGATAATCACAATGGTGTGATCACTGACCTAGAGCCAGACATCCTGGAATGTGAAGTCAAGTGGGCCTTAGAAAGCATCACTACGAACAAAGCTAGTGGAGGTGATGGCATTCCAGTTGAGCTATTTCAAATCCTGAAGATGATGCTGTGAAAGTGCTGCACTCAATATGCCAGCAAATTTGGAAAACTCAGCAGTGGCCACAGGACTGGAAAAGGTCAGTTTTCATTCCAATCCCAAAGAAAGGCAATGCCAAAGAATGCTCAAACTACCACACAATTGCACTCATCTCACATGCTAGTAAAGTAATGCTCAAAATTCTCCAAGCCAGGCTTCAGCAATACATGAACCGTGAACTTCCAGATGTTCAAGCTGGTTTTATTTATTTATTTATTTTTTAAAAGGCTTAAAATGTATTTTAATAAGTTCATGTTGCATTATTCATTTCTCAGAAAAACTTCAAAGGTATTAGGGACAAATCAAACATGGGACACCAATAAAAAATGCACAGCATAACTACCTAAGACAGGCAAAGCTAAGAGCTACCGTCTGACACTCAGCATACAGCAACCCTGTTCTCAAGATTGTACTAGGCCTATCAAGAAAGCTGTGAATGGCAACATCACAGACACAAAAGGGCCATTTCTGGGTTGTCCTTACCCAAGAAAAAGATGGAGGCAAGTTTAACACAAGATTTTTTAAAGATACACTAAATGAAAATCTCTAAGAGAAAATGTCTTCCTTGGGACATGAAAGGGTAATATATGGGACATAACAGAACTGTATGTATGTTGTCTGTGACCTCTGTGGACATGTGCCTGAATTCCCACCTGGGAGTGATTGGAACAGTGGGGCCAAGGTCATTGGGGGATGTTTGGTTTTTGTGGTATATGTGGCAGGATCTCTGGGGTGAGACAGTGCACTAAGTCGTGTCTGACTCTTGCGACCCCATGCACTGTAGCCTGCCAGGCTCCTCTGTCTATGGGATTCTCCAGGCAAGAATACTGGAGTGGGTTGCCATTTCCTTCTCCATCAAGCTGGTTTTAAAAAAGGCAGAGGAACCAGAGAACAAACTGCCAACATCCGCTGGATCATGGAAAAAGGAAGAGAGTTCCAGAAAAACATCTATTTTCTGCTTTATTGACTATGCCAAAGCCTTTGACTGTGGGGATCACAATGAACTGTGGAAAATTCTGAAAGAGGTGGGAATACCAGACTACCTGACCTGCCTCTTGAGAAACCTAGGTCAGGAAGCAACAGTTAGAACTGGACATGGAACAACAGACTGGTTCCAAATAGGAAAAGGAGTACATCAAGGCTATGTATTGTCACTCTGCTTCTTTAACTTATATGCAGAGTACCTCATGAGAAATGCTGGGCTGGAGGAAGCACAAGCCGGAATCAACATTGCCGGGAGAAATATCAATAACCTTAGATATGCAGATGATACCACTCTTATGGCAAAAAGTGAAGAGGAACTCAAAAGCCTCTTGATGAAAGTGAAAGTGGAGAGTGAAAAAGTTGGCTTAAAGCTCAACATTCAGAAAATGAAGATCATAGCATCTGGTCCCATCACTTCCTGGGAAATAGATGGGGAAACAGTGGAAACAGTGCCAGACTTTATTTTTCTGGGCTCCAAAATCACTACAGATGGTGACTGCAGCCATGAAATTAAAAGACGCTTACTCCTTGGAAGGAAAGTTATGACCAACCTAGATAGCATATTCAAAAGCAGAGATATTACTTTGCCAACAAAGGTCCTTCTAGTCAAGGCTATGGTTTTTCCAGTGGTCATGTATAGATGTGAGAGTTGGACTGTGAAGAAAGCTGAGCACCGAAGAACTGATGCTTTTGAGCTGTGGTGTTGGAGAAGACTCTTGAGAGTCCCTTGGACTGCAAGGAGATCCAACCAGTCCATCCTAAAGGAGATCAGTCCTGGGTGTTCATTGGAAGGACTGATGTTGAAGCTGAAACTCCAGTACTTTGGCCACTTCATGCGAAGAGTTGACTCATTGGAAAAGACTCTGATGCTGGGAGGGATTGGGGGCAGGAGGAGAAGGGGACGACGGAGGATGAGATGGCTGGATGGCATCACCAACTCGATGGACATGAGTTTGAGTGATCTCCAGGAGTTGGTGATGGACAGGGAGGCCTGGTGTGCTGCAATTCATGTGGTCGCAAAGAGTCGGACATGACTGAACGACTGAACTGAACTGATAGTGTCAGTCCATGGGGTCACAAAGAGTCAGACACGACTGAGTGATTTGCACTTTAAATTATGACTCAGCTGTTAGTGTGGGGATTTGTTTTGTTGCCATCCTGGGGTCTAGCACGGTATCTATAAATTAAACATTGCTCAACTAAAATAGTAATTCTATTAGTGGACAGATGCACTCTAAAGGTAAAGCTTTTTATTCATGTAGATGTAATTTTTACTGTTCTTTAATAAGGAGGAAAGTTTGGTAAGTAACTCATCGCTCTAGTCAGGTTGCTTACAAGATTCCAGGTACCGCTGGTTCTGAGCAGCAGCTGCGGTGCTGTGGAGGCTGGGCTGGGCTGGGAGGCAGAAACCTCGGTTTCCATCTGTCCCTTCTCCTGTGTGTGCACTGCTGGGCCAGTCACTTCCCCATCTGTGAAACAGCCATTACTAGTTTTATAAAGTCACAACTGTGGTGAGGATTGTCAGATGAACACAGTTTTTGTTTTCCTGCCAACTCATGCGAAGCTCAGACTTTAGATGAATCTATTAATACCCACCCCACCCGCCTTTCACAAAGGCTGTTGACCATACAGAAGCAAGCCATCAAAGCATGAACATCGATGCACCTGCAGACTTCTGAAATCTTGTGTCACCTGGACCCACAGTATTCTCCACTTGCAAAGCCAAGTACATATTCTTATTTAGCGCGCTCTTCCCCACAGTGGTTATTCCAACCTTTGGCTATATTTAAAGTTCTCCATAGCTCTTCCCAAACCAAAGGTATTATCTATATCTATATCTCTCTATATATGTATGTATATGTATAGATAAAGAGTCTATATAGCTGATTCATTGAAAAAGACCCTGATGATGCTGGGAAAGATTGAAGGCAGGAGGAGAAGGGGACAACAGAGGATGAGATGGTTGGATGGCATCACCGATTCAATGGACATGAGTTTGAGCAAACTCCTGGAGATGGTGAAGGACAGGGAAGCCTGGCGTGCTGCAGTCCATGGGATCGCAGAGATCAGGCATGACTGAGGAACTGAACAACAACATCCTAAAGAATCTGCACATGTTATCAATTCTTTTTATTAAAATTTTTTTCAGTATTTATTTATTTGGCCGCACCAGGTCTTAGTTGCCACATTTGGGATCTAGTTCCCTGACCAGGGATTGAACCTGGGCCCCCTGCATTGGGAGTGCAGGGTCTTAGCCACCAGGAAAGTCCGCATTATCAATTCTTGAGGGGGAAAATAACATCCAAAAAAAGATGGAGTGAACTATGCCAGAATATAAGCTGTGGGGTTTCGGTCCTTTATATTTCTGCATGTTGTTTTATTACAACATGTGTTGTATGATGTTTCCAAATAACAACAGCACCAGAAAAACTGCTTTTGAGGAGCTACCACCCACCCACTGATGTATCACCCACCCTCCCCCCTCCCGAATCTGATTCCCAGCTTAGTTGCAGGGGTGTCTCTCTCCTCAGGGCTAATCTGATCATTTGTGCTTTTAATTCTGTATTCTCCTTCTCATAGACCTTGCCTTGGCATTAGATAACCTTTTCCCTCCCTGTTCAATCTGCCATTCCTTTTTAATCTCTTTGTGAGCGTATAACTATGCTTAAGTCCCCTGCATGTGTAACAAACAAGCGAAATTCTCCAAGCCCCAGCTCTGCCTTGTTGCTCAGTTACTCTTTGTGACCCGTGGACTAGCAGCACACCAGGCTTCCCTGTCCTTCGCCATCTCCCAAAGTTTGCTCAGACTCGGGTCCATTGAGTCGGTGATGCCATCCGACCATCTCATCCTCTGTCGTCCCCTTCTCCTCCTGCTCTCAATCTTTCTCAGCATCAGTGTCTTTTCCAATGAGTTGGCTGTTTGCATCAGGTGACCAAAGTATTGGAGCTTCAGCTTCAGCATCAGTCCTTGCAATGAATATTCAGGGCCTCACTCTAACTCTAAACCCATGCCCCCTTTCCCTTTAGAGTCTGAATTCTACAAAGTGTTTGAATTCCAGTCTCTAAATCCTCACGACTGAAGATTTAACCCATTGCAGCCTGGCTTCGGCCTTCACAGCGCCCTTAAAATAGCTCTTAACGAGCTCTCCTATTAAGGTTCGTCTTCCTCTGCTCTTTCAACTTTATTCAGTCCGTAGAACAGAGGAAGGTGCTCTTTTTGGAACATCACATAAATGCCATGGATTCTGCCACCAGTTCTGAATGCCCCGGGCCGGCTTTTCCTGGGCTCTCAGCACAGGGACCGCTATGTGAGGCATTTCTCCCTGCTCGTCCCCGGGCCCATCACACTTGGCATGTCTACCATGGGGCTTTTGATCTGTGCTCCTCCATGCCTTTTCTCCTTGTATTCTGGATCCTTGCCACCTTCTGTGTGTCCCTGTTCCCTCTGCAGCTCATGATTGTCAGTGTGGGTCCTGACCGTGGCTAACACGGACCTTAGCAGTTTGCTCCTGACCAAGTGTCTGATGTTGACTGCATCTTTCCAACAGCAGTGATCTTTGTTGCACACACCTCCCATCCTCTCTAACCCTGGCTCAGATTTCCTCGGTGGCTTCCCGTTGCCTAGAGATACACCCTGAGCTCCTCTCCATGATCCTTCGTGGTCTCGCTTGGCCTTACCCATGTGGGCTTGGTCTCTTGCCCACACCCTGCCTTACCCCAGTAGCTTGCATTCCACAGTCCCATAGCTTGAAATCTGAATCCTCAATTCTGCTATCTTATGCCTCTTAGCATATTCTCTCTGTGCTGGCACATTGGGCAGATTCTGTCTCATCCGCTGGGTGTCAGCTCAAATACTGCCACTTCTGTGAAGTCCTCCCTGATTTCTCCCAGGGAAGACTCAGGTGCTTCTTCCCCTGTTTTCTCCCTGCCCTTGGTATAACTGTCTTGTGTCTGCTTGCCCTCAGTTGCTTCAGTCGTGTCCAATTCTTTGCAGTCCTGTGGACTGTAGCCTGCCAGACTCTCTGTCCATAGAATTCTCCAGGCAAGAATACCAGAGTGGGTTGCCAGGCTATCATACTTTAATTTGCTTTGTTTGTTTCTTTTTTAGATTGTAAGTTTCCTGGGGCAAACAATATAACTAATTTTGGACACAGAAGTGCATTAATCAAACCTTAAATAATTTTATGTGGAGTCTAAAATATGATACAGGGAGTTCCCTGGCAGTCCAGTGATTAAGGTTTTGCCCTCCCACTGCAGAGAGCATGAGTTCAGTCCCTGGTCTGGGAAGTAAGTTCCTGCATGCTGCCGGGCACGGCCAAAACTAAATATGAATCAAATGAGCTTATGTACAAAACAGAAATAGACTCACAGACACAGCAAACAGATTTATGGCTACCAAAGGGTAAAGAGTCAGAGAGAGATAGATTAGGAGGTTGGGTTTAACATATATTCACTAGTATATATAAAGTAGATAAACAACAAAGTCCTACTCTATAGCATAGGGGGAACCATATTAAAAATCCTGTAATAAACCATGATGGAAAATAATATGAAAAAGAATCTATATATCTATATCTCTCCATGAACTGTAGCCTACCAGGTTCCTCCTTCCAAGGGATTTTTCAGGCAAGAATACTGGGGTGGGTTGGCATTCCTTCTCCATCTCTATATACACATATAACTGAATTACATTGCTCTAGCCTTGAAATTATCATGTTGTGAATTACTATCCTTCAAAAAAATCCTTAGAGATAATGAATAATCATAAAGTGAACCCTTGTGCCACGACTACCCAGGTCATGGGAAGGAGCATCTTCAGTTCTCCAGGAGCTCCTGTATCCATTCTGGATCCCATCCATCCCCTTACCATCTTGGCTTTTATGGCAGTTTTTACTTCCTGGCTTTTCTTCATAGTTGTGCTTCTTATATATTCATTTCTAAACCAACATTTAGTTTTACCTGTTTTTGAGCTTTTTATACAAATACAGGTAGCCTGTGTTTTTTGTTGTGTTTTACTCCCTTCATTGCAATGGTATGTAATTACCTGTCTTAATTTTTATCCTTGTAAAGCAGCATTTCAGTACATGAATTTACTCCCTGCAATGTATTTATTAATGGATGTTTGGCTTGTTTCCAGTTTGGAGCTACTATGGTGCTTAGATATCTTGTAAACTTCTTTTGGTCCCTGTGTGCATGAGTTTCTTCAGGGTATAGATCTAGGAATGGACTTGCCTGTCACAGGGGGTGTGTATCTTCAACTCTACCAGATAATGTCAAACTGTCTTGCAAAGTATCTGTCACAATTTATATCCCACCAGCCATGCAGAGCATACCCATTGCTCTGTATCTTATCCCTATATATGGTATTGTCAGACTTTTCAATTTTCACCAATATGGTTAACGTGGCATATTTTTTCATTGTGGCTTTAATTTGTATTTCCCTCTGAGAAAGAGGATGAGCATCTTTATATCTTAATGGGTCAGCAGAATTTCCTTCTTAGTGAAGAGCCATTTAAGTTTTGCTCATTTGCTTGTCTTTCTTTTTATGTCTTTGTTAAATTTTGCACATTCTAGATATGAATTCTTTGTTGAAAGTAAACTGTACTATAAAATCACAAACATTGAAAATTTATTGATTACAGTATTTAAAAAAATTCTTTGCCTTAGCACTAATAAGTAAGTAGAAACAGAATACTTGGAAAACAAAATTGTGTACATTACTTCAAATTAATTCTGTCCTTCCCTTCTTCTCTCCAGGCGTCATAATTGTCCCTAGTGCCGGTGTTGGCATTGTCCTGGGAGGCTACATTATAAAAAAATTGAAGCTTGGTGCAAGAGAATCTGCGAAACTAGCAATGATCTGCAGTGGTGTGTCTTTACTGTGCTTTTCAACCCTGTTTATTGTTGGATGTGAAAGTATCAATCTAGGGGGCATAAACATCCCCTACACGACAGGGTAAGTGTCTTGGAAGAACCGTCTCCTCTCATCCTGGTTGTGATTCAATTGCAAAACCCAGCGCTGTTTGGATCCCTGGGTCCACCTTGTGCCCGTCCTTTGGGCAGGGTTCACTGTGTTTCTGTCTCTGGCCTGGTGGTGCTGCACCCTCGATGGGCAGAGACCACAGTCTCTCAGTTATGTGTGTCTGTTTGGACCCTGGGCATATCTCCCATTGCATTTGGATCACAGTCCATGAGGAAGAAAGGCTTGTTGGCTTAATGAAAACTGTTCTTCTTCTTTAATGTAAAGATTTGAATAGGTAATACATTCACATAATTTTGAAACAAAGTTCAATGAAAATACAATGTACCTCAAGTCCTCCATCCCACTTCTTCCCAAAGACAAACCAGGGAACCACTTTAATTCATTTCTTGTGTATCATTTCAAGGATATTCCTTATACAAGAAACTGTGAATGTGTCTTGTCAGTATTCCCTGATTTATATCCAAAAAGTAGCATCCTATACATACTTTTCTGGGCTTATTTTTTTTTTAATGTAACAATATAGGTTGGAGATCTTTCTGTGCCAATAATCATGTTGATGATGTTCAACGCATAGCTAAGCCTTATATTAACACTATTGCATGTCAAGCATTCTTCTAAATGCTTTATATATATTAACTCATCTATCCTCACCAGCGGCACTAATTAGGTACATACTGTTATCATCCTGATTTTACAGATGGCAAAACCAAGGTATGACTTACACATCTGTTCAGGCTGCTGTAAGTGAACACCATAGATTAGGTGACTTGGAAACAAGAAGAACTTATTTCTCACAGTTCCAGAGCTGGGAAGTCCAAGATCAAGGTGCTAGTAGATTCAGTGTCTTATGAGAGTCTGCTTCTTGAATGATAAATGGCTGTCTTTCGCTGTGTCCTCACATGGTGGAGGGGGTGAGGCTTCTCCCTAGGGTCCTTTTTGTAAGGGCACTAATTCCACTTGTAAGAGCCCCACCCTCATGACTGAATCACCTCCCAAAGACCTCAACTCCAAATACCATCAACTTGGAGCATTAATTTTCAACACATGTGTTTTTCAGGGACCCAAACATTTGGTCTATTGACTTAATGATTACAGGCAAGGATTACACAAGAAACATGTATAAAGCTCTCAGGTCTTCTGGCACAGAATAAGTGCTCTGAGATAAGTTAGCTATTGTTATTAGTCATCACTAATACATCAAGCAGAGACATTACTTTGCCAACAAAGGTCCTTCTAGTCAAGGCTATGGTTTTTCCAGTAGTCATGTATGGATGTGAGAGTTGGAGTGTGAAGAAAGCTGAGCGCCGAAGAATTGATGCTTTTGAACTGTGGTGTTAGAGAAGACTCTGGAGAGTTCCTTGGACTGCAAGGAGATCCAACCAGTCCATTCTAAAGGAGATCAGTCCTGGGTGTCCTTTAGAAGGAATGATGCTAAAGCTGAAACTCCAGTACTTTGGCCACCTCATGCGAAGAGTTGACTCATTGGAAAAGACTCTGATGCTGGGAGGGACTGGGGGCAGGAGGAGAAGGGGACGACAGGATGAGATGGCTGAATAGCATCACAGACTCAATGGACGTGAGTTTCAGTGAACTCCAGGAGTTGGTGATGGACAGGGAGGCCTGGCGTGCTGCAGTTCATGGGGTTGTAGAGTCGGACATGACTGAGCGACTGAACTGAACTGAACTATACATTAAGAATAATTTCCTTCAAATTATTTTTACTACAATTGGCAAACATAAATAGAATTTTAAAAATTAGTAAGAAAAATGCATCAGTCTCCTGATTAACCCTGCTTCCCAGGGATGATAATTTAAAATTCTTTTTAGCTATCTCTTCTGGTATTTACCTCTGTATTTTTAAAGCATACTGTATAAATTAACCAAATTGAGACATTATTTTTGACTTCCTGTCTTGGTAAGTGAGAACTTACAAACTCACTTGGTAAATGAGTTTAGCATTTTCTTCCCAAGTTGCTCTCAAATTCTTTTTTGATATTTTCATGGTATGATTATGACAGTATTGTTAGCAGCTGAGATTCAAGCACTGTATCATGATTAGATTTCCTCTTTTGTACAGCAGTGATTTTCCTGGAATTAAATCATCACTTTATTTTCATTTCCTTTGTTTTCTTTGAATTTGAATCTAGCTTCCCATATCCTCTGAAGACTCAAGAAATCTCAGTATTACTTTTTGCCCATCTGATGAACTCAGGAATACATTCCCCCACCCCTTGGAGTCATCTGTATGGGATTTCTCTGGGACTGCTGCCCCACTATCTCCTGGAATCCTAGATGCTTCTCTCTGTCCTGATCCTTGGTTTTCTGGGATCTGTGAAGGTCTCTCTTTTGTCTTACTCCCTCATTTTATTAGAGCTCATCTTCCAGTGGCTATAGGAAGCCTGTAAAGGTGGTTACTTTTTTTGAGATTTTTTTCATGAAATAGCCTTTTTAAAAAAAATTACATTTTATTACCAAATTGGCTAGGTAAAGAATTTTGGATTGGATAAATCACTTTCACTAAAAAATTTAAAGTTTTCATTCCATTGTTGTCTAATCCTGTTGTGGGAATTCTGGCCTTCCTTTTTCCCAGTCCTTTGTGTGTGTCTTAATTTTCCTTCCTGGAAGTTTCTGTTTATTTCCAGTATTCCCAAATTTCACCATGATACACTATGGGGTGAGTCTTTTTTTTTCCTCTAAGCACTTGATGAACTTTAAATGTCTGGAGATTATGTTTTTCATTTCCATTTTAAACTTAAAAAAAAAATTCAGTGTTGATATTTTCTCCCCCACATTTTTTTTTTTTCTCTTTTTGCTCCTTCACTGATTCTCTCATTTTCTTAGTCTTTACAATCTATTTTATATCTAATTTTGGTCCTATTTTTGGGGAAAGATATCTTCAACTTTCTTTTCCCAGCCTTCTGCTGAATTCTTTTTTAAAGCTATTGTGGTTTTTGGTTTCCACAGTTCTCTCTTGATTTGTGATTATTCCCTGCTCCTAGTCTTCTTGCTTCATGGATGGGGTAGCTTCTCTTATTTTTGCAATATTATTTAGAGTTTCTTTTCCTTCCTGAATTGTCTGTATCCTCTGAGTGCCTGCTTTCTATTTTGCTGTCTCTCTTCTATTGAAAGTTTCCCTCAAATTTCAAGTCAGCCTGAGCTTTCTCTCAGTATTAAAAAGTGTGTATTTAAAAGGCTGAGAAGTAGGGCTCTGTGTCTGAAGGTAGAGCTTGTCATTTGGTGGATCTCACCATAGGGTACCTGCAGGGAGACAGCTGGCATTTTCACTGTGGTATTCGCTGTCAGAACCTAAAGTCTTACTTCTGAGGTGCTTCAACTCCTCAAGAGAAGGATTCCCCCATCTCTTGGCTGGGGCTGTGTTGTGGTGGGTTCAGGGTTGTAAGCCCAGCTGCTGGGCATTCTAGACCTGGAGGTGAGGTGGTGATTGGAAGAGGCCCAGGACCTACTGTTCATTTTGTAAATGAATTTTATTGAATTCCTCTATCGTGATCAAAGCATCGCACCAAAAGGCTCCTTCATGTGGTGCTCTTAAGTACAGAGATTGGTTCATTTCCCCCAGAAAATAGAGGGATGGAGGAAGAAGTAGTCATCTACTAAGTAGGTTAGGAAAGGGAACCTGCTTAAAACTGTATCATATTTGGACCATGAATTTCTTGTGTTGTTTGTCTTTAAGTTCCAAAGGCCTGTTCTTTCTCCTACTAAGGACCTTCATCTTGCCTGTGTATATAAGTTCTCAATTATACTTCCTGGTTTATTAAATCCTTCTTTTTCCAGAAACTCTCCATAATCTTGTTTCAGTTGGACTGAATGCTCTTTTGCATAACTTATTTCCATGAACTTCCTTTCACAGATCTCAGTTGTACCCACTGGTGGTTGTCTATGTAGTTATTTCTTTGTTAACTCTTCTTTCTGCCAGAAAAAAGTCCTTGGATAACTTCCTAGGGAAGGGTTCATGGTAAGAAAAGCTTTCTCAATCCGTAAGTTTATGAAAATGTCTTTATTATTCTTTCACATTTAAATGGTAGTTAGAGTGGGTATAGAATTACAGGTTAAATATTTTTTTTCTGAGAACTCTGAAACCATTGTTTGGTCATCTAACATTTTTATTTATTTGCTTATTTTTGAGTTGCGCTGGGTCTTTTTTGCTGCAAGTGGGCTTTCTCTAGTTGCGGTGAGCAGGGACTACTCTTCGTTGAGGCACACAGGCTTCTCATTGTGGTGGCTTCTCTTGTTGCAGAGCACAGGCTCTAGGGCGCATGGACCCAGTACTTGCTGCTCATGGGCTTTAATTGCCCTTGGCATGTGGGATCTTCCCAGACCAAGGATTGAACCCATGTCCCCTGCCTTGGCAGGTGGATTCTTATCCACTGTACCACCAGGGACAGGAAGCCTATTATCTGTCATTTAATGCTGCAGGGGTACTTAACACATTTAATTTCAATTCAAGTTCTCATCTCTCTGTGACCAGCTTTTGTTTGGAAGTTTTGAGGATATTTTTCATTCAAGGTGCTTTGAAATTTCATAAGGAATGCTCTACCCTGTAGTTTTGTCTTGAGAATGTCACATTCTCAGAGAGACTTTCCCTCTCTGTCCAATCTAAGGAGCTCACTCCCCCCTCATCCCTTATCATATCGCCTCTCTTTAGTTTCCTCATAGCATTTGCCACTGTCTGAAATTCTCTTGTTTACTTGCTTTACTGTTGTCTTTTTTTCTCTAAAATATTAGCTCCTTGAGAACAGTTACTATAGTTGCCTACATAACATTTGCAGCCTCATTCTACAACAGGGCTTCCCTGGCAGCTCAGCTGGTAAAGAATCTGCCTTCAATGCTAGAGTCCTAGGTTCAATCCATGGGTTGGGAAGATCCCCTTGAGAAGGGAATGGCTACCCACTCCAGCATTCTGGCCTGGAGAATTTCATGGATGTATAGTCCGTGGGGTTGCAAAGAGTTGGATGTGACTGAACGACTTTCACTAAAAAAAAAGCATCTGCAGCAGCGTTTGTTGTATGAGTGAGTGAATGGATGCATGGATGCATGGATGTCTTGGCCTAGGGCTTTGTTCATTCACTGTATTAGATAATCCTGGAACTCTTCTAATCTAACACGTATGTCTTTTTAATTTTTTTACCTCAGGTAGATTTTCATCAATATCTTTAACTCATTCTCTGCTCTTCATTTTCCCCATGTTTTCCAGGGTATCTATTATTCAGATGTTGGAACTTATAGACTGGTTGCCTGTATGTTTAATTTGTTCTCTCATATTTCATATGCTGTTTTCTATGATATTTCTCCAAACCTGATTTTTATTTTTTATGTAAACTTAACATTTTGAGAATATTTTTTCTCATTGTTGTATTGTGAGTGTTCCCTTTTCATAACATCCTGATATTATTTTAACAAGAGTAATATCTTCTCAGATCTCTGTGCATATAATTCCAATTTTTAAACTTTGTTTCTTTTTCTTATATTTTATCATTTAATTTTAAATATCAATTTTTCTGTTTGTTTACTCTAGGTTTTACAGGTTGACAAGACTCATCTAGCATCATTCAGGTTATATGTCCCCTTCTCTTCCTCACCTCCTTTCATGCAAGAATGAGGGAATTTTATTTTGGGTTGTCTATATCTAAGGTAGAAGCTTAGCTCTTAACATTTTTTCCTATTTCTTTTGAAGAAGAGTTTTTCGATGAATTTCAGAGCTCTGAAGGCATGTGGGTATGAGAATAGAAAGGCCCACTGATTCAGTTTCTTTCCCTCGGATCTCTACTGAGTCCCATTGTTTTGAGCTTTGTGGTCACTTTTGGCTGCTGTTGGATTTGGGTTCAGAGCTTTGTAGAGATTCCATGGGGCAGGCTGGCTTCTCTCCAAGGTGGTATCTGCTCATTTCACATGCCCCTTTGCTTATCCACTTGGTATTTTCACAGAGTCTGGTGTCACTCTTTCCATTTCTCTTTGCAAGCTTGATCCTTTTTCATCATACTTACTTTTAAGTGCTTTCTCGGAAGAGATAGAAGGCAGATTCCGTGTCTTATCTGCTTTTAAATTGCAAGTCCCCTCAAGACTTCTAAAGCTTTTGCTTAAACCCACATTAGTCTTGCCAATCCTGAATTAACTGATTCTGGACTCCCCAGCACTACTGGGAAAAAAATTATATAATTGTGCTGATTGGCTCCATTACAAATTGATGAGTTCCATTCTTAGCAGGCCCTCATCTTTGCTGAGCAATCCATTTACTTGGCCCTAGTCAGCTTCCTCTCCTATATGTTCCATATTGGTGGTTCCATCTTTAAAAATTTCTTTCTTCAATTTTTTTACCTTAACCTTACCTTCTTTTTCTTGTCAGACAACCCAGTGTGCCTTATTAGTGAGAAAACTGAGATCCCAAGGAAGAATTCCTTGAATTTGTCTCCCCTCTCGTTCCTTGGTCAAAGGTAGTCTTATTTTCAAAGGCAAGTACTTGTGCCATCATTTCCTAGCTGTGTGACATTGTAAAAAATAATCTAATATTGTTGACTCTTGGTTTCCTCATATATAAAATGGAATTAATGTCATTCATACCTGGTTGTAAGCATAAAGTAAAATACATGTGATTGAAAGAATTAAAATACTGCAGAAGTGTAACAAATGAAAGTCAATGTTTCCTTCCTCCATCCTCAACCTCCAGTTTTGAATCATTTAAATATTATAAACAAATGTTTGTAGCTTTGATTTTGAGGATTATGTACAGGAAGATATTTCCCAGAATCCACCACTTAGTATATGTTGAAAAAAAGTTAGTTTCTTGGCTTTACTCCCTTCCTTTCTAGATTATGCAAAGCAACTTTTTTTTTTTTTCCTTTTTGAAAGATTAATGAATGTCTGGCACCTACGTTTGTGCTGGGACAGTACTTAAATAGTGATGCTGAAATTAGTAAGATGTAAATAAACATTGTAATTATCTAAATCCATGACTTATGGTATACTTCTTTTCATTTAATCTTATTCAACAAAGAGAAACTTGATTAGAGTGCCAGGGGTTGCTGCAAGGGTCCATTCATTCTAGTATTTGCAGCCTGACTTCATCAAAATTTATTAAATTGGTGAAAGAAAACCCCAGTTTCCTTGGAGAATTCCTCTGGTTCCCCAAATACTTCTAGGAAGAGAATTAAAGTTGAATGGGTGGTACAGCTGCACAGGTTTGACACTTTCAGAGACTTTGTGTGAAGAATCATGGGGCCCTTTCTCCATACAGGGAATGGGCTACATTTCAACCTCTCCTTGCTCCTTGGCTGGGTGCTTTTGTGCAGTGCACAACATGTTCATCAGGACATGGTTGGCCTGCCTAGTAAAAACAGCTGTGCTTGATTTTGAGCTTGCATGTGGGATTTTTCTCCTTTAAAGCTGATAAAGAGAGAGATGAAGGGAGTGGCAGTGAAGAGAGGAGCCCTTGTTAGACACCTGTTGGGCTCAGGTATGGTGATTGGCAGTTGTACATATCTTTTATATACACTGCTTACAACATCACTTTGCTGTATATGTTATTAGCTGCGTTTCAGTTAAAGGCTTAGAGTGTCAATGATTTGCCCAAAGTCGTCAGTTAATAATGAGTGGAACAGAATGAAACCCAGATTATCTGTTTTAGAGTTTTTGTCCTTTCTGAGCAGTACGCTGAGGTGCTGTTTTACACTTTGTATTTCATGTAGGCACATATCTAAGTGCACACATCACCTCTTTACTCAGAAAACTGTAGAGAACGCATCCATTTCTGTCAGTAGTGTGCGACTCCATGGCCTTGCCGCACCCTCACTGTGTGAGGATGGCAGATTAGTTAATCATCTCTGTGCTGGGTTTCCACGTCTGCAGAGTGAGGATATGGATAGTATTAACACTGTTGAATTGCTCTGAAGATTGAATAAGGTACTTGGCAAATTCCTTAACCTCTCTGTACCTCAATTTCCTCATAATTAAGGTGGGCTAATATTAGTAACGATCTCTTAGAATTATTGAGATGCTAAAATGGAATAAAACCTACAATAATAAGCAATTGTTAAATAATTCTTTGATGTTATTTTTCTCATTTTAAATATGAGGAGAAAGGGATTCAGAGGGATGAAATAACTTGCTTAAAGTCACACAACTAGAAAATGATACAGCTAGGATTTGGATTTTGAATGTGATATTTTTGCTTATTAAACTGTCCAGAAAGAAGAAAAGAAACATAAACAAGGAAGCACAATATAAAAAGCCAATTCCGCTTACTAAGGTTTATATGACAAGATCCAGGCTCACCAACATGGTGAATTTTCTGACATTAAAGTAGTGAATGACTAACCCAGCTTTGAATTAGCATCAAGTACTCAAGAGATACCTAAGTTCCTGGGATGCAGCTGGGATGTTTTAGGAGGATGAACTTTTCCTGTTGAGCCTAAATGGAGTCACTGTTTCGTTTTTTTTTTTTTTTTTGTAGAATGAACCTGATGTGTTATTAGTGGTTCCCTTAGAAAATTCAGATTTGATAGCCAAGATGTAGAGACAACCTCAGTGGCCCATCAGTGGATGAATAAAATGTCATATAAATATTTATAATATATAAATGTCATATATATATAATGGAGAACGATTCGGCCTTTAAAATCAAATTCTGTAATATGCAACAAAATGGATGAATCTTGAGTACATTATGCTAAGTGAAATAAAGGATCAGAGAGACAAATATTGTGCAATTCCACTACAGGAAGTATCTAAAATAGTTAAATTCATAGAATGAAAACGCAGAATAGCAGTTGCCAGGGTCTGGGTGAGGGGGAAATATGGAGTTACTAATCAGTGGAAACCACATTTCAATAAAGCAAGATGAATAAGCTCTAATGTTGATGATGCCAAAAGGAGGCATGCCCACTTGACTAAATGGCCCTGGACAATCCCTCCCACCACACAAAACATCAGGTCTCCAATTTCCTTTATCTTCTGAATTTAGAGAGAAGTGTCTTTACAAGGGGATTCCCTAGTAGCTCAGTGGTAAAGAACCTGCCTGCCAAGTAGGAGCATGCGGGTTCACTCCCTGGGTCAGGAAGATCCCCTGGAGAAGGGAATGGCAACCCATTCCAGTATTCTTGCCTGGGATCCCATGGACAGAAGAGCCTGGCAGGGTACAGTCCATGGAGTCACAAAAGAGTCAGACACGACTGAGCACTCACTGATGCACACATCTTTATGAGACAGGAAGACACTGGAAACTGTGCTAAACTTTGGTCCAAATACCTTCGGGTATTTGCTGGTCATTTAAACAGTAATATTAATCTTGTCATTCCATATAGATCCTATTAAAGATTTATTGACTTCCCTTCAAAATAAATCTTCATTTTTCTAAAAACAGTACTGACAAAAAATGTGAGTAAGCTCTAGACATCTGCTGTATAACTTTAGTCAACGATTCTGTATTGTACACTTAAAATTTCATTAAGAGGGTAGATATCTCATGTTAAAAGTGTTCTAACCCCAAGAAGGCAAAATTGAAGGTAAAAAAAAAAAAATTCAGATTTGAGAGTGTGATGATTTTTCATCATGAAAGATCCTAGTAGCTCTAGATAGTATCCTGGCCCACTTCTAACTCAAGTAATTACATCTGCTTCCCCAGCACACACAATTTCCCTGCAGTTTTAATTAAAAAATGGGGTTTGCTTTCCCTCTGTGTCACTGAACTGTGTTTCACACAGGTGTGTCCTAGTCATTTTGTAGCCAAAAGAGTGAAAACTGTAGCTTAAGCAATACTTTGTGTGTGTGTGCTCACTCAGTCATGTTGGACTCTTTGCGACCCCATGAGCTATAGCCCACCAGGTTCCTCTGTCCATGGAATTCTCTAGGCAAGAATACTGGAGTGGGTTACCATTTCCTACTCCAAAGCAATACTTTATATAAACACATTGCATAATGTGAGTTACTTGCTCTTTACCTTCAAAAATGTATTCAAGTGAGGTTAAGTCTGATGTCCATGTACAAAATTTTTCAACAGTACTAAGTCTGATAAATCACTTAATAATTCTTGCTTTAGTATCTTTCATCTGTCAGTGTCATCTTTTTGAACTTAAACTAAAGTCTATTATATCATCTTCTGATTTTGAGACTTGAGTTACCGGGCCAGAATTTTTCTAGGGATGATTTCTTGAGTTATGACATGATGAAGAAGCATTTTCTATTTTCTGAGTTCAGTAGTGACTGTTGGATGGAGTGTGTCTACCTGTCCACAGGTCCAAAATCTCAGGGTTTGGGGTATTCTCCTGAAGTTACTTCTCTTAATATAGTTTCATTGTGCCGAGGTTAAGACTATGGATATTAAATACAGTCTGTTAATTCAGACCTTTGGTGAAAGGTATATTCATCATCTTTGTCACCACTCCTGAACTTGCCATCCTGCCACTATTTATTTTAAATATTATTATTTAATTGGAGAATAGTTGATTGACAGCGTTGTGCTAATCTCTGCTGTACAGCGAAGTGACTCACTTACATACCTATGCTGCTGCTACTGCTAAGTCGCTTCAGTCGTGTCCGACTCTGTGCGACCCCATAGACTGCAGCCCACCAGGCCCCGCCGTCCCTGGGATTCTCCAGGCAAGAACACTGGAGTGGGTTGCCATTTCCTCCTCCAGTGCATGAAAGTGAAAAGTGAAAGTGAAGTCGCTCAGTCATGTCCAACTCTTAGCGACCCCATGGACTGAAGCCTACCAGGCTCTTCCGTCCATGGGATTTTCCAGGCAAGAGTACTGGAGTTGGGTGCCATTGCCTTCTCCCTACACACCTATAAACGTTTTTAAAAGCATTCCTTTCCATTATGGTTTATCACCGGATATTGAATCAGCATAGAGAATAGACTTGTGGTAGCCAAGGGGGAGGTGGTGGGGGAGGGAAGGACGGGGAGTTAAGGATTAGCAGATGCAAACGATCTTGTACAGAATGGATAAATGACAAGGTCCCAGTGTATAGCACAAAGGAGCATATTCAACATACTGCCATTATTTAGATAGTATTATTCTACTACCAGCCCTTGAGTGACTAGCATTTCTAGTCAGCGCATTCCTGATTTCTCTTAATTAAGCCATTCAGACAGTTTAATGCTCTAAAGTTTTTTTTTTTTCTATTGCTTTTTTTGGGGGTGCCATTCCAGATCTTTTATCTATTATAACTAATTTTAAAGGAAATTCCTCAAAAATAGAGAACAGTTTACTTAAAGGATCTTATATATGTCTGTGTATAGGTATATGTATTTCTGGTTATCTTGGCTACTTCTATTATTAGACTTACAGTTAATTTCTAGCTGCAAGTATACGATTTTATCTATTTTTGGCTCTACTTGGGAGATACAAACCAAATTTGTTTTCATTTTAAGAGTATCAAGAGGGTAAAAAATAGAGCAGATTTTCTTTCCAGTGAGTTTTTAAATTTTGTGACTGAGATCTAAAGATATCATAGGAACTCTTTAAAACTATATAATATCTGTTTAAGCACACTAAACCTTGAACCTATGACTATGAATAAACTCAGGACTAAATTTGCCATTTATAACCTCATATTAACATAGTCAATAGAGAATGTTTATCATGTAATGTTAGCAGGAAAAACAGAATTTAGAAGACTCTGAAATAATGATAACAATATGTTATTAGCATTAATTTGTACGCCAACTGAAAAAACAGTGAAAGAAAGTAATATACTAAGTACATAATGGTGGTTGTTTCTGGATTATAGCATAACTGTGTGAGTTTAATTTCGTCTTTCAGTCCTTTTGTATTTTCCAAAATTTCTGCAATGAATATGTATTACTTTAAAAATAAAGGCATTTCAAAACATTATACAGAGGATACATCATTTTATTAAAAATGATTCTGGATTTAAAGAGATGGTTTGTATAAGATGTAGTGTTTTATATGTAAATTTGTAGTTATACCTGGTTTGAATTTGTTAACTACGAAGCTAAAAGAAGCTTTAACAATAAAAAGAATGACTGGGTACAGAAATGGTAACTTTTATGACTATAGTTCTCGGGGAAGTATAAGCTATCCATGTGGATTATCTCATTTTCTTCTGTGTTGATTATGTCTCTTTTGCCTCTTGTAGGCAGGAGGGGCATTGACAGCCGTTGACTGTTAGGTTTGGCCCAAGGGTCAGGTGGTCCATTGGTAAAGAATGTGCCTGCCAACACAGGAGTCACAAGAGATGTGGGTTCTATCCTTGGGTTGGGAAGATCCCCTGGAGTAAGAAATGACAACCCACTCCAGTATTTGTGCCTGGAAAAAATTCCATGAATAGAGGAGCTTGGTGGGCTACAGGCCATGGGGTTGCAAAGAGTCAGACAAGACTGAGCTCTTGCGTGCGTGCCCACACGCGCACACACACACACACACACACACACACAGAGTTACTAAATGTTATGCAGGAAACTGGATCTGCATCCAGTTTTCCAACATTTCTCTGTAGGAGTATATAAGAAAATGACATCTTTTTTTTGAAAAGAAAATCATCACGAAGGCCTTTTGTACTCTTTGTGCTACTTTTATTCCTTCTGGCTTCTGCCCTGTCTGGATAAAGAAAGCACACCAACATCTCAGTGCCTGTTATATGCTAGGAACATGCTGGACCCTGGACATCTATTTACTCATCTAATCTTCCCTAAGAACCCTGGCATTTGGATAGCCTGATCTCTATTACACAAATGAAATCTCTCTAGATTTGTTTGTGGTGCTTGAGAATTGTGGATATGGAGTTGAACCAACTCTTATATTTTGATATTGCCACACAGCTTGTGAGATCTTAGTTCCCTGACCAGGGATTAAACCTGTCTTCAGCAGCGAAGGTACAGTGGTCCTAACACTGGACCGCCAGGGAGTTCCCTAAACCAGCTCCCTCTGACTCTAACGCTTAGGCACAGTGAGAACTAAGTGCCAGGAAAGCCACAGTAGAGGAAGAAGAAGGAGCAGAACACTCAAGCTAAAGTGTGGCCACTTACACAGAACTGTCGTTGTTCAGTCACTCAGGCTGTATGTTGTCATCCTGCTTGTTTGACTTATATGCAGGGTACATCATGTGAAATGCCAGGCTGGATGAAACACAAGCTGGAATCAAGATTGCCAGGAGAAATATCAGTAACTCAGATGACACCACCCTTATGGACTCATGGACTGCAGCACGCCAGGCTACCCTGTCCTTCACCATCGCCCGAAGCTTGCTTAAACTCACGTCCATTGAGTCAGTGATGCCATCCATCCATCTCATCTCTGTCATCCCCTTCTCTTCTGCCTTCAATCTTTCCCAGCATCAGGGTCTTTTCCAATGAGTCAGCTCTTCACATCAGGTGGCCAGCATACTGGAGCTTCAGCTTCATCATCAGTCCTTCCAATGAATAGTCAGGATTGATGTCCTTTAGGATTGACTGATTTGATCTCATTGCAGTCCAAGGGACTCTTAAGTGTTTTCTCCAACACCACAGTTCAAAAGCATCAATTCTTCGGTGCTCAGCCTTCTTAATGGTCGAACTCTCACATCCATTCATGACTACCGGAAAAACCGTAGCTTTGACTAGATGGCCTTTGTTGGCAAAGTGATGTCTCTGCTTTTTAATGTGCTGTTTAGCTTTATCATAGCTTTTCTTCCAAGGAGCAAGAATCTTTTAATTTCGTGGCTGCAGTTACCATCTGCAGTGATTTTGGAACCCAAGAAAATAGTCTGTCATTGTTTTCATTGTTTCCCCATCCATTTGCCATGAAGTGATGGAACCAGATGCCATGATCTTGTTTTTTTGAATGTTGAGTTTTAAGCCAAATTTTTTACTCTCTTTTTCATCTTTATCAAGAAGTTCTTTAGTTCCTCTTCGCTTTCTGCCTTAAGGGTGGTGTCATCTGAGTTACTGATATTTCTCCCGGCAATCTTGATTCCAGCTTGTGTTTCATCCAGCCCAACATTTCACATGATGTACCCTGCATATAAGTTAAACAAGCAGGATGACAATATATAGCCTTGACGTACTCCTTTCCCAGTTTGGAACCAGTCTGTTGTTCCATGTCTGGTTCTAACTGTTGCTTCTTGATGTGCATACAGGTTTCTCAAGAGGCAGAATTCGTTGTGATCCACACAGTCAAAGGCTTTGGCATAGTCAAAGAAGCAGAAGTAGATGTTTTTTCTGGAGCTCTCCTGCTTTTTCTTTGATCCAACGGATGTTGGCAACTGATCTCTGATTCCTCTGCCTTTTCTAAATTCAGCTTGAACATCTGGAAGTTCTCAGTTCACATAGTGTTGAAGCCTGGCTTGGAGAATTTTGAGCATTACTTTGCTGGAGTGTGAAATGAGTGCAATTATGTGGTAGTTTGAACATTCCTGACATTGTTTTTTTTGGGGATTGAAATGAAAACTGACCTTTTCCAGTCCTGTGGTCACTGCTGAGTTTTCCAAATTTGCTGGCATATTGAGTTGCAGCACTTTCACAGCATCATCTTGTAGGATTTGAAATAGCTCAGCTGGAATTCCATCACCTTCACAAGCCTTGTTCATAGTGATTCTTCCTGAGTTCACTTGACTTTGGACTCCAGACTGTCTGGCTCTAGGTGAGTGATCAGACCATCATGATTATCTGGGTCATGATGATTTTTTTTTTTTTTTGTATAGTTTTTCTGTGTATTCTTGCCACCTGTTTTTAATACCTTCCGCCTTTGTTTGGTCCATACCATTTCTGTCCTTTATTGTGCACATCTTTGCATGAAATGTTCCCTTGGTGTCTCTAATTTCCTTGAAGATATCTCTAGTCTTTACCATTCTTTTTTCCCTCTCTATTTCTTGCACTGATCACTTAGGAAGGCTTTCTTGTTTCTTCTTGCTATTCTTTGGAACTCTGAATTCATATGGGTATATCTTTCCTTTTCTCCTTGGCCTGCTGCTTACATTAAGTCACTGTCTGTTTTATTGTTGTATGTGTGTGCTCAGTCGCTTGGTCATGAATGACTCTTTGTGACCTCATGGACTATATAGCCTGCCAAGCTCCTCTGTCCATGGAATTTTTCAGGCAAGAATACTGGAGTGGATTGCCATTTTCTTCTCCAGGGAATCTTCCTGACCCAGGGATTGAACCCATGTCTCTGGCATCTCCTGTACTGGCAGGCGGATTCTTTACCCCTGAGCCACCTGGGAAGACATTTATTGTTGTATATTACTGTAAATAAGCATCAATCCTTAAGCAGTTGATTTAATGAAGATTAGGCAGCACGCTTACTCTTCTTTCCTGTTTTTTGTTCATTTTAGTCTCCCTGTGGCTAGTTTTCTTAAGGCTAGTTTTCTTAAAGCTTCAATGAAGGTAGGGCATGTCATTATACCTCTCATAGTTTCCTAGGCTTTGAAATTAGTCAGTTATCTTAGTTAACCTCAGAAACTCCTCCCATCTCTCTAATTCTATTATTCCATGATTTTTATAGTAATGTGTCATGTGTGACTCAGGTTTCCAGCTTGGACCATGCAGTTATAAGGCATTTGTTAGTGAGTCCTTGTTCCTGGCATGGAAAGAACACTTACATGGACCTCTTGCTTGCAAGGGTGACTTGTCGGAGATTTTTTGTTTACTGGAAAGGTGATACCGTCCCTTTGCACAAGGATGAGTGTGGATCCTGCATTGTGTTCTCCCAGGACAGGCACAGCTCAGCTAATAAGAGGTTGCTTGGTGTGACTCAGATTTCAACACTTGCACTATTATTATAATCCAGTCTGTCTTCTGGAGCCTAAGTTATAGTGAAATAAGACATTATTATTCTTTCTTTTTAAAAGTAATTTATTTATGACTCTGCAGGGTCTTCATTGCTATGCATGGGCTTTCTCTGGTTGTGCCGAGCAGGGGCTACTCTCTGGTTGTGATGTGTGGGCGTCTCATTGCTGTAGCTTCTCTTGTTGAGGAGCACGGGCTTCAATAATCGCTGGTAGGGGCTCTTTCACTTTTCACTTTCATGCATTGGAGAAGGAAATGGCAACCCACTCCAGTGTTCTTGTCTGGAGAATCCCAGGGACACGACTGAAGTGACGTAGCAGCAGCAGCAGCTCAGTGGTTGCGGCTCCTGGGCTCTTGAGCACAGGCTCAATAGTTGTGACCGACGGACTTACTTGCTCCACAACATGTGGGATCTTCCCGGGTCAGTAATCAAACTCTTGTCTCCTGCATTGGCAGAAAGAAAGTGAAAGTGTTAGTCGCTCAGTCGTGTCTGACTCTTTGCTACCCCTTTGTAGCCTGCCAGGCTCCTCTGTCCATGGAATTCTCCAGGCAAGAATACTGGAGTGGGTTGCCATTCCCTTCTCCAGGGGATCTTCCTGACCCAGGGATCAAACCCAGGTCTCCCGCATTGCAGGCAGATTCTTTACCCTCTGAGTTACCAGGAAAGCCTGACAGTATTATTCTTAAAAATAATTTTTTTAATCAGTGCAGTGTAAAGGATTAACTGTGTCAGCATCTTTCTTTCTTTGTGCCACTATGGCCTTTCCCACTGCTTTTATATTTGTTGTTTCTTTGGATTTTGTTAAAACTTTTGATACTCCATCATTTCTTTGTATCAGACATCATGATCTCAAGAGAAGAGCAAGTGTACCCAAGGGTGACCTGGGAGTGTGCCTTTGTTTCCAGAACTCAGGAAATCTTTTGCCTTCCTGTCATCATGTGTGTTGACATTCTCTTTAGATTCCTTTCTCTTGAGTGAACATACCCACAAAGGAGAGGTATTTGGAATCTGTGGCTGTCATAAATGAATACAAAGCATGCTGTTAATAAGAAATTCCTTGTGACTTCTAAATAGGCATAGTGATAACCCTATTGTATGTATTTGAAGCCTGTCATTTTTAGTGACTATGCATGCAGGCATGTAAATTCCTTTTATTTGATCATGGCTTGCAATTTGGTTCTTGAAGAACTAGTGAAGAGTAATGCACAAAGAATATGTTTTATGTGATGCCAGTTAAAATAGCACGAAGCAGCCTCATCTGCTTCCTGGCCTCCTGGGACATCCATTTCATCATCCATGAAATGTGGAAATAGGTCTAGAACAGAGTTTCTCAGATCTGTATACAGTACTGAGATTTGGGTTAGTTTATTCTTTCTTGTGGGGCAAGGGCTGTTCTGGGTATCGTTGGGCTCTTTATATATATCTATATATTTAGATTGAGGGCAGGAGGAGAAGGGGTCGACAGAGGATGAGATGGTTGGATGGCATCACTGACTCAATGGACATGGGTTTGGGCGGACTCCGGGAGTTGGTGATGGACAGGGAGGCCTGGCGTGCTGTGGTTCATGGGGTCGCAAAGAGTTGGACACGACTGAGTGACTGAACTGAAATGAACTGATATACATATTTAAGATTTCTTTGATGTGGGCCATTTCTAAAGTCTTTGTTGAATTTGTTACAATATTGCTTCTGTTTTATGCTTTGGTGTTTTTGATCCCAAGGCATGTGGGATCTTAGTTCCCCAACCAGGGATCGAACCCACCACCTCTGCACTGGAAGGTGAAGCCTTAACCACTGGACCACCAGAGAAGGCCCCTACTGGACGTTTAGAAGCAGCCCTGGCCCCTACCCACTAGATGTCAGTAGCACCCTTTTGTTCTGATGAACAAAAATGTCTCCTGACACTGCCAAAATTGCCCCTGTGGAGAACTACTGGTTTAGAATCACCTTTTAAAGGTATATTCAAACTGTCAAATGGTATGATTCAAAATATCAAGCGTTATGGTATTGTGAACATAAGAATTACGAGTGCTAAGTTGCTTCAGTTCTGTCTGAGTCTTTGCAACCCTATGGACTATAGCCCACTAGGCTCCTCTGCCCATGGGACTCTCCAGCTAAGGATACTGGCGTGGGTTGCCATTTCCTCCTCCAGGGCATCTTCTTGACTCAGGGATCAAGCCTGTGTCTCTTCTGTCTCCTGCACTGGCAGGCAGGTTTTTTACCACTAGCGCCACCTGGGAAGCCCAATAATTATGAGTCTTGTGATAAAAATTACTTCAGGGGAGGGATGGGAATGACCAGAGTTTATTTTACTTTTCCCTCTTTGGAAGGCTTTCCTGATAAAGTTTAAATATTGCTATGAGTTTGTTCCTTTTGTTCAAATTTGATGAGTCAGTTATTGAGGTGTGAGGGAGGCTACAGGAGAAAAGCCTTCAAACAAACAAAGGAGGCTTCTGGATGAATGGTTTCTGAACATAGTCATTAAAGGTAAATCCTAGCACATGACTGACACTCTTAAATATCTGTTGAATGAATGGATGAGTAATGGGACAGGTGAATGAAATCTGCCATTTCCAGCCCATGTGGCTTTAGGAACAGTATTTCATGAGTGACACCTGAAAATGGTGGCTTCGAAAGCAAAGGAAGGAGGTCATTGGATGTGAGCACTCAGAGCCCCTTCATCCTTCCACGGGTTCCCTCTGGGCACCTGCCGGCCTCTGCCATTCCTTAGCCATTTCCTTCTGCTTCTCCCTCTGGCCCTATCTATCCTTACTTGACTTTTTTGCCCTTTTCTGTTTCTTGCCTGAACTGATTTGATTTGTGTTTTCCACATTGCATCATTTCTTTGAATCAGAAATCATGATCTCATGAGAAAATAGAACCTATTGTGTTTGCCTGGGAGTCCACATCTGCTCATTCTTTTCTTAACGCTTTTGGCAGGGCCTGGTCTTCACTGCTGTGTGTGGGCTCTCTAGTTTCGGGGGCGGGGGGCTACCCTCTAGTGGCCGTGTATGGGCTTCTATTGTGGTGGCTTCTCTTGTTGAGGAGCATGGCCTCGAGGGCACATAGACTCAGTAGTTGTGGCGCACAGGCTTTGTTGCCCCTCAGCTTGTGGAATCTTCTCAGACCAGGGATCAAACCCACGTCCCATGCACTGGCAGGCAGATTCTTAACCAGTGGACCACTAGGGAAGTCCACATCTGGGCATTCTTGAGGGAAGGAGAGTTTAATCGTTCTTCTCTGGTTGTCTGAATCAAACCAGTGCTCTAATTCCTGATGGTCTTAAAAAAAAACACCTTCTTTTGATATTCTAGAGTCCCTTGTCTTTCTTTGATAATTTATTTCAGAGCAAAGGCTTTTGGTCAAAGGAACTTGTGTTGATAGCCCTGATTGATGGATTCCATATTAGTGTCCTCATCACAATATTATTAATTTGGCACAAAAATATTTCTTCCATTTTACAGTTAAAGAAATTGAGGCCTCAATTTGTTACGATATAGAGCCAAGTGTCTGCAGTGAGTGAGTAGGTTCTATGAAGGTTAGAACTGAGCTCAGATTACCAAGATGGACGGTAGAATTGAGGCATGATAAATAATATGATACAAATGTACTAAGTCTGTAGTATGGGAAAATTGAAAAATGTTTTCTTTCTGTTCTGTTTTAAAGTCACAATAATAATTATCTAGGGTGCTACTTCCTGATACCATGGCTTTGATTTCATGGGGACATATTCTCTAAAACAGACACCTTACTTAACATCAAGAACTGTCCTGTGAATTTTATTTTGCAAATGTTAACGGCTCATGATCTGCTTTTCTCTCTTAGACCTTCTCTGACCATGCCACATAGGAATCTGACAGGAAGCTGCAATGTTAACTGTGGTTGTAAAACACATGAGTATGAGCCAGTCTGTGGATCGGATGGAATTACATACTTTAACCCTTGTCTGGCTGGCTGTGTTAATAGTGGGAATGTGAGCACCGGGGTGAGTATATTTCACAAGCTCCTGTCGTGTTGTTGGACTTTGTATGCAAACAGAATGCTTCAGTCTCCCTTTTCCAAAAACTTCAAATAAGATACAGGATATTTTCTGTCAAGGGCTTTCCAGGTGGCTCAGTGGGTAAAGAATCCTCCTGCAATGCAGGAGGCACAGGAGGTGCAGGTTTGATTCTTGAGTCAGGAAGATCCCCTGGAGGAGGGCAGGCAACCCACTCAGTATTCTTGCCTGGAGAATCCCATGGACAGAGGAGCCTGGTAGGCCACAGTCCCTGGGGTCGCAAAGAGTTGGACACGACTAAGCAACTGAGCATGAATGCACATGTGCTTCTGTCAAAAACCCGGAGGAAAGAAAATTATGCAATAAATACTATTATTTTATTTCCCAGGGATAATTGGAGTTTTTGAATATCGTGATCTGATTCCACATCATTCCCCTCTAGTGACTTCCTGTGCCAACCCAGTGAAACTTGATAAGGTCGAGTGCTGGATGTCTCCTCTGCTACCCCAACAGGGCCCTTGTGATGATGGATGTGAAGGTCGAGATGACCATACTCTGTGCTGCTAGAAGAGAACAGGAGAGCACCTCCCCTGCTCAGAGCCTGTGAACATGGGCAGCGGCCATTTTTCATAGACTATCAATTCAGATTTTTTTTTAAACGTTCAGAGTAAAGTTATTTCTGTCAGTTCAAGAATAGGCTATTTTGAGAATTCACTTTCCCGTGAATTATAAATAGGCAGTAATACTGTGGGAGAAGGTTTTCATATTCTACTCCGTTCTTTATTGAGCCTGGTTCCGTTCTTTGCATAATAACAGACTGTAGGCGGCTGCTTTCATTGAAAGGTTGAGGTGCCTTTGTTTGTTCTGGTGATATGGGATGATACCGTTGACTGCGTGTCTTGGGGATGTCATATTTGATCTCTGAGTTTTAAACTATGGTGATGAATTGAGATTCCTCTTGCTGGCTCCTCTTTATATAACTGGTGAGCTGCAGGGTGTGACTGAATTGAAAGGGACAATGAGACCTGCTGTTCAAATGAGGGCCACAGACCAGAGGACTCACTGGCCCCCGGGGAAGGACTTAGCCACTGAGTCCTCTGGTCTGTGGCCCTCATTCATACAAAGAGGCCCACAGTCCTTGGAGCACAGGCGGCCACGCGGCTCCCCATCTTTGTACTTGTACCTCCTGCTTCTCTGGGTGGCTGAGAGGTCACAATGACAGTGAGCTCAGCTGATGTCCATTCAGTAAAAGCAGCGTAATAGAAAGGTCCATTGGCTGTTTCGTTTGAGACATCTTTTGAGTCCCTTGTATTAGCTGGTTTCAAATGAAACAGCCAGTGATACATTCACTAGGGTTGGTACTGAAGTCGTTACAGTTGCACTGTGAACTCTCTGCATTTATTTAACAGATATTTACATTTGATCCTACACTGTTCCAGGGTTTTGCTAAGCACTCTGGTGAGCACAAATGAAAATAAGGTTTAGTTCCTGTTTTCGAGAGGCTTCTCTGTTTGGAGAGCCCAAGAATGAACATCCATTGAAGCAGCATCTGATTTATGACCCAAAATGAGGATATGGAACATGGCTGTGCTTGTGCAGTTGCATCAGACTCTTTGCAACTCCATGGACTATAGCCCGCCAGGCTTCTCTGTCCCTGGGATTTTCCAGCAAGAATACCAGAGTGGGTTGCCATTTCCTACTCCCAACCCAGGTTGGGAATCTTCCCAACCCAGGGATTGAACCTCAGTCTCCTGCATTGGCAGGTGGATTCTTTACCACCTCGCCCCTGGGAAGACCTTATGGAACATGAATAGTAAAGAATTGAGTATTGAAGGTTTCTGATCAAAGTTTAAACAACGCTGAGCAGCAGATTTTGATGTTGTTAGATGCACTTTTTGAATCCTTGCTGTTAAAATGAGGAAGATATTTTCCTCTTTTTTCTTTTTTGGGCTGTGCTGCACAACTTGTGGGGCCTCAGCTCCCTGATCAGGGATTGAACCCAGGCTGCGACAGTGAGAGCCTGGAATCTTAACTACTAGGCCACCAGAGAGCTCCCAGAAGATACTTTCAATGAACTATTCTGCATGTTTTTAAATGCTGGAGTGATTTTAGAGCCTTTTAACTCTGACTGTTCATATGCTGAATTTTGCTTTGGATCGTCATCCACTGATCTTTATTATCACTTAGATGCGGAACTACACAGAATGCACCTGTGTTCAGAGCCGCCAGGTGATCACACCGCCCACAGTGGGACAGCGCAGCCAGCTCCGCGTGGTTATCGTCAAGACGTACCTCAATGAGAACGGCTACGCTGTGTCCGGGAAGTGTAAACGGTCCTGTAACACCCTCATCCCATTCTTAGTTTTTCTGTTCATAGTGACCTTCATCACAGCATGCGCCCAACCGTCAGCCATCATAGTAACACTCAGGTGAGGACGGCGTTCAACATCTAGGTTGGGTTATACACTCAGAATTGCCAGAATTTTTATTCCAGACTGGGGACTGATGTGGTAAAGTGGTGATGAAAGCAAAATGAGATTGTGCAGGAAAGTGCTTCAGACATTTACCTGGTGAACTTAAGAGAAGGGAGTTTTCCCATGTCAGGAAGGGAAAGGAAGATGGTAATATTTCATTGAGCATCCCAGATGGCTCAGTGGTAAAGAATCTGCCTGCCAGTGCAGGAGACATGGATTAGATCCCTGGGTCGGGAAGATCCCCTGGAGAAGGAAATGGCAACCCACTCTGATATTCTTGCCTGAGAAATCCCATGGACAGAGGAGCCTGGTGGGCTGCAGTCCATGGGGTCGCAAAAGAGTCGGTCATGACTTAGCAACTAAACAACAGCAACATTTCATACTCCAGGACTTTTTTTATTTAGATGAATTATGTCCCCATAGTTCAGTGAAACTTTGTTTGGATGCCTTTGGTTCCTGAAGTCTCTTCTGAAAGGTTCAAGTTCAGGAGCTGAAAGCTATGACTGTATTAGCTACAAGAAGCCTGGCCTGAGAGGAGGTGACAAGTCATTTGGTGAAGTCACTAAATCGTACATACGGCTAAGAATATTCTCTCTGACCTTGTAGGTAGTTAATACCTCCAGGATCAGTGACCGTTGTTGCTGGGCTTGCAATTCCAAATGCTTATTTCATTAATTTCACTATCATATAACATTCTGGCATTGAATCAGGGAAAGGGCAGACTAGGAAATGTAATTTTAAGTTGTTCATGCTGTGCTTTCTTTGCCATATTATATATCCCATTTGTGTGTGTGTGTGTGTGTGTGGTGTTTGTTTGTTTTTTTTTACTTCTGAGAGAGAATGTGGAGGTTACCTTAATGGAGGCTCTATTTAAAATGTTGACACCAACACATTCGAATCAGAGTGTTGGTATTTGAGGTAAAGATGGCCATAGACCAAGGAAGGGAGTGGACAACGTGGTGAAGAGATGAAAGCATGGCCACAGCAGCTTTAGGAGGACTGGGATGCAGGGGGATGAAGGAAGGAGGGGTGTCAGTCTCCACAGTCTCCCTTTTGTGCCCTCCCTGGGCTCCTTGGTAACCCAGGATGCTGGCTTCTGGTGGGATGCATCTGCTGAGATGTCTTTCTTAGCAGGGAGCTTGGGCTGCTTGCCTGCCAGTTCTGCATAGTCTGGCTTCCCTTCTATGGGATGCTGAGTTAGATGTTGCTCAGCTTATGAGTTCCTTGACGGCAAGATAACAAATGGTACCCAGGAGTCCCACTGGTCCCATTGGTTTGGGACCAATCCTCAGATCCTCAGTCAGCAGATACTTACAGAGTAACGACAGTGTGTGCCACACTGGGGGAATTGCTGTAAGCAAGTAAAGAAATTAGGCGAAAAGATGACAAGTACACTGGTCCTCGAGAATTTCACATTGCATACTGAGAACCCTATGTGTATGGGCTAGAAATGATAAAGTACTTCATCATAAAAAAAATGGGAATCGTTACTAATCTAATACTTTGAACTTTAATTCTACAAGAGATGTTAAATAACCAGAAAAGAGGTGCCTGTTTAATAATGTTTAAACATGGCAGATCATCAGTTGTCTTCTAACCCAAAACTTCAGAAAAGGAGACATTCAATCTTTGCTAATTACAACATCAATAGACTCCAATCATCCTGCCATGTGGGATTTACTTGAAACTTAAGTTTTAGGAAAAGAAGAAAAAGTGAGGTGACGGGGAAGGATTCATTCCATTTCTAACTTTTGACTTATTTCCAATACATTTTGGGACTGTTAGAAAAAAAACTTTTTTCTCTATATTTTTCCTTGAGAAATTGCAGAAGTAAATTTCAGTGTGCCATTGTGGAAAATGCAGGCAAACAGAAAAATAATGCAATAGTTAGGATTATCAGTTTTTTTTTAAGAGTTGATTTTGCAAGCTCAGAGCTGCTTCTGTAGTTTCAGCCCTGAACCTTTATCTTTCCACGTGTTATTTACACAAAAAGTGGAGTTAATCAGAGTTCTTTGGAGTCTTCACTGGGTAGACCTTTATTCAGTGATGTAGCGATAAGCCGTCTTGTTCAACTATTGTTAGTAACTTCTAGCGAAATCAATATTTTGGCCCATTATCTATGTGGTCCCTGGCCCTGCAGCTAAGCAGGTTTGACTTGACATTCATTTTCTTGAAGCCCTTGTTCTAAAATATTTCTTTACCTTCTTTGTAGGTCTGTAAAAGATGAAGAGAGGCCTTTTGCCCTGGGAATGCAGTTTGTTTTATTGAGAACACTTGGTATGTTCCTAAATTTCCCACACTGCCTTTTAGTTCCTCTTTGCAGATGCCAAATTTTCACTGTCCTTTAAAAAATGTCAAGTCAGATCACTTGTTACCATTCATACTAGCTAGGAGTTTACACGTTAGTGGGCAGGCGCAACTTCCTCATTTTCTGATTTGAACCAAAAGCTGACCAACTCTGTCACTGATGAAACAAAACAAAACTGACTTTTGATCGGTTTCTCTTTCACTCTGAGTATGCACTTGGACTAAATTCCCCTGAGTTTTGTACAGTTAGAAATCTTGAACCAAGAAACTGTTGTGGGCTTACAGCCCTGGTGTTTCTGTCCCTTTTGTGACTTTGTAACATGAAAATGATGGGAATTAATGCTTACTTTGTGTGTATATGTGTCCGAAAATTTCAGTTCCTTATTTCTTTCTAGTAATTGTACTGGACTGGGTAAAGAGTATGCTGATCAGACTTTCTGAGGAAAAGAAATAATAAATTCTAAATGGAAAAAAGATGTCCTAATTGATATATAGGGACTAAGCTTTACTTAGTGGCTCAGTGCTAAAGAATCCACCTGCCAATGCAGGAAACACAGGTTCGATCCCTGGGTTGGGAAAATCCTCTGGAGGAGAAAATGGCAACCCACTCCAGTATTCTTGCCTGGAAAATTCCATGGACAGAAGAGCCTGGTGGGCTGCAGTCCGTGGGGTCGCAAAGAGTCAAACAGGACAGCGACTAAACAGCAGCAAGATTTCTTTTTAACAGAGAAGCTTGTTAGCGCTGTGTCAATGTGGTAAGTCACAGAATTTATTTGGACTCGAAGAACATCCTTCTGACTTCTACAAACATTGCATCACCTGTGATGTCTTGGGAGAGTGACTGGGGAGCAGTGTGTCCGACTTCAGTATATTTTTATATGACTTCCTTATTGTCAAGAATATTGTTTTCTTTCTTAAGGGGCAGTCTGTCATTTTCTTAAGCTGTTATTTTCCTCAGTAATCAGTATCATCACCCACAGGACAAAAAAAAATTTTTTTTAATTCAAACTGCTTATTTCAGTTTTGAAGGGTGAAACATTTTAAACATTTAAATATCATCTGCCCCTTGGCAACAGGAATCCTCTCTGGTATTCCTTTTTTGTCTTCTGTTGTGGTTGATGGCCCAGACCAAGAGTGAGGACTTGTCAGTGGGCATCAAAGGCTTCTAGTGCCTTGAATTGAGTGGCCTATTTGTTTTTAAATTTCAGATATTAATCTGACTTTTTTGAGGGGAAGGTGCCATGCCACGTGGCTTTCAAGATCTTAGTTCCTGGGCCAGGAACTGAACCCAGGGCCAAGACAGTGAAAACACAGAGTCCTAACCACTGTACATGCAGGGAACTCCCCTCCCTAATTACATTTTTATCAATGTAAATTTTTATGTCTAAAAATATATTATTACTCTTGTTTTAACTTAATAGAATCTTTTGTAAAATTCTTTTTTTTTTTTTTTAGCTTTTGATTTTATATTGGAGTATAGTTGATTAACAACTTTGTGTTAAGTTTCAGGTGTATAGCAAAGTAATTCAGTTATAAGTATACATTCATCTATTCTTTTTAAAATTCTTTTCCAAGTTATGCTGTTATCTAATATTGCCGCTGCTAAGTCACTTCAGTTGTGGCCGACTCTGTGCGACCCCATAGATGGCAGCCCACCAGGCTCCCCTGTCCCTGGGATTCTCCAGGCAAGAACACCGGAGTGGGTTGCCATTTCCTTCTCCAGTGCATGAAAGTGAAAAGTGAAAGTGAAGTCGCTCAGTCGTGTCCGACTCTTAGTGACCCCATGGACTGCAGCCCACTAGGCTCCTCGGTCCATGGGATTTACCAGGCAAGAGTATTGGAGTGGGGTGCCATTGCCTTCTCCAATATTGAGCAGACATAAAAATGTGTTCTTGCTTTTTAGACATGTTATATCATAATATGTCTAATAAGTAATACTTATAAAATAAACATCATAAAATGTCTAAAAAACCAAAGCACATTCCGACTCAGCTGTGACGTGAAAGATTTAAAGTAGTAGTGAACATGTCTATAAAAAGAATATTATGACAAGATGTGATGTATATTTCCAAAAAACAACACAGAAAAACCACTCCTCTCAACTGATTTTAGAGTAAACAGATATCTTGTTAATTTATAAATCTGTTTCCTCTTATAAGACATGCTAACATCTTTTCTTTTTCTTTTCCCCTACCACTCTAGCATACATTCCGACTCCAATTTACTTTGGAGCAGTTATTGACACCACCTGCATGCTCTGGCAACAGGAGTGTGGAGTGCAAGGCTCTTGCTGGGAGTACAATGTCACGTCATTTCGTTTCGTCTATTTTGGTTTAGCAGCCGGCCTCAAATTTGTTGGCTTTATATTTATTTTTCTGGCCTGGTACTCCATTAAATACAAGGAGGAGGAACTGCAGAGGCAGAGGTGGAGAGAGTTCCCTCTGAGCACTGTGAGCGAGACGGTGGGCCGCCCCGACAGTGCCAATAAGGCTGCCCGGACTAGATCTTGTCCCGCTTTCAGCACCCAGGGAGAATTCCACGAAGAGACTGCTCTGCAAAAAGGGATCCAGTACACGGCACAGACCTATCCGGGGCCATTCCCAGAAGCAATAAGTTCCTCCCCAGACCTGGGGCTGGAAGAAAGCCCTGCGGCCATGTAGCCTCCCTCCTGAAGCTTGAAAATGGAAGACTTTGGTTTTGTTGGTTGAGTTGAATATGGCGACTTGAGAAACACCCGTGCCTTCTTTTCTTTCTTTTTTTAACCTCTAAAGACACAATCCTCAAACCAACAAAACTCACTATACACAGCCACTGTTGATTGAGGGCTGGATACCTCAACAAGAATGAGCCTTTCCTCCTCTCCAAGGAGGAGTTTAGATAGATTTGTTACTGTTTCTGAGATGTTGATTTGACGCTCATGCTCTGATATGGTAGAAGGCTGGGTGTGTGGTTAACAAAATCTTGGGAAGTGTAATGGCAGTGCATATCATTAGCATACTCTCTGAACAAGGGTGAGCTTGACCGTGACTTTGCATTTACAAATCAAGGTTTTTAGATATGAACAACTACTGTGAGTTCTGCTACAAAGCACAAATGAATTTGCCTCAACTATGCAATTTGATTGGAAAATATAAGTGCAGCATGTTACTTTTGCTTTCAGAGACTAAAGCAGATAGTTTTTTTGAAAAGAGGAAGCTAAACTTTCCCTAAAGTACTGTTTATAGCTTTTTAAGCCATAGCAGAATTAAAAATCAGGTAGAACTTCTTATATGCTTCACCAGAACCATAAGCATAGCATGAGAAAGGGAACAGCTAGTTTGTTTCATAAGACACATTCTCTTTTAGTCTGTCTGTCCCACTATAAAGGAAGCTGCTGAGTCATGAACCTGAGAGCTTGAATATAAACTACAGGAGTCTTTCATAAGGGACTTTAACACTCGTGTGCTAAACAATATGGCTAGAAACTGTCATTTGAGATGCATAATAAGAAAAGAAACTGATGGCTTTCTCATCCAAAGAAAATTGCTGCAGAAATTCTTTAGCTTTTAAGGGCCCATGTAAGGGTTGTTGAGAATTGTAACCTTAACACTCAAAGGAGTTGGAAAAAAGAAATCCCGCAGAAATAAGATTGAGTCTCACCTGATCATTTTAGTTATATCCCTGGAAGCACTAGCAGGGCTGTAGTTTTCTTTTTTATGTGCAGAGAATTGCTGTGGTTGTTGTGAAAATGGAGTCATTGAATCAGGAAAGCTGTACCTGTGGCATGAAATCCATGTTGAACAAAGGAGGGAGATCTGTGAGCCAGATCTTGGTGATGATCCTAAGTAAAGGTTGAAAATTATTTAAAATAAACTGGCCTGTCATACTGAATCCTACCTTATCAGAGTTAGAACCATTTTATACCTCCCTTTAGTTTCTTTCTACTGTAACTTTCCTGAAGTGATTTTGCAAGAGGATTTTTCTGTTCCTAAATGCACTTGGGGTTCAACAGCCACCATCCTTTTCAGTACCTCTCAGCACATCACTTTGATTTAGATCCGCATGGCATGTTTTCTATGTGGTTCTGAAGGTAGGTGCCTCCTGATAGCAATATAAACTGATGCAAGTTAACCTGTGGAATTTGGCTGCCCAGAAAAAGAATTATGACAACTCAGACTTAGGAGGGACTGTAATGTACAAATATCAATATGATGGAGAACTGTTTCTGCCAATGTGCCTAGGCTTATGTGAGGCTGATTTGGGAAATGATTCTCTTGTCTCATTTACACTCTTCAGTAGAAGGAATGTGATTGACCCATGATTCCTGGCTTTTTTGCCTCTATCCATGGGTGCATGGGTGGAGTTGTGTGAATATTCCTGGTTCAAGATTGTTTTCTTCTTTAACTTAGGAATGGTGTTGGTCAAATGGTTCTCTTGGTTGCAGGCAGTTTATGGAAAGGTTCTCTATAGGGTGGAGTTGGCAGTTAGGCTAAATAATGTTTACAGGGTGGAATCGGCAGTCCTGGGTGACAAGGACTTCCTTAGAGCAGACTTGTTTGGCTAAGTCATAAGAAGCATCATTGCCTGTAATTACACTGTGTCTGTAAAACTTTGGTCAACTTGGTGTATTTCAAAGATCTTCAGAGAATACTGCTTTATGTCTTTGAGTCTACTCTAGGGCCTTTGTGATCCCCCTCACCCTTTGTGGGAGATCTTTGATCCTTTAGAAGAGAAAGTTTCTTATTGGGTTGGAGCAAAACATAGGTAGATTGGGAAGAGATGTGATTATCTTCTAAATTTCCTCTGATTATTAAGAAACATTGAGAGAATTTGGGAAGGTTGGCACTTCTTTTTTTTTTTTTGTAGCTAAGATTGTGTGTTTCCACACTCTTAGAATTTCTCTCTTCCTGTTATCACATTTTGAAAAGGAACATTGCCCTTAGAAATCTATGATCAGAAATGATGGTATGAGAAATCAGGTATAAATAGAGATCCCTCCCTGTCTTTACCTTGGAGATTCATTCAGTTCAGCCATCACGAGTGTCATTTCCTTATCAAAAGCTATTTTACCCAATTACCGTCTGCCAGTCTATGAAATCCCTTGGGTTGATTAGGTCAACCCAAATTCAAAGAAATTGGCCGGAACTGTACACCACAATGTTAATGCTGTACTTCCTCAAATATCTGGGACTTATAACTAGCAGGTATAGCATTACCATGTTGTTGGTAAAAGTAAAATAAGCGGTAAAAATCGTGGGAGACTGATGTTTTGGAATATGTACCAATTAAGAGTTGTCCCCAAAGCACTTTGGGTTCAGGTGGCATCATTGGAATAATTAAGTAGTTAACTAAAGTGTCTATTTGCTAAATGACACCATTTGATTGTATATACAAGGTCCTTATACGCTTGATAATAAATTGGTCATGTTACTTTTAGAGTCACCACTCCTAATATAAGTTTAATTGACACTCTCCGTGAGCTTAGGCTTCTAATTACTTGGTTTTTTTTTGAAAAGGCCACCTTGTTCTTTTAAAAATTCTGTAGTTTAAAGTATTATTTGGCCTTAATGTGCAAATATAATATCCTTGAGTCTAGCCTATTAATTTAGAAACCCCAGGCGGTAGAGTGGGCAGTTGGCACACATTATTTTGGTTATCTTCTTTAGCTTGACATCTTTATCCTTTGTAGGTGGATTTAATTCTTGAAAACAGTCAAGAACTAGGGTGGGGAAAAGAAAGGAGCAGCAGAGAGGAAGCAAGTGAGCAGTTGTTGAGAGTTGGCTATTGGCAGAGCGTTTTTATCAAGCACACAATAGGTAGCATGCATTTTAATCCTCTAAATAACTTTGCAAGATAGCTATTTTTTATTGTTCTTCTAAAACACAGGTCATGAACACTGAGGCTCATAGAGGTCAAGTGATTTGTTTAGGATTTACATAGTGGCCAAGTCAGGGTTTGGATGCTCATTTCTTGTCGTGCACTTCTTACACTACGTAATACTTACAGTAATTTTGGTTAACATAGGTAAGATGTGACTATAAGATAGTGAGGTGAAGCATTTCATATTTTGATGTGTTACTATTTCTGAAGAGTAGAGAAGTTATTATTTCCTTGTGTAAAATAGACAAAAAATCTGTAGAAAACATCAAAATGGAATGTTTTGATTTTCAAGGTAAATTTACATTTATTTAGCTAAGTCTTATATTCACAACTGTTTGCCCTAACTTACCTCAAGTATTTATTTATAGTTCCTATTTAATGTAGAACAAAACCAATTTTAGTGTTAACATTGCATCTCAGTAGTGTCTGAAATGAACCATTATGAGGAAAGGCGGTTCAGAATTTTGAATCTGAGTTTTGGGGATTTCAAGTGTATGTTCTTTTTGTCCCCTCCTCTTTCAGAATGTTAACATTTCTATTAGTTTTTTAAATGACTAGCTTTTAAGTTTCTTAATACAAGTTTAACATGAACATACACAAAGTGTTACTTGTTAAGTGAACAGATACAAAATGTTATATGTTATGAACCAAACCACAGCCCAGTTGTTACTGATTGTCACCCTTAGTAGCTGCAGGAATAAATGGGCTCATGCCCCTAGAAATGTCAGCAGGGGCTTACCTGGAGGAGGTAATGGTAGTCCTGCCTTTTCACCAACCACCAAGACAGTTCTCTCTGAGCCTGCATTTCTGTCTGGCATTCTTTGGTAGACTTGGAGCCAAGAAGTTTCTTCTTGGAGCCTGTTTTGTATCAAATACAGGTGCACCAAAGAGAAGCTTTATAGTTTGCTTGGACCTGAAGCATTTGGAGATTCTCTAGTTGTGCTTGAGCAGGAACCTAGGGTGGTAGCCAAATACAGTATGACTTTGTGTGTACTTAAAGCATCCTAAATGACACAGAAATGTGATCATAGCTACTGATATATAGGTGCGTGTGTGTGTCTGCTAAGTCACTTCAGTTGTGTCCAACTCTTTGTGACCCCCTGGACTGTAGCCCGCCAGGCTCCTCTGTCCATGGGATTTTCCAGGCAAGAATACTGGAGTGGGTTGCCATCCCCTCCTCCAGGGGCTCTTCCTGACCCAGGGATTGAACGTGCATCTCTTAGGTCTCCTGCATTGGCAGGCGGGATTTTTTTTTGTTTGTTTGTTTGTGTTTTGTTTTTTTTTTTTTTAACCACTGGTGCCACCTAGTAAGCCTCATAAAGGTGCATACTGAGTATTCTAAGTAGCGAAGTGAGTGAAGTCGCTCAGTCGTGTCCGACTCTTCGCGACCCCGTGGACTGCAGCCCACCAGGCTCCTCCGTCCATGGGATTTTCCAGGCAAGAGTACTAAGTAGCAGGTGGATATCAAAATACTGCATAACCCCAGGATTGTTTAGGATGCAGGCTTGCTATTCCTGTTATACGGATGGGTAGAGATTCTTTACACACATATAACTGCATTTCCTCTTTCTAGTTTGGAAGGGAGTGCCATGGCTGGCAAGGCGACATTTCTGGCCTCATGCACTTTATCTTTTCTATCTTCTCTGCTTTCCTTACCTTCTAGTATGCTGCTGGCTGTATCTATCCCAGACTTCTTGCCACATTGGAATGAGATCTGTGTATGTTTGAAGAGGTTATTTTAAGCACTTCATTTTTACTCAGCCCCAGGAAGGGTCATTCGTGCTAAGTTGCTTCAGTCGTGACTGACTCTGTACAACCTTATGGACTGTAGCCTGCCAGGCTCCTCTGTTCATGGGATTCTCCAGGCAAGAATACTGGAGTGGGTTGCCATGCCCTCCTCCAGGGGTTGTTCCCAGCCCAGGGATCGAACCCACGTCTCTTATGTCTCCTGCATTGGCAGGCGAGTTCTTTACCATTAGCAACCAGCTGGGAAGCCAGCTATGATGTAAACCCTCCCTGGGTATTTGCTTTTAAAACATTAAAAAATAAATGCCTCGGTGCTAGAAGTATTTGATGATGCATGCTCACTACAAAAATGCACCACTGACTTGACAGTATTTCACTGAACGGGCTGCATGTGCTTTGCTTTTAGAAATCTGGAGAGTTTCTCAGAAAATAAGCATTCATTACTCTCATTACCACAGTTAATTCATGAACTTAACGCTGCAAAAAAGAAGAGTGTAAGGAGGATTACTTTTTTTTATGGAAAACTCAGTGCTTTTGATATTTATTTTAGCAAGAATAATCAGATGCTAAAAATAATTTCAGAGAGAGGGGAAAAATATTTCAGATAATCTTTTCTTATTTCTTCTCCCCCAAAACCTTACACACATGTAAGGTGTTTTTATAATATTGAGATTTTGAAGGTGTTGTCTTTTTCTGGTATTCTACTATTACATATTGAAATTGAAGGAGAAGGTATTATTGAAAACTGAAGTAATTGCAGGGACATATTAAACCAAAGGGGTGAACAAAAGAAGTTTAAAGTTTGTATGTTGAAATGAAAGATAAGGATAATGGTAAGACTTTATAGTGGGCATTTTTCTTAAAATACATACCTCTACCCCAAATATTAATTTGGAAGCATGAGAATGGCAGGTCAGCCACCGATTCTTTAGTTAAAGGAAAAGTGATAACTGTGTCCAATAACCTGGTGTTAGGGCCCTAGTGGCGTGTGTGTTCAGTGTGTGTGTGTTTGTGTATAGGGTGTGCTTGTGATGAAAGGCTGTTTTGAGTTGTTGCATAAAGAAATTTGATTTTGTGATTTTTAAAATGAATATTTATTTGGAGACCTCTTAGGGTAATGTACAAGATGTATAATTTCCTGTGTTTAATGAAATCTATTGTCATTGTACTAAGAAACATTGGTTTACAACATCTTGAATACTTGATTCTTGCAAATTCAGAAAAAAAAAGTTTAAAAAAAAAAGAATAAAATGTGTGTTGGATTGAAATTTGTTTGTCTCTTAAGATTTTGGGGGTTTGAAGAGATGAAGTAATGATGTCAATGTTTTCTCCCACTGTAAAGGCCCACCAGGGGCCTTTCCTGGTGGTCTAGTGGCTGGGACTCCATGCTCCCAGTGCCGGGGCCCTAGTTCGATCCCTGGTTGGGGAACTAGATCCTGTGTGCCACAACTAACCTGGTGCAGCCAAAAAAAAAAAAAAAAAAAAAAGACACAGGGATTAGATGAGGTTAAATGGGCCTCCACTTTCTCTGGAAAATGGCACAAATGAAATGGCACAAATTTCATTTCATTTCATTTTCCTTACCTAACTGGTAACTTTTCCTTGAAGCCAAATTGGGACTATAGTTTTTAGGAACTTGTGGTAGCATATTTTCTGAGTCACTAAAGAGAATAATTCTAAGCATTTCATCTTTTATCTATTTAAATTCAAACAAAATTTGGAGTTACAGAACTGTATGCCTTGAATATGGTTGGTGTTAGTCAGGATAGGCTATGTCATACTTAAATAACATGCCAGTCCCCAAATCTCAGTGGCTTCATAGCACAAAATTCATTTCTCATTAATAAGACACATCTGTGTGGGTCTGTTCTAGAGTCCTTCAGGGACCCAGCCTGACAGAGGCTCCCTCATCTTGAAGTTGCACAATTTGGAACTTTCAGAGATGGTTTTGGTTGTTAGAGGCAAGGAAGAAGCATAGAGAAAGGCAAAGGGGCTTTTCTGTGTCTCAGACTGGAAGTGACACACTGTATTCCTCTGAACTAGAGGTGTGTCCCTGCTTAACTGCTGGGTCCTGGAAGTGTTGGGGAGCAGATAGCAGGCATTTGATGGATGTTACTCTTTGCCACCAAGTTGACCATGATAGGTTTAAGGGTATTTCCAAAGGAGTGCAACTCATGAGTCTGTTGTTACTTAGTTGCTAAGTTGTATCCGACTGTTTTGCCACCCCAAGGACTGTAGCCTGACAGGCTCCTCTGTCCATGGTGTTTTCCAGGCAAGAATACTGGAGTGGGTGGCCATTTACTTTTCTAGGGGATTTTCGAACCCAGCGGTCAAACCTAACGTCTTTGCAGGTGATCTCTTTACCACTGAGCCACCTGGGAAGCAACTCATGAGTTTAAGAATTGATAAACCAAAGGAAGGTCTCAAGCATAAAAAAGAATGATTTCCAAAGGAATAAATATAAAAACTTGATCACCAAAGCAGTTAAAAGCCCCGTTCCCCTAGTCTCTACTGAATAACAAGCTGATCATTGCTCATGGCGGCCAGGAGCTGGCCTGAGCCTAGAGGAAGAATTTGTGGTCAGACTCCAACCCCCATGGGGAAAAAGCACTGGATTTTGAGGGCTTATCTGAAGGGTAACGGCATTTTCTAAGTGTACTGGCATCTCAAACTTTTGGGTGAGAGGCAGAAGGAGCTAAATGAGCCTTGGAAATAACAGCATGACTCATGGACTGAGATGCAAAGTGGCTATATTTAGAACCCAGCTCTGGAGCACTCAATAGGTGGAAAGCAGGACAATTGATTTCCATTTACCACCCCCTTGCACACCTAAACTAAAAGGTCACAGTAGCCCAAGATACATGGATAATTGGAGGGAGTCTGTGCTTCTGTACTGATTTCTGGGCAAAACTTTCTTTTCCTCCATGGCTTTGTGTATTTAACAAAAGAGCCATTTATGCAAAGACCAAATAGTAACCCCTATCCAAGTATACTGTCTTCTCTGGATTTCCCTTGAATCTCTTCGATAGCCCACACCTTCAAGGGAGAAGCAGAGCCATTCTGGATATTACACCATTTGAAATAAACACAGAAGGAAAACAGTTTCTTTTTAAGGAATGAAGACAGCAGAAATGTTTTGAATGTGACAACTCATCTTCCATGCTTCAGCCCCAGACTTGGTAAAACCTCAGCATTTTCAGAGCAGTTAAAAAGCATTCAGTTCCTTTTGGTCTTTAAAAAATTGCCCGCTGGGCAGAGACGGCCTCCGTAGCTTGGTTTATGGGAGCCAAAAAACATTTTTAATTGCACAGAGTCATGGGGAAGCAAGGAGATCGATATTCGGGGCTCACTCTTGAATTTAAACGTCAAAGTTTGATGCAATCCCTGCTAATAATACCAATATAAATCAGTAGAAAGCTAAACTGTTCTTTGGCCTCCTGGAATGGCTAAGATCCTAGGCACTGAAGAAAGAGCAAGCCTGCCATGGATCAAGTTGTTCTAGATGTTTTCTTAGAGATATGGTAGAGCTACTACTTTAGAAATCAATATAAAGGGCTGCTTTGCCAAGGGTCTAGGCCCTGGGACCCAGCAGAGGTCTTTAGTTGCAATAGAGTGACATCTAATGGTCATTATGGAAAAACACAAGCTGTAATCTCTTAACCCTTCAGATTCCCTGGCTGGACTTGGGTGGCTCTGTTGTTGTTCTGGTGTTGTGTCCAACTCTTCGTGACCCCATGGACTGCAGCATGCCAGCCTTGCCTGTCCTTCACTGTCTCCCAGAGTTTGCCCAAACTCATGTCCAGTGAGTCGGTGATGCTATCTAACCATCATCTTCTGCCGCCCCCTTCTCCTCCTGCCCTCAATCCTTCCCAGCATCAGGGTCTTTTCCAATGAGTCAACTTTTCACGTGAGTTGGTCGAAGTATTGGAGCTTTAGCTTCAGCTTCAGCATCAGTCCTTCCAATGAATATTCAGGGTTGATTTCCTTTAGGATTGACTGGTTTGATTTCCTGGTGGCCTAAGAGACTCTCAAGAGTCTTCTCCAGCACAGAATCTTCCGCAGTTCGATTTGGGTTCGATCCCTGAGTCAGGAAGTTCCCCTTGAGGAGGAAATGGCAACCCATTCCAGTATTCTTGCCTGGGAAATCCTATGGATACACTGAGGATTCTAAGGACACAAATGCTCTGCCTTACAGGAGAACAGAGGAACCAGAAATCAAATTGTCAACATCTGCTGGATCATCAAAAAACCAAGAAAGTTTCAGAAAAACATCCACTTCTGCTTTATTGACTATGCCAAAGCCTTTGACTGTGTGGATCACGACAAACTGTGGAAAATTCTTCAAGAGATGGGAATACCAGACCACCTGATCTGCCTCCTGAGAAATCTGTATGCAGCTCAAGAAGCAATAGTTAGACCTGGGCATGGAACAACAGACGGGTTGTAAATCGGGAAAGGAGTACGTCAAGGCTGTATATTGTCACCCTGCTCATTTAACTTTATGCAGAGTACATCATGAGAAATGCTGGGCTGAAAGAAGCACAAGCTGGAATCAAAATTGCTAGGTGAAATGTCAATAACCTTAGATATGCAGATAACATCACCGTTATGGCAGAAAGTGAAGAAGAATTGAAGAGCCTCTTGATGAAAATGAAAGAGGAGAGTGAAAAAATTGGCGTAAAACTCAAAATTCAGAAAACTAAGATCATGGCATGCAGTCTCATCACTTCATGGCAAATAGATGGGGAAACAGTAGAAATAGTGACAGACTTCATTTTTGGGGGCTCCAAAATCGCTGCAGATGGTGACTTCAGCCATGAAATTTAAAGATGTTTGCTCCTTGGAAGAAAAGCTAAGACCGATCTAGACAGCATATTAAAAAGCAGAGACATTACTTTGCCAACAAAGGTCCATCTAGTCAAGGCTATGGTTTTTCTGGTGGTCGTGTATGGATGTGAGAGATGGACTATAAAGAAAGCTGAGCACTGAAGAACTGATGCTTTTGAACTGTGGTGTCGGAGAAGACTCTTGAGAGTCCCTTGGACTGCAAGGAGATCAATCAAGTCAATCCTAAAGGAAATCAATCCTGACTATATATTGGAAGGACTGTTGCTGAAGCTGAAACTCCAATACTTTGGCCACCTGATGTGAAGAACTGACTCATTTGAAAAGACCCTGATGCTGGGAAAGATTGAAGGCAGGAATGGGAGTGGATGACAGAGGAGAGATGGTTGGATGGCATCACCAACTCTATGGACCAACTCTATGGAGTTACTCCTGAGTAAACTCTAGGAGTTGGTGATGGACAGGGAAGCCTGGCATACTGCAATCCATGGGGTCGCAAAGAGTTGGACATGACTGAGCCACTGAACTGACTGGAGAACAGTTTGAGCAGATTCCAGTAGATAGTGAAGGACAGAGAGGCCTGGCATGTTGCAGTTCATGGGGTCACGAAAGAGTCGGACACAACTTAGCACCTGAACAACAACAGAGCTACCTAAGTTTAACCCAGGAACCAGAAGGGCTGAGATGTTGGAGAACTGTCCCAAGGAATTAGCACTGTCTTTCTTGGGCATGTTTTGGAAAAGCAGTCTGTCTGCTGAGTGTCTTGCCATCCTTGACTCAAACCTATTTTATAGTCAAAGAAGCTGTGTTGGAGTGCTTATGTGACTTTTCCAAGCTCACGCAGAAAGTAAAAACTAGAGTTTGTGGTGAAGTTAGTCTTCTATAATTTCATGCCTGTCAATCTTTCCACTACTGACCAGATGGGGTCCCCACTGTGGCCTCTGTTTTCATGGATTTGGGGTGCGTGCGTGTGTGTGTGTGTGCCCCCATGTGTGTTGAAATGGGGAAAGTGGACAGGGCTGGCCCTCAACTCTGCTAAATCTCTCTTCTAAACCCATGGGGAGCACACAGGTGGCCATCAGCACACCTCTTCTGGGCATCAGCTTTGTCACAGATTACAGGAGACCCGCCTGCCAGCAAATCTTCAGGGGGCCTTTTGAGATCTGAATAGTTTCCCTCAAGCCCTTTATGCAAAGTAGCTACTTAAACAGAAGTAGAAATAGTTATTGAACCACAGTGGAATTTCCTCCAGGATAGCAACATTTGGTTTATTCACATCTTGCGGGACAGGAACAAGGAAGGCACAAGGATGCGTCTTTGGACAGCACTATTACCTTGGATTCTTCTCTCATGAAATCGTGGTGTTAGGACTGGAAAGTGTCCCCTCAAAATTCATATATTGAAGCCCTAATCTCCTGTGTGACTGTATCTGGAAAGAGGATTTTAAAGAGGTGAAATTAAATGAAGTCCTGATGGTGGAGCCCTGATCTAGTATGACTAGTGTTTTCGTAAGAAAAAGAGCCCCACCCCCACCGGGAAATGTACACACGGAGAAAAGGACATGTGAGGATACAGAAGAAAGTGGTCCTCTGCCAGCCGAGGAGAGATGTCTCTGGGGAAACCGTACCTGCCGATACCTTGGTCTTGGACTTCTAGCCTCCAGGAGTGACAAAATAAATTTCTGTTGTGTAAACCACCCAGTCTGGTTCTGTTATAGCAAACAGATAAAGATGGTTTGGGGTTTCCCTGGTGGTTCAGTGGTAAGGAATCCACCTGCCAATGCAGGAGACGTGGGTTCAATCCCTGGAGGAGGGCGTGGCATCCCACTCCAGTATTCTTGCCTGGAGAATTCCATGGACAGAGGAGCCTGGTGGGTTACAGTCCATGGGGTCATAAAGAGTTGGACGCGACTGAGCACTCATTTACAGATGGTTTCCTTCATTATCCAGGGGTTGAACTGGCAGGTCCCAAAGTTCTTTGCTTTTTTTTTTTTTTTCGTTTACTATTAACGTTCTGAGCTCTGGACATGTCACAGATTGTTAGCCTCTCTATCTGAAGGGGAAAAAGCTCCTCAGGAGATCTAGAATAGAAGGAGGTATATGGAACTTGTCAATCAGAAAACTTGAGGTCTTGGAAGGTGGTGAGGAATTCACCAAATTTCATGGTCACCAAAGAATTCAAACTTCCTTCTTTAGGGAGGGGAGTGGTGTGTCCTCTTGCTTTTGAAAAACTCCCATTTCTGCTGCCTAAGACTGGCTACATAATTTGCAAGTTCAGTGAAAAATGGGAACATGGGGTCCCTTGTTCAAAGACTACTGAGAATTTCAAGATGGCAACCGTAGAGAATTCAGCCCAGCGCTGGCCCCTTTGTAGCTGCCCAGGCTGCCTGCCCAGGGAAGCCACCCTCGACTGCCTCTGCTACACCCCTCTGGACACCAGTGAGGCAAATCCATGTTGAAATCATCAACTGGAGAATGTTCTATAACATACACTGACTTTGGATCAATTTTTCAAATAAGGATAATGTTTAATCATATACATTGAGGGACTTCCCTGGTGGCCTAGTGGTTAAGGTTCTGTGCTCCCAATGCAGGGAGCACAGGTTCCATCCCTAGTTGCGGAACTAAGATCCCACAGGCCACAAGGTGTGGTTAAAAAAAAAAGTGAAAAAAGAAATTATGTACATTTAAAAAGAAAAAAGAAATTATGTACATTTAGATCAGGACTCCATTTTACTGGGATGAGTGTACCACAGAAACTTGGTTAAGTTCATTTCTCTGAAACGGGTAAAGTTTAAACTCCTTTTATTTTAAGAAATAGTGCCTCTAGACTTTCCTGAAGCCAGAATTGTTCTATAAAAGTATCACAGAATATTACACAAGATTTTAAAAAACACAATATGCTTCCTAATAACTTGAAACCTTTTTTTACAAAGCACGTCATTCATGACCATAAATATGTTTCATCTGTCATTCAGCCGGTGACACACACATCTGATAAAGAGTTAATTTTAACATATGTACAGTCTATGATAAAGACAAAGTTATCAAAGATTCAACTCTAACATATCAGGTTTTCTTTAAAAGAGTTTACCTTAAACACGTAAAGGTAACATAACTTACCTATGCATTTGATTATCTAAAAATAAAATGAAAATTACCATTAAGCTAAAAAATACCTTCTTGGGAAGTTGGCTAGGATACTGCAAACTCTCAGTGAGGTAATAATCCTTTTGCTGGTACTGAAACATCTATATAGGACAAATATTTTCAAGAACACAGAATTTCAAAAGCAGTTTTCACTAATGCCTTAAAAAAAATCAGAACCTGGTGAAGGCCTTAAAAGTAACCATAGAACACATATGGTGCATTTAAATTATGAAACATTCATGAGTTTGTTTTACTGAAAAAAATTTTTTTTTTCTTATATAAATTCAAAACTAGATATATTTTCTCAACACTTAAGCTTACTAGCCAGGTCAAGAAAACAAAACAAAGATTAAAAAAAAGTCTTCAGTCCTTTTATCCTGTTAAGCAAATAATAAAAATTTAGCAGTTTTAAAGCAGATGATGAACACTTTGAGGCTAGGCACAGAGAAAGCAGGCAATCTTTGTTTTGTTTATTTGTTTATTTTTACCGCCAACATCCTTAGCCATGCCTTTCTGCTAATCGATTTTAGCAAGTCGAGGTAAAACACATGCATTATTTTCTGGCAAAAGCGTATGCTGAACAAGATGTGATGATACTGTCTGTCATCCCTGGGGTCCATTTTCCTTTGTCACACTGAGAGCAAGCAGTGACGCTGTGACAAGCCTGGGGAAAAAAATAAGACTAACCAAACAGACATGGCATTCCCATCTCAAAGTGCAAAAATCACTGGGTGAAAAGCAAGGGCACTGAAAAATTCCAGTGGTTAAAAATGAATTGAAACCACATTACGCACGCAGTGGAAAACGGATTGAAATTTCACCGAGGATGTCAATTTCAGAAACTCACAAAGGCACAATTCTAGCCATCTTGACTGGATAACATTTGTATACACACATCCCTAGAACTTTCAAAGGTTAATACTGTTTTAGTGCCCCCCCAAACAAACAAAACCCCACAAATGCACCTTTCTCTCTATTCTTGACAGTGACTTAGAAGACCAAGTCCCTAGGTGCGTGCCGCTCGTGTCCGCACTGACTTCCGCTGCACAGGTGTACCTGGGGCAGTTTGGAATGCTGGCTGTCATGACCACCTTTATTAGTTTACTACGAACAAATTAAAAAAAAAAAATACTGTGTTTAGGGTAAGGCCACATGGCATCTAATCAGAGGAGAGTGGAAACGAGGCACTGCCTTCTAGACTCTGTAGGCTCCCGGCCCTGTGGTTCTTCTCCACTTGGTTTGACATCCTCTCTGTGATGCTGGAGGAAACAGGCGGCCCCCTGGTGGACTCTCTGATCACCAGATCAGTGGAGTTAACATCAGGACGTGCAGAAAGAAGCAGCTGATCTTCGGAAATATCTTCCTTTGGACGACCATCCTGGGGACGGCCCTTCTGCTGCCTGGGTCTAGGCTGCACCAGCTCTGTCATGCCATTGCCACTGAAATCAGTTTCAAGGTGATTGATCCCTTCATGCTCCATCCATTTGTCAGTTTTATGATTTCTCCAGTGTTCAGAATCCAAACGATGAACTTCGGGAATGTCGTTGTTCCATTCAAGTTGACTGTCTGGACTGAATGTTGGTCGGCTGGAATGCAGGGTGGGAAGGTCAGACAGCAAGGTCAAAGGAGGCGCTTCCCCAACCCTACCCCGGGGGTCTTCATCCATCTCTGCTGGGGCTGAGAGGTCAGCAGACACAGCCAGGAGCCCATCACTTGGAGCACTTTTAGTCTCATTGGCTTGGTTTTGCTCATGGTGACTGTTTAGCAGTGCAAATACTCTATCTACATCCTTCAAGTAATTAGTCCAGTCAGCCAGACTAAGTCTATAGTTTCGTCTGTCCTTGTAGGCGCTTCCATTCACACTGTATACATCCTCCGGGCCTTGCCAGTTGCCGTCTGCAGTGAGACTGGGCAGATTAACCTTCCCATCCATCCCATAACTGTCCTCTGTGAAGAGAGATGAAGGTGGATCATTAGTGAGAAAACATGTTCAACCTATTGAATAAGCAACTTGCATTGTTTTTGTGGCACAAAGCAATTTGAAATAAAACACAGAAAAGTATGTGTCTCTAGTAATTTGTTATCAAGGACTGGCCTTAGGTTACGGAAGTGACTGAATGAGAATGAACTTTGGAAAGAAGGCTGAACGAGTGAGGAATTCTATAACAGGCTTGGCTGGTACTGGGAATACACTGGTATTACCTGTCAGGGGGCTTATGTTTTACTCCTGGCTCTACTCAAGTCACCAATGTAACCAGGAAATCAAGTGTGTTAGTCTCTCTGAGTCTTGGTTCCTCATCTACCAAATATAGCTATGTGTTAAAACCTTTATTACATACAGAGCTGCTAGATGAATGATGTTTCAAAGTAATTTAATGTAATAGACAACACTTTGTAAGATATTTTTATTTTATTATTTTATACTCCTTGACAGTATAAAAACACATTTGAATGCAGTTAAATATTTGCATCTATTTAACTTCAAATTAGATAGATCTGTTTCTTTGATCGTTTTTTTTTTTTCTTTCCTCTAAAAATTCTATCCTTTAAAGAAACCAACCACTGAGTGGTTTTGCACAGCATTCAATGTACCCACTGGCTTTCTTGCTCTGATTTTTCTACATCATCAAAATGACTATAGTTCTGCAGAAAACAATGTCTTTTCCCTAGGTGTGCCCAAGTACCACTTAAGAAGAGGTGGCCTAGATGAAGGCAATGAACTACCTAGAAAGCAATACAGAGGATCCTAGAATCTTCAAATTACCTGTAAGTTAAAAAAACAAAATTAATACCAAATGCCAGTAGAGCTGTGTGTCACACTTTGGGCACCAGCCCCGGGAAGACTGTATAGAAAAGAAAAGAAGGAAGTGAGAATGCAGTCAAAGATAGATTTGAAACCATTGCTGGAAAGAACGTCAACCTGTGGTATAAAACTCTGTAGAGTCTTGGTAAATTGTGGTTGCGAATGAAGACTGAAGGGAGCATGAATGGAGATGACAATCTTGAAAGGCATCACTTTGGGGGAAAAAGGATACAAAAGAAGAGAGAAATGGCCTTCGAAAACTGGGTGATAAAGGAAAAAAGAAGCCAAAAGGGTGCAATTTCAGTCCTGTAATAAAAAAGAGAAACGGACAAACTGGAGGACACACAACCTCTTATAACCCCATCCCCAAATAATAATGCAATAAAAAGTGAAAAAAAAAAAGTATGCTTGGTTACACTGACAGAATAGGATCTTCTTAAACTAGGCATCTTGGAAATACTTGAAGTCCCTGAAATTAATAAAAGCAGTCTAAATGTAAACAAAATTATTACAAAAGAACATAGAAAAAAAGTATAAAAAGTCTACCATCTTATGAAAATGCCCCTGCCAAAATAAACCCGAAAGTGAAGAAAACCATAATGTAACACTGTTAAGTAAATGAAATCTTCTCAATCAAGTATCCCAGGATGTGAAAGCCACTTTAGATCAAACATGAACCGAGGGTCGTATATCCAGCCAACCTCTCCCTTAAGTATCAAGGCTACAGGAAAACAGTTTCAAACATGGAAGAATGCAAAGAACATGGAACACATCAGGTCATCTTGAACAGTCTCCCAGAGGGTGAGTTTCATTCAATCAAGAAATCACTGGGGAAACGTCAGCAAAAGGATGGGTGGTGAGCGTTTAACACATTTATCAGATCCAGGAGTGAAAAAAATTAATAAGGCAAAGAACAGAAAAATGACATATCTAATTCATAAATATTGATAATAAATCAAAACCCTGTTTTTTTTTAAGAAAAAGGATCCCAACAGTAACTAGCTCACCTCATTATGAAAAAAGGCACCAATTTCAAATAGACAAAATAGAAAATGACAAGCAGAAATAATGATTGAAATATACAAAATTTAAAAAGTAAACAAGTACTCTGCAGATATCAAAGCAAATCAATGGAAAAAACTTAGATGAAATAGATAATTGTCTAGGAAAACATGTTTTATTGAAATTGATCCAATAGAGGTAGAAAGTTTAAACAGAACAAGTCCCAAAGAAGGAAAATAAAGGTTTATTACCTTTATATAATTATATAAGTTTATAAAAAGTACTTAAGAACTTTCTATCAGTGTTATAAGAACTACACTACAAAGAAGCTTCCCTGGTGGCTCAGCAGTAAAGAATCCACCTGCCAATGCAGAAGACACAGGTTCAGTCCCTGGGTTGGGAAGAGCCCCTGGAGGTGGACATGGCAACCTACTACTCTACTATTCTTGCTTGGAGAATTCTACGGACAGAGGAGCCTGGCAGGCTATAGTCCATCGGGTTGCAGAGAGTTGGACGTGACTTAGCGACTAAAACAACGAACAATAAAGAAGCAACAGGTCACTATAGTTTTGCAGGAGAATTTTACCAAGCCTTCAAGGAAAAGAACATCTCAATGCTATACTAACTGTTCCAGAGCATAGAAGATCAAAGAAAACTCTGAAGCTCTTTCTATGAAGCAAGTCTAACCTTGTTCGCTGTGGCAGGCAGAAGAGTGTACTCACCTTTCAAAGATGTCCACATCCTAATCCCCAGAAACTAGGTATTGTTGCCTTACATGCAAAAAGGACTGTACAAATTCAAACTAAGTTATGGATTCTGAGGTGAGGAGGTTATCCTAGCCAGGTGGGGCCAATGTCATCCCGAAGATCCTTTTTAGGAAAAGGAGGGCAAGCGAGTCAGAGAAAATGTGACCTTGGAAGCAAAGGTTGGCAGGGGAACAGGTAGGTATTGAGACTTGAAGACACTGAATTTTCAACTTTGAAGATGGAGGAAAGGGCCGTGAACAAGGAATCCAGGAAGCTTCTAGAAGCTGGAAAAGGCAAGGAAATGGACTCTTCTCTAGAGGCCCTAGAAGGAATACAGTGATTTTAGCCCAGTAAACCATTTCAGACTTCTAACTTCTAGAAATGTCAGAGAATACGTTTGTGTTGCTTTAGGGCATGGGGTAGGTATCACTTGATGGCATGGTGGTAAAGAATCTGCCTGCAAAGCGGAGATGCTGGTTTGATCTCTGGGTCAGGAAGATCCCCTGGAGAAAGAAACGGCAACCCACTCCAGTATTCTTGCCTGGGAAATCCCATGGACAGAGGAGCCTGGCAGGCTGCAGTACATGAGGTTGCAAAGAATCTGACACAACTTAGCAGCTAAACAACAACAGGCATGGGGTAATCATGAGTTATGACAGTGATAGGAAACCAATACCTAAAAAGATAACCTAGCATAAACACAAAGACAGTTTCAGACCGAATCATTTATAAGAAGACACAAAAATCCTAAATAAAATATTAGTGACGAGAATTCAATAGTATATTAAGAGAGTAACACATGATGGTCAAGCAAAATTTATTCCAGAAATGGAAGGTTAGTTGGTCTACTCTTAGCAAATCTATTAACATAACATATCATATTAGTAGATCTGAAAAGAAAAATTATCTGAGTAACTCCATAAATGCTGAAAAGGTTTTTGACAACCTCAACATTCAATAAATACTAAAAACACTAAAAAATACTAGAAAAGAATTGATGGCTATTTCCCTAACATAACAAAAACATATATATCTTAGTCCTAAAGCCCGCTTCTCACTTCACTTCATGGAGAAATCCTGAAATTACTTTCACTAAGAACAGGGACAAAGTAACATTGTACTGAAAATATTAGCTTATTCAATTAGATAAATCGATGAGACACATAAATGGGAAAACAAGCAAAGCTATCTCTGCAAATGTTTGACAGTATACCTGGGAAATTGAAGAGAATACATGACAAAGCTGACTGAAAAAAAATTTTTAAGGTAGCAGGTAGTAAAATTAATGTACAGAAACCAATAGCCCTCATATATATAAACAATTATCAAGTAGACGTTTTAATGGTGGATGAAAACTTTATGTAGTTACAAAAAAGATAAAGTGCTTACAAATACACTTAACAAGAAATGTGCAAAACCTTTAAGAAAATACTTTTTAAAAGCTTCTGAAAGACCCATAAATATACTTGACCAAATGGAAAAATGTCCTTTGTTTGACAGAGCATGACAAAGATATAAATTCTTTACAATAAACAATATTTTATAATAACTATATAGTTATAACTTCTAAAAATTGTGAATCACTATAAAGTACACCTGTAACTTATGTAATATTGTACATCAACTATATTTCAAAAAAAAAAAAAAACTCTTCCTGACAATTCTTTCAGAAACCAGATAGAAAAATGGTCAAAGGCAGAAACAGTCTACAAAATATGCCAAATTTGCAGTTAGTGTGAGTTAACAATTCTGAAATTCCTCCCTGTGTACCGCAGCATTTAGAAAATGACTGAATCCACTGAGGATAACAGGAACTGGGTTCCAGGGCCCGCCTGTCCCCCGACGGCACACTTCTGTGCAGGGTGCAAACCGCACAGCGCCACCCAGCGGCCCTGGTCCTGACTCACACTCTAACAGCCCTAACGCAGGTCCCCTTCATTGTCTTAGGAAGCCAACCTCACCTCCAGACCTTTTAACTGCAAACCCTGGTCTTGACTCATCTCTTGGTTGAGTGCCTTAAAGAGAAAAGTCCAACCGTACTAGCAAGGTAGCTTGAAAAGAAAATGGAGCCCTGAGATGTGACCGAGAGAAGATAGCTTTCTTTGGGCAACACAGAAAGTTAGTCACTCGGTCGTGTCTGACTCCTTGAGAACCCATGGACTGTAGCCTGCCAGGCTTCTCTTTCCATGGAATTCTCCAGGCAAGAATACTGGAGTGGGTCGCCATTTCCTTCTCCAGGGGATCTTCCCGACTTAGGGATAGAACCCAGGTCTCCTGCACTGACAGGCAGATTCTTTACTGTCTGAGCCACCAGGGAAGCTCAGGACAACACAGAGCAGGGCAGTAAAGGCTGCATTTTTTCCTTTTGATCTCGAGAGATCCCGGTGGTTCAGAGAACACATTTGTGTGCTGAACTCTGGGTTGCCAATGAGTGATGATGGGAGATGGTGCTGGCTCTGATAAGATCTCTTTTTGGGTTTCTTAAAAAACACGGTAGCATTCTTTTATCATTTATTATCACCTTTCACATACCACTTTCTTCATGTGAATTTTTTGCACCCCCATATTATTATACCGGACTAGTAATACCCATCATTCCTGGGGCTTGCTATACGTCAGGCTCTGTTCTCAGTTTCTGACTAGCAAGACTGGGATTTGAACCCAAGGCAGGCTGGCTTCAGCATCCGTGCTCTAACCACAATACCGCACAGCCTGTAACACACGGCTATGTCACCCGTAACTGTCTGCAAGGCATGCGCTGTTGCCACAGGGACAAATGAATCAAAATGAGCAACAGGGGTTCCTTAAAAGACTGAAAGTAGAGCTACCATATAATCTAGCAATCCCACTCTTGGGCATATATCCAGAGAAAAGTTTAATTTGAAAAAATAAATGCACCCCAATGTTCATAGCAACACTATTCACAATAACCAAGACATGGAAGTGATGGAAGTGTATATAGAGGAATGGATAAAGAAGATGTACATATATAGAATAGAATATTAGTCGTAAAAAAGAATGAAATAATGTCACTTGCAGTAACATGGATGGACCTAGAGATTATCATACTAAGTGAAATAAATCAGAGAAAGTCAAATATCATATGATATCACTTATATGTGGGATCTAAAAAAGGGTTAGGGTTAGGGATATCACTTATACGTGGAATCTAACAACAATAAACTTATTTACAAAACAGAAACAGACTCACAGACATAGAAAACAAAGTTATGGTTACCAAAGAGGAAGGAGAAAGGGGAGGATAAATTAGGAGTACGGGATTAACAGATATCTGTATAATATAATGGCAACAAACTCCAGTGTCCTTGCCTGGAGAATCCCAGGGACGGGGGAGCCTGGTGGGCTGCCATCTATGGGGTCGCACAGAGTTGGACACGACTGAAGCGACTTAGCAGCAGCAGCATATAATATAATATAATACAGATAAACAACAAAGTCCTACTGTCTAGCACAGGGAACTATAGTCAATATCTTATAATAACCTATAATAGGAAATAATCTGAAAAAGAATTGATGTGACATGAAGCCTAGCATATAGCATAGAGGTGTGCTCAGTTGTGTCCAACTCTTGGTGACCCCATGGACTGCAGCCTGTCAGGCTCCTCTGTCCACGGGATTTTCCCGGAGTGGGTACCATTTCCTTCTCCGAGATATATGTATAAAACTGAATTGCTTTGCTGTACACCAGAAACTAATACAACATTGTAAACCAACTATACTTCAAGAAAATGAAAAAGTCAACTTTACATGTAAAAAGAGAAAAGCAAAAGCAATGTGAACAGGAGGTATGGTTGCTGAGGGTGGGCACAGTGTGGCCTGCGGGCCTGCAGGGCATGGACAGAAGGGTCAGGAAGCAGCTGTGCCAGCGTCAGGCTGCCAAGAACTGACCGTCTGGCCCACGCAGCCATGGACACACACCATGACTGCCGGAGAAGCTCATCAAAGGTCAGCAGCGTCAGTTTTCAGACAACGAGAAAAATAAACACCCCATTAACCTGTGGATCCTATTCTATTTTGCAACACAGAAATTATTACTTTCAACTCAAGCCAACAATTATTTCCTGAGTCATGGCGGCCACTTTACTGAACTGTATCCTTACCCTGAGCTTGTCCTAACCGGAAAATGAATAAGCAAAGCATTTCAGCTGCCCCTGCCTTATGCAACTACCACGCCAAAAAGAACAACAATAAAAAAGAAATTGAACTAGGGAGCAGACTTTTTAAAGACCTTCTAAATATGTCTAAGGATTAACCCACAAAATTGAAGGCAGTTTAAAAACTCTTCTGTAGTCAGTCTTATACAAGATACATCTTCTAATATCCTCTGCTGAATTTTCAAGTTCCAAATTCTTCACATGTGTTTGTTATCATTTTATCAAAGGCTTTTGTAATCAAATTTCATGACTGAAAACACACTTTAATTAGTTTTCTCTTTTTTCTTTCTTTCTAGTTTTTGGTGGCACTGCTTGGAATGTGGGATCTTAGTTCCCTGACGAGGGACGGAACCCCTGCCCACTGCATTGGAAGCTCAGTGTCTTAACCACTGGACTGCCAGGGAAGTCACCTAATTAATTTTCTTTAAAAAAAAAATAAATATATATATATATATATTAAAGGATCGAAGCTTCCGAAATCCTGGGAGGACTAAGCATGGGTACACTGGGACAGTGGTTTTTCTGACTTTTCCACATTGCTGCCTGTCAATCCAACAGAATACAATGAACAGGGAAGGCTACATCAAACACTGCCCGGAAGTGTCCAGTGAGAGCACAGGTGTGACAGGTTGATGCTTTCCTGTTTCATCATCTCCTGCCTATCGTGAGGACAGCAGCTGAAAGGTAGTTTGCACCATGGATTATGAAGTGGTAGAGTCTGAAAAACCAGTCATTTTGAGTTAAAGAGGATCCTTAAATTTGTCCATTTGTAAAGAATTTAGAAGGAAAAGAAAAAGCAACAGGTAACACGAGGTCAGCGCGCACACAGTTTCATGCCACGTTACCAGGGAAGGGATGACATCAACAACCAAAGTCACCAAGGGCGTGCCAAAATGACCCCAGAAACGAGGGATTTGGCTCCGTTTAGTGGTGGTGGTGAAGGCAATGGCACCCCACTCCAGTACTCTTGCCTAGAAAATCCCATGGACGGAGGAGCCTGGTGGGCTGCAGTCCATGGGGTCACTAAGAGTCGGACACGACTGAGCGACTTCACTTTCACTTTTCAGTTTCATGCATTGGAGAAGGAAATGGCAACCCACTCCAGTGTTCTTGCCTGGAGAATCCCAGGGACAGGGAGTCTGGTGTGCTGCCGTCTATGGGGTCGCACAGAGTCGGACACGACTGAAGCGACTTAGCAGCAGCAGCAGTGGTGGTGGTTACGGTGATCAGGGCAGGGGGAGTCCCAGATGTGCACGCTAAGTTGCTTCAGCTGCATCTGACTCTTTGTGACCCTAGGGGCTGCAGCCTGCCAGGCTCCTCTGTCCATGGGATTCTCCAGGTAAGAATACTGGAGTGGATTGTCGTGCCCTCCTCTAGGGGATCTTTCTGACTCAGGAATCAAACCCTGAGTCTCCTGCACTGCAGGCCTGGGAAGCCCAAATCCCTTTAATCATGACTGGAATGGAGATGACATTCTTCATCTCAGAGCTATCGGGGGATAGCTTGTGAAGAAGAACTCTTCCTCAGCTCCAACCAGACTTATGTCTTGATCTTTTACCTCTGTCATGAGAGACATAAAAGAGGGCCAGACGGAATATCCCTTGGCTGTAGAATCGAGTGCCTCATAAAATAACTGTAAAGTCAATGTCCAGTGTGAGCTCCGCTTAAAATGCCCTGTTTGAGAAATGTCTTAAAGGGGCCCCCGGGAGGCAGGCAGATGAGTCCCAGTGTGTGAGACAGTATTACCTCACCGGCACATGGCCCGGGGGGAGACCAGCTTAGGAGCAGGGTTTTCTGTTCTGTCTTATGCATGCTGGGGGAGGGGACCCAGGGTGGGTTTGGGAGCAGAGTGAGGAAAGGGAAGAAAAAAGACAAGAGGGAAGAGAGAAGACAGAAAGAGATGGTTATCACGGATCCTCAAAAGTCCAAGTTCCTTTGTCTTGTTTGATGCTTACACCTTCCCCACCACCACCCAGCTTCTCCTGGCACCAATAAACTGACCTTTAAAAGAAGGGATCTGACAGCTTCCCAGATGGTAAAGAATCTGCCTACAATGCAGGAGACCTGGGTTGGAAGCCTGGGTCAGGAAGATCCCCTAGAGAAGGGAATGGCAACCCACCCCAGGATTCTTGCCTGGAGAATCCCATGGAAAGAGGAGCCTGGCGGGCTACAGTGCACAGGGTTGCAAAGAGTCGGACACGACTGAGTACAAGCACAAGCAAGCACAATATATGTGTGGCTTGCCTGTGCTAAAAGAAAAAAAACGGAATCTGAGACCAGAGCTCAGAAGGCTTGAGGGAGGGTGGGGCCACCAGCACATCCTGGAAGGGCAATATTCTTCGGTTTCTCTAGGACAATATCAAAACAGGTGACACCAACGAAGTCCATGTTCCTTTGATGGAACCATTTGTCCCAAGAGGATTCATGAACTGAGGCGGTGCCTCAGTTTCCCCTCAGTAAGGTAGTAGGGACAGGTCCCTCCTGCCCCACACGGCATGCTTCTGACAGACCTGCCTGAGGTCTCAGCAGGGAGTAGAAGGTCATGAGCAAGGGCTGACCCCGTCACTAGGTGTTTGGGGTCCTCCTCCCCGACCCCAGAGTTCAGGGAGGCGGGGGGCTATTTGGGGGCGGGGGCGAGGCTAGAGTGAAGTAAGAAGGCTGGTCCCAGGGCTGGTCTTCAAGCTTTTGTGTGTCAGGCACTATTGTCTCCATGATGTGCTGAGACCTTCCTGTGCGTCTCGACTCTAGGTTTGCTGACCCCCATTTTCCCCCTTCACACACCACCACCCTACAGAGCTTCTGAGCCCCAGCGTGGCTGCTTTTATCACCGCAGCTAATTAAGGACGTGAACAAGGAAGCGCCTTGTCTTTCCTTCAACGTCAGCTCTACCACGCTCTTTACATTCCCATGATCCCTTTTGTGATACTGACGTCACATTTCATGAAATCTCTAACTCGTTGCCATGACACCTCTCCAGCAAGTCGACGTGTAAGAACCATCAGGAAAATAATTCTCCCTGCTTTTTCCCAGGGCTCCCGAAGGTCATTCTGTGTTCTCCCCCTTCCCGTCATTCCATGCTGCCAAGCACCATCCAACAAGCACACAAGCACGAGTCAGTAAAGGCTCTGAGACACATCTGGTTGTGACAGTGAGTTGATTTCAAACAAAAATGACAGATCTGTTCCCGATGACACAAGACGGTGGAGAGAGCTGTTAGAACATGCATGCACCCCAAGCTACGCTCTGAGCGACAAGGTGAGGGGCGGAAATGAGTTAAAATGGCTCGATCATGCAATTATTGGGAAAGAAGCTGCCAGGGAGAATAAAAAAGTCTGAATACCTGTGCAGGTCATAGCTTCCTCCATCTTTATTTCCTGATGTAGGAAAATATAAGAGTAATTTATGTTAGCTTTAGAACTCATAAAAACCACCCCCTCTGTCCTGCTTCATGCACAACCTCTAAATCCTAGAAAGAAACATATCGTGTGAAATACAGACAGCGCCAGAGTCCAACAGAGCTTTTCTGTTAGGTTCAAAATGAGGATGGAAAGCTATAAATAAAAAAAGGGTTTAAAATAAAACATATTGGAGTTTACATGAAAAATAGGTGGGGGTGAGATAGGAGAGTCCATTTCAAAGTAATAAGACGGTACTTCCCAGAGTTCAAGTAAGTCTCAGGAATAGTTAACTTTTGGTGACTTTAGACCGAACCCTTGGAAGAAAGGGCTGACAATCATCTCTCTTAGGAATCGTCTAGAAGTGGACTGCTTGAAGTGTAACAGCAAAAACAGGCTCCACCTGGCACGTCACTCACCATTCAGAGGCTTGATCAGGTTTCACTAAGTGGAGCGGCCATGTCATCACCAATAAGACTGCTATGAGCTTCGGGGAAGAGATATCTGGGTGTCATATTTCTAGTGCCTCTAATGGTTGTTCCAGTTTCCAGGCTGTAGGGTTTGTTTTTTTTTTTTTCCCTTCAGGATTTGAGGAAAAGGTCAGATACACCAGATATCTGAAAAGATTTAAGTTGAGTGGAGCTACTGACCAAAAATCTGGACTCTCCTGGCTGGTGATGAATTCCACCAAGGCATGAATGGAGGGGTGGGGACTGACAGCGGTGATGGGACCGCCCACGGGATGTAGAATTTTCAAGCTGCAACTTGCAGTTTGAAAGCCTCCGGGACCCAATACTGGTGGAAGTGACTGGTGACGATGCTGCCATTTCAGGATGCATCCTGGCTTCTCATCCCCATCACTCACATGGCCCAGGGAGCTGTCTGCTTTTATTACTGGTGATGCTGCTGATGCCAGCTTACAGGGGACCCACAGAGACACAGGCCCTTAAGGGCACTGAGAAAACCCAGCTGCCAACAGAGGAGTCTTGCAGATTGCTCCCCACTGCCTATGGATCCAGGCTTCCCAGGTGGCACTAGTGGTAAAGAAGTCCCCTGCCAATGCAGGAGATGTTAAGAGACACAGGTTCAACCCCTGGGTCAGGAAGATTCCCTGGAGAAGGGCATGGTAACCCACTTCAGTATTCTTGCCTGGAGAATCCCATGGACAGAGAAGCCTGGCGAGCTATAGCCCATGGGCTCTCAAAGAGTCAGACACAACTGAGGTGACTTAGCACATAGCACGGAGAAGGCAATGGCACCGCACTCCAGTACTCTTGCCTGGAGGAGGAGCCTGGTGGGCTGCAGTCCATGGGGTCGCTAAGAGTCGGACACGACTGAGTGACTTCACTTTCACTTTTTCACTCTCATGCATTGGAGAAGGAAATGGTGACCCACTCCAGTGTTCTTGCCTGGAGAGTCCCAGGGGCAGGAAAGCCTGGTGGGCTGACGTCTATGGGGTCACACAGAGTTGGACACGACTGAAGTGACTTAGCAGTAGCAGTAGCAGCACATAGCACATGCCTATGGGTCAAACTCTTGGCCCTTTTGGGGTTGACATGTTATGCCCTTGGCCAGCTCCAGCACTTTCTCCTTCCTTCTATGGACAGCTGATATTTACATTTCTATAGGAATTATGAGAAAATCAGTATTCTCATTAACCAGGAAAGAGCTGGGGCAGACACTGGAAAGAACTACTCTCCAGGAGCCAAAGGAGAAATGAGTGAGTTTAGCACTGCAGACCAGGGAGAGAACTTCAGGCTGATTCCATGTCAGCCCTCTTAAACTTTCAGATCTCAAAACAACATCCTGCTCAAACATCTCTAGTTTCAGACAGGAAATACTGGCAAAAGAAATCTAATTCAGTATGTCATGGGCAGGTATCCAACTGGGTAAGTTTCAAACTCTGAAAGGCAGAAATAGGGCATTGTGTTTTTCCATTCTAATTCTCTTTAATAAAAAAAAAAAGGATTTCCCAGTTGACCTAGAGTATCTCTTATGACTGTTGACAGCAATAACAAATAAACCCCTGGGGCTTTCATCCCATCTTCCAATGGATGCTTTCATCAGATATTGAGGTTTACTGAGAGAATGCATCTTTGGGAGAGATGGAATGAAATGCCCACCAAATCTTTAGGGGTATTAAATTTTTCATTAGTGCACCCAGAGCTAAATTTATTGAACAAAGTATGTTTGGAATTGCCTGGAGAGTTTCCCCTGTAAGGGTCCCAAAAGATACGCTTTCACATCTTCTCTCCCCAGCTATATGTTTCAAAGGCAGAAAACTTGACCACAGAAAGAATTTTCCAGGTGCTATAGGAAGAAAAAAATTCTTTTTTTCTCCTTACCAACTTCAAGGCCCTTGGGTCTTGGGTTGCACTGCTTATACCCTTGGCAGCTCCTGAGCTCCATCAGCTGCAGGTGTAGCTGATTCAAAACGCCCCGTTCGACTGTGTGCACCGTGTTTGTGAGCTGTGGACGAAGAGGCCAGGACGACAGCTTTAAGCTCACGTTCTCCTTATTCCATTTTCAATAGCTTCACAAAATGAGAACATAGGGACTTACCTGATAAGGATCTGTATTCATATCAAAATACTCCAAAAAGCCAGTGGCAAACTCGCAGAATAGAAAATTATGCGTCTCATTAACTGTCCGCAAACACCAGTAGGTGTTATTGTTAGAGCTCGTGCAAGCACAGAAGGATCCCACTGTTGGTAAGAAAGAAAATAAAGGGAAGACAGTGAGACAAGGTGGCAGCCTAGCTATTTCAACCTTTTCTTGTCTTCACATTTTTAAGTTCATATTTTCTCTCTTGCAAACACTGTGTGGGTGGACATTAAAAGTACTCTATTTCCTTCCCCTTCTCTATACAAATTTGCTGTGAGATTAGATGAAGATGGAAAAAAACAGTGGCGACTCATGAAGGTGAAGTTTCAGGCCTGTTCGTCTGCTGTCCCCTAAGTTCTGCTGGGTATTGATCTCTAAAACCGGGTGATGAGTGGAGAGAAGGAAGGAAAGTATCAGAACTCCTATTTATGGTTGTTGTCATTTTTTATAAAAATGAAAAAAAAAAAAAAAAGGTTGCTTAATAAAAAGATGGACGCAGGGCCTTAGCTTGTTTTGAATGTCAGATGGTCGAGTGTTACAAATGGGCCCTGGAAACAGAGGGGATTCTGCAGTGTAGATGGGCTTGGAGAAGGCCTGAATCCAGCTCAGAGGGTTTAAGGATGTCGAAATTTGTGATGTCACAGACTCTCCACAAGTCTTGAACATGAGATGGACTGTTACCATGAACATTTCTTGTACCATGCAGAGGTTCACTGGTTAACTTGTAGAACATATATGAAAGAGCTGTCAGATTAAAGCTGCTACTGTGTGTACATGTCCACCCCAAACTCCCTAACGCCCCCCATCCTTCCCCGCTGGCAACTATAAGTTCATTCTTTAAGTTCTGTGAGTCTGCTTCTGTTTTTTAAGTCGTTGTGCATGCGTGCTCAGTCATGTCTGACTCTTTACGACCCTGGACTGTAGCCCAGCAAACTCCTATGTCCGTGGATTTCCCGGGCAAGAATACTGGAGTGGGTTGCCATTTCCTACTCCAGTGGATCTTCCTGACCCAGGGATCAAACCCAAGTCTACTGCACCTCCTGTACTGCAGGTGGATTCTCTACCACTAAGCCACCTGGTAAGCCCATGTAAACCTAAGTGCAAACAGAGACACTGAAATCAAGATGCATGAAAACAGAAAGAGAACAAAAATGGTCAGAAGATAGGCCCTCGGTCTCCCTAAGAATGGTCTGTGGGTTCCTTGAAGTCTCCAAATTCAGTTTGCGAAGCACTGACCTGGGAGGCCTACTGCGATCCTTTCAACTAGAAGATCTGGTGTTTTAGCTACTCTGTGGGCTGGCTGGCCTTCATGCGAGAAGCTGGTATTATTGAAGGGGACTGAGAATAAATCCGACAAGAGTCCCTACATTCAAGGAGTTTTACTTCCTTTTGTGATATGCAGAATGTGTTCTTGAAGAAAGCAGAAACGAAGCATATTTGGGGTAAAAGTGTTCATCCATTTATTCAGTTACTTAGTGATGGAGCAGTCTTGCTGGGCCAGAAATCCGTCAAGGGCTGGGGACCTTGTGAAATATTATTGGGAGAAAAACCCATGGAGAGCGTGGCATTTTCAAACAAAAGACCAAAATAAAAATTTCTAAAGAAAAAAAGTAATTTAGAGGCAAAAATGATCCTAGTTGTCGGTATAGAAAAATGATATGATACTTTAATCTAGAATCTTTCTAGATTCCTGGATTCCAGCTGCTGAATTCCTTCATCTAAGTAACTGGGTGAGCTGCTGGCTGTCCACATGGTGGCAGGAAGTAGCATTTTTCTTTTTTTTTTGTCAGCACTGGGCAGCCTGTGGGCTTCCCAGGCGGCACTAGTCGTAAAGAACCCGGCTGCCAATGCAGAAGACATAAGAGACGCAAGTTCGATCCCTGGGTTGAGAAGATCCCCTGGAGGAGGGGATGGCCGTCCACTCTAGTATTCTTGCCTGGAGAATCCCATGGACAGAGGAGCCTGGAGGGCTACAGTCCATAGGGTCACAAGGAGTCAGACATGACTGAAATGACTTAGCATGCATGCATGCATGCGCAGCGTGTGGGATCTTAGTTTCCTGACTAGGGATCGAACCCTGGCGCCCCTGCATTGGAAGGGCAGCGTCTTAACCACTGGACCAGCAGGGAAGTGCAGGAAGGAGCACTTAGATGGAACGACTCACGGTTCCAGAACGGGGCCGTCTGCCAGTGGCTGTTGTCGTGTGTGAAGCAGGTGAGGCCGGGGAGGCTGCACTCCTCGCCCTTGCGCTGCCTCCTCTTCTCCTTCCTCTCTTTCTTCCTCCTGCGGTTCTCCTTGTAAAGCTGCAGTTTGCTGTCTACTTCCTGAGCAGCTTCTCTATTTCAACAGAAGAGACGTTTAAATGATCAGAAAGCACTTTCTCAAGTAAGAACAGGTTGCTATGAGTCTCACACACATATTCAGGCATAAGATAACAGACACACAATAATAGATGGCCTTAAGTTTTCAGGGCTTCTCTGGTGGCTCAGATGGTAAAAAAATCCTCTTGTGATGTGGCAGACCTGGGTTTGATCCCTGGGTCGGGAAGATCCCCTGGAGAAGGGAATGGCAACCCACTCCAGTATTCTTGCCTGGATAGAGGATAGAGGAGCCTGGTGGATTACAGTCCATGAGGTCGCAAAGAGTCAGACACAACTGAGCGACTTTCAGTTTAAGTTTTCAGAGGGCCTCAAAGCATGGAATATAATCAGTGATATTGAAGACAAACTCATTAAGTGACAACACCCTTAGCATTTTACTATCTCAACAGGATCAATATTTTCTTCCTTACTGAATGCAAACATTGATGGAAGTAAATGTCAATGTGAATCAGAAGATTCCAGTAGCCTTGCCCTTTGGACAAGTGGCTCAACCTCCTGGCAGCTCAGTATCTATCAGCCATGAAATCAATGATTGGTTGGATTAGATAACTTGAATTAAGTTTCTAGAATTCTACTGACAAATCCTACAAAACAGGCTTGGAAAGAATTTTTTTAAAAAGTGTTTTTACTTTTTCAATTTTTCCATGAAGGGCTCAAATTTTGTTGAGGCTCAAATATTAAATTCCTCTTATATGCTAATTTTACTATTATTTTAAAAAGATGTCGATTTCTTCCAGCTTTCAGAATTCAACATGATTGCAGGCTGCTCTACAGAACACAGGGACCTAATTCAGTGAGTCCATGTGTCGTGATCACTGCCCACAGAAAGCAGTGCATGGAGGACAAGCCAGTTACCAGCCAGTGTATCGTCAGAGGGAACACAGTGTATTGTCAGAGGGAACACGTGGAATTAGATTACAGCCCCATGTGATGCCCCCTCATGGGATTCCAGAAGCAAGGATTGCCTCTGTCCCTTGGCAAGATGTGGGCTTGTTTTCAACTTCTTGAGCTAATACCCTCCCAGCTGCATCTACTTTTCTCAAGCCGCATCACTTGGAACAGAGTTCCAGTCCCCTTTCAGAAACGCCCAGCAAACAGTCCCTTCACTCCCAGGAAATGTAGCAAATGGTTACTCACTTGAATGGGTGAAGGTGGCTCTTTAATTTCTCTTGCTTTTTCACGCCTTTCTCTTTGTTGTAATAGCTGCAGGCAAGAAGGTTAAAAAGTGAGTTTGCTCTCAAAATGGATTAAAGATCTCAATGTAAGACCAGAAACTATAAAACTCCTAGAGGAGAACATAGGCAAAACACTCTCCGACATACATCACAGCAGGATCCTCTATGATCCACCTCCCAGAATATTGGAAATAAAAGCAAAAATAAACAAATGGGACCTAATTAAACTTAAAAGCTTCTGCACAACAAAGGAAACTATTAGCAAGGTGAAAAGGCAGCCTTCAGAATGGGAGAAAATAATAGCAAATGAAGCAACTGACAAACAACTAATCTCAAAAATATACAAGGAACTCCTACAGCTCAACTCCAGAAAAATAAATGACCCAATCAAAAAATGGGCCAAAGAACTAAATAGACATTTCTCCAAAGAAGACATACAGATGGCTAACAAACACATGAAAAGATGCTCAACATCACTCATTATCAGAGAAATGCAAATCAAAACCACTATGAGGTACCATTTCACGCCAGTCAGAATGGCTGCGATCCATAAGTCTACAAGCAATAAATGCTGGAGAGGGTGTGGAGAAAAGGGAACTCTCTTACACTGTTGGTGGGAATGCAAACTAGTACAGCCACTATGGAAAATAGTGTGGAGATTCCTTAAAAAACTGGAAATAGAACTGCCTTATGATCCAGCAATCCCACTGCTGGGCATACACACTGAGGAAACCAGAAGGGAAAGAGACACGTGTACCCCAATGTTCATCGCAGCACTGTTTATAATAGCCAGGACATGGAAGCAACCTAGATGCCCATCAGCAGATGAATGGATAAGAAAGCTGTGGTACATATACACAATGGAGTATTACTCAGCCATTGAAAAGAATACATTTGAATCAGTTCTAATGAGATGGATGAAACTGGAACCTATTATACAGAGTGAAGTAAGCCAGAAAGAAAAACACCAATACGGTATACTAACGCATATATATGGAATTTAGAAAGATGGTAACAATAACCCTGTGTACGAGACAGCAAAAGAGACACTGATGTATAGAACAGTCTTATGGACTCTGTGAGAGAGGGAGAGGGTGGGGAGATTTGGGAGAATGGCATTGAAACATGTATAATATCATGTATGAAACGAGTTGCCAGTCCAGGTTCGATGCACGATACTGGATGCTTGGGGCTGGTGCACTGGGACGACCCAGAGTGAGGGTATGGGGAGGGAGGAGGGAGGAGGGTTCAGGATGGGGAACACAGGTATACCTGTGGTGGATTCATTTCGATATTTGGCAACACTAATACAATATTGTAAAGTTTAAAAATAAAATAAAATTAAAAAAAAAGTGAGTTTGCTAATCATGCATTTCATCAAATAGTTCATTTATAAAATGGAAGCAGAATGGAAGGTAGGCGGTTACTTTGTTATATGTAACAGTCTTAACGGGACTTTTTTTTTAACCTTCTGCTTGGGTTTATGACATATTTAATTTGACTGAAATGGTTTAGATTGTTATAATATGCATTAGGGAATTCCATTTATTAAACTTTCTATTGGTGAAACAGAGGCGAGCCCTGTGCGTGTCACTGCAGCTTGTGTTTTGAAGATGATTCTGTGGTGGGACACGCACACACACCTCTGTTTACTGCAGCCACACTCCTCAGGCTTCCTTCTCTTCAGATGCCCTCTCACTTCTCTCAAATTCTTAATTTTATCTTGCAAAGCTTCAATCTGGAAAACACACACACCAACAATGACATCATACGGTCAAGATCTTCTATACGAGGTAACTTTCTTTCCGCCCCGTTTTCCGTGATCCATAATTATAGCTATTCATCTGAGACAACAGTTTGGAAACAAGCTGAGCACAGACTAGGTCTACCTCTCTATACCGTCCAATGTGTTATAATAAGCATTAATAGCTGGCTCTTTCATAATCGAATCATTCTGCTCACAGAGATTTCAAGAGGTCAGGCTTTTCTCACTGTCTATTTTGCTTTCCGTCAGGACTATCACTGTATCACTGGAGAAAGAGAAGCACCTTGTTCTTCTATTTTCCACCTAATTATAAAAAAGGATGCGCGTACACAGCAGGGCTGGCGAGCAGAGTTTGCAACTGGAATACACCTGCCAATCACGTGGCTTCAGCTCACCTCTTTATCAATGAAGGCCTTGTGGTCCTTCCAGGCTCTGGCTGATTGATAAAGTTCTCTCTCACAATGGATTGTATCATTTGGAAGAATAAAGCACCTGCAAAAACAAGCTACATTAGAAATAGGTTTCTAGTCTAGTATCATAAAACATTAGAGGGACTTCCCTGGTGGTCCAGTGGTTAAGATTCTGCATTCCCAATGCAGAGGGTAGAGGTCTGATCCCTGGTCGGGGAACTAAGATCCCATATGCCACGTTGCCAAAAAGTAAAACACAAATAAATTTTAAAAATGCACCTAATGCTGGTTCCGAGGCTCTTTGGAAAACACTTAAAAAAAGGCAAGTAGTTTAAAAAAAAAACATTAGGAATAGCAGAGGGAACTTCATTATCTAAATGCTTAACTTGGATGTTAGCATTAATTTGGAGCTGAGCCATAAACAAGGATAAGTGGGAATATTTCCTGGCAACTGGCAAGGTCAAAGGATGGTGTCAGAGAGACATCATCACAAAGTGAGAGGAAATATTTAAGCATCACCCCAAACTCCATTTCTGAAAGCCCCACCAAATACTGTAGGAAAAGAATGAGGTTCTCACAGCCATAATGGAAGTGACTGACTTGAAGAAATACAGAGTTAGAAGGGGTTTATTAATCCAGCCCATTTTGTTATAAAGAGCCTGACTGAGGGGCCTCTTTCAATGTGAAGTAAGAAGCAGCCCCAGGGATGGACAGCAGGTGAGATGGGGTCGGGGGTATCAACACTGAAAGAGAAACCAAGCTGGGTCTAAATCTTTCAGTATCCAACCGTAACCATCACAGGAGCCTAGAGACCCTTGTCCGAAAGATAAAAGTCCTGGCAGTCCTCATGGCACCCTGCCTCCCTAAAGATGAAATGAAAAGAAAACAAAGATACTGCTAATGCATTTGGAAAGAAAAGACTTCTCTATCAAGAGAGCACACAGATTTTAGAAAGATGAACAGGGCAGTCGGTCAAAGCCGAGGAGGAGTCATCTCCCCCACCCCACCTCATCTCTGTGATTCTCTGGGATCTGGACAGGTCAGGTGTTTCTGATCTCACATCCATCCCCAATCTACACCATCTTTCTGGAAGCTTCTCTAGGACCCAGAGCCCTCCCTTGGGCTGTATTTCATCTCTGAAGTCCTGAGGGTAAACTGCTCTGAGCCACGGTGACCAGGCAGCACGGGGCACCTCTGCAGTCCGGGTAGTGATTTGTACGTGTTTTCTAGACCCCACAAAGGTAACCGCTTCAGAGCAGAACTCCATGCCTGCTAAGTCAAGATGTGACAGCATCTCTCTGTCTCAGGGCCCAGCTGATCAGCCCTCACGTGATACCGACCCAAAACAAAAACAGTCCAAATCTATGACAGTCTGGACTCCTGTTGCTTCTCACTCAGTCGTGTCTGACTCTGCGACCCCAGGGACGATAGCCCACCAGGCTCCTCTGTCCATGGGATTCTCCAGGCAAGACTATTGGAGTGGGTTGCCATTTCCTCTTCCAGGGGATCTTCCCAACCCAGGGATCGAACTCGCATCTCCTTCATCTTCTGCACTGTAGGCGAATTCTTTACCATTGAGTCTCCTGGGAAGCCCCTCTCTTAATTCTTAACCCTCAGTTATCACGTGGTCTAGCACTCGGACACTGCCCTGCTGAGCGATATTACTTTTTGCAATGGGGAAAAATCATGACAATATGGAGGGATGGCTTTGAACTCAACCCCCGTGACCACAGAGCCTTCTTACTTGTGCGTCACGCGGACGGTGGTGGGCAGGCCCACGACATTGCCGCTGTCCGCCAGCATTGTGTCCCCGTCACCATCGCCAGTCGCCTGGTGGCCTCCGGGCCCCTGGCGGCCTTCATCATGACGCTTGGCAATGTTTCTTGGCCGCAAGACCTGCAGTTCTTCTTCTTCCAGGTTGATGTCATATATTTCGCCTTCAAATTCGACTGACAAGGAACGTGTCTGCCGGGTATGGACAAATCTGGGCTTGTACTCTGGAAAGAAGGGAAGACAAATTAACACGAACATCCGGGTATAGTTCAGGAGGGATGAAAATGATCGCCAGGCTTGGGGAGCATTTCGAGGGGGGTGAGCAGCACACACGGCCTTGCTAGCTGGCCCGAGGGAATTCATTCGGGAAGAGGCAGGCTCTGGTCCAGGCTTGAACAGCGCAGAGTGGTGTGCTTTTCTGGACCTTAGGCCCTTCATCCCTCAAGTGAGGTAGTAGGTCAAGGTGATCTCTAAGACTTTCTGCTTAAGGTAGGCTGTGAACTTCTACTGCCTTAGTCACTCAGTTGTGTCTGACTCTTTACAACCGCATGGATTATAGCCCACCAGGCTCCTCTGTCCATGGGATTCTCCAGGCAAGAATACTGGAGTGGGTTGCCATTTCCTTCTCCAGGGGAACTTCTATTGAGTTGGCTAAAAATTTGTTTGGATTTTTCTGTAAGATGGTATGGAAAATCTGTAAGATGGTATGGAAAACGAACTTTTGGTCCACCCAACATTGTTTTCAATGTGAACTACAAGGCAGTTTGGATAAAACTATAAATAATAGTAATGATTATAATTTAATAAAGCTTTTGCTATGTATTATTTCCTTCACACATGTGTGCTAAGTCGATTTAGTCGTGTTCAACTATGTGTGACCCCATGGACTATAGCTACCAGGTTTCTCTGTCCATGGGATTTTCCAGGCAAGAATATTGGAGGAGGTTGCCATTTCCTTCTCCAGGGGATCTTCCCAACCCAGGGATGGAACCCACGTCTCTTATGTCTCCTGCGATGGCAGGCAGGTTTTTACCACTAGCGCCACCAGGGAAGACCATTTCCCACGTACATATTTCTAATGCACAATCATGAAAGACAAGTATTATGATAATAAATCCTCACATTAAAACAAAACACGATCAGATTGTCAAAACAGGCTCATGAATGTGGTGTTCTCATCTCTATGTTATGATGAGAAATCTGAGGTTCGAATGCTATGCATCTTTTGCAAGGTCATGCAGCCAACAGTTGTGGGGGCTTGGACTATAAACTATCAGATTCTAAAGATGACAAAGTCGCCCCTTTTTGACTGGGCTGCCTTTTCAAAAAGGTAAATGGCTCAGATAATGAAGAATCTGCCTGCAACATGGGAGACCTGGGTTTGATCCCTGCATTGGAATGATCACCTGGAAGGGAATGGCAACCCATTCCATTATTCTTGCCTGGGAAATTCCATGGACAGAGGAGCCTGGCAGGCTACAGTCCATGGGGTCGCAAAGAATTGGACGTGACTGACTAACACTTTCACTTTCAAATGTTCCAGACACCTTCTATTTGCACAAATAATAAAAGATTGCTCTAAGAAAAAAATTGAACTTTGCAAATACTTTCATCAGCCAATGGACTAATGGCAGATGGACCTGGCAGATGGAGAAATAATGCTGGGGGGAGGCCAGTATGCTTTCTGGTCAACATAGACCACTGTCAAAACTCATTGTGGGCTAGGTAAGAGCTTTAACGTGCAAACATGGGCTCCTGCCGCTCAGATGCACTCAGGCTCTGTGGGGGCGCACTCAGTGCTCTGATGTGTCGACCCTGCTGCTAAAGTAGGAAGAAAGGGCACACATAGGCTGCAGAATCAGAACCATCTTGCTCTCTGCTGCTCTGAGATGGAATGCCTCTTTGAGGTAGCTCACTGAGAGTGCTCATGAATTCCACCGTGACGGAAAAGAGGAGCATCCAACCCCTGTTCCCCACACAGCTCGCAAAAAATGGCCCTAGACTTCTCCGGCTTGTGCTCAACACAGAAAAATCAGTGTGCTTTACAGTCAGTGCCTGGGGAGTAACACTGAAGTTCTTGGGAGAGAAGAGGCTGCCTCCACCTTCAAGCTGGACACTGGGGATGGTTTCTGTTAAGGGTGAGGGTCTGGGTCCTCTCCTTTGTCATTTTCCCATTAGAAATCTTGGTGTGAATTATTAAACCTGGCATTTTCTTTCAGGAGGAAAGAAAATCTCCCAAGTCAATGATTTTCAGCCTTTTGGATTATCGATTCCTTTAAAGTTTTGTATCCAGAAACGTGCATATATACACAAAGAATATACTTAAAATTTTGGATAAAATTTTAGAGGGCTCAGTGGTCATGTATGGATGTGAGAGTTGGACTGTGAAGAAAGCTGAGCACCGAAGAATTGATGCATTTGAACTGTGTTGTTGGAGAAGACTCTTGAGAGTCCCTTGGACTGCAAGGAGATCCAACCAGTCCATCCTAAAGGAGATCAGTCCTGGGTGTTCACTGGAAGGACTGATGCTGAAGCTGAAACTCCAATACTTTGGCCATCTCATGTAAAGAGTTGACTCATTGGAAAAGACCCTGATGTTGGGAGGGATTGGGGGCAGGAGGAGAAGGGGACGACAGAGGATGAGATGGCTAGATGACATCACTGACTCGATGGACATGAGTTTGGGTAAAATCCAAGAGTTGGTGATGGACAGGGAGGCCTGGCATGCTGCAATTCATGGGGTTGCAAAGAGTTGAACACGACTGAGCAACTGAACCGAACTGATGATCCTATACAGTTCACCTGTGGAGTCTGAGTTTAAGAAGTCTGTTCTAAGGGCTCCCGTTGTTCTAGTCTATGATTTGATTTCTTGGTTCAGAATTTAATGTATTTTGCTTTTCAAAATGGGAGAGGGAGAGGGTGGGAAGATTTGGGAGAATGGCATTGAAACATGTAAAATATCATGTATGAAACGAGATGCCAGTCCAGGTTCGATGCCTGATACTGGATGCTTGGGGCTGGTGCACTGGGACGACCCAGAGGGATGGTATGGGGAGAGAGGAGGGAGGAGGGTTCAGGATGGGGAACACATGTATACCTGTGGCGGATTCATTTTGATATTTGGCAAAACTAATACAATTATGTAAAGTTTAAAAACAAAATAAAATTAGATTTAGCAAAAAACAAAAACAACAACAACAACAAAAAAAGTACATAAAGGCATTATCACGGAAATGTCACTTTTCGTACTTAGCCACTAGATGGCACTAAACTCTCATTCTTTTATGGAAGGTGCCGCTTCATAGGAATCTGATAGCTAGCTGCCTGATAAGAGTTTTTATAAAAATGCTAGGCAGTGCTTTTCATACTGAATTCGACTAGTTAGACCCTACAAATCAATGAGAGGAATTAGAAAAACACATTGTCCTAAAGCAGACAAGCTTTTTTTTTAAAAAAGCATGCATGCTTCTCTTATTAGTTAAATGCATAAGCCCTGAATTTTTTCTTCCAGTATACAAAGAAAGCCAGATAACATTATCATTTCCAGAAAAAAATGTATACAAGTCTGAGAAACTCCTAGTAGTATATAATCTATGTTTTCTTTCTTAGTATTCAGTTGTTCTGATCTGCTGTAGATGTAAAACAGAAGAATGCAATGAATATCTGGATCCTCATCACTCAGGAAAACAAACTATTAAAATAACTATGCCTCCCATTGTACCACGTTAAATTTAATGTTTTATAGTGAAAGTGAAAGTTGCTCAGTTATATCCGACTCTTTGCGATCCTATGGACTACATACTCCATGGAATTCTCCAGGCCAGAATACTGGAGTAGGTAACCCTTCCCTTCTCCAGGGCGTCTTCCCAACCTAGGGATTGAACCCAGGTCTCCCACATTGCAGGCAGATTCTTTACCAGCTGAGCCACAAGGGAAGCTCAAGAATACTGGAGTGGGTGGCCTATCCCTTCTCCAGAGGATTTTCCCGACCCAGAAATCCAACCAGGGTCTCCTGCATTGCAGGTGGATTTTTACCAACTGAGTTATCAGGGACATGCACATATACATAAATAATTTTATGACATATTTTTTAGCAATTTATACTGTTAACTCATCTTCTAGCTGAAACTTCAGATTTTCATTTTCTTTTTTAAGTATGCATATGTTTGTGTCTGCCGCTTTTACAGAGTATATTTTCATTCTAAGCTTAATATTCACAAAGCAAAATTTCAAATGACCTCAGCCTTCATATTTTAAACAGAACCATTATTTGCTTTTAGCCCCAAACCTATGCATTGGTGATATTTAACATGTAGATGGATCAAGGCTTGTTTGCCTTCCTAACGGCCAAGCCTGAAAGCCTCAGCCTGCCACCGAGAGGGTCACAGGCAATGGCTTACTTGGGGTCCCCTGGTTCCGCAGGAACTGCCTCTGATTCTTTCTCTGGCTCCTGCTGGCCCGATACCCGGACTCGCCACAAGTGCACTCTTTGTCCTTGTCGTGGAAGCCACGAAAGAGGGGCCGCGTGCTCTGTCGGACAGCGAGCAGGTCACCAGAGCCCTTGCACTTGTGAATTCGAAGCTTGCCAGACGTGTCCTCGACGCACTGCCACTTCTGCAAGAGCCAACGTGAGAGCCAGTTACACACCCACATCAGGTGTTTCTGATTAAGGACTGCTGCTTTTGTTTTTAGAACCCTGGCAACACCGTTAAAAAGAGCGCATGAAAAAAGGCCAGCTTTCAAGTGACCCTGGAATAAGTTGACTCCTGCTCTCTTAGTTCTTTCCTTCACTGCAGGCGAATACAGATGACCACGAAATCACAGGAAATCAGAACTACCTCAGTGACACCAGAGCCAAGAATTGATACATAAATCCTCAGCATCCAGACTAAACAGTCTTGAATGAAACATGGAAAAGCCCTTCCTTAACTCACCAAGCCTCAGAGCACAGCTGTCAGGGCTGTTTTCACCAGACCCGTCTTTTTTCTGGAAAAAACAAACTTGGCTGCTTTGTTCTCTGCCCTTGAATTTCTAATTCGAGGCCAGTAAGAGTGGCATATGAGGAAGACAGAAATGAATTTAACCTGAGTCCATCATGGCGAGCCAAATTTCATACACGGCAGACAAGAACATTTGCTTCTCTTAGCTCAGGCGGTAAAGAATCCGCCTGCAATGGAGGAGACTTGGGTTCGATCCCTGCGTCAGAGGGATCCCTGGAGAAGGGAATGGCAACCCACTCCAGTATTTTTGCCTGGGAAATCCCATGGACAGAGGAGCCTGGCAGGCTACAGTCCATGAGGTGGCAAAGAGTCAGACACGACTGAGCGACTAACATGCATACACACATAGACATGAGCAGATGAGCCGGGCTTCCTCTGTGACTTTTCTTATCCTTCTACAAACAGTGCACACTCTTAATTGGAGGCTAATTACTTTACAATATTGTGGTGGTTTTTGCCATACACTGACATGAATCAGCCACGGGTGCACATGTGTCCCCCTATCCTGAACTCCTCTCCCTCCTCCCTCCCCACACTATCCTCTGGGTTGTCTCAGAGCACCAGTTTTGAATGCCTTGCTTCATGCCTCGAGCTTGCACTGGTCATCTGTTTTACATATGGTAATATACATGTTTGAACGCTATTCTCTCAAATCATCCCACCCTTGCCTCTCCCACATAGCCCAAAAGTCTGTTCTTTACATCTGTGTCTCTTTTGCTGCTTTGCACACAGGGTCATCGTTACCATCTTTCTAAATTCCATATATATGTGTTAATATACTGTATTGGTGTATCTCTTTCTGACTTACTTCACTCTGTATAATAGGCTCCAGCTTCATCCACCTCATTAGAACTGACTCAAATGCATTCTTTTTTTATAGCTGAGTGATATTCCATTGTGTATATGTACCACAACTTCCTTATCCATTCGTTTGCCGATGGACATCTAGGCTGCTTGCATGTCCTTGCTACTGTAAACAGTGCTGCAGTGAACACTGGGGTACGTGTGTCTCTTTCAATTCTGGTTTCCTTGATGTGTATGCCCAGCATGGGGATTGCTGGGTCGTATGGCAGTTCTACTTCCAGTTTTTTCAGGACTCTCCACACTGTCCTCCATAGTGGCTGTACCAGTTTGCATTCCCACCAACAGTGTAAGAGGGTTACCTTGCCACTAGGTTTTCTCGTTTGAGCTTTCTATTAAGATAGCTACAGAGGTGGGACCTCCCCGGTGGTCTAGGGGTTAAGACTCCATGCTTCCACTGCAGGGGCCGTTTGATCTCCAGTGGGGGAACTAAGATTCTGCATGCTGCACAGAGAGGCCAAAAAAAAAAAAATATATATATATATATACACAGCTACAGAAATTTCCAGCTTAACTCTGGATGAATATGACACAGCATCACATCTCAGTGCCCCCTCCTCCATTTTATGGGTATCAAACCTGGCTGAAATAATAGCTCTTTGCCTGGGGGTTATTTCATGGGATCCTCTATAACTGACTTAAGAGCTGATAATCTTCCTATTTTCCCTTTTCTCTCCCTAAAATATTAATCTGGCAAAAGGGAAGAATAATGACATTCATTTCAAGTTGATCATGGTTGTTACAACATGGTACAATATAGAGTTATCAAACTTTTGTGTTTTTTTCCCCCACATCCATATATGAGTATCACCTGTGTACAATTTTTTATTGATATTTTTTATCTTTAAGTGAAGAGTTAGTTGCTCAGTCACATCTGACTCTTTGCTACCCTATGGACCGTAGCCCACCAGGCTCCTCTGTCCCTGGATTTCTCTAAACAAGAATACTGGAGTGGGTAGCCATTCCCTTCTCTAGGGGAATCTTCCCAGCCCAGGGATTCAACCTGGGTCTAAAGAGTCAGACATGACTGAAGTGACTGAGCATGCACTCCTGTACTGCAGGCGGATTCTTTACCATCTGAGCCACCAAGGAAGCCCCTTTTTCTTTCAAATGGGTGTATTTCTAAACTGTGGACAAAGCCATAATACTTGTAAAATTGTGTGTTTGTTGTGCCAGTTTTATATTTCAAATATACATGAAAATAAATGAAAAATGATTAGATAAAAGATGTTTTTTCAGGCCTTCTGTGAAGTGATCTCATGTATCCCCTTGTTATACCTGTATCTTTGAGGACTATTTTGATGCAAGGTGAAGTTTGACACTGACACTAGTGTACAAAATGGTGTGCAGCCCTTCACAATGGACCATCATGCTGAGCCACAGTTTGTTTTCTCTTAACGGAGTCACATGCTTTCCCAGGTGGCACTAGCGATAAAGAATCCGCCAGCCAATGCAGGAGATGGAAGAGATGCAGGTTCGATCCCTGGGTCAGGAAGATCCCCCTGGAGAAGGGAATGGCAACCCACTCCAGTATTCTCACCTGTGAAATCCCATGGACAGTGGAGCCTGGCGGGCTACCGTCCAGAGGGTCGCAAAGAGTCAGACATGATTGAGCGACAGAGCACACACGTGGCGTCAGTAGCTGCAGAATGATCACAGCAGCCTTTGCACTTCTACCTGTGCGTGCTAAACCCTTCAGTAGTGTTTGACTATAGCCCGTCAAGCTGTTCATGGGACTCTCCAGGCAAGCACAGTGGAGTGAGCTGCCATGTCCTCCTCCAGGGGACCTTCCCAACCCAGGGGTGGAACCTGAGTTTTTTGTCTCCTGCACTGGCAGGCAAGTTCTTTATCACTAGGGCCACCTGGGAGGCCCTATCACAGAGCTCCCAAATCCCTGCTATCTAGAACGTGTTCTATAATTTCACTTTAGCCCCTATACACTCTGTGCTGTTGAATTAAACTATTTCAACACACCAGGTAACAACCTTCTTTAGCAGTTTGGCCAGAATGTTTTGAATGTAAATCTCTGTCCAGAGAAGCAGGAGCTCAAGAGACAAGACAAGTAACTACCTATTTACAAAACCAAGAAAAGGCAAGAAGTCAAGAATAATCTAAGGACCAACTAAATTAGAGATGATTTAACTTGACTCAAACAACAACAACAAAAAAACCAAACATGAATTCAAATTGATATGGCACATGGGAGTTATGAATACATCTGATCAGTGGTTCTCACCTTGGCTGGACACTGGGATTTTTCCAAAGCTTCCCTGGTGATTCTAATGTGAAGCTGGGTTAAGGATCACTGCTTTAGATTCACAACTGGTTATTGGACCTCTTTGCAGTGGGATCCCACAGGAGGGCAGAAGGTATACTTTTAGGTCTAAGGAGCTCAGGTAGATGGCCTTTGAGAGGGATGTGCATATTTTTGAGTGTGAAGCAATGTACTGATGTGACCCGGTTAGAAAATGGCTCCAGTTGAATAGATGGACACTCCCAGCTCATCTACAGTGGCAGAACTACGTGCTTTATGAGTAACCAGTTCTCCTCACTCTCTCCTAACCCTAACCCTTTGTTGTTGTTCAGTCACTAAGTCGTGTCCGACTCGTTGTGACCCCATGGGCTGTAGCCTGGCTCTTCTGTCCATGGGATTTCCCAGGCAAGAATGCTGGAGTGGGTTGCCATTTCCTTCTCCAGGGGATCTTCCCACTCCAGGGATCAAAAGCAAGTCTTCTGCATTGGCAGGTGGATTCTTTACCACTGAGTCACCAGGGAAGCCAACCCTAACCCTTACCCTGATCCTAACCAGAACAGTTAGTTGATGAATGACACAATCTTCACACATTCTTAGCTGAAAACTGCATGGAGCTGGTGCTATGCAGTTGTTTTTTTTTTTTTAACATGGAGATCAGTGCTTTCTAAGCTTGGGTTTGCTGCACTGTACTCCTAGATATGGCCAATTCGCTTGAGGAGGTGCCAGGAAATTCTCAGAAGAGTTCTCGGAGGGCTTCTCTGGTGGTCTAGGGGTTAAGAATCCCCCTGCCAATGCAGGGGAGGTGGGTTTGAGCCCTGGTGTGGGACGATTCCACACGCCCAGGAGCAACTAAGCCCTTCAACCACAATTACTGAGCCCAGGTTCCTAGAGCCTGTGCTCCACAAGGAGAGAAGCTGCCATAATGAGAAGCCTGTGCATCGCAGTGAAGAGTAGCCCCCGCTCCCCTCAACCAGAGAAAGCCCATATGCAGCAACAAAGACCTAGTACAGTCAAAAATAAAAAATGAAATTCTTGCTCGTGAAAAGGGTCTCAAAAAATAATATTTCATAGCTCCAGAATGTTTGGGAATCAGTGGTGCTTGAGTTTTTATATCATGTATCTGTCTTAAATCCAAGTGGTATAAGACACATCCATCCACCTCATGCATTCAAAAACCAAGTGTTGATTACTTAATGTTTGTAGTAGCAAAAGAAGACATCAGTGGATTCAACTCACAGCCAAGCAGAAACTTAAGAAATACTCTATTTTTTATCAGACAGAAAAATGTGGCTCTCTTTATTCTTAAAAAAATGATGGCTTTATGTCTTTCTGTGTTCCAATTTATATCAACTTCAGTGCAAACACTAATTTGTAAAACACAACTGTACTGAAAACCTTCCTTAGTTTTAAAACCACAATGCATTAAAAATTTTCTTTTTTTGTCCTGGAAGAGCTGAGGGGACAAGTAGATTTCTGTAGAAAAATATAGGCAGAATTTTTAGTGACTTATCCTATTTGGATTACAACCCATTAGCCAAATTCCTTGTTGATTTCCGATGGGACCGAAATGAACAAAAAGTGTGTTTCTTTCCTGAAGAGTTGAATTTAATCCCATCTAAGGTCTAGCATGGTCATTGGCACAGATGACATATCATATAAAATCAAACATACATACATACATACATGCATGTACATATATACACATGCGCATATACATATACCCCCAAACACTACTTATATATACATTCTTGTATAATACAGAAGTCATTGACAAAAATGCCAATTATTTCCTGTACCACGGACTCTCTGAACAAGTCATTGACCCTATTAGATAGAGTAATTAGCTAAAGGCTTTGAAAATCTCCTTAGTGGCAAGCATACTAGGAATTTTAATGAAATGTAATTACCACACGTGGGCCACAGTCATTTTAGTGTTCTATATCATGGCAATTTTTATGGCTGAGCAATAAAACCTGGAAATAGCAGCAACTCAAATGGTCATCTTACTTGGAGAGTTTATAGACGGAGGTGGAGAAAGAGAATTTTTAAAGGAATAGCTCTGAAACCTGCTGCAGATCATTTACATGCTCCTGGTAATGAGATGGTTTTCCAGTGCAGAAGAGTTGCTGGAATCAGATAAGAGCGTGACTTCAGGTAAGGCTAATGGGACCTGAAGTACGTGCCCCTCCCGAAATACAGATGTCACACTGCCTCGCTTTTATCTACGCTCTTGGACTTTTTTGGTAAATCGGTTAATGGCCAAATCCAGTTTTCTCCATCTTCTCCAACCACTTACTCCTGCAAATTCCTTTCCTGCTTTCTGGGACAACATCAGTTCAACCCTCCTCCTCCTCCGTCTCTGACGTCTTAGTCTGTGTTGATAATTTAGCACATTCATTCCACAAATACTTCCGGACATCTACCATGCGCAAGGTGCTCGATAAAACTATTTCAGTAATTCCAAAGTTATTATTATTTCATGTGAGCCTTTCCAACTATGCTGAAACTTGGGATGAAGGGGACGGACCAAGCCTCATGCATGAATCATTCCCTGAGTTTAACTCAGCATTTAATCACTCTGTTTAGTAACTGTGTCTAAGTGCTTTGGATGGGTTATATTGGGTTGACCAAAAATCTTATGGAAAAAAAATGAATTAACTTTTGGCTGAGACAATATATAAGTGAAGGTAAGACACACCTGAGGAAGAAGAGAAGGTTGGCTCTTTTGTTCAAAGAATCATGTGTGCAGCTGTTTGGGTAGAATCCAATCTAAGGGGAGATGTCACATTATCATCACCTATTAAACTCTTACTTGATACCAGGTACTGGTCTAAGGTGTTTTATATAAAAATTTATTCATTTAATTTCCACAATAACCTAAAGTGCTATGCTGTGCTTAGTCTCATCCAACTTTTTGCGACCCCATGGACTGTAGCCCACCAGGCTGCTCTGTCCATGGGGAGTCTCCAGGCTAGAATACTGGAGTGGTTTGCCATACCAGGGGATCTTCCAGGGGATCTTCCTGACTCAGGGATCGAACCCAGGTCTTCCACATTGCAGGCGGATTCTTTATCGTCTGAGTCACCAGGGAAGCCCAAGAATACTGGAGTGGGTAGCCTATTCTTTTTCCAGGGGAACTTCCCAACCCAGAAATTGAACCAGGGTCTTCTGCATTGCAAGCAGATTCTTTACCAGCTGAGCTACCTGGGAAGCCCAATCTAAAGTACTACCATAATTCATTTATTAGAGTAGGACTTTGTAGCACTGAATATCACCTATCTTCTGCCTGGGACCTGGGAATGGCATTTCATACTCATATTGATGTGGCTTATTGGAAAAATCTGGACTTTCAAGCTAGAAAAGCCCGATTTGAATATGTTAAATTTATCACATTGCTAGATACCAAGGGAACATTTCGTGCAAAGATGGGCTTGATAAAAGACAGAAATGGTATGGACCTAACAGAAGCAGAAGATATTAAGAAGAGATGGCAAGAATACACAGAAGAACTGTACAAAAAAGATCATCATGACCCAGATAATCACGATGGTGTGATCACTCACCTAGAGCCAGACATCCTGGAATGTGAAGTCAAGTGGGCCTTAGAAAGCATCACTACGAACAAAGCTAGTGGAGGTGATGGAATTCCAGTTGAGCTATTTCAAATCCTGAAAGATGATGCTGTGAAAGTGCTGCACTCAATATGCTAGCAAATTTGGAAAACTCAGCAGTGGCCACAGGACTGGAAAAGGTCAGTTTTCATTCCAATCCCAAAGAAAGGCAATGTCAAAGATTGCTCAAACTACCGCACAATTGCACTCATCTCACACGCTAGTAAAGTAATGCCCAAAATTCTTCAAGCCAGGCTTCAGCAACACGTGAACTATGAACTTCCTGATGTTCAAGCTGGTTTTAGAAAAGGCAGAGGAACCAGAGATCAAATTGCCAACATCCGCTGGATCATGGAAAAAGCAAGAGAGTTCCAGAAAAACATCTATTTCTGCTTTATTGACTATGCCAAAGCCTTTGACTGTGTGGATCACAATAAACTGTGGAAAATTCTGAAAGAGATGGGAATACCAGACCACCTGACCTGCCTCTTGAGAAATTTGTATGCAGGTCAGGAAGCAAGTTAGAACTGGACATGGGACAACAGACTGGTTCCAAATAGGAAAAGGAGTATGTTAAGGCTGTATATTGTCACCCTGTTTATTTAACTTATATGCAGAGTACATCATGAGAAATGCTGGACTGGAAGAAACACAAGCTGGAATCAAGATTGCCGGGAGAAATATCAATAACCTCAGATACGCAGATGACACCACCCTTATGGCAGAAAGTGAAGAGGAACTCAAAAGCCTCTTGATGAAAGTGAAAGTGGAGAGTGAAAAAGTTGGCTTAAAGCTCAACGTTCAGAAACCTAAGATCATGGCATCTGGTCCCATCACTTCACAGGAAGTAGATGGGGAAACAGTGGAAGCAGTGTCAGACTTTATTTTTTTGGGCTCCAAAATCACTGCAGATGGTGACTGCAGCCATGAAATTAAAAGACGCTTACTCCTTGGAAGGAAAGTTATGACCAACCTAGATAGCATATTCAAAAGCAGAGACATTACTTTGCCAACAAAGGTTCGTCTAGTCAAGGCTATGGTTTCTCCTGTGGTCATGTATGGATGTGAGAGTTGGACTGTGAAGAAGGCTGAGCGCGGAAGAATTGATGCTTTTGAACTGTGGTGTTGGAGAAGACTCTTGAGAGTCCCTTGGACTGCAAGGAGATCCAACCAGTCCATTCTGAAGGAGATCAGCCTTGGGATTTCTTTGGAAGGAATGATGCTAAAGCTGAAACTCCAGTACTTTGGCCACCTCATGTGAAGAGTTGACTCATTGGAAAAGACTCTGATGCTGGGAGGGACTGGGGGCAGGAGGAGAAGGGGACGACAGAGGATGAGATGGCTGGATGGCATCCCTGACTCAATGGACATGAGTCTGGGTGAACTCTGGGAGTTGGCGATGGACAGGGAGGCCTGGCGTGCTGTGATTCATGGGGTCGCAAAGAATCAGACACAACTGAGCGACTGAACTGAACTGAACTGATAGAATGGGCAGCAAGTCAGTTACACCATCAAAAATTTTTTTTTTTTTTTTTTTTACCATCTAAATTTTTATAGGGTCATGAGCAGTAAAGGTAACTCATAGGAAGAACTCAGCACATGGCAGGTACTCAACAAAGGTAGCTGCTATTACTATTATTATTTTTGCACACACACACTTTATTATTTATAGAAATTTACCTAATGGAAGCTTCATGAGAGGTAGTCATTTTTAACGGGGATGAGTATTGGGTTAGGGATCTGAGGACCTCAATTTTAATTTTCTTTTGCTGCTAACTCTATGGCCTAGAGCAAACTGCAGCATATCTTTGTTCTTCCAGATTCCACATCTGGTAAAATAACACTTATTCCTCCTGGCTTCAAGGATCTGTCATGAGAATAAATTGTTGACCATTTTTGGAGTTCTGAAGAAAAGATGCACTATAGGAATCTGAAGCAGAACTATTATAGATGACCTTTAACAATGCCTACCCAGTCCTTGGGCAAGTCACCCTTCCCTGGTTGTAAGCTGTCTTAAATATAGTAATTAGTGTTTCGTGGGAAGGTTGCAAGCTTCGAATCACACGGATCTTGTTTTGAACAGACTTGTCACCCTTCTAACTGTGAAAATTTGGTCAAGTAACTTTCCCATTTAAACCTCATATTTACAATGGGCATAATATCTATTTTTAGAAGAGTTTTCAGGTGAAAAAATGTCCCATGTAAAATGCTTAGGACAGTGACTTCCCTGGCAGCTCAGTGGCTAAGTCTTGCGCTTCCAATGCAAGAGGTGTGAGTTCAATCCCGGTGGGAGAACTATTAATAAGATGCCATACGCCATGAGTTGTGACTCAAAAAAAAATGTTTAGCATAAGTATTAGATGATGATAGAATTCTGGGTACTTCCCTTTCCTGAAGTAACCACTTGAGGATCATTATAGTTTCTATGTTTCGAATTGTATATATTTCTCAGATTGATTAAGAATGCCCTGTAAACTTATTCAGTAAGTGTTGTCTTACTAAGTATTTAGTAAGATACTTGGTCATATCTGACTCTTTGCAATGCCATGGACTGTAGCCTCTGTCCATGGAATTCTCCAGGCAAGAGTACTGGGGTGGATTGTCATTCCCTTCTCCAGGGGATCTTCCTGACCCAGGGATTGAACCTGGGTCTCCCAAATTGGAAGCAGGTTCTTTACCATCTGAGCCACCAGGGATGAGTATAAAAAATCTTATTTATATAACTTATACCCATTTTCATGAGTAAGAAAAAAACTGGTGACAACTTTTTCGAAGGTACACTGCAATGAAAGCTTAATTTTATATACATATATGCACATGCATTAATTCTGTTATTATACTCCCTATTACATGGATTTGGCTCTAATGCAGGTCGGATTATATTCTCTAAGATGTAACAATGATATACTAATTTTCTATAACCTGGTTATCTGTTAACCCAGTGCCGACATCATGGGAAGCAGTTACCTGCATGAGGACATGTGTTTAGAATTTTCACCTGGGATTATTGTTGTTCAGTTGCTAAGTTGTGTCTGACTCTTTGTGACCCCATGAACTGCAGGACACCAGGCTTCCCTGTTCTTCACTATCTCCTTGAGTTTGCTCAAACTCATGTAGGATGAATGTAGGCAAATGGGTAAAAGTGGTCAAAATATACAAATTTACAGTTATAAAATAACCTCCTGAGGGTGTAATGTATAGCATGGTAACTACAGTTAATAACAGCCTAGTACATATTTGAAAGTTGCGAAGAGAGTACATTTAACAAGTTCTCAGTACAAGAAAAACAAATTTTAACTGTGGGGTGATGGATGGTAACTAGACTAATTGTGGTGATCACTTTACAATATATACAAATATTGAATCATTAAACTGTACACCTGATACTAATACAATGTTATATATCAATTATACTTGAATTAAAAAAAGAGTTTTCATCTCAACACTGAGGAATATGGCCATATAAACATCCTTGTTCAAATTGCTACTAGCTCAAGTTATTTTCAGACTTTCTCACAAACATGAAATAGAGTTATTTGTGCTGAAGATATTTATCTCCTGCTTTCTCTGAGATGGGGTGAAACAGGATGGGGCAGGGGTTGGAAGGGGGAGGGAAAACCAGAAAAAAGATAAAATGTTTCCTCCTTTAGATTTTAATGTGAATAACCATTTGTAAAAGTCGCTGTTGGAATGTTGGAAGAAGTATGGTTCTTGCAAACGAGGGAAAATAAGATTGGTGAACTGACCTTGGCTAACAATCAAGAGCCAGTATTTGTTGAGTGCTTGCTATGTGCTGGGGACTCCTGCGATACATTTAACTCCTACAGTCTTTTGCAGCAACCCCTGGAGGCAAGTACTATTTTATGCCCATGTCACAGATGAAGAAACTGAGGCAGAGTTAGGGTAAGTAATGTGCCTGCAGTCACATGCTAAGCGAACAGCTTGGATGCAATCCTGGTCGATGAGGACACCGATACAAAAGGGGATTGGTTTGGGGCAGAATGTGAGGCTGCCGATAGGTTGAGGGAAGGACCTTGGGAAGGCGGAGGTGAGAACTAACACGCAGGAGAGAACGTTATGCTTGAGACACATAGACACTGTTATGCATGAACAGACAACTAATGAGAATCTGAAAAGACCCTGATGCTGGGAAAGACTGGAGGCAGGAGGAGAAGGCAGGATGAGATGGTTGGATGGCATCACTGACTCGGTGGACATGAGTTTGAGCAAACTCCGGGAGATGGTGAAGGACAGGGAAGCCTGGAGTGCTGTAGTCCATGGGGTCCCAAAGAGTCGGACACGACTCAGCAACTGAACAACAACTTAGCTGATTCACTTTGCTGTACAGCAGAAAGTAACACAACATTGTAAAGCAACTATATTCCAATAAAAATGAGTAAGAAACAGAGAGACAGAGGGAAGAGGGGAACCTGACCAGGGTGGGCACAGTGGGAAATGAGAGAGTATGAATTAAATAAGCTGGGATCACATTATGCAGTTGATGGGAAAAGCGTCTGTCCTCAACGTTTGTTTCTGAGTTGTTTGGAGCATTACTAAAGATGGTTTAACGTTTAACCCTGTGATTTGTGTTCTGAAAAAGGCAAAGAAGCCAAGCACCTAGGGAGATGACCGGCCATTCGGCCTCATCCTTCAGTGCAGGCTAAAGAGAGCAGGAGACTAGCCTTCCATATTGAGGCTAGTTGAGACTCTCCCTGTTGAGATGAGAGTTGAGCCAGAGGATGGCATCTGGAGGCTCCATATTTCTGGCCGATTTCTCTGGAGCTCAGAGAGCCAGGGCAAGGGGAGGTGGGGAGGGGATGGCCACAAGCCATGTTGTGATCTTCACCAGGGCTCAGCGGGTTTCTGGAAACAGGCAGTGCATTTCTGGCACACTAACAATTCTAGCCAGACCTTCCTGGCAAATGCCTTTTTATTCCTGCTCTGCAGCTGGTCACAAAGGGTCAGAGGGACCTCTGGTCAGAGGGATAATTTTTGGATGACAGCATAGATCCTGGCACTAAACCAGTTTACACTCAACAGGCTACATTTTAATTTTCTTTGCCTGATGCTGAGGTCTTTTCAGAATTTTAACAGATCTTTGATTTTGTATTGATACAATAGTAGAAAGGCAAACTAAATTACAAAGATGCTGGAATTCAATGATTTAACAAAAGGACATGCCATTTGCTCTATAAAAAGAAAACAAGTTGCTTTTTTCCTCGTAAAGGACAGAGAATATATGTATTAAATGAACTTCAAAATGGAATGCCCAGGGAATTTCTCTTTTATGTAACTCCTATTTAAGAAATCAATATCTATACCTAGAAGAGGAACAAAAAATGACCACCCTCCCCCAGCATGAATGGTTTTCAATCTTGGCTGGTCAAAGGAATCACCCAGGAGCTTGAAAAAACAAAACAAAACACTGCCACCTGGGCCCCATCCTCAGGGATTCAGATTTAATGTGTCTGGGCTGAGATTCAAACATGGGCATTTCCAAAGGTGCTTAAGTGATTCTAATCTGAGGTCATGGTTGAGAGTTGCTACCCTAGATGCTGTGAGGGATTCATGGAGGCAAATGCCATTGACAATTTCAAGCAGAAAATCTACTGTCTTACATTTTTGCAGAGGCAGGATGTTCTGGGGAAGAAAAGATTTGAACATGAAGTGAAGAGATGCAGGTTTTGACATTGGGTTGGTGGCTTAAGTTTTCTGGATCTAAATTTCCTTATTAGGAAAAGGATACCATTTGATCAGAAGATTTCTAAGCCTCCTTCCAACTTTGACATTCTTAGATTCCAGATCTGTGGTTTGTAATGCTGTTAAAAAACACACATGCCTTGACCATCCCTGCAGACATGTTCATCTGATTGGTCTGGGGCAAGGCTGGACATCAGTATTTGCAAAAGCTCCTCAGGTGATACTGATGTGCAGAAGAACTGAGCATCACTGATCTATGTTCTCCATTGAACCAACTTCAGATGAAGCTGAGCTTGTACATGACTGTGTGCATGCGTGTGTGTGTGTGTGTGTGTGTGTGTGTGTGTGTGTGTATAGTGTGCACATAAGTAAGCGTGGGGGTGTCACACCAGCTGAGAGAGTGATGGGAATTCACACTCAGCCTTGTATTAACTCAGAAACATGGAAGTAATGCTAACACATATGTCCATGCTGTCTTAATTACTCCGTGCTGGTTGTTTAGTTCACATGATGGAGACATGATGCCAAATGTCTGGGATTCTGGCCCATTTTCGTTCCCTATTGGCTTCATAGGAATGAAAACAACAGGTAAGATGGCCTGGAACAATACTCACACACTACTTTAAAGCTCACCTAGAACTTTACATACATGATGGCACTTTATCCTCCCAAGACACAGATCAATTTTCTTTCCAGAGACAGAACATCCAAGACACAGGAGAAACTGTCTTCTGAAAGAACATACAACTGGAAGGGAGTGGATGCCAATATTCTAACCCAAACCTCTGAACTTCACACTGCTCCTTCTTTTATTTACTCCACTTCCTGAATCCACATTGACCGTACCAAACCATCCTAGGAGACCAGACATGGGGTCTGTTGGAGGAGTGAGGGGAAGGCACTATCTTTTGGGGGATTAGGAGTGAAGTGAATCAGGCTAATGGTGCTGATTTTTCCTCTACATTCCATGGAGAGTCAAACCAAGGGTGTTCCCTTTGAAGGAAGGCAGCTAACCTTGGTGAGAGCAAGAAAAGCAGGGCACAGGCCAGGTGTAAAACGCATGTCAAGGAAAGAAAACCCAAGCAAGTCAGTTCAAGACTTGGCTGTCATCTTGATCCTGAACAGTCTCATTATTCTGGACTTTTTCTTCCCTTCTAAAAGCCAATGATATAGTAAATAAAAAGACAATCTTCAGGGACTTCTCTAGTGGTTCACTGGTTAAGAATCTGCCTTCCAATGCAGGGGACATGGGTTTGATCCCTGGTCAGGGAGCTAAGATCCTACAACCTCAGAGTGACAAAGCCTGCATGCCACAACTACTGAACCCTTGCACCACAACTGCAGAGTCCGTGGCCACAATGAGAGATCCTGCATGGCACAGTGGAGATCTCATATGTCGAAACTAAGATCCAAAGCAGCCAAGTAAATAAATAAAAGGTAACTTTATTTAAATCATTATCATAAATAAATGATAATAAATGAAAATTTATCATTTTTTAAAAAAAGGTAATCTTCAAAGTAGAGCCAAAAAGAAAGAGCAAAAAACCGACATACAAAGATTCTATAGAATATAACCAAGCTATGTCAGGTTGGACTTATAGGTTTAATAACTGCCTTGAAGAGGCTCAAAATTTTCTCAAAGTTCTCAGCTTCTAAAGGCATGGTTTGCCACCACCTATAGAGAGAAATCACCATTGTGCCGAGTGTAATTCTTTGCCCATTAATTCAGGCACTTCTCAAAGAGATCATTGCTAATGTTCTTATATACTTATGTGAAAGTGAAAGTATTAGTCACTCAGTTGTGTCCAATTCTTTGTGAGCCCATGGAACCTGCCAGGCTCCTCTGTCCATGGGATACTCCAGGCAAGAATACTGGAGAGGGTTGCCATTCCCTTCTCCAGGGGATCTTTTCGACTCAGGGATTGAACCCAGGTCTCCTGCACTGCAGGCAGATTCTTTACCATCTGAGCCATGTGATAGAAACCAAATTCAGAGTGATTAACAAAGCAACAGAGGAAAATTCCAGGGAGCCACGCATGAAAACATTTCATGGGGGCAAAATGCGTTTAGAAAACTATAAAAAAAAAAGCAAAGTGAAGTTTTTAACATAGTTGGCATTTAGCAAATGAGTGAAGAGCTGGGGCCAGTAATCTAGTTTATGCTGTGTTTGCCCTTGAGGACATAAATTAAAATTTCAGCATGAGCCATATAGAGAGGTTTGCAAAAGTGTATACTGAAAGGTAGGCCATGAACCTTATCTTCAAAGGGTTATAAGTCTCTCCACTTAGCTGAAATAGCAACCAGATCACTAATGTGCATGAGATATATTTAACACTGAACATTTCCCACTCCTGAATAGAAGTAAAATTAGTCTATTGAGGCTGCCTCATAAAAATCGTTTTAGAGCTACAAAACAATTCTGAGGTTTTAGTCATAATACTACTTGGAGCTTCCACAAGAAGGATTTGGAGACTTCAAATTAAAATATAATGAATAGGTCTAAGCTTCTCCACTAAACACTTGAAAATTAAGGCTTAGCAGAGTGCTATGAAGGCTTGGTTTTATCCCTTAATTCAATAGCCCTCCCTCCTCACCTTTTTCCACTTCAAAGAGATTCCTGTGTACAAAAAGACACAAGGAAATACAGAGCGGATGAGGGTCAAGTAGTTTATTATGAACATCTATTCAATATGGTTAGATGCCATATAAAAAGCGTATAAGAAACGAGGCCATTTCAATAATAACTGGGCTACCCATTTTATGAGTCTGATACCTTGAACTGGTGTTGGCTAGTTGTGTGACTATCCAGAGGTCAGATTAAAAAAAGGAAAGCAAAGACAGAATTGAACTTCTCTTCCTCTTGTTAAAAATTTACCTTGGAAGGCATAAAGTGGCCCAAGTTTTAGAATAAGACAATTTATGGATTCCCAGATTGTAAAATGAAAATGACTATGCCTCTCTTGACAGGGGTGATGATTAAATTGAGCTAATGTGTATAAAACACTGCATACAGTGCCTTACAGATTGGGAGTTTGGGATTGACATATACACACTGCTATATATAAAATGTCTTTCCATAAAAAAATAAAAGATGTGTTAGGCTCAGCATATTAACAAAAGGCAAAAGCTCAATAAATGTTATTTTTTCTCTTTCTTCCAATTCTGTTCTAAGTTGTAATGACTTAGGCAGAAATTTAGTCCCTCTCATCGTGACATAGTGTTTTTCTCCCAGCTAGCATAGATTTCAAGCAAGAGTACTTAAATTAGTTTGTGTTCCTATGTTCTCAGTTTCCTTAAAAACAGGTCTGTGTAGTGGGAGACTTTAATACCCGACCATGGATAGACCTATGGATAGACCAACTAAACAGAAAATTAACAAGGAAACACAAACTTTAAATGATACAATAGACCAGTGGATAGACCAACTAAACAGAAAATTAACAAGGAAACACAAACTTTAAATGATACAATAGACCAGTGGATAGACCAACTAAACAGAAAATTAACAAGGAAACACAAACTTTAAATGATACAATAGACCAGTGGATAGACCAACTAAACAGAAAATTAACAAGGAAACACAAACTTTAAATGATACAATAGACCAGTTAGACATAATTGATATATATAGGACATTTCACCCCAAAACAATGAATTTCACCTTTTTCTCAAGTGCACTTGGAACCTTCTCCAGGATAGATCACATCCTGGGCCATAAATCTAGCCTTGGTAAATTCAAAAAAACTGAAATCATTCCAAGCATCTTTTCTGACCACAATGCAGTAACATTAGATGTCAATTACAGGAGAAAAACTATTAAAAATTCCAACATATGGAGGCTGAACAACATGCTGCTGAATAACCAACAAATCACAGAAGAAATCAAAACAGAAACCAAAATATGCATAGAAACGAATGAAAATGAAAACACAACCCAAAACCTATGGGACGCTGTAAAAGCAGTGCTAAGGGGAAGGTTCATAGCAATACAGGCATACCTCAGGAAACAAGAAAAAAGTCAAATTAACCTAACTCTACACCTAAAGCAACTTGAAAAGGAAGAAATGAAGAACCCCAGGGTTAGTAGAAGGAAAGAAATCTTAAAAATTAGGACAGAAATAAATGCAAAAGAAACAAAAGAGACCATAGCAAAAATCAACAAAGCCAAAAGCTGGTTCTTTGAGATGATAAATAAAATTGACAAACCATTAGCCAGACTCATCAAGAAACAAAGGGAGAAAAATCAAATCAACAAAATTAGAAATGAAAATGGAGAGATCACAACAGACAACACAGAAATACAAAGGATCATAAGAGACTACTATCAGCAACTATATGCCAATAAAATGGACAACTTGGAAGAAATGGACAAATTCTTAGAAAAGTACAACTTTCCAAAACCGAACCAGGAAGAAATGGAAAATCTTAACAGACCCATCACAAGCACGGAAATTGAAACTGTAATCAGAAATCTTCCAGCAAACAAAAGCCCAGGACCAGATGGCTTCACAGCTGAATTCTACCAAAAATTTAGAGAAGAGCTAACACCTATCCTACTCAAACTCTTCCAGAAAATTGCAGAGGAAGGTAAACTTCCAAACTCATTCTATGAGGCCACCATCACCCTAATACCAAAACCTGACAAAGATGCCACAAAAAAAGAAAACTACAGGCCAACATCACTGATGAACATAGATGCAAAAATCCTTAACAAAATTCTAGCAATCCAAACCCAAAAACATATTAAAAAAAATCATATATCATGACCAAGTGGGCTTTATCCCAGGGATGCAAGGATTCTTCAATGTCCGCAAATCAATCAACGTAATACACCACATTAACAAATTGAAAAATAAAAACCATATGATTCATCTCAATAGATGCAGAGAAAGGCTTTGACAAAATTCAACATCCATTTATGATAAAAACCCTCCAGAAATCAGGAATAGAGGGAACATACCTCAACATAATAAAAGCTATATATGACAAACCCACAGCAAACATTATACTCAATGGTGAAAAATTGAAAGCATTTCCCCTAAAGTCAGAAACAAGACAAGGGTGCCCACTCTCACCACTACTATTCAACATAGTTTTGGAAGTTGTGGCCACATCAATCAGAGCAGAAAAAGAAATAAAAGGAATCCAGATTGGAAAAGAAGTAAAACTCTCACTGTTTGCAGATGACATGATCCTATACATAGAAAATCCTAAAGATTCCACCAGAAAATTACTAGAGCTAATCAATGAATATGGTAAAGTTGCAGGATATAAAATCCACACACAGAAATCCCTTGCATTCCTATACACTAACAATGAGAAAACAGAAAGAGAATTAAGGAAACAATTCCATTCACCATTGCAACACAAAGAGTAAAATACTTAGGAATATATCTACCTAAAGAAACAAAAGACCTATATATAGAAACTATAAAACATCAGTGAAAGAAATCAAAGAGGACACTAATAGATGGAGAAATATACTGTGTTCATGGATCGGAAGAATCAATATAGTGAAAATGAGTATGCTACCCAAAGCAATCTATAGGTTCAATGCAATCCCTATCAAGCCACCAATGGTATTTTTCACAGAACTAGAACAAATAATTTCACAGTTTGGATGGAAATATAAAAAACCTCAAATAGCCAAAACTTGAGAAAGAAGAATGGAACTGGAGGAATCAACCTGTCTGACTTCAGGCTCTACTACAAAGCCACAGTCATCAAGACAGTATGGTACTGGCACAAAGACAGAAATACAGATCAATGGAACAAAATAGAAAGCCCAGAGATAAATCCATGCACCTATGGACACCTTATCTTTGACAAAGAAGGCAAGAATACACAATGGGGAAAAGACAATTTCTTTAACAAGTGGTGCTGGGAAAGCTGGTCAACCACTTGTAAAAGAATGAAACTAGAACACTTCCTAACACCATACACAAAAATAAACTCAAAATGGAGTAAAGATCTAAACGTAAGATGAGAAACTATAAAACTTCTAGAGGAAAACATAGGCAAAACACTCTGACATAAATCACAGCAGGATCCTCTATGACCCACCTCCCAGAATATTGGAAATAAAAGCAAAAATAAACAAATGGGACCTAATTAAAATTAAAAGCTTTCACACAACAAAGCAAACTATACCGCTGCTACTGCTAAGTTACTTCAGTCGTGTCTGACTCTGTGCGACCCCGTAGACGGCAGCCCACCAGGCTCCCCCGTCCCTGGGATTCTCCAGGCAAGAACACTGGAGTGGGTTGCCATTGCCTTCTCCAATGCATGAAAGTGAAAAGTGAAAGTGAAGTCGCTCAGTCGTATCCGACTCTTAGCGACCCCATGGACTGCAGCCTACCAGGCTCCTCCATCCATGGGATTTTCCAGGCAAGAGTACTGGAGTGGGATACCATTGCCTTCTCTGAAGCAAACTATAAGCAAAGTGAAAAGACAGACTTCAGAATGGGAGAAAATAATAGCAAACGAAGCAACTGACAAATAATTAATCTCAAAAATATACAAGCAACTCCTGTGCAGCTCAATTCCAGAAAAATAAATGACCCAAATCAGAAAATGGGCCAAAGAACTAAACAGACATTTCTCCAAAGAAGACATACAGATGGCTAACAAACACATGAAAAGATGCTCAACATCACTCATTATCAAAGAAATGCAAATCAAAACCACAATGAGGTACCATTTCATGCCAGTCAGAATGGCTGCTATACAAAAGTCTACATGCAATAAATGCTGGAGAGGGTGTAGAGAAAAGGCAACCCTCTTACACTGTTGGTGGGAATGCAAACTAGTACAGCCACTATGGAGGACAGTGTGGAGATTCCTTAAAAAACTGGAAATAGAACTGCCATATGACCCAGCAATCCCACTGCTGGGCATACACACCAAGGAAATCAGAATTGAAAGAGACACGTGTACCCCAATGTTCATTGCAGCACTGTTTATAATAGCCAGGACATGGAAGCAACCTAGATGTCCATCAGCAGACCAATGGATAAGAAAGCTGTGGTACATACACAATGGAATATTACTCAGCCATTAAAAAGAATACACTTGAATCAGTTCTAATGTGGTGGATGAAACTGGAGCCTGTTACACAGAGTGAAGTAAGCCAGAAAGAAAAACACCAATACAGTATACTAATGCATATATATGGAATTTAGAAAGATGGTAACGATAACCCTGTATGCAAGACAGCAAAAGAGAAACAGATGTATAGAACAGTCTTTTGGACTCTGTGGGAGAGGGCGAGGGTGGGATCGTTTGGGAGAATGGCACTGAAACATGTATATTATCATATGTGAAACGAATCACCAGTCCAGGTTTGATGCATGATACAGGGTCCTCGGGGCTGGTGCACTGGGATGACCCAGAGGGATGGGAGCGGGAGGGAGGTGTGAGGGGGGTTCAGGATAGGGAACACATGTACACCTGTGGCAGATTCATGTCAATGTATGGCAAAACCAATACAATATTGTAAAGTAATTAGCCTCCAATTAAAATAAATAAATTTGTATTTTAAAAAAAAGGAAAGAAAAAAAATACACAGAAATTGAAATAACATCCCCTCCCCAAAAAAACAAAACAAAACAGGTCTGTGTTAATTCACCGCACGGTAATTCTTTAGTTCTTATTGGTAACACTTGGTGTTCTGGGTAGCCCTGAGTTCTCTACTTAATATTCTATAAATGAAGAGGATTGAATCTAATGAAATATTTGATGTCAGTAACTTTGTGAGCACAGGTAGAAACAATAAACAAATAGAATATGGTTTTCCTTTTCATTCCTCAACCTTGGTCACAGACTCTGTCCTTCTCTCCGGGTTAGATGACATCTGATCCTACTCTAGGGTGTGGAAACCCAATCATGGCTCTTGGGGTGGTTTGCTGTCCAGAGGCTCAGTATCTGCCTCAGATCTTGATTAAGCTATCTCTTGACACGTCCTGATCACCTGTTAAGAGGGGTGGGGTTTTCTCCTTAGATGCAAACAGTCTCTGAACTTTCTAACACAGGACTATCCATTTCCTAAGTCTGATATCTTGAACTGATGTTGGCTAACTAGGTGGATATCTAGAAATTTCACTAGAAGCACCATCTTTTTTAAATGGAGAAAGCCCAAGCAGTGATGAGGAGACCCAGCTGGGACCAGTCAGACATTGCTCAGTCAGTGGAAAGGGGTTGCAGTGAGCACTCCATGACTGCTATGAAAAGCTTGCTGCTGCTGTTGCTAAGTCGCTTCAGTCGTGTCCAACTCTGTGCGACCCCATAGACGGCAGCCCACCAGGCTCCCCCGTCCCTGGGATTCTCCAGGCAAGAACACTGGAGTGGGTTGCCATTTCCTTCTCCAATGCAGGAAAGTGATAAGTGAAAGGGAAGTCGTTCAGTCGTGTCCGACTCTTCGCGACCCCAAGGACTGCAGCCCACCAAGCTCCTCCATCCATGGGATTTTCCAGGCAAGAGTGCTAGAGTGGGGTGCCAATATGTACATTATCTGACATGTTGCAAGTCTTTACATCAGAAATGGAGAAGCAAATGAGTGATGGTACAGAAATGCTGAGTCACTCACCTGCCCGGGCTGTTCACAGGCTGTCTGGTACCTGGCTTGCTGGCACAGTTCTTTGACCCTCTCATATTTAGGCAAGTGATTAGACTGTTGGATATTCTTGTTTGATTCCTCTTTCTTACGTAGAAATTTCCTTTGACAGAAAAAGAAAAGCTTATGTGAGAAGTGATCTGAAATGACCTTCACTGTGACGCCTGTCTTTTTTTTTCCTTCCCTGTCACATGACTCCACACTCTCCAAAAAGCAATAAATAGTTATCAAGTCTCTACCCACAGGAGCCCAACATTTTATGAGTCCTTTGGGAAAATTACAAGCTGGGAATTATGAAGATGAGAGATCAGGGAAGGAAAATCACTTCCTTCAAAATCTTCATTTCAAAACTCTGAGCATAAATGTTCAGCTTTATAGGCTCAAAGTTCATTTTTGTTAAAAAGCAATGATAGAAATGTTTTTCTCTTGCCTAGGGTAAGCATGGAGAAAAACAAAGACAATGGACATTACAAATAGAAAGGAGAAACCCAGAAATGACTCTGGAACAGTTATTAATACAAACTCATCTATTTGTCTATTCAAAACTAGGAAAGGCACATAAGGAAAAGAAGTGGAAGGGCATCAGGCAGAACCTGGAAGGGATAACTGAGAAAGTCAATTAACCGGTTCATTTAGGAACTGAGGTGGACACATGCTGTGGGAATCCACGGCCTCATAAAGACTGTGGTCCCATCTTTGCAATTCTGACTCAGCCATCATTACTCTGCTGGCCAGAGGAGGATGAGTCTTATGACTAGGTTTACGAAATCCACACGCTTAGTAAACCAAAATAAGGGGGAAAAACATTCCCAGCAGGGAGAGCTGCCCACAAAGACTCGTTCCCAGAAGCACCCCAGGAACCAATAATTACCCTCTTTCCACGAGGAATGTATCACGCCAAATTTTGACCTTCTTGTTTGTTCGAAACCTGGAAGCAAAGTAATAATATTTACTGTTGGCACTGGGACACTTTTCCAAATGGATCTGTGCTAACAGTTTATTTAAAGCAACACCCCTCGCTTCCCACAGACCAGGACAGCATCTCCATCATCACGCCATTCACAAACAACGGAGGAGGTGCTCAGCTCAAGGCGATCCCCGGGGGCGGAGGGTATTTTGCCTCCACTTCTGTTGGCTGCTGGCTGGCTCTGGGAGCTGGTGTGCTCCGGGCTGGCTGAGGGGAAGGAAACTGACGCACCTGTTACCTGGCTTTTCCTGGTCCAGAAGTTTGAGTACAGACTTGCCGTCTATGTCAGGAGGTGCGTCGAGCCCTGCGATGTCCAAGATGGTAGGGGCCAGGTCAATGTTTAGAACGATCTGTGGGACTCTGTAAAGGGACAAGATGGTTATGCCTGGGCCCCAGCACCAGTGGAGGGCCCCACCAGGACTGTTTTTCCCATCCCAGTACTCCCTGGCCTTCACTGCTTCGCAGCTTCTCATCTGGTTGCCCAGGAATGGTGGTTGATTCTGGGAGGTACCTGAGTGCTCAGCCACTGGGACCAAGAGAAAGACTGACTGTCACAGGGGTCAGGCTGGAGACAGGCTTGTCCCCCTGAGTTCTGGCCACACCTCAGACAAATTGTGGCCTGATGTTTGGCTTTTGTAGGCTATGTATTTTCTTCTGAAACCTGAGAGTCCATCACTCCTCTGTTGAACTAGGGCTTTGAAATCAATCTTCTGAAAAAGGACACAAGGTTTTTATACTTGAATTAAATGCATGCTGCCTAGCCTTTCAAACATAAAGCCTTCCGACTCTAGATCCAGTGCTTCCCCAGGAGTTTCCAGCGATCTGGAGACAATGCATGTGTGCACATGACTCCTTTGCATGTGTCACCCAGTCGTGTCCAACTCTTTGTAACCCTGTGGACTGTAGCTCACCAGGCTCCTCTGTCCATGGGATTTTTTTCAGGCAAGAATACTGGAGTGGGTTGCCATTTCCTCTTCCAGGGGATCTTCCTGAACCAGGGATCAAACCCCCGTTTCCTGTGTCTCCTGCATCGCAGGTGGATTCTTCACCTGCTGAGCCATCCGGGAAGCCAGGGAAAGACATAATAACATTCTCCAAAGCGGCCCTTCTTATTGCCATCACTTCCTCCCCAGCATGCACTGGAATGCAGCAGCAGACAAGCCACATAGATGAGACTCAGATTATCTGGCATCTGGGCCCCACTGCTGTCACATCCAGGATGGGGGAACTCTGAGAGGGGCGTGCGTACCCTGTCTGTGCAGCTTCTTCATTGTGAAATCAGGGGTCCAGACTGGATGCTCTTGAAGGGTCATCCCAGGTTTTGAATTCTACTTGCACTCTTTTCTTTCACGCTTTCGGTAACTGATTCATGTAAAGGATCTCATTTTACACTACACATTATGATGTGCTGGCAGGGCATACAAAATCCATTTATGATGGGAATACTGACATGCAAAGGGATGCAGTGACTTAAGATGACAGAAATGGAATTTCAGTCCTTCAGGCTTCTTTTCTTAAAATTCATTTAAAGTTCATTTAAATAATTTTAATTAAATAAAATGTATCTAAAATTATTTAAACTTTAAAGTTCTTAACATTTAATTTCCTTTAAAAATTCTTCAGTAATAGTTTTTTTAAAAAAGCAACCAAGAGGATGGCACTGGTTATCATTTTAAAAAAAGATTCGAAGAAGGTAAGGATGACATACCTAAAATCACACTCTATGTCTGTGTTCACAGTCTCATGGATTCTGGTCGGTTTGAGAGAGCTAATCATTGATACAGTTATTTTTCCTTTCTCTTGAAAGAGTAGACATTAATTTAGCATGTGGCAGGACTGGGGGAGGGGTGGGGCAGGCGGGAGGTTTTGTCTTCTAAATTATGAACCTACACTCACCCTTTTTTGTTTGGACTAAAGGAAACCAGACCCTGAGATTGGTAATCGAATTATCTCAGACATACACGAGCTATGACAGTTGAATGTTGGAAACAGAGAAATACGTACATGGATCCTGGCTCTACACTTGGCCCACGAATAAAGAAAGGCACGCGGATATCAAAGTCATATGGCATGGATTTCCCCTTGACCAGTCCAAATTGCCCGATATGGTAACCGTGGTCGGCGGTATAGATGATGTAAGTGTTCTCCAGCTCACCCGTTTCCACAAGCATATTATATAGCTGAAACACAGCACAGACCTCAGTCAGAAACAACTGTGATGGCATAAGATGACAATAGCATCGCCATGATTCCCCTCAAATCCTTTTTCCATTATTTTTAGAAGGCAAGAGTTGCTTTACTAGGGCTGACAAACATGTACGTTTATACACATTTTTCAAGTTGCCTGCAATCCTGGAGGGAAAAAGTCCAGTAATACAGTTGATTCTTATATAACTTTTCTTAATCTGGCTTATTTTTGCCTATTTGAAAAACAAAAACACACAAAACAACCTCTACCATCAAACTTTAAGGTTTTACTTTGAAAAATCCATTTTAAAGCAAATTTGACTATCATCCCTCATATTTAGTTATCAAAGATTAAAAACAGGCTACCTCTGAGCCTGATCCAGTCACATCCAGCCTTTAGGCATGTCTTGTTTGGTTTATGTTATCTGTAAAACTCAGGAAATTTAAAATACAATTTTTGTATTTCTGGCTTCTTTTAAAAGTCAGAAGACTTAATACTGTATCCATATTTTCACAAGACCAAAATTAGTTGAAGCTGAGTAGCTGTTCCTTGCGTTAGATGAGGGAGTTTAGATTTGAGTTCACCGTGATCCTCACCATGCCCTATCGCCTTATACTCTATCTACTTTAGCTATCTACACTATTTGCTTAACCCCTGAAGGTATTTGTGGTGATAACCCTTGATTTATGATCAAAGGTTTATGATTTTTGGTCAACTCCTTTTTGCTACTGGCTCCACAAGAACCAAGCCTAGAAAGAGAACAAGATGAGGGGGGATGATGAGTTCACAGAATACCCAGCCCCCACACTCTCGCAAAATGAAAAACAACAACTACTACAGAAGCAGGGTTGGCAAGAATGCATCTGCACAAGGGGAGCTGGACCAAAGCCCATCCCTGGGGCCGGTTCACGGGCTTACCCGTTCCACAGAATCATCCACTGACATCAAAGTTTGCAGCCGTTTGCGATGTAGAACGTTTGTGAACTCCATGTGGATGGGCAGCATGGGTCCCGTGTACTGCATAATCCAGTGTTTGTCCATATTGGGCGCATAGTTATAACTAGGAGTTCTGCAAATATCCAGAAACGAGTCTTACTATATATGCTTTTTAGTCATTTAGAGAAATAGTTCACGTTAAACGTTGTGAAATAACCATTTAGGAAAGACTTCAGACACAGCTAAAGAATTTTTCTCTCTGGTACATCTCTGTGTTTGTAAAGCGATTTCAAGTGTGCACCACCCCAGACCACACGAGTTCTCTGAAGGTGTATGGGTTCAAACTTATAAAACCAAGACTGGCAGTGAAAATCTAATTAGTGCAAGTTCATTTAGGTTCATTGAATAAAATGTGTAAAAATACCTCGAGATGATTGTGGTCATGTTACAAATTTACAGATAAAACTCAGTAATGTAGAAGGGAATGTTCTCATGGTGATGTTAACTCATAAAATTTTACTGCTAATTAGGCTATTAAATATAGTCACTAATGTGTTACGTGCAGTGATGAAGAATCATAATTTCAACACATTTTATCTCTAGAATTTACTAGGGTATTATATTGATTACTTACATATCTAGTCTCTGAATTTTTCTCATTCCTAACCTCACATATAGATATCATCAATTTATTGGATTTGCTGGAATTACAAGCAAGTCTACTACAATATACATGTTTATCAGTAAAGCTGTTCATTATAGACAAATCAATATAGGTACAGGCATAATTTTTGCTAACTATAGGGAAGTGAGTCCTATTGTTCTAAAACAGGTGGTTTGAGCCTATATTTAATCTATAGAGATCTAAGCAGTGCCCATACTTCCCTTTGGGGACCCATAAAGTACATTACCTTCTCTTTGAAGTCTTCCCCAACTCCCTGGATCATAAGACGTTGCCACTTCACACTCCCAAAGAACATATCTATGCTAGAATATATCTATGCTTTTCACACTGAGAATTGTTTTTCATTTGACCTCTCCATCAGACTATAACGTGTTTGAACTTTCTCCTTAGCTGATAAGCCTATGAAAGTCAGTCACTCAGTCATATCTGACTCTTTGAGACCCTATGGACTGTAGCCCACCAGACTCCTCTGTCCATGGAATTCTCCAGGCAAGAATACTGGAGTGGGTTGCCATTTCCTTTTCCAGGGGATCTTCCCGATTCAGGGATTGAACCCGGGTCTCCTGCATTGCAAACAGATTCTTTACTGTCTGAGCCACCAGGGAAGCCTATAAACATTGTTTAATAGTGAAAATTCAGTATTTACCACGGGTCAGGGACTGTGCTAAGTGTTTTGTTCACATCTACTCATTTAATTAGCTCAGCTCTTCTGGGAAATAGGTTTATCATTCCCATTTCACAGGTGAGAAAACTGAGGCTTAGCAAAGCTAACTTTCTCAAGTTAACAAAAGTAGCAGGGAATCGAACCAGGACTTGGTTCCAAAGCTCATTTGCTTTAACAAAATGAAGGGAAAGTAAAATGATGGGGGCTTCCTGCATCTGAAGCTGCTCTTTGTGTGAACCACAACTGTGCAAATAGCCAGTCTCTCAGAACAAGAGAGGCTGATAGAGGAATCTGATTACTGCTCTCTGTTCCGGGGAGAACCCTATCAGTGAAAGGCGGTGGATAATGATGACTGCAGGAGATCCTGTGACATTGTTTACATCATAAAACTAGAGAAACAGTCAATCACTGTGACCTGGTGAGTCCAGAAGCCTCGACCATGTTCTACTTGTCCCGTCATGGAGCAAATTTCCTATTGAGGAAACTTGGAGTTTCTGAGCTGCGTGACTGTACACAGAACATGAGGCTCTCTATATGCTACCTGTTACTATATATTTTCTTCCACCAGTGGATTTGCAGCGCTTCTCTTTTAGTAGTTGAAAATGCTGTTTTGGTACCATTGGCCTTCCTGTGTAGAAAGTTACCCTAATCATCTGTATGGATGCTGGCTGCTTAACGAATGCCAATACAACACTGAGCACAAGAGAAACTGTCCTTAAAAGTGTACAAGTTATGCTGAGAGGTGTCAGTCAACTTCCTTTTAAAGAGACATATTTGCAGGGTAGGTAAATGTAGCTCAATTTGCTCACCTGGAAATGGGGATAAGAGCATCTCATAAAAATCTGCTTTGAGGAACAACAAATCTGACTAGGGACTTCCCTGGTGGTCTAGTGGTTAAGATTCGGTGCTTCTGATGCAGTGGGCGTGGGTTCGATTCCTGATTGGGGAACTAAGATCCTACATGCTGCATGGTGCAGCAAAAAAAAACAATAAAAAAAAAAACCAAAAAAACTCAGCCTCTCACCCTCTAAAATCTTTAAACCTGTCTGTCTATTTATCTATTATCTATCTATTTAAAGTGCCCAGAACAAAGTACCTGAGTTTCCTACATAAGCCAATAAACAAATGTATTCTATATAAGGATCTGGGTGGGAAAAAAAATCCGTGACATTAAATAAACAAATTTTCAGATATCACTTGCCATTCTTTATCAGAGAAACTGTCAGCACGAACTTTCCTCTGCTCACCAAGCAGACAACTCATGAACCGAATGGTCCCATTTTTGGTCTGAAAGGGTTCTTCGTATCTCCCATTGCACCACAGACCAAATGAGACCCTTGTATTTCAGAAGCCTGGGCAGTAGGAAAGGACTTAAGCCCGGGTTTCTTATTCTTAACGCAGCATGTAACCTTACAAACAAGATTAGAGGAAGAGACTGAAGAGGAGGAGGAGAGAAGGGGGAGCTTCTAAATCCCAGAGGAAAGAGATTTTCACCGTTGGGGGGAGTTTGAGGTCAGAGAAATAGAGCAAGCTGGTCACGAAAGGTCCTTCACCACTTACTGATACGTGCCCTGAAAAAGAATATGGCTATAAAAGATTACACGGGCTTTCTTCATAATACCTCACCAGCCTCCTCTTACTGCCTTTGATGTCGGTGTGCTTTAATTTAAAAATAAATCTAGTTGACTTTTTTTTTTTTAACCACAAAACCTCAAACACAAATAAAAATTACAATAGGGAACCGAGAAGCAGGCTCATAGTGGGTAAATCGTATCTTCCACCGGTTACCTTCCAGTGCTTGGCACGGCTCCATCCACCTCGCCCTGAGGAACAGGGAAGCTCGCAGCAAATTACAAGCCTCAAATTGGACTCCCGGATTTACAGAATGACATATGTTCAGTCTGGCTTTTATTAAAAGGGAGAGTTTGGGTCTATTGTCGAAGTTGTCCTTCCTCCATCCCATTTTTTTTTTTCTTTTCTCTTAATTTCTGAATATGGGAGATGACCACTCCCCCTCCAGCTCTGGGGACAAGATCCCAGGTGGAGTCTCAGCAGGAGGGGGAGGATAACCATTTGCCTTTTAGGGGAAGACAGGCTGCCACTGCTTCCCACAGAATAGCAGCTGTTCAAGGGGCCTGCAGGTGGAAGGTTGGGGGTTGCTGGAATTGACAGTTGTTGAAAACTGATCTTTTGCCAAAGACCTGTGGGTGCCTCCCGCTGGTGTCTGCCAAATTCCTGGAAGATGCATTCTTCTGTCCCTCTGCCCTGTGATAATGAAGGCTTGCTGCCCTAACTAAGAATCAACTTACAGTGATCAGACGGAGCTGGGAGCTGTTGGCTAAAAACGTGAGACACAGAGAAGCAGGTGACTGTTTTAGGGAATGGTGGAAAACCACATATCCAATTGTTCCAGAATATTCTGGAATCAGACCTGAATTCTCAGCCCAGGACTGTTGCTTACTAGTGTGTGATCTGGAGCAACTTTTTTCTTTTTCTTTAAGTCTGTGTTCCCACATATCTGTAATGGGAGCAAGAACTCCAAAGAGTTCTTGTGAGGCTTCACAGAGGCTTCAGAGGACAAAACCTGGGACCACTCATACTCATAGGAAGCTGGGAGAGAGCTTATCACATCACAGCTCACTGATGGCTGAGGCAGCCCCGAGAGGGCAGCGCCTCTTTCTGTAGTCCGTTGTTCAGTTGCTAAGTCGTGTCCGACTTTTTGTGATCCCATGGACTGCAGCACTTCAGGCTTCCCTGTCCTTCAAAATCTCCTGGAGTTTGCTCAAACTCATGTCCATTGAGTCGATAATGCCATCCAACCCTCTTATCCTCTGTTGCTCCCTTCTCCTCCTGCCTTTAATCTTTCCCAACATCAGGGTCTTTTCCAATGAGTCAGCTCTTCGCATCAGGTGGACAAAGTACTGGAGCTTCAGCTTTAGCATCAGTCCTTCCAATGAACATTCAGGGTTGATTTCCTTTAAAAGTGACTGGTTTGATCTCTTTGCTGTCCAAGGGACTCTCAAGAGTATTCACCAGCACCACAATTCAGAAGCAACAATTTTTCAGCACTCAGCCTTCTTTATGGTCCAACTCTCACATCCATACATGACTACTGGAAAAACCACAGCTTTGACTAGACGGACCTTTGTCAGCAATGTGATGTCTCTTCTTAATACACTGTCTAGGTTTGTTATAGCTTTCTTTCCAAGGAGCAGGTGTCTTTTAATTTCATGGCTGCAGTCACCGTCCACAGTGATTTTGAAGCCCAAGAAAATAAAATACTCCTATTTTACAAATGAGACAGTAAAGCATACGGAGATGGCTCAGAAAGGACAGGTTGGGAACCCTGCTCCTTTCATGATGTCACACTGAACTGTCCTCTCCAACAAGCATCTCAAACTCCCATCATTAAAAGAAGTGATCCATACATTTCTTCTATCAAAAGTTAAGTCCTGGGGTTTCCCTGGTGGTCCAGTGGTTAAGAATCCTCTTTGCAGTGCAGGGGATGACTCAGGTTTGATCACTGGTAGGGGAATTAAGATCGCACATGCTGCTGAGCGACTAAACCCACGTGCCACAACTAGAGAGTCCGTGCACCGCACCAAGACCCCATGTGCCGCAACTGAGATCTGACAGCGCCAAATAAATAAATATTTAAAAAGTAAGTCCCAAAGTTCTTAGCTTTTATCCTGCTTATCCTGATTTAAAATATTAGCTGCTTCTGTTTCTCACTCAGATGCCTCCCACCAGCTGCTGTGTTCCTACGTTTGTTGCAAATACAGAATCAAGTCTGACCTTCCAGAACACCCTGGAGACATATTTGAAAAGGTAGAGAACTCTGACTCTTTGCTTGAAAATGGAGAGGACAAAGGATGAGATTGTCATAAAAAAGAAAAACAAACCTCAAAAATTCATGTCAGAGTGTCAGCCATGTGTGTCTGGTCTGGTGAGGCTTTCTGTGTCTGTTCAGATACACGTTTGGCCCAGAACTGTGCTCTCCAGACCGTATACTCTTAGGAACGCACCTGTAACTCTCAAAAGATGATTCCAATACTTATAAAAGGTGAGCTTTCACTAGCAAGGCTTCTCTGCACATTGTTTTTCTCTAGTCATCATTTGTTCAGCGTTATTGCTCAGCGCGGGCTTCCTGGTGGCTCAATGGTAAAGAATCTGCCTGCCAATGCAGGAGACATGAGTTGATCCCTGGTCTGGGAAGATCCCCTGGAGTAGGAAATGGCAACCCACTCAAGCATTCTTACCTGAGGAACCCCATGAACAGAGGAGCCTGGTGGGCTACAGTCCATGAGGTTGCAAAGAGTCGGACGTGACTGAGCAACTGAACAAAAATATAGTTGCTCAGCACAGTATAGCTCACGGACGGATCCCTCAGACCACTGCACTTCCATGTTCAACTTTTGCCGTCAATATCAGATTCTCCCCAGGCTTTGCTTTTCTTGCTAACATTGCTTATTGACATAACAAGGATAAGATTTCTCAAATCAATCATGTCCCCTTTCTTCTTGATGGGTGGACATTTTAGGAGACTAATTCTTAGTGGCACAGAAATAGTTTGAAGAAATGCATGTGTTGCATATTAAACCCATTCTCGGGGAAACACAAAGAACTTAGCAGTTCATCTGGTACCACTGATGGCCTCTGCTGTCACCCCAAAGAAAATACATTTTGAGTATTTTATATTTGAACGTGTGTTTTCTTCATTTGCTATTAGTCTCATGGTGGTGGTGGTTTAGTTGATTGGTTGTGTCCGACTCTTGGAATCCCCCAGGTTCCTCTGTCCCTGGGACTTCCCAGGCAAGAATACTGGAGTGGATTGCCATTTCCTTTTCAAGGGGTCTTCCTGACCCAGAGATCAAATCCACATCTCCCCCACTGCAAGCAGTCTTCTGCACTGCAGGCAAATTCTTTACCACTGAGCCACCAGGGAAGCCACCCGTCTAGTCTCATACAACAACAAAAATCCTAACACTTAATATCCTTATTGGTAGCAGGATCATCTCTCACTGAGAAACAGGTCTCAATTCCCAGAATAAGCTGATTGTACAGATTCAAGAAGTACACACTCAAACTATTAAAATTGGATATTCTAGACAATCTCCCAAGCCACACCATCCCAGCCTTCACTAAAATGAAACTTGATGAGACTTTGTGGAGAGATTCTCCACTCGAGTTCAAATGTCTTTAGGTGGGTAACAACTGAACACGTGCAGGATAACATCAAATTGTCTTGATTACAGGTGCATCCTAAAACTTTACAATAAAAAAGATACACGCTAAGTAGCTTCAGTTGTATCTTACTATTTGTGACACTATGGACTGTAGCCCTCCAGGCTCCTTTATCCATGGGACTTCTCAGGCAAGAATACTGGAGAGGGTTGTCATTTCCTTCTCCAGAGGATCTTCCTGACTCAGGGATTGAATCCAAGTCTCTTACATCTCCTGCACTGGCAGGCAGGTTCTCTACCACTAGTGCCAGTTGGCAAGCCTTACAATAAAATGGCATATCACAAAACTAATTCAAAGACTCTTCCAACGATGATGCTATGAACTCCAACTAGAAATTGTGTCAATACATACATAGGGAACACTTCTACTAAAAATTGTGACTGTGACAGATATTGAACAGGCCTGGTGTAGTGGGAAGATCTAGGGCCCAGAAGAGTGGAGTTTGGGCTTCAGCTTCATCCCTATCTACTTACGTGACTTGAGCAAAGCCGCTGAGTCTTTTTTTTTTTTTTTTTTTAATAAACTTTGGGTATTCATTTTTTAATCTAAAAATTTATGGATTTATACTATCACTAGGTATCCTTTAATTCATAAAACCAATTGTTCAACTACTTTCACACTATTTTTAAAAGGGTTTTAATGTCAGCTAGTTGGAAGGGTTAACATGTTGATGCATTTGCTAAACAAAAATGTATCATACGACTAAGGCAGCAGGAGCCGTGCCCACCAGGCAACGGGAAGTAGAGATGGATCCTTTGGGAAAGAGATGCCTTGCATAGCAGCAGGGTGTCATTCGTGTGGTGTTAAGTGTGGATATTCTGAAGTGTGGCTGGACATCAAGGATCTGAGTGAACAGCCAGTGCAATGGGATATGTAGTAAATGACAGAGAGAAGAATACAGAGGTAATATGGGAAGTGTGTGTGTGAAGGTTACTCAGTCGTGTCTGACTCTCTGTGACCCCATGGACTATACAGTCCATGGAATTCTTTAGGCCAGAATACTGGAGTGGGTAGCCTTTCCCTTTTCCAGGGTATCTTCCCAACCCAGGGATCAAACCCAGGTCTCCCGCACTACAGGTGGATTCTTTACCAGCTGAGCCACAAAGGGAGCAATTAATCCTGCTCAAGTCAGAAATGTTTATGGAGGATTTAAAATTCTCTCCTCTTTGAAAGCATATCCTTTTATGTATTTGTGGAAGAAATGAAGAGAGAATGTGCAAATTCTTTTTAAGGCAAGACATTTCTTTCCAACTTGAATTAATTTATCTGGCTGCATGACTCAGCATGTTAGATCTTAGTTCCCTGACCAGGGATCAAACCTGCACCTTGTGAAGTGGAAGCATGGAGTCTTAACCACTGGATTGCCAGGGAAGTCCTTTCTTTTCAACTTTAGGCAACAAAGGTGTTTCAGAAATGTTCTGAGGCTTCCTAAGGGTAGTTGTCCCTTTGACATGCTGTGTCCATCCCAAACTCTACGATCAGAACAATATCTGCAAGTTAGTTGATGTGGATTGTTCTGCCTAAATTTTGATTTCACATGAACCTGTGTGTCTGTGTGTGTGTGTATGTGTGTGTGTACAGAGTCAAATGCATTTCCAGGGATAGAAAGAAAGAGCTGTTGAACTGGAACAAAATTTTTCTTTAAGTTCATGGAGACATGCTGCTGCTGCTGCTGCTAAGTTGCTTCAGTCGTGTCCGACTCTGTGAGACCCCATAGATGGCAGCCCACCAGGCTTCCCTGTCCCTGAGATTCTCCAGGTAAGAACACTGGAGTAGGTTGCCATTTCCTTCTCCAATGCATGAAAGTGAAAAGTGAAAGTGAAGTCGTTCAGTCATGTCCAACTCTTCACAACCCCATGGACTGCAGCCTACCAGGCTCCTCTGTTCATGGGATTTTCCAGGCAAGAATACTGGAGTGGGTTGCCATTGCCTTCTCCGTCATGGAGGCATAGTTGGTGGAAAAATGTCAAGGGATCCTCAGCATCTCACAGAATCATCAAGAAGGCAAACGTAATCTCTTCTCTCATCAGCTTTTGTCTATAAGTGAGTATTATCACATCACTGATGCCAGGAGAAATGATGCCAAGAGGATGAGGCTTTAGCATTATTATGAGGATATGGGGGAGAGACAGAGAAGGCAATGGCACCCCACTCCAGTACTTTTGCCTAGAAAATCCCATGGACGGAGGAGCCTGGTAGGCTGCAGTCCACGTGGTTGCTAGAGTCAGACATGACTGAGTGACTTCACTTTCACTTTTCACTTTCCTGCATTGGAGAAGGAAATGGCAACCCACTCCAGTGTTCTTGCCTGGAGAATCCCAGGGACAGGGAAGCCTGGTGGGCTGCCGTCTATGGGGTCGCACAGAGTCGGACACGACTGAAGCAACTTAGCAGCAGCAGCAGCAGCATGGGGGAGAGAATTTACTGGAACGTGCAGTAGAGTCTTAGTCATAGTGAAGGGCTTTGTGATAAGAATGATTATATGTATTATCATGATGGAGACTTCCTCAGATCTCTCAGAGGCCAGGAGTGACTGAGCCACTGTCTGATTAAACAGGGTCCCCTGTTCCATGCGGTCGATAATCCGTTCTCTTTCTTAGTTGGTTGGCATAACCTCTAGCCTCAATATTGAACTGGCTTTCTTTCTTTGTTGGCGATGGCAAACACCATGGAAACCTGATACATTCGCTCCAGGCAGTGGGGGTCAGATAGCTCTAACCCAAGGCGGATGAAAGACATCTGGATAATGCCTGACCACCAAGGAAGGCAACCTCAAGGAAAGTGCTCACATGGCTTGCATCCCCCTCCCCTGCCCCCGACAGCACAGAACCTACAGTTTCTTCCTCTGTTTTCACAGGGCCTGCCAAATATCTCTGCAAAGCACTTAACTTCTTGCATCGCTTTGCTTGAATGCCTTGCTCATGTTCTTGCTAAGGAGACCAGCCATTCAAGAGCTCCGAGCGGCACAATGGAAAGCTTGTCTTCAATTTGTCTCACTCCTTTTGTGTGCAGCCTGAACTGTGAACCCAGGCAGTCACTCACAGCCTCAAGAGAGATGCACATGGACTCTTTCCAGCCCTTTCTTCCTGTGATGGCTAGGGAGACCTTGATGACAAAGATGCCCGGAATTCAACGCTTTCAAGGTCTGTGGGAGACACAGCGGATCTCCTGATTCTAGGGGCTCCAAAGCCTCGGGCTTAGCAGCAAACAGAAGCTGAACCACTCAACTCACCGTGTGAGTTTTTATTTTCTATGGCTAAGGGTGTTCTTCAAACTGCCAAGAGCACGGTTTGCACCTGGCAAAGATAACACAGCCCAGGCTGGTGCTTCTGTCTGTTTTTAGAATAGGCAGGGTGAGAGCCTCATCAATGCAGGTCTTAGCTCGTCAACAGACTTGTCAGGTCACAACGGACAAGAACCAGCTTGTTCCTTCCCTAGCTGCTTCCCCTTGAATGTTAAGTTGAAATTCACCAAACAAAACAGCACCTTTTTGTAGGTCAAGAAAGATCAAATCCAGCAAAAACAGTTTTGTTTGTTTTTTTTTTATGGTTCATCTTAATAGGAAGGATCACGGAGAATTAGTACCTATGAAGTGGCTTCTGTGTTCCAGGTCCAAGGTGAGGTCTCTTTTAACTGTCATTCATGACATCATGCCAAGTTGCTGGTTATTACTCCCATTTTACCGATGAGACAATGGAGGTTCTGAGAGGTGAAAGGTACTGCCTACAGGTCAGCAAGGACCACTGAGATAGGAACCAGTGCTTATTTGCCTCCAAGGCCTGAGAGCTTTCACTCTGCCAATGTGTGGATTCAGCTTTATAGAATCACTAGTAAGGCTCACAGGGCTTCCCAGGGTGGCGCTAGTGGTAAAGAATCCACCTGCCAATGCAGGAGACACAAGAGACGTAGGTTTGATCCCTGGGTCGGGAAGATATCCTGGAGTAGGAACAGGAGACCCACTCCTGTATTCTTGCCTGAAAAATTCCATGGACAGAGGAGCCTGGTGGGGTACAGTCCATGGGGCTGCAAAGAGTCGGACATGACTGAGCCCTGAGCACAGTAAGGCACACAGGTGGTTCATCTGAACTAAAAAGGAATAGCGAAAACTTCACATATAAAAATGGTCAAGTCACATATGATGTCTACCTTGACTAAACAGTCTCCAGGGACTGTGTTTACAGCTACATACAAATTCACTCACGTTCTCAATACCCTGCAGGTTTCTCTCTCTAGCTTTATCCCTTACTTCTTTCCTCACTTCCTTGGTCACATCTTAGACAGCCTCATGGTGACCACTTTTCCTGAAATCATGTACCCAATCTCTGTCTATCAGCTGCAGAAACGTTGCCCATCCTTTGCAGTCCACTTTGCCTGCCTCCTTGGCCCTGAAGTTCTCCTGGTTCTTCTAAAAGATGAGTATGCTTCCTCCTCCAAACTTTCACAGACCCTGGGCTCCCTGCTCTAGCACTTGCTTCTGAGCCTGTTGCTGACAAGGCTCTTTGATAAGGCTCTTTGTCTGTCTTCCTCCTTGAGCAAGAGCCCAGAACAAACTTATTCTGTAAAGAATCATACAGTAAATAGTTTAGGCACTGCAGGCTGAATGGCATCTGCCACAGCTACCCAACTCCACTGTTGCATTGCAAAAGCAGGCACAGATAATACCTAAATGAATGAACATGGCTGTGTTTCAATAAAACTTTATTTATAAAAACTGGTGGCAAGTCAGAAGTGGCCTCCATGTGCTGACCTCTGTCCTAGTTCATTGGTTCTAGAATGAGCAATTGTGTCTCTTTTTTAAAAAATGCAGATTATTTTATGTTTATTTGACTGCACCAGGAAGTCTTAGTTGTGGCATGTGAACTCTTAGTTGTTACATGCAGGATCTAGTTCCCCGACCAGGGATTGAACCTAGGCCCCCTGCATTGGGACGGTGGAGTGTTAGCCACTGGACCACCAGGGAAGTCCCAGCAATTGTGTCTTCCTTGCGCCTATATCCCTGCTGTGCTGTACAGTGTCACAGGTGGCACGCATAAATATTTGTGGAATGAAGCAGAATTTAATCAGAGATGCTTCTTCTTTGTTTTTTAAAGCTATTGTTGAAGCCCTGAGAACTCTGCAGATTTCTCTCATCCTGCACTGCTGTCTGTGCACACTGCTGAGCTGTCAGAACCTTTTGACCTGTGGCTGATTTTCCTGTAGGCTCAGGACCTTGCCCCGAAGCTTCAAAGGCAAGCTGACTTCTAAGGAGCCATAAAACACATTTTGTCAACTTCTTGTCCTCAAACTCCCGGGAAAACAGCAGTGAGGTTTACAGTTGTGGAAAATCACCTTAGGCTGGGATTCTGCTAATGCAACAAAGAAAGCAATTTCAGACTCAAAGAAAAGGAAAAGGTGAGTCCCAGGGCATGGAAGAAATCTGCAAAGACCTATTTCTTTTACTGAACCAGCAGGTTACTGCATCTGCCAGTGATGGCTAATGGAGAGTCACTAGTCCCTGGTGGGCTTCATTTATGAATTTAGCTGCATAATTATACATAGGGTAGAGAGTCTTGAATATTTATCCACAGGGTTGATTCCAAAACACAATGGATCATCCAGACCCTATACCTCAGTTGCTGGGGCAGCTTTCTTTGTCGACAGTATCTTATGCATCAAAACACTTCCATCCTCCAAGTTTCTGGGTATGCTCAGTAGGACACTCACCTGGCTTCATTTATGTATTGTTAGTTCCCGTCTTTCCTTCTTTCTAAGTCACTTGATATGATAGAGAGGATCTAAGTACCACTGACAAGGAGCCATAAGTTTATTAGTTATAATAAGATAAAAAATATGAATAAAAAGTTTTCCAGGGATATGTTATGCCAGCAACTAGAATGCCTTCAGTAGTTACTTATCTCTTTTCATAAAGAAGTACATTTAATCTTTATTTTTTTCCCCATCTGGGACCATAGCTTTAAAATCAGTGTGGCTGAAGAGGGATAATATTTAAGCACAAATAGATTAAGAATGAATTCTGGAGGTTTAGTGATGAAGGAAACGTATCAGTTCCTTGTTTCCTACTCTTCTCATAGTTAAACTTTCAGCCCACTGCTCTGCGTGGAGGACTGCATATCATTGCAATGGATAAGAAGAACGGGTGTGGAGAAGTAGAAAAACAAAATCACATTCTTCGCTGCCTAAGTATCCAGACTTACTACACGCGTCTCGTGAGAATGGTCAGCTTAATACAGCTCTCTGCTCTCTGTCTCATCGCCATAAGCCATCAGCCTCTCCTCTGG